>NC_073261.2:97757500-98357500 GCF_029289425.2 Pan paniscus
AGATTTTGAAGTGAAACTGGTACATATATTAAGTGTTACTTAATAACCCGATAGTTTCTAGGGCAGCTCACCATAATCCCAAGTATTAGCCACCACCCTCACCCCCTTCAGAGTAAAATGTGTTTCCTGAAGGAAGTTGGGAAAATGAAGAAAAAAAATACAAAAATCACCTATAATCTTACCAGTCATAGATGGCAGTTTTCCTGTCTTATTTCTGAATAATGGTTGTTAAACATTTGCCAGCACACCATAAGGCTTAGGGAGGCATCTGGGTCATGCATGTTAATATCCTTGGGTAATTCCAGAAATGTCTATGAAGGGAAACTCCTGTTATTTATCTAGACTTCCTGATTGCAAGGGGTTTGGGCATCATGATTTAGGGGTCTTAATAAAATTATTATTTTATTTTTACTAATAGGTAATGTCTGTGCCTATCAGATAAAGGCAAACCAGTGCTCAGAGGAACCCAACCATATCTGAATTGAGACCAGAGAGCTGTCTCTATGGATTGTCCTTAGAGAAGGCATTTCGGAACACAGTAAACAGCAGCCTGGTGACTCCGGTTAGTAAACGCAGCAAAGACTTTCATAGGGATGTTTTTCTTATATGCCTGTCAGTATTAGCCAGTAGCCAATCTGGTGTGAAAGTGAGTAAGTTTAGGTAGCAAAATGTGGAGGGGGTGATACATAGTTTTTTGCTGCTCTGGCTTAATCCAAGATGACTTTTAAATGAATGAATCAACATTCATTGGGCTGTCCTTCCATAAATATGATTCTTCTCAATCAAGTGTTTAATAAGTCTTAAGTAGTGGTAAGTTTAAATTTTACTAGTTGTATCTGGAGGTCAGCCATTCTTTATATCGCATGCATTAAGCTTTTATAGTCAGCTCAATTCAAGAAAATTGGAAAACCAGACAAGGACATATATGCATCATTAGGAGGCCACCTCTCTCAATACAGAGCCAGGCCTAGGTGGTACAGCCAGGCAGGGCCAAGATTTGTTCTTAAGATTTAGTTTTGGTTTCATTTCATTATACATATGAGAATAGCCAAAATTATAGCTAAGCCATAAGGCATGTCCTCAGCCAGTTTAGTCCCCCAGAATTATAAGGCAAATATAAATAAATGCCTCCTTCCCTGCCCTTGGTCAGTAACCTCCCCGGTGGCCCCAACCAACTCTCTCTTCTCTCTCTCTCAGTTTGTCTTAAGCTAACTCCATAGTACATCCGTATCTTTCAAGATAAAGTGATTGAAAAATAAACGTCTAGTAATTGAAGGAGTTAACTGGCTATTTAGAACTGTTAACTATAAGGCAATTAAAGCTAGGTGAACAGCTACCACAAGTAATGACTATTTAATTGTTGAAGAGTTTATCTGTGGCCTTTTTTTCTTGTAATTAGATTACAGGGCCAGTTGCCTTTGTTACAATAAAAGCAAGTCATCTACACAGGTTTCTCTTTTATTGCTCCCCCCTCCCCCCATCCTGCTCACTGAAACGGATACCAGGAAATAACTGTTTGATGAGGGAAAGTATACAATATGTGAATATTTGTTTCAAATGAAACAGTGTACTGTAAATGTTTTGTTTCTTGTTGCTCTGTTTCTCCTGTAGTATATCCAAATCACATATAATTCACCTTTTCAGTTGGAGGTTTACCGCTAAATGGCTTAATTTTTTTTCTTTTTTTGAGACAGAGCCTCACTCAGGCTGGAATACAGTGGCTCATTCACAGCTAACTGCAGCTTTGACGTCTCAGGCTCAAGCAATCCTTCTGCCTCAGCCTCCGTAGTAGCTGAGACCATAGGCATGTGCCACCATGCCCGGCTATTTTTTTTTTATTTTTGGTAGAGACAGGGTCTCGCTGTGTCAGGCTGGTCTCGAACTCCTGGGCTCAAGCAATCCTCCCACCTCGGCCTCCCAAAGTGCTGGGATTACAGGCATGAGCCACTGCACCTGGCCCTAACTGGTTTTTATGTCTCTGTTTCAATTGGGTTTTGGTAGATAAGACAAGGAAAGCATTACTTTTTTTGTGTAGTTATAAAATGAGTAGCTTCTCATAATATATAAGACCACATTAAAATTAATAGCATATGTCTGTTAAAACTAAAGCCAAACTATTTGTGAGCTGTGAAATATATTCATCAGAGTTACATCCAACACCATTAGGTCTTTTATATAGGAAACACTGGTTAAATAGAATATTTATTAATTATTATTTAAATCTTGATTTAAACCAAATCCAGTCTATCATAATAAGTTCTTAATTGAAATGCTCTATGGTACTTGTTATTTAAGAAAACCTTACAGTGAATAGACCTCTGAAGCAAAAAGAATAATGAACCAATTAAGTATTTATGAAACACTTAGTGAGTTTGAGTCTGTGTTGAAGAAGGCATGACTTCCCAACTTTCAAGTTGTTTAATGACTGTGTGGGAAAATGACCACAAAATGACTTGGATAGTGGGAAAAGCATTGGCTTGGAGGTGGGAGAACAAAGCAGCTGAATAACCTTAGACAATTCAATCTTTCTGAACCTTGGATTCATTACCTACAAAATGTGCCCATTAATAAATGATTTCCAAAGCTGCTTCTAGCTCAAACAAGTCTCTGATTCTAAGACATACAAATAAAACCCAAAATGTAACATAATGTCGTACATGCCGTCCCCAGCTCAGGAACTGGACCAACTCCAAAGGGTCAATTGTTCGGAACATGGAATATATTTTCCCACAGAGACTGTGGTACAAATGGTGGTTAAACTCTCAGATCAGTCTGCAAAATCAATTAGTCCTTAATGTAACTATAGAAGAGTGTCCATGGCAATATGGACTCTAGCCACCAATTATAACAGAGTTTATGGGGAATATTTATTGAGGATTCCTATTTGGCATGGCAGAAAACATCTCTCAGTGTTTTCTACTACCCTGAGCAATAGACGTGAAGACAATTCTAGTTCCAATTTACAGACAGACCTGGACCCTATATGGGAGACAAAGGCTGGGCTGGCAGCATAGAGGGCAAGGGATGCTCTGATACCTTTGAATCCTTGGGGGGCGGGGGGGAGTGGGGGCAGGGCATGGTGGGCTGAGCACAGTTCATGACATCTTGGGGTTTGGTTGCCAGGAAGGAGCTGGCTCCCAAACCAAAGGATAGGGAATGTGAAGGCAGAAGGAAGAAAGGGGGTAAATATATTGTGCTGGGAACTTTTTTAAAAAAAGATACAATTACTTTTAATCTCACTTTGCGATTGAGGAAGTTGTGATCTAGAAAGGTTAAATTATGGCTGGGCTTGGTGACTCATGCGTGTAATCCCAGCACTTTGGGAAGCCGAGGCAGAAGGCTTGCGTGATCCCAGGAGTTCAAGACCAGTCTGGGCAACATAGCAAGGCTTCATCTCTACTAAAAAAATTCAAACTTGGCCAGTCCCTGTGGTATGCACCTGTAGTCCTAGCTACTCTGGAGACTGAGGCAGGAGGATCCCTTGAGCATAGGAGGTTGAGGATGTGTTGAGCTATGATCATGCCACTGTACTCCAGCCTGGGTGACAGAGCAATACCTGTCTCTAGAAAACAAAAACAAAGTTAAATTGCATTGATTTACTAGCAAAACTAGGACTTGAATCTCAATCTCTCCATCTCCTTCAGATTTTTACTCGAAAGCCTTCGTACTGTGCAAGAGCCTACTCTTTTTGTCCCCTCTCCTTCCTGCACAAGAGCACCCTAGAACCCAGGGTCCCCATGCCCACCCTTATTCCTATTTTTAATTCTCTACTTTTCAGGGCAACCTGCTCAGCAATGAGCACAGCATTTTTCTGTTTTGCCCCTGTGTGTTTTAACGGTGCAATCACCTCAAAGAATGACTTTATTGTTGCTAAAAAGAGGTTGCTCTCGCTCCTCATAGTCCAGTCCAGGTTTTAATAAACCACCCAGAGAATGTGATTGAGTGATCCCAAGCTCTAAGAACATTTAGGTACTTCTAGTAGTGACATTCCTATTAAGACAGAGCCCAGCTTGGCTGGGAGATCCAATGTCCCCATGCCCAGGTGACAGGCATTGCTCCTTTGTCAGAAAGGTTCCTGGCTGGAGGTTCATAAGTGTACCATGTGCTGGGAATTTTTACTGACATGATCACAATTAATCCCTCAGAAAATCCTGTGAAGTAGGTAGTTTCCCTTTTATAGATGTGGGAATGAATCAAGACTCAGAGGCTTTGACTTGTCTTTAGGCACCAGGTCAGTCCAATTCTAAAGCCCTGGCTGGAATACCCAGGCAGTGTGATTTAGAGATGCTGGGCTAGTTAGGTGGACTAGCTCTGGGACTCTGTTGTGAGAAAAAGTGAGTGGCGATGGGGTGGGGCAGCGGATGTAACTTGATGGCAAGGATTGTCAACTTACAGCAGGAAAATGGGTGAGGAGGAGCAGAATATGGGTGGTTCTGGCAGCGGGACAGTCTTCAGGAATGAGAAGGAGAGGTCATCCCCAGCTACCTCCAGGAGAAAGGTAGGGAATGCCTTCCCTGCACATCTGAGGGGCTTCTTGGCCAGACAGACATTCACAATAAGCAACTCTCTTTTGTCCACATTCCTTTTTAAAAAATTTTTATTTTCGGTTTGGTGGTACATGTGAAGGTTTGTTACATAGATAAACACATGTCATCAGGGTTTGTTGTACATATATTACATCACCCAGGTATTAAGCTCAGTACCCAATAATTCTCTTTTCTGCTTCTCTCCCTCCTCCCACCCTCCCGCCTCAAGTAGACCTTAGTGCTTGTTTTCTTTTTTGTGTTCGTAAGTTCTTATCATTTAGCTCCCACTTATAAGTAAGAACATGTGATATTTGGTTTCCTGTTTCTGAATTAGTTTGTTAAGGATGGTAGCCTCCAGCTCCATCCATGCATCCATGTTCCCTCAAAAGACATGATCTTGTTTTTTTTGTTGTAGTTGTTAGTTTGTTTTTGAGACAGAGTCTCCCTCTGTTGCTTAGGCTGGAGTGTAGTGCCATGATCTCGGCCCACTGCAATCCCCACCTCCTGGGTTCAAGTGATTCTCCTGCCTCAGCCTCCTGAGTAGCTGGGATTACAGGCATCCGCCACCACGCCCGGCTAATTTTTGTGTTTTTAGTAGAGACAAGGTTTTGCCATGTTGGCCAGGCTGGTCTCGAACTCCTGATTTAAGATGATCCACTTTCCTTGGCCTCCCAAAGTGTTGGGATTACAGGCGTGAACCACCACACCTGGCTTGATCTTCTTCTTCTTTTATGGCTGCATAATATTCCATGGTGTATATGTACCACATTTTCTTTATCCAGTCTGTCATTGATGGGCATTTAGGTTGATTCCATGTCTTTGCTATTGTGAACAGTGCTGCAATAAACATTCACATGCAAGTGTCTTTATGGTAGAATGCTTTATATTCCTCTGGGTATACACTCAGTAATGGGATTGCTGGATTCTGCTTTTAACTCTTTGAGGAATCACCATACTGCTTTCCACAATGGTTGAATAAATTTACACTCCCACCAACAGTGTGTAAGGGTTCCCTTTTCTGCGCAACCATACCAGCATCTGTTATTTTTTGACTTTTTGGTAATAGCCATTCTGACGGGTATGAGGTGGTATCTCATTGTGCTTTTGATTTGCATTTCCCCAATGATCAGTGATATTGAGCTTTTTCTCTTATGCTTCTTGGCCACATGTATGTCTTCTTTTGAGAAGTGTCTAGATGTTCATGTCCTTTGCACACTTTTTAATGGGGTTGTTTTTCTCTTATAAATTTAAGTTCCTTATAGATGCTGGATATTAGACCTTCATCAGATGCATAGTTTGCAAATATTTTCTCCCATTCTGCAGGTTGTCTGTTTACTCTGTTGATAGTTTCTTTTGCTGTGCAGAAGCTCTTAAGTTTAATTAGCTCTCATTTGTCGACTTTTGCTTTTGTCGCGATTGCTTTTGGTGTCTTTGTCATGAAATATTCGCCCATTCCTATGTCCAGGATAATATTGCCTAGATTCTCTTCCAGGGTTTTTATAGTTTGGGGTTTTGCATATAAGTCTTGAATCTATCTTGAGTTGATTTTTGCATATGATGTAAGGAAGAGGTCCAGCTTCAGTCTTCTGCATATGGCTAGCCAGTTATCCCAGCACCATTTATTGAGTAGGAGGTCTTTTCCCCATTGCTTGTTTTTTTGTCAGCTTTGTCAAAGATCAGATGGTTGTAGATGCGTGGCCTTATTTCTGGGCTATTATTTTATTTATTTATTTATTTATTTATTTATTTTTATTTTTATTTTTTTGAGACAGAGTCTCCCTCTGTCGCTCAGGCCAGAGTGCAGTGGTGCGATCTCTGCTCACTGCAACCTCCGCCTCCTGGGTTCAAGCGATTCTCCTGCCTCAGCCTCCTGAGTAGCTGAGATTACAGGCATGTGCCACCACGCCAGGCTAATTTTTTTTGTATTTTTAGTAGAGATGGGGTTTCACCATGTTGGTCAGGCTGGAACTCGAAACTCAGTCTCAAACTCCTGACCTCATGATCCATCTGCCTTGGCCTCCCAAAGCACTGGATTACAGGCATGAGCCACTGCACCTGGCCTCTATTCTGTTCCATTGGTCTATGTGCCTGTTTTTGTACCAGTACCATGCTCTTTTGGTCACTGTAGCCTTGTAGTATAGTTTGAAACCAAATCCAGCAGCACATCAAAAAGCTAATCCACCATGATCAAGTAGGCTTCATCTCCAGGAAACAAGTTTGGTTCAACATATAAAAATCAATAAATGTGAGTCATCACATAAACAAAACTAAAGACAAAACCACATGATTCTTTCAATAGATGTAGAAAAGGCTTTTGATAAAATTTAACCTCACTTCATGTTAAAAACTCTTGATAAACTAGGTATTGAAGGAACATCATACCTCAAAATAATAAGAGCCATCTATGACAAACCCACAGCCAACATTATACTGAATAGACAAAAGCTGGAAGCATTCCCCCTGAAAGCCGGCACAAGACAAGGATGGCCTCTCTCACCACTTCTATTCAACATAGTATTGGAAGTCCTAGCCAGAGCAATCAGGCGAGAGAAAGAAATAAAGCGTATCCAAATAGGAAGAGAGGAAGTCAAACTGTCTGTGAACACAACATGATTCTATATCTACAAAGCCCCATAGTCTCAGCCCAAAAGCTCCTTCAGCTGATAAACAACTTCAGCAAAGTTGCAGGATACAAAATCAACGTACAAAAATTACTAGCATTCCTATACACCAACAGCAATCAAACTGAAAGCCAAATCAGAAAGGTAATCCCGTTCACAATTGCCACACAAAAAATAAAATACCTAAGAATGCAGCTAACCAGGGAGGTGAAAGATCTCTACAATGAGAATTACAAAACACTGCTCAAAGAAATCAGAGAAGACACAAACAAGTGGAAAAACATCCCATGCTCATGGATAGGAAGAACCAATATCATTGAAATGGCTATACTGCCCAAAGCAATGTACAGATTCAATGCTATTTCTATCAAACTACCAACAATATTCTTCACAGGACTAGAAAAAATTATTTTAAAATTTATATGGAACCTATAAAGAATAGCTAAGGCAATCCTAAGCAAAAAACAAAGCTGGAGAAATTTTGTCCACATTTCTATGCCAGACCTGTATGACCAGTGCTAAGAGGTGTGGTTCAGATCCTAAGCTTTTTAGAATCCCAAAGAGGGGGAGGCAATGAGGTCAGGCAAAGTCTTAATAGCAGTGATGCCACTAAAGGATTTGAACTGGGTTGTGAAATATTATGGGATTTGGATTGGTGGCTTTCTTGATACATAACACTTGTATATTTATGGGGTATGTGTGATATTTTGATACATGAATACAATGTGTGATGATCAAGCCAGGGTGTTTAGGATATATATCACCTGAAACCTTTCATTTCTTTGTGTTGGGAACATTTCAAATCTTCTCCTCTAGCTATTTTGAAGTGTATAGTATATTGTTGTTAACTATAGTCATTTACTATGCTATTGAACACTACAATTTATTCCTTCTAACTGTGCATTTGTACCCATTAACCAACTTCTCTTCAACACCATCCCCCCAACCCTTTCTAGCCTCTAGCTACCATAATTCTACTCTCTGCCTCCCTGAGATCAACTTTTTTAGCTCCCACGTATGAGTGAGAACATTCAATATTTGTCTTTTCTGTCTTCTGACTTAGTTCACTTAACATAATGACCTATAGTTTCATCCATGTTTCTGCAAATGACCATATTTCATTCTTTTTTATGGCTGAATAGTATTCCTTTGCAGAATATATACCACATTTTCTTTTTCCATTCATCCATTGTTGGACTAGATAAGTGATTTTTGATTGAAGTAGCTGCATGTTTGTTGTCAGAATCACCTAGGGAACTTTTTCAAAATATCAGTGTCTAATTTCTCTTCCTTCCCCAAGAACATCATAACTATTTCTCAGCATTGGGAGTGGAGGAGGATATATTTTGTAACAATATTCAAGGGAATTCTGATACGGACCCATTCATCCCTCAGGCCTTTTCACTGATAAAGATTTCAAAAAATAAAAGATGTGAAAGAGACTGATTCAGCTAGAAGAGATAGGGGAGGGCTCTTCATGTGAAGGGATTGTGAAAGAGAGGAGACTGGGGTCCCTGGAGCAGAGGGTGCATCAGAGGAAGTGGTAGGAAATAGGGTGGGGTATTAAGATGGGGAAGTCAAGAAGAAATTGGAATGCTAGGTCAGAGAGTTTAATCCAGATGTTGTTTGAAATAAGAAATTATTCATGCATTCATTTGTTCAATAAATATTTATGAGCACCTACTCTGTGCCAGGCACTGTGTCATGTGCTGGGGAGACAGTGGAGAATGAAATAAAGCTCTTTCCCTCATAAAACTTATATTCTGGTAGGAGGGGAGAAGTGACCAATCCATTCCAGTTTGCCTGGGACATTCCTGCTTTTAGCACTCAAATTCTGCCCAGGAACCCCCTGGGTAAACCAGAATTGTTGGTTCTCTAGGAGAGTCTCTAGGAGACTCTGTGTGTGTGTGTGTGTGTGTGTGTGTGTGTGTGTGTGTGTGTGTAGTGCTGAAGGCTAGGAAGAAAAATGAAGCAGGGTAAGAGGTTGGGATAAAGAAGAATGCTGCTTTAAACAGGGTTGTCATGGAAGATCTGTCTGAGGAAGTGACACATGAGCAGCAATCTGGCTGGGCACAGTGGCTCACACCTGTAATCCCAGCACTTTGGGAGGCAAGGCAGGTGGATCACTTGAGGTCAGGAGTTCAAGACCAGCCTGGCCAACGTGGTGAAACCCTGTCTCTACTAAAAATACAAAAATTGGTGGGGTAAGGTGGTGGGCACCTTTAGTCCCAGCTACTCGGTAGGCGGAGGCAGGAGAATCGCTGGAACCTGGGAAGTGGAGGTTGCAGTGAGCCAGATCAAGCCATGGCACTCCAGCCTGGGCAACAGAGCAAGACTCCATCTGAAAATAAATAAATAAGTAAATAAATAAGCAGCAATCTGCAAAAAAATGAGAATGTGGGCCATGTAAATATCCGAGAGTGGGTTCAGGAAGGGGTGATTATTTCCAGGAAAAATAACCACCTTGTAAAGGTCCCCAGCTGGAAACATGCTTGGCATAGATGAAGAACAGCAATTAGGTAGAAAGGTTGGAGGAATAGAAGAAGAGGTCAGAAGTAGAGAAGGGCCAGATGGAGCGAGCTGTGTCAAGGACACTGGATTACATTCGGAGTGTGTTGGGAGCCACAAGAAGGTTGAGAGCAGAAGGTGATGGAAACGAGTGGAAGCAGCACGACTGCTTAGGAAGCCATTGCCTTAGAAAATCCTAAAGAATCCCTTCTCAAAATGTTTCATCAGAGAAACAGCAGAATGAGCGAAGAACAGTATATTCTTTGCCTGGTATCAGACCAGGTTTGGCAGGAATGGGCTGACCCAGGCTACTCCACAGTGATGGGAATGAAGAAGAGGAAGCATCTAGAGTTGCCTTTGAGCTGGGATTGCCAGAAGTTGGTGGCCCAGGATTCACAGGGGGACAAAGGAGATTGATGAGTCCAAGATGATTCCAAGATATCTTTCCTTGTTAGTTTTTCAAGTTTGAGATTCTCCTTCAATTTTCACAATCCAAACTTCATGGAATAAATGAATATGGTCTACTCTTTCCCGCTAAAATGGAGAAGGCTCCAGACCAGGCATGGCGGCTCACGCCTGTAATCCCAGCACTTTGGGAGGCTGAGGTGGGTAGATCACCTGAGGTCAGGAGTTCGAGACCAGCCGGGCCAACATGGTGAAACCTCATCTCTACTAAAAATACAAAAATTAGCTGGGCATGGTGGCAGGCACCTGTAATCCCAGCTACTGGGGAGGCTGAGGCAGGAGAATCGTTTGAATCTAGAAGGTGGAGGTTACAGTGAGCCAAAGTCACGCCACTGCACTCCAGCCTGGGCAGCAGAGTGAGACTCCATCTCAAAAAAAAAAAAAACAACAACAAAGAACAAAAACAAAACAACCCCCCCAAAACCCCCAAATTGACAAGTTGACTCTTAAATATATATAGAACCGCAAAAGATCTAAAATAGACAAGACCATCTTGAAGAGAAAGAACAAAGTTGGTGGATTATACTATCAGATTTTAAAATTTAATGTGAAATTACAGTAATTAAGACAGTGTGATATTAGTACAAGAACAGACAAATCAATAGAAGAGAGTATAGAGTTCAGAAATAGACTCACATATATATAGTGGGGAAAAGATGGTCTTTTCAATAAATGATTCTGGAGTAATTGGATAGTCTTATAAAAAAATAATGAGCTTTGGCCTTTTTTCATACCATATGTGAAAAATTAACTTGAGATGGATCATAGACCTAAATGGCAAAACAATAAAGCTTCCGAAGAATACATGGAAGAATATCTTCATGACTTTATGGCAGTCAAAGATTTCTTTTTTCTTTTTTTTTTTTGAGATGGAGTCTCTATTGCCCAGGATGGAGTGCAGTAGTGTGATCTCGGCTCACTGCAACCTCCACCTCCCAGGTTCAAGCGATTCTCCTGCCTCAGCCTCCTGGGCAGTTGGGATTACAGGTGCCTGCCACCACACCCAGCTAATTTTTGTATTTTTAGTAGAGACGGGGTTTCACCATGTTGGCCAGGCTGGTTTTGAACTCCTGACCTCAAATGATCTGCCTGCCTCGGCCTCCCAAAGTGCTAGGATTACAGGCGTGAGCCATGACACCCAGCCAGATTTCTTAAACAAGGTACAAAAACCAAAAACAAACAAACAAAAAAACTAACCATAAAAGGAAAGATTGATAATTGGATTCATTAAAATTAAGAACTTTTGCGAAAGGGCAAGTCACAGACTGAGAGAAAGTATTTGCAATCCACCTCTCTCTTTCTCTCTCCATTGAAGAATTTAAATTCTATAAACCAATAAGGAAAAGACAGACAAACCAATTATAAAATGGGCAAAACACTTGAACAAGCATTTCACAGAAGAGGATGTCCAAATATCTAGTAAGTATGTGAAAAAGATACTTAAGACATCATTAGTCACCAGGCAAATGCAAATGCAAATCACAATGAGATACCAACCCACACTCTCCAGAATGGCTAAAATTAAAAAGACTGATGATATCAAGTGTTGGTGAGGATATAGAGCAATTAGAACTTCCACACATTGCTGGTGGGACTGTAAAATGGTGCAACCACTTTGGAAAACTGGCACATCTATGAAAGCTAGATTGAAGCTTTCTCTGTGGTTTAGCACTTCCACTCCTAGGTATATGCCCCCAAAAATGAATGCATATGACCATTAAAAGATGTGGACAAAATGTTCATGACAGTTTTATTTTTAATAACCAAACTTTGGAAATAAGCCAAATAAGTCTCAGTGGGGAACTAATAAATTATAGTGTATTCATGTGGTAGAATTTTACACAGTAAAAACAGACAAAAAACCATCTACTACTACATGTAACAACATGGATAAACCCCACAGACATTATGAGTGAACAAAGACAGACTTAAAAAGTATATATGGGCTGGGAACGGTGGCTTGCATCTGTAATCCTGTACTTTGGGAGGCCAAGGTGGGAGGTTTGCTCAAGCCCAGGAGTTCAAGACCAGCCTGGACAACATTGTGAGACCCCATCTATACCAAAAGTAAAATAAAAAAATTTAGCCAGGCATGTTGGCATGTACCTATGGTCTCAGCTACCCAAACCAGGGAGGTTGAAGCTGCAGTGAGCTGTGATCATGCCACTGCATTCCAGCCTGGACAATAGAGTGAGACCTTTTTTCAAAAAAAAGTACATATGATTTCATTTTTATGAAATTCAAAATAGGTAAAACTAATCAAAAGTGATATAAGTCAGAATAGGGTTTATCTCTGGGTCATAGGGATATTGGCTGGAAAGGGACAAATGAGAACTTTTTGGAGTGCTGGAATGTCCTGTTTTTCTTTTTGTCTTTTTGTTTGTTTGTTTTGTTTTAAGATATGATCTTGCTCTGTCACCCAGGCTGAAGGGAAGTGGCGTGAACATGGCTCAGTGCAACCTCCACCTCCCGGACTCAAGTGATCTTCCCACCTCAGCCTCCTAAGTAAGCTGGGACCATAGGTGTGTGCCACCATGCCCGGCTAATTTTTAAATTTTTTGTAGAGATGGTGTCCCACTATGTGGAGTCTTCTTCATATTGATCAAAGTGGCAGTTAAACAAGAATATAATTACATAAAAGTGTACCAAAATGTATATTTAAGATTGGTGCACATTGCTGTATATATTATACTTTGATAAAGAGTATTACAGAAAATTTTAATTTTCTTCTTTTTGCTGTTTTCTAAATGGTCACACCTTTTTCTCGGCTATATTTCCAAAAGTCTAAACTGAAACATAAATTATAATGAGAAGAAAAACAATAAAGGTTATTATTTTTAAAATACTAGAGCCGAATCTCAGCTACCTATCTAGATCTCTTGGCCTGAGCCCTGGACCCAGCTAAAAATAGTTCAGAGCCTTGCCAGCTGGGAGCTGGGCTATGTTTAGCAGAAACTGGCACACGAGTGAAATGGGGTGGAGCCAAGTAGACACTTTGGATCCGGTAGGCATAGCTCTCCCACAGGAGACTGTTTAGGCCATGCCTGGCATCAGTAACTCAGGCTGTTTCCCACACTACAGGCCAGCACTGTGGGCTCTCAGTTTATTGGGAAATGGAAATAAGAGGGAAGGACAAAAGTCCACTGGGAAGCAGACTGGACAGAAAGGAACTCTGAGCAGCTAAACTCTGACTAATCCCAGGGTATACCTGGGTTTTCTCTTCACCAGGTTAGACTTTTAATTATTGATTTGGTACATTTGGATTCCTTTTTCAACAACTCACATAAAAATGTTATGTTTATGTTTGGGGAGGCTGGGTGCGGTGGTTCATGCCTGTAATCTCAGCACTTTGGGAGGCCAAGACGGGTGGATTGTTTGAGGTCAGGAGTTCAAGACCACCCTGGCCAACATGGCGAAACACTGTCTCTACTAAAAATACAAAAATTAGCCAGCTGTGGTGGCACATGCTTGTAATTCCAGCTACTCAGGAGGCTGAGGCAGGAGAATCTGTTGGACCGGGGAGGTGTAGGTTGCAGTGAGCATAGATCCTGCCACTGTACTCCAGCCTGGGCAACAGAGCAAGACTGTAAAAAAAAAAAAAAAAAAAAAAAAAAAAAAGTTATATTTATGTTTGGGGAAAGCAGGTGCAGAATTATTTAGATTGCAACCATAAAAAGTTGCCTGGGTGGTTTTGCTGCCAAATCAGCTTAACCTGGGGAATTCACTTCAGGTAACCTCCTCCTCCTTTCCTGTGGTCATCCAAAAGGCAGGGATGGCTAGTATAATTATCCACATCACAGGGATGCTTAGAGGCTTAATTAATGTTCATAACCCACTTTGAAGTATTCAGATGAAGAGACAGTTGACAGAAATGGTGGTGTTCTAAGTTCTACTTACAAACTCTGGCAAGTTACAAAGCAAATTTTGAAGTTGTTTTTTGGTAGTCTACTTCCAAATATACTGGCGTGGCAACTCCAAGATCCTCCCTCATTTAATTAGAATCACTGCCACCCAGACAATTTAGAGGACTCTATTTCTACATTTTATTCACTTTAATTTTTTAAAATTTTTAAATTTTTTATTTTTTATTTTTTTTGAGATGGAGTCTTGCTCTGTGGCCCACGCTGGAGTGCAGTAGTGCAATCTCGGCTTACTACAACCTCTGCCTCCCGGGTTCAAGTGATTCTCCCACCTCAGCTTCCCGAGTAGCCAAGATTACAGGCATGCGCCACCATGCCTGGCTAATTTTTTTGTATTTTTAGTAGAGATGGGGTTTTGCCATGTTGCCCAGGCTAGTCTCGAACTCCTGACCTCAGGAGATTCGCCCACCTTGGCCTCCCAAAGTACTGGGATTATAGGCGTAAACCACTGTGCCCAGCCATTTTGTTCATTTTTAAAAGGAAAGTATAAATATGAGGTGATTTATAACAAGTGGCATTTGGAGGAATGACACTAAACAAGTTGGTATGTTGCTATTGTCAGCAAATAGAGAACTTTTAGCCCACAACTAAGATGCAAAACAACTTTCAAGATAGGGAAAAAATGTGCCAAACTCTGATCAAATGTAAGCCTTAAGCCAAACACTATGAATACCATTAGAAACTTTTTTTTTCTTTAGAGACAGGGTCTCGCTTTGTTGCCCAGGCTGGAGTACAGTGGTGTGATCATAGCTCACTCCAGGCTTGAATTCCTGGGCTCAGGCGATCCTCTCACCTCAGCCTCCCAAGTAGTTAGGACTATAGGCACATGACTTTTAAAAATATTTTGGACAGATGAGGTCTTGCTGTGTTGCCCAGGCTGGTCTCAAACCCCTGGCCTTAAGTGGTCCTCCTGCCTCAGCCTTCCAAAGCACTGGGATTACAAGTATGAACCACAATGTCTGTACTAGAAACCTTTCTAAAATAAATCCATCCTGCTTCATAATTTGGAGATGGCTTAGGATACTATCTTTTCCATTCTTGAGAGGGAGAAACCCTGAAATATTGTCAATAAAAACCAATCTGGGAGATGGCACTAAGACTCTGTCAAGGGTGTAGTCTCCCTTTATGTAGTAATCAATGCATTAGGTTTTGCTTGATTAAAAAAAAATCAAGTCTGTGAGCAAACAAAAATGTGGTGGGCTGAATAATGAAAATGAAAATGATGGGCCGGGCATGGTGGCTCACGCCCGTAATCCCAGCACTTTGGGAAGCCAAGGCGGGGGAATCACCTGAGGCCAGGAGTTCGAGACCAGCCTGGCCAACATCATGAATCCCCATCTCTACTAAAAATACAAAAATTAGCCAGGCATGGTGGCATGCGCCTCTAGTTCCAGCTACTTAGGAGGCTGAGGCAGGAGAATCGCTGAACCGGGAAGGCAGAGATTGCAGTGAGCTGAGATGGCGCCACTGCACTCCAGCTTGGGCAACAGAACGAGACTTCATCAAAAAAAAAAAAAAAAAAAAAAAAGATGATGCTAATGGTGAAAATACTAATAGCCATCATTGAGGGCTTACTAGGTGCTAGACACTGTTCTAAGAGCTTTATATGTCTTGACTCATCTGATCCCACCAATAACCCTGGAAGATAGAACCTACTATTATCCTTATTTTGTGGACAAAGAAACTGAGACGTAGAGAAGTTCAGTAACCCTAACTTGCTTATGGTTATACAGCTTACCAGCTAGCAGTGGTTTTCAAAACAGTATTGTGCATTACACTTCTCCAGAAAGCTAGTTAAAATTCATATCTTAGCTCAAGACCAGACATTTTGATTAGAAGTGTGAGATGGGGTCTAGAAAAGTGCATTTTGGCTGGGCACGGTGGCTTACGCCTGTAATCCCAGCACTTTGGGAGGCCAAGGCAGGCAGATCACGAGGTCAGGAGATTGAGACCATCCTGACCAACACGGTGAAACCCCATCTCTACAAAAATACAAAAATTAGCTGGGTGTGGTGGCACGTGCCTGTAGTCCCAGCTACTCAGGAGGCTGAGGCAGGAGAATCCCTTGAACCAGGGAGTTGGAGGTTGCAGTGACCCAAGATCGTGCCACTGCACTCCAGCCTGGTGACACAGCGAGACTCTGTCTCAAAAAAAAAAAAAAAGAAAAGAAAAAGAAAAATGCATGCATTTTAAATAAATCCCTGGCAGCCTGGTCAACATAGGGAAACTCTGTCTCTACAAAAAGTTAAAAAATTAGCTGAGCATGGTGGCACATGCCTGTAGTCTCAGCTACTCAGGAGGCTGAGGCAGGAGGGTCACTTGAGCCTGGGAGGCTGAGGCTGCAGTGAGCTGTGATCATGCTATTGCACTCCAGCCTGGGAGACAGAGTGAGATCCTGTCTCCAAAAATAAAAAATAAAAATAAATCCCTGGGATCAGGTGTGGTGGCTCACACCTATAATCCCAGAACTTTGGGAGGCTCAGGTAGGAGGATCACTTGAGGCCAGGAATTTGAGACCAGCCTGGGCAAAATGGTGAGACCTTGTGTCTACAAAAAGTTTAAAAATTAGCCGGATGCAGTGGCACGTACCTGTAGTCCCAGTTCCTTGGGAGGCTGCAGTGGGAGGATTGCTTGAGCCCACGAGTTTGAGGTGGCAGTGAGCTATGATTGTACCACTGCACTCCAGTCTGGGTGATAAGACAAGACCCATTCTTTAAGAAAAAACAATAAACAAAAATTAAAATAAATCCCCAAGGCAAATCAACTGTAGGAGGCCATTAGACCACTCTTTGGGAAATAGTGGCCTAGACCTAGGAAAAGGAGAGGCTGGGAGTTGAAATTTTCCAGTGTTTCTCCAGCATTGATTGGCCTTCCCTGTCCAGCCACATAGCAGGTCATCGGCCTAGCTGGTACTGTATGTCCTTGTAGTGAAAAAAGGCTGTATCAGGCTTCCAATGCTTAATGAAAATAGCCTTTCTTTTTTTTTTCTTTTTCTTTTTTTTGAGACAGAGTTTCACTCTTGTTGCCCAGGCTGGAGTACAATGGTGTGATCTCGGCTCACTGCAACCTCTGCCTCCCAGGTTCAAATGATTCTCCTGCCTCAGCCTCCCTAGTAGCTGGGATTACAGGCACCCGCCACCATGCCCAGCTAATTTTTTGTATTTTTAGTAGAGACGGGGTTTCACTATGTTGACCAGGCTGGTCTCGAACTCCTGACCTCAGATGATCCACCCACCTCAGCCTCGCAAAGTGCTGGGATTACAGGCTTGAGCCACTGCGCCCAGCTGAAAATAGCCTTTCGAAACGTCCAACTTGATTTGTTCAGCTTCCATATATAACATTTAACCTTCTGATTTTAATATGGTTTCTTAAATAGATTTTTCCTACCAGGAAGAGCATGTGCTGACCAACAGACATGAATTTCAGCCTGGTAGTTACAACATTCACAGGTAATGAATAAATGGCATTGTATTTTATTAATCAGTCTATTATAACTCTGATTAATATAAATCAATTCCTCAGAGCCAGCTCTCTTTTAAATAAATGGAGAACAGTGAGTTTTATGAATTTGCAATCTTTGGGCCCAGCACACATTTTGAGGCCTCATTTATGCTTTCCTTAGTATACCCACATCACTAAGCTGGGAGGCACATTTTGAGACCCAGAATCCTGACACCTCCATGCCTTCAAAAGGGTAAGTTTATCAAGTTTAATAACAATTCATAAAACATCACTCACCTGGGTCCTCCTCCTCTACCTGTGACTTTCAAACACCTGTGACCTCTGAGATATTGAGGGGCATGGTGATTCGTTTTTAATATCTTTGCCCTTTTGCTCTTTTCAAATGACACTTGTGGCTGAGCGTAGTGGCTCACACCTGTAATCCCAGCACTTTGGGAGGCCGAGGCAGGGAGATAACATGAGGCCAGGAGTTCAAAACTAGCCTGGCCAACATGGCGAAACCCCATCTCTACTAAAAATACAAAAGTTAGCTGGGTGTGGTGGCACATGCCTGCAATCCATGCTGCTTGGGTGGCTGAGGCAGGAGAATCACTTGAACCCAGAAGGCAGAGTTTGCAGTGAGCTGAGATCACACCATTACACTCCATCCTGGGCGACAGAGTAAGACCCTGCCAGAAAAAAAAAAAAAAAAAGCTACTAATCTGATTTGGTATGAGGTATAACCTAGAAAATCTGGAAAAGACACACAAATGAACTTTGCCAGAAACAAAGCTGTGGAGACTAAACCAATCCATATTACACACCTAACTTTCCTCATTATATATTTTTTTGCAGGGGCAAAAAAAAAAAAAAAAAAAAAAGAGACAGGGTAAAGCAATGACAATTTCCACGGTCTCTGTAAATGAGGAAATTGTCAAAGGTATTTGCCACTGATACACTCCACATCCTGTGCTTTTTTTTTTTTTTTTTTTTTTTTTGAGATAGGAGTCTTGCTCCATTGCCCAGATTAGAGTGCAGTGGCATGATCACAGTTCACTGCAGCCTTGACTGCCTGGGCTCCAGTGATCCTCTTGTCTCCTAAGTAGCTGGGACCACAGGTGTGTGCCAGCTAATTTTTAAATTTTTTTTGTAGATACCAAGGTCTCCCTGTATTGCCCAGGCTGGTCTCAAACCCCTGGCCTCCAGCGATCCTTCCACCTCAGCCTCCCAAAGTGCTGGAATTACAGGTTTGAGCCACTGTGCCCAGTTTCTTCTGTGTTCTTGATGGAAAACTTATTATTACTGCTACTCTCCTCCTTGCCCATCAGCCATACTCTGGCTGCATTAGCTTTCTTTGTATTCCCAGCACTCCCCAAGCCTGTTCTTCCTTTTGGGTCTTTGTCTGGGGTCTTGCTCTAGCTGTAATGTTCTTTACCCTTAGCTTCCCATGATTGGCTCCTTCTTGTCCCTAAGTCTCAGCTAAAGTGTTATCCTGCAGAAAGGCCTTCACTGATGATCCCATCCAAAGTAATCACTGTATTACACCATTCAATTTTATTCTTTGCATAGCATTTACCCATTGCTAATATTTTTCTTATTTATTTATTTATTTTTAAATAATCTATCTCCTGTCAACTAGAATGTAAGCCCTGATAGGGCAGGACTCTTTTATTACACTGTATTTTCATTATTATATCTGCAGTGCCAAAAACTATCCCTAACACAGGGGAGATGCTCTATACATGTTTGGGGAGGAGGGAGGAAGGAAGGGAGGGAGGGAGAGAGGGAAGAAGGAAGGAAGGTTGGAAGAAAGGAAAGAAAGGAAGACAATTGGGAATGATTTTTCTGATCTGAGGCTGATTGTTGGAGGCATCCAACTGGTTATTATTTTGCTTAACAGCAAAATATTTTTATCCACCTCCTTTGGAAACAAGAGATCTTAAAGATGTTTTGAGTTGATTACATAAGACTATTTAACAGTGGTTATGAAAACAGATGAGTTATCCTGAGAGGCTTTACTAGATATATGTCATCATGAGCTCAGTCTCATAAGTTATTACAATAGAAAATCAGGAAAAACTGCTTATGTGTTTGAATTCAAGTAGCTAAGTCTCAAAATATAATAAAGAACAGTTGCACTACAGATTTTCTTTCAAAATAGCTCAAAAATACCTTGTTGGCAGCAAAGGGAGTAATAATAAAATATCTTCCAAAAAACCTGAAAATAGGAAATAAATTTGCCTTCTGAGAGTTAAACCAGTCATACACACACACACACACACACGTGCACACATGCACACATGTGCACGCATGTGAACATGCACAGAATCACACAGAGATTAGGCTAAACCCAATGAGGGAGTAAACTGAGAGATAACCAGTGTGTACCTGAAGACTTTGGGAATACCCCTAACTTCAGTGACCTGGGGGTAATCCAGGAAGGCAATCACCAGAATGTGTTTGTTAATTTAATCCGTTGTATGGAGAAAGTCTGGATGAACAGAGGATGTAGGCAGAGAGCTGTCAGCCTGTAGCCTGGAAAACCTCAACCTAAGAAGCAAGGAGTGGGTAGCACACTCCCAACTACTGTTCAAGAGAGAAGGGGCCTTGGCCTAAGGATTTGAGCTCTCAGGTCTCTGTGGCAAATGTATCTTTGGATAAGTCATCTACCCACTTCTCCTTACTCAGATTTCATGCTCCACATGGCTCCCTGTGTGCTGAAGCCTGATTATAGGAAGCAAAGACTCTGGTCTGCTGATGTGAAGGCTCACCTGTTAGCTGGTTGCATTTATGGTTAAAATGGAATGAATTTGAATTCTGGCTATACAGCAGTCTCTGTGAGCTTGGGTTAGTATGAGTTTACCTGTGAGATAAAGTTCCAGAGCAGAGTGACTTGTGACTTGTGTTGGGTCCATACTACGTGGCAGACAGTGGACCAGAATTTATACCACAAATCCAGGTTGGCTCTGAGAAGACACTGCCACTAAGGACTGATCTAAACTCAGTTCCCTTTCAAGTTCACCAATTGTATGACTCACATGACATTGAATGAGGCCGGGAGTGTGATACTAGCTGGACTCACCTTCAAGAACCCAAAAGACCCCAGTGGATAAGATGTGGATACTCTAGTCCATGGGTCAGCAAACTTTTTCTGTGAAGGGCCAGAAAACAAATCTATTAGGCTTGTGGACCACATACAGCCTCTATTACATATTTGTTATCTTGTTGTTGTTGTTGTTCTTGTTGTTCTTCTTGTTGTTGTTGTTTTTCGAGACAGAATCTCACTCTGTCGCCCAGGCTGGAGTGCAGTGGTGCGATCTCTGCTCACTGCAACTTCCATCTCCCAGGTTCAAGGGATCCTCCTGCCTCGGCCTCTGAGTAGCTGGGATTACAGACGTGCGCCACCACGCCCAGCTAATTTCTTGTGTTTGTAGTAGAGATGGGGCTTCACCATGTTGGCCAGGCTCATCTGTAACTCTTGACCTCAAGTTATCCACCCACCTCTGCCTCCAAAAGTGTTGGGATTACAGGTGTGAGCCACTGCGCCCAGCCTTTTTATTATTATTATTATTATTATTATTATTATTATTTTGAGACAAATTCTTGCTCTGTCACCCAGACTGGAGTGCAATGGCGTGATCTCATCTCACTGCAACCTCTGCCTCCCAGGTTTAAGCGATTCTCCTGCCTCAGCCTCCGTAGAAGCTGGGACTACAGGCATGCACCACCACGCCTGGCTAATTTTTGTATTTTTAGTAGAGACGGGTTTTTGCCATCTTAGTCACTGGTCTGGAAGTCCTGGGCCTCAAGTAATCTGTCCACCTTGGCCTCCCAAAGTGCTGGGATTATAGGCATAAGCCACTGCGCCCAGTCTATTATTTATTTTTTATACAACCCTTTGAAAATATAAAAACCATTTTTTGCTCCTGGTACAAAAACAGGCTCCTGGCCACATTTGGCCCGAGGGGATGCAGTTCACTGACCCCTGCTCTAGTCCTGAGCTGGCGACTCATTTATGGGGAGACCACAGACAAGCTACTTTAATTAGTTTATTCATAAACAGTACCTTCATAATTTGCCTTATTCCACTCCAGGTGTGTGACCACTAACTTTGCCAGTCTGTGAGGCCAGATAATCAAATATGAAAACTGGGTGGGTCACAGGAGAGTGTTTTGTACTGGCATGGTGCGGGGTGGCTAGCCAAGGAGACATGTGACCCCAAGAGGGGCCGGACAAGAGCTGCTGTCTTTGAGAACACTTTGGAGAACAAGCATTGTCTGAATAAAGTCTCAACTAAAGATAAGACTTCCTAGATAAAGCTAAGGAGAAAATGCTTTTGGTCAGGAATCCCAAAGATCTTTGAGATATTTCCTAAGGGACTCTCAGCTACACACCTACCCTTCTGTGGACTTGTAAACGCCTGGCTCTGTGGGGCCCTATTAGCTCTCTACCATGCATCCAGGTAAAGGGAGCTGCCCTAGGAGTTTGGAGAACATATCCAAATTGCACCTCAATGAATGGGGATCGCTGGAAACTGGATCTTCTGGAACCCAGCTATAGTTAAATAAATTATTTCCTTGAGCGGGGAACAAGACTTACTGAAAGAAAGGAATTAAACCAACTTTGCTGTTTGTTTTTTGGGGTAAGTTTAGTAGGCAGTCTAAATATATCATTCCTATTACAGCTTTTTCATTACATATTTTATTCTTTGGAATTTAAATCACTTAAAATTTTTATTTATTTTAACTCAAAATATGCAGATGAGCAGATTCATGTATGACCAGAATGTAAACCAGGATCACAGAGCAGCCGGAGAGGTGGTGACAGAACCGTCGATGGAACCCTGGGCTCCAGGTTCTGACTCCTATTTTCACTCACTAATTTTTTTTTTTTGAGACGGAGTCTTGCTCTGTCGCCAGGCTGGAGTAGAGTGGCACAATCTCTGCTCACTGCAAGCTCCACCTCCCTGGTTCACACCATTCTCCTGTCTCAGCCTCCCAAGTAGCTGGGAGTATAGGCGCACGCTGCCATGCCTGGCTAATTTTTTTTTTTTTTTAATTGTATTTTAGTAGAGACAGGGTTTCACCATGTTGCCCTAGCTGGTCTCGAACACCCGAGCTCAGGCAATCCGCCCACCTCGGCCTCCCAAAGTGCTAGGATTACAGACGTAAGCCATCGCGCCCGGCCTATTTTCACTCTTTATTGCAGTGATTCTTGAATGCTGCTATGGATAGGGATGGGGATGGGTGGGGTGGGGAGCTCTGTGTAGTTTGAAAAAGATTTTATCCCTCTTAATTCCCAGTGGAAATTCACTGATCTACAATTCATCTGATTTTGCCTTGGTCTTCTTGAAACCTCTTCAAACAAAACAAAACAAAAAAATAACACTCAAGCTGGAGAATGGTTCTACTTATTCAGAAGTGGCCAGCAGAAGAGCTATAGAGAACAGAGTGATTCCCGAATCAGCAAACCCCATGAGCTTGGATGATTCAAACCAAGCTGTGGCCGGGATCAGCTTCATTCACTGGCAAGAACCCGCCCAATAAATCACAAGATAGAACCACTTTAAGTCCTCTCTTTTCTAAAATAGGAGTGTGTCTCCTACTCATTTTGTTCATTTCAAAAGGATCAAAGACAAGTAAATTTTTTTAGACTATGAATCTGTGGCAAATGGGTAACTTGAATAAGATAAAATCATTCTCCATCAAAGGAAGGTGGATTGAAGGGGTAACACACTCTCAAACTACCCGCAACAACACCTCCCCCCAACAAATAAAATGTAAATGTGAGATTTTAAGTAGGTTAATAACATAAAACACTCAGAGGAGCCAAGAAGAGACTCTGGCATCAACATTATAGAAGTACTATGGCTGGCCAGGTGCGGTGGCTCACACCTGTAATCCTGCACTTTGGGAGCCAGAGGCAGGCAGTTCGTTTGGGCTCAGGAGTTTGAGACCAGCCTGGGCAACATGGTGAAAACCCATCTCTACTAAAAATACAAAAATTAGCTGGGCGTGGTTGTGCGTGCCTGAGGCTGAGGTATGAGAATCTCTTGAACCCGGGAGGTGGAGGCTGCAGTGAGATGAGATCGTGCCTCTGCACTCCAGCCTGGGCAACAGGGTGAGAGCCTGTCCCAAAAAACAAACAAACAAAAAACAAAACAAAAAAAGTAACTATAGCTGCATACAGTTTAGCTATTAAACACCTTATTTGAAATAATATGAGCCACTAACTAGAATCATATACATTTTAGAATTTAGGTCGACCCTAGAGAAATTTTCCAGGTGAAGAAACTGAATATCTGCTCTGGACGCAGAATCTGAGGGCTGGGCTGGACCAGGAGCCTTGTGCGTGCCTCCAGCATAGCACATAGCATAGAATGCTCTAGCCTGAGCTCCTGGACTGCAGATCATATTCTTTCTCTTTCTATTCCTAACAGCTAGGAAAGTGTCTGGCGCTTAGTAGGTGTCTAGTAATGTTTAATACACCAATTGGAAGAAGCAAGAGTGTAAATCCTAGGACAATAAGAGAAAAAGTTTAGAGGAAAAATCCTTCTCTGATCTCTCAGAGCATGGTAGGGCGAAATTACCCAAAAAAGCAAAAGTGACCTCAGTGTGGCTTTTTTTAGGTGAACCTCCCAGTCACAGGTAAGTATTTGCCAGACTGCCCAGAGCGATCACTTCTGTCATCGCTATTAATAACATGGCTTGCTTATTTTGTCTTATTGGAGTATTAGAATGAGTTCACTTGCAATTAAGTTCCCTGCTTTAATTACAGCAGAAATAAAAAATAGGTAGACAAGTGACTTTCATTCAAGTATTTCAGACATGTTTCACTTTTGAAATCTGAAGTATTAAATATTAAGCATCTTGTTTGAAGTTAAAAGTACAGATTATCTCATCACGGAAAAGATTAAATTATAATGCTATCTACCTTATGATTAAAATGGCTTGTCAGATTTTAGTAGCTGTTGAAAGAATCATATCTTTTCTTTATCTAAATTGTTTGATTCTTTTCCCTGAAAAGACAAAAAATACCATGAACCCTTAATTTCAATAGCACAAAGAATTGTGCCTTCCATATTTATAAACCAGCCACAGGACAAAGGGAAACAATATGGAATTAAACATTACATTCTCTTAAGAAATATTTTCTTTCAGGGTTAAATAAATATCTTTATGCTTTTCCATTTTCTTTTTGAAACAGAGTAACCCTATGACATTTCAAAGTGAAATAGCTACACACACAATTTTTATAGAGAGGCTAGGATGACTTTTTTTTAGAACAAGTATAATTAAACACACACACAGCATATTATTCATTGTCCTATGACCTTTGTTATTTAATTTCATATTCTGAAAATGTTTGCTTCTAAATTTACTCAGGAAAATGAGGAAATGTTATGGTTGCTTTGCTGGCTGTATATTACAGTGAAGTATACCCAGAATGGTTTTCAAATGTAGATGTTAAAAAATATCTGTTGTTTGCCTGCTTTGGCATGTAAAAGTTTTAACAAAAGCATAGTAATTTGGATTTATCAGAGAGACCCCCCAGCCAAGGTCTTCAAAAATTCTAAGTAACTATAAAGTATGGTGCCTGGTGGGGTCAAGGAGAGGAGCACACCCACTGGAGTAGGGGACAAAAGTCAGTGGCTTTGGATGTCCCTGAAAAGTCTCCTTCCCCCTGCCCTCCCAGCCCCCACTGCTGTCCTTCCTATTCCATTGCCTCCAGGGTCCATGATGTGGCTGTGTGGCGGGAGTAGATCAGGGGTTAAACATATATACATATATTTTAAAAGTTGTAAAATCCCTTCCACTAAAACAAAAACATAAACAAAAACCCTCTATTACACAGCAGGTGAAAAGGACCTCCTGTGGTTGATCTGTGGTTTGGGGGTGGGGGTCAGAGGCACCTAGGAATATATGAAATGAAATTTTGGAATCTCTGCTCTAATATGCCTGCCACTACAAGTTGGGTCACTTTCCTTACTCTAGTGTGATGCCATTGCCTAGGCCAGAGCCACTTATATGGGAGTGCAGCTTGTGCCCTGTGCCAGGTGCCCAACCAAGAGGGACATTAGGGATAAAAATCCAGCCCTGGCTTCTCTTGCTGTGTCTGGCTCCCTGGTGCAGGGCTGATTCTGCAGGGAAGAAAGGGCCTCCTTTGTATTATGTCTGCCTGGGGGGGGTGTAGTTTTCTTTTTCTTTTTCTTTTTTTTTTTTTCCGAGACAGAGTCTCTCGCCCAGGCCGCAGTGCAGTGGCACGATCTCGGCTCACTGCAAGCTCCGCCTCGTGGGTTCACGCCGTTCTCCTGCTTCAGCCTCCCGAGTAGCTGGGACTACAGGCGCCTGCCACCATGCCCGGCTAGTTTTTTGTATTTTTAGCAGAGATGGGGTTTCGCTGTGTTAGCGAGCATGGTCTCAATCTCCTGACCTTGTGATCCGCCTGCCTTGGCCTCCCAAAGTGCTGGATTTACAGGCGTGAGCCACTGCACCTGGCCTTTCTTTTTTTGGGGGGAGGGGGACAGAGTCTTGCTCTGTCACCTATGCTGGAGTGCAGTGGCACGATCTCAGCTCACTGCAACCTCCGCCTCCCGGGTTCAAGCGATTCTCTTGCCTCAGCCTCCTGAGTAGCTGGGATTACAGGCACCCGCCACCTCACCCAGCCAACAGGGTTTCACCATGTTGGCCAGGCTGGTCTGGAACTCCTGACCTCAAGTGATCTGGCTGCCTCAGCCTCCCAAAGTGCTGGATTTACAGGCGTGAGCCACTGCACCTGGCCGAAAGCCAAAACATTTTTTAAAAAATGTGCTCTATACTTCAATCTTGACAAATCCATAACATCATTAAAAACATTTGTTTTGTTTTGTTTTGTTTTGTTTTGTTTTGTTTTGAGACAGGAGTTTCACTCGTTGCCCAGGCTGGAGTGCAATGGCGTGATCTCAGCTCACTGCAACCTCCGCCTCCCCAGTTCAAGCGATTCTCCTGTCTCAGCCTCCTGAGTCACTGGAATTACGGGCCCCTGACACCACGCCCAGCTAATTTTTTGTATTTTTAGTAGACATGGGGTTTCACTATGTTGGCCAGGCTGGTCTCGAACTCCTGACCTCATGATCCTCCTGCCTCGACCTCCCAAAGCACTGGGATTACAGGTGTGAGCCACTGTGCCTTGTCCATTAAAAACATTTGTAAATCTGTGGTGTTGATAAAGTATTATGAAAGACTGCAAAAAAAGATGGCTAATTTTTAGTTATTATTGCGCATGTTTAGAGGAGCTAATGACATTTTCTATGATTAATAAAAGACATTATTTATGTTTTTATTTATGTATTCCACAACATTTATTTTATTTTCTCCATTTCAGGAAAACCACTATGTTGTTACAATAAAGATTTTCATGTAATTTGTGTTCAATTGATAGTAATAATGTAACAAGTTAAAAATGAAGGTAATTGTGTTTGAAATTTGAGCATATTTTCATCAAAATGTAAGTTAAAGTGATTGTAAATTTTAAGATCATAATTACTTTGTATATCTTCAAGAAAATTATTGTTTAAAAATATTTATGCCTATTAAAATTAGAAGGCAAAATAAAAATATATGAATACCAACATTTTAAATAAAAATCATTTAAATAAAGCTGAACTTTTTTTTTTTTTTAAGAGGTCTCACTGTATTGCCCAGGCTGATCTTGAAGTCCTTGACTCAAGCTATCCTCTCACCTAGGCCTCCCAAGTGCTGGATTACAGGCATGAGCCACCATCCTGGACAATATGGTGAAACCCCATCTCTACAAAAAATACAAAAAATAGCCGGACGTGGTGGTGCACGCCTGTAATCCCAGCAATTTGGGAGGCTGAGGTGCGAGGATGGTTGAGACTAGGAGGTGGAGGTTGCAGTGAGCTGAGATTGTGCCACTGCACTCTAGCCTGGACGACAGAGCCAGACCTTGTCTTGGGGGGAAAAACAACATAATAAGAATTGTTTGCTATTGCAAAATATCCATGGTCACAATGCACAATGTGCAACTGTTGCAAATGCCACTTAATTCCCAAGTACCTCCAGAACTCGGAGTTGGAAAACAGAGAAGCTGGAAAAGGGATCCTCAGCATTCCTAGCCAATGATACTTGGTAATGCAAGAATCTATTGCATTCATATTCTCTGAAAGGAGGAATTTGACAACTTAATTAATTTGTCCTTTTTTTACGTAAGAGTTTCTGCCACTCAAATCTTTGCAAAGCCATTTTTTTCCCCTAATGTCAGCAGCAACACAACCCACAAAGCTTTTTGTTTTGAAGACATAGGGCAAGAGAGATACAGAAGTGTTTCTGTGAATCCTGAATGGTGTTATCTCAAGAAGAAATGTTTAGGGTCATGAGTTGCACTGGACCAGCATGGAGGGGCTGGATCCCAGGGCCAGAGGCACCCCTATGTCTTTTTTTTTTTTTTTTTTTCTGAGAAAGAGCCTTGCTTTGTTACCCAGGCTGAAGTGCAATGGTGCAATTTCAGCTCACTGCAACCTCCACCTCCCGGGCTCAGGTGATTCTCTTGGCTCAGCCTCCTGAGTAGCTGGGATTACAGGCACACGCCACCACGCCCAGCTAGTTTGTATTTTTAGTAGAGACGGGGTTTCACCATGTTGCCCAGGCTGGTCTTGAACTCCTGACCCCAGGTGATCCACATGCCTTGGCTTCCCAAAGTGTTGGGATTACAGGCGTGAGCCACTGTGCCCAGCCACCTCCATGTCTTTTAATCAGCTTTGTGTGCATTTGTTAAACGTGGAATACAGGTCAGAGGTCTCTGCTGTTTGCATTTCACGGTGCTACTATCTGGAAGTTTAGGATAAATCATTCTTTTAAAAAAAGGCTGTGTCAGATTTCAGGCACAGATATTTACATGGTAGAATGCCCACTTTAATTAGCAAATTACAAATAGAAGTTGTGCTGAAATTTTGCCTCTCATTTTTCTGTGAGAGTAGTTTTCTTTCCTTTTTTTTCTTTTTTTTAGATGGAGTCTGTCTCTGTCATGCAGGCTGGAGTGCGATGGTGCGATCTCAGCTCACTGCAACCTCCACCTCCCGTGTTCAAGCGATTCTCCTGCCTCAGCCTCCTGAGTAGCTGGGATTACAGGCGTGCACCACCACGCCCAGCTAATTTTTATGCTTTTAGTACAGATGGGGTTTCATCATGTTGGTCAGGCTGGTTTTGAACTCCTGATCTTGTGATCCGCTCACCTCAGCCTCCCAAAGTGCTGGGAGACGTTTAACTTTTTGAGGAATTGCTAGATTATTTTTCAAACTGGCTATACCATTTTGCATTCCTGCCAGCCATGTGTGAGGGTTCTGGTTTCTCCATATCCTCACCAACACTTGTTATTATCGGTCTTTTTTATTATAGCCATCCTGGTGAGTGGGAAGTGGTATCTCATCATGGTTTTGATTTGCATTACTCTGATGGCTAGTGATGTTGATAGTTCTTTTTATCTAGCTATTTCTGAAGAGAGAGAAAGAATGACAATGTTTGTGAACATCTTCATTCAATACTGTGCTCATGGTCTTTAGATATAGATTAATTCATAGAATGTAAAATTAGAAGGGACCTTAGACCCAGGTCAGGTACCTGCTTTATACCATAGCTCATCTGCAGTGCTGGGTGTCAACTACTTCCACTAGTCAGAAAGTTCTCATCTTTGGTGGGTTTTATTTTTATTTTTTGATGGAGTCTTGTTCTTATTGTCCAAGCTGGAGTGGAGTGGCATGATCTCAGTTCATTGCAACCTCTGCCTCCTGGGTTCAAGATATTCTCCTGCCTCAGCCTCCCGAGTAGCTGGGATGACAGGTGCCTTCACGCCTGGCTAATTTTTGTATTTTTAGTAGAGACAGGGTTTCACCACATTGGCCAGGCTGGTCTCAAACTCCTGACCTCAGGCGATCTGCCCCCTTTGGCCTCCCAGAATGCTGGGATTATAGGCATGAGCCACTGTGCCCGGCTGACTTTTTTTTTTTTTTTAATGAAATCTTTTTCTGAAACTTTTTTCCAGAAACTTTTAGTCACTAAGCCAAGCTTTGCTCTCTGAAGCAAGGCAAAGCTCTCTCTTCATAATTCAGCATTCATCTCCTTCATTCGGCTAAATCCACAGATATATTTTTAAAGACAGCTTTGGGCTGGGCACGGTAGCTCACCCCTATAATCCCAATACTTTGGAAGGCCAAGGTGGGTGGATCACTTGAGGTCAGGAGTTCGAGACCAGCATGACCAACATGGCGAGACCCTGTCTCTACTAAAAAATACAAAAATTAGCCAGGTGTGGTGGTGGGCGCCTGTAATCCCAGCTTCTCAGGAGGCTGAGGCAGGAGAATGGCTTAAACCTGGGAGGTGGAGGTTGTAGTGAGTGACATCTCGCCATTGCGCTCCAGCCTGGACGATATGGTGAGATCCTGCCTAAAAACAAAAACAAAAACAAACAAACCAAAAAACCAGTTTTGGCAGCCCACTAAGTTGTTGCCTTTTTCTTTTTCCTTTCGAGTTAATGAGCCCAGCCTGAGGCTGCTATGCAGATCTGGCAACACTTACCAGGCTGTAGCAGCTCAGCTGGGATTCACCTGGAAAGCGGGTAGATCAGAAGGTTCCAGACCAAAGTCTGGGCGGAGGAGGCTTAAGTAACTTGAAGAAACATACTCTGAAATTGCCCGCATGTTTTTTCCAGTCACTCTATTTAGTTTGAAATTTCAAACCATTTTAAACAAGGGTATGTGGTTTTTATGTTTACTGAAAAGGAACAATTTTTTCTTTTTTTTCTTTGAGACAGAGTCTTACTCTGTCCCCCAGGCTGGAGTGCAGTGGTGCGATCTCAGCTCACTGCAGCTTCCCTCTGCCAGGTTCAAGCAATTCTCCTGCCTTAGCCTCTCGAGTAGCTGGGGCTACAGGCCTGCGCCACCATGCCCAGATGATTTTTGTATTTTATTTTTCAAGTAGAGATGGGGTTTCGCTATTTTGGCCAGGCTGGTTTTGAACTCCTGACCTCAAGTGATTCTCCCGCCTCAGCCTGCCAAAGTGCTGGGATTACAGACGTGAGCTACTGCGCCCGGCCAGGAACAAATGTTTTTAAAAATGTTGAGAATGTAGTCTATAAAAAGAGGGTCTCTGCCCTCCTGCTTACTGTATAAAAAGATACGTTTAGGTCATTTCACTCAACCCGGCATACTTTGAAAAGGCGCCTGCTGTCGCTTTGTGCACATGTGACTGCATAAGTGTGCGTCTCTGTGTGTTGCCATCAGTCCATTTGTCCCCCCAGTCTTCCATGAACCTGGCCTTGCCTCTCTGAGTTACTGGTCCCCAGTTCCCACTCTTCACACCTCTAAAGAAAGAGAGGATTCCGGCTGAGCGCGGTGGCTCACGCCTGTAATCCTAGCACTTTGGGAGGCCAAGGAGGGCAGATCATGAGGTCAGGAGATTGAGACTGTCCTGGCTAACACGGTGAAACCCCGTCTCTACTAAAAATACAAAAAATTAGCCGGGCGTGGTGGCGGGTGCCTGTAGTCCCAGCTACTAGGGAGGCTGGGGCAGGAGAATAGCGTGAACCCGGGAGGCGAGCTTGCAGTGAGCCGAGATCACGCCACTGCACTCTAGCCTGGGCGACAGAGCGAGACTCCGTCTCAAAAAAAAAAAGAGGATTCCTTCTCCTGCTTCTACTCAGACCCTGGAACCCAACCATCATCTTTGTTCTCTCAAACCTTCCTCCATCTGGTGGATCTAGAGGAATCCCTCCTTTGTTGTGGGCAAAATGCCTTTCACCCTAAGCTAATTTCTCTCTCTCTCTCTCTCTTTTTTTTTTTTTGAGACACACTTTCACTCTTTTGCCCAGGCTGGAGTGCAGTGGCGCAATCTTGGTTTACTGCAACCTCTGCCTCCTGCCTCAGCCTCCCGAGTAGCTGGGATTACAGGCACGTACCACCAGGCCTAGCTAATTTTTGTATTTTTGGTAGAGACAGGGTTTCGCCATGTTGGCCAGGCTGGTCTCTAACTCCTGACCTCAAGTGATCCGCCCACCTTGGCCTCCCAAAGTCCTGGGATTACAGGTGTGAGCTATTGTGCCCAGCCATAATTACTGTTATTTTGTATTCCCGACCCTACATCCCTCCTCATCCAAACTGATGCTTTTCTCTTAAAGGCACCCTGCCCCATTCCTTCCTGTCCCTGGAATGCACCAGACTCATGCTTCTCCTTTTTGCTGGGCTGGTCTCTCCCGTTGGAACACTCTTGCAGCTGTTGTCCCCTGGGCTAACTCCTCTTCATGACTCAGATCCCAGCTCAGCTATCACTTCCTTTGAGAGGCCTTCCCCAATGGCCCTCAGACAAAGCCCAATGACAGCCGGGATTTCTGTCTATTTCATTCATGGTAGTATTCTCGGCATCTAGAACAGTTCCGGCACATGGCAGGCACTTGATGAATCCTTGACACTAAAGGAGCTTGTGTAAAAAAGTACTAGGTTGCGTAATTTCTGCCATTTTGAGTGAGGCCAGAAAAGAACTGAGAAATCAACAAAGAAAGGAGAAGCAAACGAGGGGGAAAAGACATGGCAGGGCAAAGGACAAAAATGGGTAGTTGGAGAACAAACAGGGGACAGGGTTTATGGCCTGTTCTCTCCTTTCCCTGAAATGGAAAATGCTTTCTGCTGTGATTAAAGCAAACACCAGGCTTAACTTGAAGTAAAGGACATCAAAAAGAAAAAAATATATAGAAAAGAGGACAATCCCCCCATTCTTCTAGCTTCCGCTTTCAGTTTTCATCAACAAAATAAAAATTGATTAGATAGGTGTCAATTCCCACTGCACATGAGAAAATTGCTTAGTTAAAAGTATCAGCATAAATGGGATCCAAAATCAAGGGGCACAGTTTTGTCTAAAAGAAAGAAAGAAAAGCCGTCCCTTCTAAAGTGCAGATTATTCTGCCGGACTAGGTATGAAAGGGGAAAAAAATTAAAAAAAAAAGTGCACATTATTTTCTAAAACTTTTTGGCTACTCTGTAAGATATTTTGTTCACAATTGAGTGAATTACCGGCCATGGCAGAGACTGACAATATATAAAGGATGTTCCCAACTCAGCCTGTTGTGCAACCATTCTTGATTTCTTGTGTCAAACTGGATCTTCTGCTTCCCTTGCCAACTGAAATCAAATGGATGTGTTAGGTCATAGCACTACTATGGAATAGTTTCCACACTTGTTTTTCTTTCTCCTTTCTCACCTCCTGTTTATTACATGTAACAAGTCAGATTGTAATTTGAAAGTGAGGAACTAAGGCAGCTTGCTAGCACGCTGAGGCTGAGCACTGCTGCTCGTATTGTTTAGACTTTTGGTGACAGCCAGAGGGTATTAGTCACATGGTTGTTTGGGATGTGCAATCATCCGAGGCTAAAATGACATCACCAGAGTGCATTACACTGGAACTTAGCAAATCTGCACTGCAGGATTTGCCAAGGGAAATTAAACTGGTAGCTTTCTAAACTCCTCCCATCCCCCATGTGATTAGTTATATTTTTCTAGTGACTTTTATGCTGAAGAGGAACCTTGTCCAGTTCTTCTTTCTGGTGTGTGTAAATGTCACTGAAACTAAGGCTTCATGCATGTGAAATCGTTACCAGTAAAAATGTTTTTTCTTCCTCAATTTACTTATCCAATGCTTTAGACCTCTGTACATGCTATGCTTTCTTACCTCTCTGGCTGGTGGTGTGTGTTGTTTCCTCTGTTTGACATGCTCTTCTCCCTAGTCCTCGCCCCTCTGCCCCTTGTCTATCTGGTGAACTCCTACTCATCCTTTAAGACCGTTTCAAAATATTTCTATATGAGTTTTCCTTTACCTCCTCCTCTTCTGATTCAGATAGTAACTTCATCCTGTCTTCCATCATTCATTATAAGAGTGTATATCCCTTGGGCCGGGTGTGGTGGCTCACGCCTGTAATCCCAGCACTTTGGGAGGCCGAGGCAGGCAGATCACAAGGTCAAGAGATCAAGACCACCCTGGCCAACATGGTGAAACCCCGTCTCTACTAAAAAATACAAAAAATTAGCCGGGTGTGGGGGTGCGTGCCTGTAATCCCAGCCACTCGGGAGGCTGAAGCAGGGGGATCCTTGAACCTGGGAGGCAGAGGTTACAGTGAGCCGAGATTGTGCCACTGTACTCCAGCCTGATGACAGAGCAAGATGCCGTCTCAAGAAAAAAAAAAAAAAGAGTGTATATCCCACTGTTATAAACTTTATCACATTATACATTATTTCCATATGGAAGTTTTATGGGGGGAGAAACTATGTCTCCACATCCTTGTTTCCCTAGCATTTGGCACAGTCTTGGCAAATAGTAAGCCCTCAACATATGTTTATTCTCTCCTTCCTTCCTCAGTTTTTTTATCCTCATCACCATGTATGTTTTCAATTTGAAACAAAGTTTTATCAATTTTTAGATTACATACTTTGAAGATATGTTATTAAGGACATATAAGTTTAGAGTTGTTATAGCTCTCCAGTGGAAAAAAAAATTTTTTTTTTTGAGACAGAGTCTCGCTCTTTTGCCCAGGCCAGACTACAGTGGCGCTATCTCAGCTCACTGCGAGCTCCGGCTCCCGGGTTCATGCCAATCTCCTGCCTCAGCCTCCCAAGTAGCTGGGACTACAGGCGCCCGCCACCACGCGGGCTAATGTTTTGTATTTTTAGTAGAGACGGGGTTTCACCGTGTTAGCCAGGATGGTCTCGATCTCCTGACCTTGTGATCTGCCTTCCTCGGCCTTCCAAAGTGCTGGGATTACAGGCGTGAGACACTGCACCCGGCCTCCAGTGAAATTTTTATCAAATATAGTGACTCATTTCATCCCTAAAAATGCTTTTTGTCTTAAATTCATTTGTCTCATATTAATAACAACAACATTAGCTTTTTTGAAGGGGTGGCTATTTGCCAGATATATTTTATTTTCACTTTTATTTTTAATTTCTATTAGAGACAGAGTCTTGCTCTGTTACCCAGGCTGGAGTGCGGTGGCATTTGGCTCACTGCAGCCTTGAACTCCTTGGGCTCAGGCACTCCTTTTGCCGCAGGCTCCCGAGTAGTTGGGACTACAGGTACATGCTGCTGTGACCAGCTAATTTAAAAAATATATATTATTATTATTATTACTTTTTTGAGACAGGGTCTTGCTCTGTCACCCAGGCTGGAGTGCAGTGGTGCAATCACAGCTCATTGAAGCCTCAAACTCCTGGGCTCAAGCAAGTCTCCCATCTCAGCCTCCCCAGTAGCTGGGAGCATAGGCACATACCACGACGCCTGGCTAATTTTTGTATTTTTTGTAGAGATGGGATCTTACTATGTTGCCAGGTCTAGTCTTCAACTCCCAGTACTACAAAGCACTGGGATTACAGATGTGAGCCACTGTGCTCAGCCTCTATTTTTTACATACTTATACTTTCTGTCATTCTTGATCCTTACAGTTTAGCAAGCCTCTTATAAAAAGTATATATCTGGATTTCTAATATTTAAAACTCTAACTTTTTTTGTACTTTTAAAGGCCAATTTGATCCATTTACATTTACTATGATTACTGAAATTTGGATTCATTTCTATAACCTTATTTTGTGCTTCCTATTTGTACTGCTTTTCTATGCTTCTTTCTCTCTTACTCTAATGTTGTAACAAACTGAAACTTTGTGATTCTTCCTTTTTCATAAACGACTTTGATGTTCGACTCATATGGGAGGACTGGTCTAGCAGGCTTCTATCTTCTGGTTTCTTAAAAGTTTCTTCTTTTAATTAGGACAATGAGGAGATTTCAGAGGATATTTATGACTAAATATTGCATCATCAAGAAAGAAAAACACTGTAGTCCCAGCACTTTGGGAGGCCGAGGCGGGCACATTGCTTGAGGCCAGGAGTTCGAGACCAATGTGGCCAACATGGCAAAACCCTGTCCCTACTAACAAAAAAAAAAAAAGAAAGAAAGAAAGAAAGAAAGAAAGAAAGAAAGAAAGAAAGAAAGAAAGAAAGAAAGAAAGAAAGAAAAATAGCTAAGGGGAGACTTGGGAAAAAATTTTACTTTTCAACAATTCTCACTAGAGACTGAGGCAGTTTAACAGCCAAGTAGCTCATTCTCAAAATGATGAGTCAACATGGTTTGCAATGCTGGTTACAGTATAATGAGATCTGTGCAATATGTCTGCTCCCAGTGTGAGGACGACACCTAAGGGAAGGTCCTTCTGTGCTCAGCATGCCTGTACTGCTGTGTGCTACGTGACTTCATGGAGAAGCTCCCATGACTTGCTTCTGTTCAACTTACTGTAAAACCCTCATTCTTTTTTTTTTTTTTGAGACGGAGTTTCGCTCTTGTCACCCAGGCTGGAGTGCAATGGCATGATCTCAGCTTACTGCAACCTCTGCCTCCTAGTTGTTTCAAGCAATTCTTCTGCCTCACCCTCCTGAGTAGCTGGGATTACAGGTACTTGCCAACACGCCCAGCTAATTTTTGTATTTTTAGTAAAGATGGAGTTTCACCATGTTGGCCAGGCTGGTCTTGAACTCCTGACATCAGGTAATCCTCCTGCCTTGGCCTCCCAAAGTGCTGAGATTACAGGCATCAGCCACCGTGCCCAGCCTAAAACCCTCATTCTTTCAGTGAGCCATCATGGTATTTGTTTGGCCTCCTCTTGGCTAGAAATCAACAGAAAAGGGAGCCTTTATATTGTGTGACAGGACTTAGTTATAGTTGCACTGCCTGATGATCCAGCATATACTGTATCAATTTCAAGATTATTATTTAAATAAAAATACATAAGTTTGACATACTTAACAGTGACTATGTTTTATAATCTTTTGATGTTTCCTCCATACCTCTGGAAAAACAATTATACCATAGCAGTTAATAGCCTGGACTCTGGAGTTGCAAACAGACTGGGTTTTTTTAAATGTTACTTATTTTTATTTTTTATTTTTAAAATTTTGTTTTTAATTGACACAATAATTGTACATATTTATGGAGTATAGTGTGATGTCACAGACTGGGTTTTTTTTTGTTTGTTTGTTTTTTGTTTTTTGTTTTTGAGATGGAGTTTTGCTCTGTTGCCCAGGCTGGAGTACAGTGGCGCCATCTCGGCTCACAGCAACCTCTGCCTCCCAGGTTCAAGCAATTCTCCCATCTCAGCCTCCCGAGTAGCTGGGACTAGAGTCACGCGCCACCACACCTGCCTAATTTTTGTATGTTTTAGTGGAGACGGGGTTTCACCATGTTGGCCAGGCTGGTCTTGAACTCCTGATCTCAAGTGATCTGCCTGCCTTGGCCCCTGCAAAGTGCTGGGATTACAGGCATGAGCCACTGTGCCCACCCAACAGACTGGGTTTTGAATCCTGATTTTTCCGTGTATTAGCTGTGTGAGGTAAGGCAAGTTACTTAATCGTGCTAAACCTCAGTTTCCTTATATTCTAAGTGAAGCTAAATCTAAACATAGGGTTTTTATGAGAATTTAACAAATTAAAACATATAAAGCCTTTGGCCTCAAGTTAGTACTAAAAAAAAAAGAAGTAGCTATTATAATGATTTTTTTTTTTAATGAATAAGAAGCTTCTTGAAGGAGTTCCTTCTGCGACTCCCTGTTTCTCAGCACAGAGTACTAGGCATAGGAAGGAGTCTTGGGCTGGAGTTGGGCTAGAGGAGTATTGATCTTTCCACTTAAGAGATTTAACAAGCTGAGTATGGTGGAAATCCCTTTGACCTTTATTTATTTTTTATTTTTTTGGGAGACAGAGTCTCGCTCTGTCACCCACACTGGAGTCTAGTGGCGTGATCTGGGCTCACTGCAAGCTCCGCCTCCCGGGTTCACGCCATTCTCCTGCCTCAGCCTCCTGAGTAGCTGGGATTACAGGCGCCCGCCACCACGCCCTGCTAATTTTTTGTATTTTTAGTAGAGACAGGGTTTCGCCATGTTAGCGAGCATGGTCTCAATCTCCTGACCTCGTGATCCGCCCGCCTCGGCCTCCCTTTGAACTTTTAAGATGTCTTGAGGAGGTCAGGTGTGTGACTCATACCCTCATGTGTGTCATCCTGAATCAACAGATATCAGTGTGTATCTGGATCGTTGCTGCAATGATTGTGTTGCAAACCTGTTGCTTCTGCAGACATGACTTCTTTGATAAGGCTGGCATGATCTTATATCCTCAAGTTCTGATCTCTTCTGCAAACCCAGTTAGAAAGTTATGAGGTAGCAGAGTGCTGCTAACCTCATCTCCAGAAATCTCTACTTCCCCAGGTAGGGGAAACCCTGTCCTGGGGTGCTGAGTTAGAATTAGGAATATATTAGATTGGTGCAAAAGTAATTGCGGTTTCATAATGGCAAAAACCACAATTACCTTTGCACCAACCTAATACATTTTTTCCTATTATGAACATGATTATTTGTAGGTGATAGTACATCAGGCTCACTGCTATTAATAATGGGTAAAGGCTGGGCACAGTGGCTCACGTCTGTAATCCCAGCACTTTGGGAGACTGAGGTGGGAGGCAACATAGGGAGACTCTGTCTCTTAAAATAAGAAAATTTAAAAAATAGGAATAAACAATGGGTAAAATAAGACTATTAGGACATAGCCTGAGATCCTAACCTCTTTAAGCAACATGATTTCCTATGGGAAATGTGTTATCAGTTCCAAATAATTGATTTACAGGTAAAACATCAAAACATAAGCCATTAGAAAAAAAAAGGGCTGCAATCCTTCACATGTTCAATATAGGAAGAGGGAAAAAATCCTGCAGAGCAGTCGAAGTGTAGGAGCAGTTGGATACTGTGCATTTTTCTAAACTGGAGGTCAATCAGGACAACAGATGAGCAGCTTGCTGCAGAGAGCAACACTGGCTTCTTAGTGATCACCAAGACAGAGACATTGAATGAGATTTGGCTCCATAGCCACTCCTCTGCCCTTGCTATGTTCGGATGCCTCCTTATTCCTTAGAGAGTCCTCCTTGAGAAGGGAAGGCCACCTTCCTGCTCAGGATGCTCTGGAAGCTTCTGAGTACTGCTGAGAGGGGCCTCTGTGCCTACACTCCCTCACCCTAAATTGACCTGGCTATAAGCAGCTCTCCAAACTTTCTTTGCCAGATCCCTCTCTAACCTCTTGTCACTCTTATCTCTGACTGCCATGGGCATGGATCGCTCATGAGTCAGTCAGGAAACAGGTAGATGCTAAGAGTCCACTGTTGCTCAGGATTCTTCTAGGCTCTGTGAGTACAGAAAAGAAAAAGATAGAATCTCTGCTCTCAAAAGAATTTACAAACTAGTTTGGGAAGCAGTGTATGCTAGGAGTTCAAACACAGGATTCACGTCAGTCAGCCCTGACCAGAATCTCAGGTCTACCGTCTCCTAGCTGTGTATTTTGAGTCTCGGTTTTTACATTTGTAAAGTGGGGATGATAAAAGTGCTATCTCAGAGGGCTGGCATGAGGATTGTGTTGCAAGATAAAGTATTTAGCAGAGGCTGCACATAGAAAGTGCTCAATAAATGTTAGCTATTATTATCATCATTATTCAGCAAGTCCCAGATGGGATATCAACTAGTCTGGGCCATGTAGGAACCTAATAACACCCTCCTCAGTCTTCTCAGACCTGGGGGAGGAGGTACTGCCTTGTGGGCCACAAAAATAATGGGGATGGACTGGATACCCCCGGAGAAGGGCATTGGGGATACACCAAGGTGCTGCTCTTGACTCCCTGGTGAAGGCAGTCTGCCTGTCTTGGCTCAGTTCAGCACCAATCACCTTGTTGGGCTCGGAAACTAAACAATGGGAACTTCTCCTGCCTTTGAAGAATTTGCCAGCTAGGTGGGGGTTCAGTACACGCACACAAGATGCAGCTTTAACATAATGAGGAAGAAGCATATTAATTAACAAGAACAGGCTGGGCGCAGTGGCTCATGCCTGTAATCCCAGCACTTTGGGAGGCTGAGGAGGGCGGATCATCTGAGATCAGGAGTTTGAGACCAGACTGGCCAACATGGTGAAACCCCTGTCTCTACTAAAACAAAAAAAACAAAAAACAAAAAACAAAAAACAAAAATTAGCCAGGTGTGGTGGTGGGTGCCTGTAATCCCAGCTACTCAGGAGGCTGAGGCAGAAGAATCTCTTGAACCTGGGAAGTGAAGGTTGCAGTGAGCTGTGATTGTGCCATTACACTCCAGCCTGGGTAACAGAGCAAGACTCTGTCTCAAAAAAAAAGACCAAAATGACATGGTAAAAACTTGATATGCCTACAATAAATGTTTGGGGCAAGAAATGCTTATTGATACATCTACATTCTGGACTTCTGGGTAAAATATTCTGATTATGTTAATACCACCCATAGCTCTGTGGCAATAACAGCAGAAAGGCCCTTTTCTTACCACCTTCCCACCTCCATCTCTTTGTTCCCTGTGTCTGTTTCTCTCCCCAGACAAACTGCGGCCTGGACCAGCTGGTGAAACATAATTCTGAATCCTGCCCACAGCCTTCGGTGGTTTTGGATGAAAGGCCAGCGCCTTGGGAGCCCTGCGTTTGATTTCAAGTTTTAAGGCCGGCACTGGTGGAGCAATGAATGGTGAAAGCTCTCCCCTTAAAGGAGCACAGTTGCCTTTAGGTGACTGCTAACTCAGGCTTTTGCTGAGGACAGTGTTTACTTTGTGAGCTTAATGACAGGGCTGGCTTTCTGGGAGTGTTGCAATGAAACAGACTCAGACACAGGCCATCATGGGCCTCCTCCCTAGCAAGGCCGCCACGGCTGGCATCTCAAGAGCAGTCCGTTGAACTTGGGATTTGGGTGTGAGACACAGTTTCATCAGAAGAATTTAAACCAAAGTCTACATTTGCCCTCTAGATAAATGTGTGTGTTCAGCAGCAACCACAACTCCTTGCCTCATTCTCTTGGTTGATTATGTGACTGTGAGAAGAAAAGCAAAAGCAAAAATGCGAAGCGTAGCTATGATGCTATTTTAGTTAAAAATATTCTGGTAGAATTTGAAGGTACCATAGAGATTACCTACAGATGGAAAAAACTGAAGGTCAGAGATGGGAAGTGCCTTGTCCAAGATCACACAGCATATAAGGGAAGAAGTAGGACTGAAATCCAGATTTCTCTGTTCCTGGTCCTGTTTTCTCTTTTCTTTTTTTGAGACAAGGTCTCACTCTGTCGCCCAGGTTGGAGTGCAATGGTGTAATCTCGGCTCACTGCAACCTCCAACTCTTAGGCTCAAGAGACCCTCCCACCTCAGCCTCTTTAGTAGCTGAGAGCCTGGCTATTTTTTATTTTTGGTAGAGATAGGGTTTCACCATGTGGCCCAGTCTTGTCTTGAACTCCTGAGCTCAAACGATCCACCCACCTTGGCCTCCCAAAGCGTTGGGAATATAGGTGTGAGCCACTGCACCCAGCCAGGTCCTGGTCTCTTTTCATTATTATACAGCTGTCAACAATCATGGAGAGTTCTTTTTCCCTTTTGTTGGGTTCTTGTTCCTTTGCAAAGTCTATAAAGAACCAAGATGATCCAGGAAATTCTGGGAGTCCTCATTCACTTCCAAAGGCAGTTTGTTGTCTGTTGGCTGTGCTGTATGAATTGCTGTTTCAATTAAGTTTTTCAACATTTCATATGAAGGCATGCAAATGACCACTGATTCTAAATAAACCCATTTAGGTATTCAGGGTTTATAAATATAGAGAATCTTGCTTTCTGCCTCATTCTTTCTGTCTTCCCTGGCATTCTTCCCTCTATCCACCTCCACTGAGATGCATTTTTATAAAAGACTTTACTTAGGACACATATTTTGATGAAATCCTTAACAGTTTTCTTCTTTCCCAATTTTTATATTATCATTGTTATAATGCATTACAATAATTTATATTTTTCAAATTTGTTTTAATATGTTAATTTTGCAATGTAACTATCTCAAGGCTTCTAATGAGGAGAGGAGGAGGCCACAGATAGGACTAGATAGAGAGACTTTTAAAGATGTGGGTAGGGTGTTTGTGAATGTCTGGGCAGTGGAATATTTATGCAGCACTGTGGGTGTTTTGAACCCTCTGGAAACTAACAAGCAAGCTCCACACATAAACCTGATGGAAGTCCTCCAAACTTTGGACAACACAGAGGCCTTTCAGAAGTCTGAACCAAGTCCAAGTCAAATTACAGGCCAGGGCACTGGTGCAAATGAGAGGCTGAGCAGATCAGAGGAAATGACACTGGTCCAGGACCCCAGAAACCCAGGGCCTGGTGCCGGGTCTACCACTTAGCAGTAATTTCCTTGTCAGTAAAAAGGGATGATAATAGCTCTTACCTCATGGAGTTGCACTGATGAGAAAAATAAAGTAATGTATGTAAAGTCCTGAGCACAATGCCTGCCATATAATAGCACTTATTATTTGTATGAGATGCCAATAGGCTTTTGGAGAAAAACACATGAGAACTGGCAGTCAGTCAACTAGTGATGGCCCCTACTTGAGTAGTGAGGCAGCAGGATCACAGCCATAGGCTTTGGAGTTAGACCTGCTTTTAGATCCCAGCTCTGGCATTTTCTAGCAGCTGTGTGATCATGGGCAAGTCACCTGACTTCTTTTGGCCTCAATACCCATCTCACAGGGTTATTGCATGGATTAATGATGTAGCCCATGGAAGCCTCAGTACCTGGCATGTAGTAGGTGCTCAATAAATGGTGGTTACTAGTCCAGGTCCTTAGAGAAAGGGGCTGTAAGAAGCCAGAGGAGTGAGGCAGTTGAGCCAGTTGTAAAACTAGCGGGGTTAAAAAAAAAAAAAAAAAAACTAGGAGAACAAGGTCAATCCCTTTGGGGCCTGTATTAGTTTCCTGTGGCTGGTGTAACAAATTAGCACAAACTGGGTGGCTTGAAACTACAGAGATTTATTTTCCCACAGTTCTGGAGGCCAGAAGTTCAAAATCAGTATCATTGGGTCAAAAGCAAGGTGGCAGCAGGGCTGCACTCCCCCAAGAGGCTCTGGGGGAGAAACTGCTCCTTGCCTTTTGCAGTTCCTGGTGGCTGCTGGCATTCCTTGGCTCGTGGCTGCTGGCATTCCTTGGCTCATGGCTGCATCCAGTCTTTGCCTGTGGCTTCACATGGCTCTGTCTCTCTCTCTCTCTCTCTCTGTGTGTGTGTGTGTGTGTGTGTGTGTGTGTGTGTGTGTGTGTAATGCTCCTCATTCTCTAACTTATAAGACACTTGTGATTTCATTTAGGGCCCACCTGGATAATCCAGGATAATCTCTCCATCTCAGAATCCTTAATCAATTAATTAATTTTTTGAGACAGGGTCTCACTGTGTCGCTCAGGCTGGAGTGCAGTGGCGAGAACACGGCTCACTGCAGCCTCGACTTCCCAAGCTCAAGCAGTCCATCTCACCTCAACCTCCTGAGTAGCTGGGACTATAGGTGTACACCACCACACCCGGCAAATTTTTGTATTTTTCTTTTTTCTTTTTTTGTAGAGACAGGGTTTTGCCACGTTGTCCAGGCTGGTCTCGAACTCTTGAGCTCAAGTGATCCACCTGCCTCAGCCTCCATACCTGACCTTAGTATCCTTAATTGAATACATCTGCAAAGGCCTCTTTTTCTTATTAGGTAACATTCATAGGTTCCAGGGATTAGGGCATGATATCTTTAAGGGCCATTATCGTGCCTGTCATAGGGCGTAATGCACCAGTGGTTGGGAGAGGATTTCAGTTTGCTTTTCCCTGGAGTGATGTGGCAGGGACAGGAGTGTGATGAGAAGGAGAGGAGAGATGTCACCAGAGCAGTGGCAAAATCAAGCCAAGTCTAGCCTGTATGATTAGGGACAGAGCAGGGTAGACCAGGGATATAGGGGACATATGGAGATAGGCAAGGGGACACCAGCAAAGCCACATAGCAGAGTGGAACTCAGCACTAGCATCTGAGCAGGACATGTTTATGCTCTAGGAAAAGGCATGAGTCACTTGGACATCTAGCTAGGGGAAGGAAGAGACCAAGGTTTACCTGATTGCACTGGTGAAGTTCAGAGCCAAGGTAGACTGCACTGAGAGCCTTAGACCCAACAGCTCTTGCCTAATCTCCCTGAGCTGGGCCTGGCTGGGCCACAAGGAATAGGACAGTCCCTGTCTTTGAGCAGTTCACATCCTAGTGGGGGAGACAGGCATATTAAAAGTGTTTTATTAGTAATGCACATATGCATATGGGTCTGAAAGAACATGTAAAAGAACAGCTATTCTACCTGGAGCCAGAAGGTAGTGGATCTAAAGTTTCAAAGAGAGGAGGCACTTGATGTGGATTTTAAAGTTTGAAAAGGAGTTTTCTAGGCAGAGGTGGACAAAGCTGGAGTTGAGACACAAGAAGGCAGGCAGGGTTGGGGAGGCTAGTGACCTTGCACGTTTTCTGATTTCACCTTGCTGTGAAACAAGTGCACTCTTCACACTGAAACAGGCAATCAAGCATTGCCAAGGTTTTATAATAAATGATCAACTGCAATCTAAATTAGAGCCCTGAGATTGGAGTTAGAAGACAAACTCAAATCTCAGCTTTGCCATTACTAGTTGAATGATGTTAGGCAAACCACTCCAGCCCTCTGAGCCCCATTGCCCTATCTGCAATATGAAGGGAGGAACATCTTCCTCTGATGATGAAGTGAAATAATCCAAGGGAAATAGTCTGAAAATCTACATGCTCAAATGTTAGTTTCCTGCCTTCTTTATAGGTAAGGCAGTTTAGTCTGACAGACCATCACCAGGCAAATGTTCTTCCTGCTAGGAAGGAACAGGAAGTTCCTTCATGAATGTCAAAGACATCTCACCTTACCAAGAACTAGACTTATTTTCTCAGTTGCATTTTCTTCTTCATTCTCCCTGCCCCACCTCCATGCTCATAGGAAAACTTCGGATTCTGCTCAGTCCTTTTACACATTTGTCCTTCTATATTTTGCCAATTTGAGACTGTTCACTTCTAAAGAGAAGGGAATTTCTTAGTATGGTAGGCACTAATCAATATACATGCACACTCTCCACCCCAGGCAGCAACCATCACACTCCATAATCCTTGACTTTCTGGGAGCAGAACCAGCAGCTCTCCATCGCAGCTCACCAGCTTGTGTAATCCTCCCTTGGCCACGCCCATCATGCTTCTGACAGCCCAGTTTTGAGAAAATGCTATCTGAAGATCCATAGGAGGTACATCAGTAGAGTGGTTCAAAGGATGGGGTTTGGAGTGAGAGAACCTGGGTTCAAGTCCTGGCTCTGCCATTTCATATCTGAGCCTCAATTTCTTTCTCTGAAAAGTACAAAAATGATAGTAACTACTTCATAAAGAATGTTACAATGATTAAATAAGATGCTTGTAAATTGCTTAGCACAGTACAGAGCTTCTATTAATTAGTTTTAAAGGGAAGGATTAGAACTAGAAAGATGCAAAAGTTATTTAGAAAGCCAGGAGGAGATGGAATGCTCCAACAGTACTTCCAACTCTCCCATGATTTCCAGTGACCAGAGGACAGGGGCAAACCCCGTGCAAACTGTGAGCTGATGGAAGGGTTGATGCTGAGAAAAAAAAGCCTCTTCTCCAAGCTAGCCTCTTCAGAGGCCCGGTTGGGGCCTGAAATCCTAGCCCCTAGACAGCCGTTTTCTTGACCAAGGCCTTACATCTCTAGGAATTATCTGATATAAAACAGAAAGGAAACACCATTACATCATTAACATTTTTGCTGAAAATATAATATCTCATGGGACCTAAAGTAATGAAGCACAAGATAGGTATTTTTTTTTTTTTTAACACAGGGTTTCTATCTGTTCCTGAGGCTGAAGTGCAGTGGCGTGATCTCAGCTCACTGCAACCTCTGCCTCTTGGGTTCAAGCGATTCTCATGCCTCAGCGACCCAAGTAGCTGAGATTACTGGCGTATACCACCACACTTGGCTAATTTTTGTATTTTTAGTGGAGACAGGGTTTCACCATGTTGGCCAGGCAGGTCTCACACTCCTGGCCTCATGTGATCTGACTGCCTCCACCTCCCAAAGTGCTGGGATTATAGGCACGAGCCACTGTGTCTGGCCTAAGACAGGTACATTTTGACAGGGGAGGTGTAGTGGGTTGAATGATGGCCCCCAAGAGATATGCCTACATGCTGGAACCTATGAATGTGGCCTTGCTTAGAAAAAGGGTGCCTGCACATACAATCGAGTTAGGAATCTAGAGATGAGATTTTCTTGGATGATGTGGGTGGGCCCTAACTGCCTTGACAAGCATCCTTATGAGAGAGATACTCACAGAAGAGAGACACATGGAGAAGAGAAGGCGTGGAGGGAAAGCAGCCCTGTGAATATGGAGGCAGAGATCTGAGTGATGCAGCCACAAGCCAGAGAACTTTTGGAGACACCAGAAGCTGGAATTGGTGTGGAAGGCTTATCCCTTACAGACCCTCCGGAGGGAATGTGGCCCTGCCCACACCTTGATTTTGGCCCTATGATACTGACTTTGGACTTCAGGTCTCTAGAGAATTCTTTTTTTTTTTTTTTTTTTTTTTTCTGAGACAGAGTCTCATTTTGTCACCCAAGCTGGAGTGCAGTGGCGCGATCTCGGCTCACTGCAACATCCGCCTCCTGGGTTCAAGCCATTCTCCTGCCTCAGCCTCCCAAGTATGTGGAATTACAGGTGCCTGCAACCCCTGGCTAATTTTAGTACAGACGGGCTTTCGCCATGTTGGCCAGGCTGGTCTCAAACTCCTGACCTCAAGTGATCCATCCGTCTCGGCCTCCCAAAATGCTGGGATTACAGGCATGAACCATGGCGCCCAGCCCATTTCTGCTGCTTTAAGCTAGAGACAACAGAAGTTTGTGGTCATTTGTTACAGCAACCACAGGAAACTAATACAGGCTGTCAGGAAGGAGAGAGGGAAGGTTTGAGGTGCATGAAATGAAAACGGTTGGATCAATCCCAGCACTTTAAGACAGGTCAGGGCACTCACTGAGAAGGGCTCACTTTCAGAGGTTGTGTACACAATTTAGTCTATCCCTGTTTCCCTCATGTTGTTCATTCACTGGCTTCTGCCAATTTCGACAATGGCACGGACAACTAGTATTTATGTGGGCCTTGTTATCTCCTGCCAAACACTGCTCTGGGCTCAAAGCACACGGCACTTAGCAAGGCGGCTGGGACCCCTGCCCTCACAGCATGTCCAGTCTGGAGGAGCTGTTCCAGCACTCAGCCTGGCTTCTGGACTCTGTTCTTGCCGTCATTCACTCTTGGATTTGACAGTGGAGGTTCTGACCTTGACCTGTTCTTGTTCTGCTTGTTTTTAGCTTTGGCTCTTTCCTGGTTGCTGCTCCTCTCCCATCTGTTCCCCTCCCTTTCCAGGGTTGGCACTTGGCTCCTTCTGCATGCCTGGCCCAGCCTGGCACTTTTGGATCAGCTGACACTGCTCCATTCAGCCCGCACCCCATCCCAGGCCTCATCCACTATTTACAACTCTGTCTCCTGACCTGGGCTCCTGACATCCTGCTTCACCTCCTGAATATAGCTTCACATTTGTTCATGGATTTAACCACTGCTCTGGCTCTCCTGGTTCTGACGTGAGCTCGAAAGGCTGCTAGTGATTTATAGTTACTGACCTGCCTCACCTACCTGGCTCTAGGAGAAAGGGGTTGTCCAGAGCAGGTTTAAGAAGGCTCTGATGAGCTGAATGAGATTTCTGTGGTACTATGATCTTGAGATGAATGTCAGCCATACCAAATGCTTAGTTGTCATAGTGTCTCCTTAAACAGGGACACTTTGCTGGTTCTTTTTTTTGTTTTTTGAGACAGGGTCTCGCTCTGTCACTCAGGCTGGAGTGCAGCGGTGCAATCTCAGCTCACTGCAGCCTGGACCTCCTGGGCTCAGGTGATCCTCCTGCCTCAGCCTCTCAAGTAGCTGGGACTACAGGTGCACACCATCATGGCTGGCTAGTTTTTGTCTTTTTTGTAGAGACAGGGTTTCACCATGTTGTCTAGGCTGGTCTCAAACTCCTGAGCTCAGATGATCCACCTGCCTTAGCCTCCCAAATCACCTGTTGGGATTACAGGTGTAAGCCACTGTGCCTGGCCCTGGTTGTTTCTTATACATTGCAGCTTAGGCCTGGTTAATAATTCCACTTTGTAGACTGTAGATAAACTATCTGTTCAAAGCACTCTGCTTATTTTTAACGTGTCTAATACAATGATCATCACACACATCTCTCCACAACTTCTCTTCAGTTCATCTTTTATTTTCGCTTTCTTCTCTTTCCTAGTAAAGAGTAGAAAAGGGAGAAATTGAACCCTTGAAAAGACACAAGGAATTTGCGTTTGTGGTTTTTTTTTGTGTTTTTTTTTTTGAGATGGAGTCTCGCTCTGCCACCCAGGCTGGAGTGCAGTGGCACGATTTCCACTCACTGCAAGCTCTTCCTCCCAGGTTCACGCCATTCTCCTGCCTCAGCCTCCCGAGTAGCTGGGACTACAGGCGCCCGCCACCACGCCCGGCTAATTTTTTGTATTTTTAGTAGAGATGGGGTTTCACCGTGTTGGCCAGGATTGTCTTGATCTCCTGACCTCATGATCTGCCTGCCTCGACCTCCCAAAGTGCTGGGATTACAGGCGTGAGCCACCGCGCCCGGCCACTGCCTTTGTGGTTTTTAATGATCAAATGTATCTCCTTTTGGAACACACAGAACTGAAGAGCAGTGAATGTATCTTTCTGATTATTTCTCTACAGTGCTATGTAGCAAAGGGTGGGAATGTGGGGGAAGAAAAGAGAAGGGAAGTAACTTTTACCCAATGTCTCTAAGTACCAGGCATAGAGGTAGGTACTTTGTAGATAATATCTCATTTAAGGCTCACAACAATTCCAAGAGTTAGGTAGTAGTATCTCATTTTATAGATGGGGAAATTGAAACAGAAAGTTTGTAAGTCCTATCCAGAGTCACAGAGTTGGAATTGGGAGCTGGGGCTTGAGCCCATGTGCTGATGTAGGTGCCTAATACAAATGGAATAATAACAATGAAATGGTTTTTAGAAATCATCTGGGAGCATAACTAAAACTGTAGTCAAATCACCGGGACATAATACCTCTTTGCTAGAACGAGGGCTGACATGGGCTTTAATTAATTAATTAATTAATTAATTTAGAGATGGAATCTTGCTCTGTCACTGAGGCTGAAGTGCAGTGGCATGATCTTGGCTCACTGCAACCTCCGCCTCCTGGGTTCAAGCGATTCTCCTGCCTCAGCCTCCCGAGTAGCTGGGATTACAGGCGTGCACCACCACACCTGGCTAATTTTTGTGTTTTTAGTAGAGATGAAGTTTCACCATGTTGGCCAGGCTGGTCTTGAACTTCTGACCTCAGGTGATCTGCCCGCCTCAGTCTCCCAAAGTGCTGGGATTTCAGGTGACGTGGACTTTAGCAACTTTGAATTTCTTTCTCAATGGAGGCTTGTGAGTATAAAATAAACTACAGTTGTAGTTGGAGATTGCCACCTGCAAGTCTGCTTTTTTAGACAGTGTCTCAAATTAATTAACATTTTTGAAGCTCTTTGAGATACAAAGATAAGAGATGTCATAGGTGTGACAAGTGTGACTACAATACTGCCCCCAAAAGCAAGGTAGCATTCCAGATCCATCACCAGGGCCTGGCTGAAGCAGAAGAGGGTTCCAGTGGCCCGCATGGCAAGGCTTCTCCAGGGAAGACCCTGGGCATGGATACAAGCATCCTCCCCATGGAGAGGCAACAAAGTGAAACTCTGCAGTGTGATTTCAGGGCTTGGGCTCAAGGTCCTGGCCTTCATTAAAAGATAACTACTCTTGGGAGGTATTAGTGGTTGTCTGTTACTTTCACCTGAGTGGGAAGGAATTCCAAATTCTGTCCAAAGATCAATTTGGTTAGAAGGGGAGAAAACCCCAAGATCTCAGGTGCCAGGGGCTAGGAGGAGGAAGACCGCAGCAGGCTGGGGACACAACATGGAGAAGCTGAAGACCGAAGACCAGGCCTACTCAAACCATCATTTTACTTCGGGATGGTCCTTGGAATGAGACAGTGTTTTAATTCTTCAGTTAGAGGCCCAGGTACACACATAGATCTAGGCATTAACTGTAAGCAGGGACTGGAGCCATAGAAATGGATGGAAACTTTTAAGAAAAGAAAATAGGAGCACATAGAATGAGCAAAGGGTGGAATAGTATTTCAGAAATTCAGGTAGAAATGATTTCCCTGGGCAGGAAGTAAAGATGAAGCCAGAGGAAAGGAATGAGGGCTCCACATGTAGTGGGAAGGAGATTGATGGATTGATAGATTTTTTTTTTCTTTTTTCTTTTTTTTTTTTTTGAGACGGAGTCTTGCTGTGTTGCTCAGGCTGGAGTGCAATGCTGTGATCTCTCGGCTCACTGCAACCTCCACCTCTGGGTTCAAGCAATTCTCCTGTCTCAGCCCCTTGAGTAGCTGGGATTACAGGTGCACACCACCATGCCTGGCTAATTTTTTGTATTTTAGTAGAGACGGGATTTCATCATGTTGCCCAGGCTGTTCTCAAACTCCTGAGCTTAGGCAATCCACTCGCCTTGGGCTCCCAAAATGCTAGGATTACAGGTGTGAGCCACCGTGTTCGGCCTATTTTTTTTTCTTTTCTTTTCTTTTCTTTTCTTTTTTTTTTTTTTTTTTGACATAAGTTCTTGTTTGTTGCCCAGGCTGGAGTACAGTGGCATGGTCATAGCTCACTGTAGTCTTAAACTACTGGGCCCAAGTGATCCTTCTACCTCAGCCTCTTGAGTAGCTGGGACTACAAGTATGCACCACCATACCCAGTTAATTTTTCTTTATTTTATTTTTGTAAAAACGGGTTCTCACTATGTTGCCCAGGCTGATCTCAAAGTCCTGGGCTCAAGTGATCCTTCTGTCTCAGCCTCCCAAAGTTCTGGGATTACAGGCATGAACCACTGTGCCCAGCCAGGAAGGAGATTTAGAACCACCTAATAGATTGTCTATGACAAGACACAGAATATGCTCCGTGATAGCTTTACTGTTGTGAGGACACAACAACCCTCAGATGTGGGTATTATTATCCATCTCACACAGAAAAACTGAGGTCCAGAGAGCAGAAGTTATGTGTCCCAGGTCATGCAGTTAGCAAGTGGGAGCTGGAATCCAGGTGCTCCAACCACGGTTTGTGCCCTTCCCACCTGCCTGTGGCTGCTTCCCACATGCATCATTTTCAAGGACGCAAGGTACCAAGAGAGATGAACGTGACACAGTGGAAAGAAACTGAGCTTTAGGTCCAGCACATCCAAGTCTGACTCTTGGCTCCAACACTGAATTGTTGTGTGTCTTACACAAGTATTTGAGCCCTTCATGCTCATTCTCCTTAGTTATAGAATAGGGTGAGAGTTCCCATCTCTTACACTTTTTTTGAAGCCATTTATTTCACACTTTGAGCATTAAATAAACAGATGATGCTGATGATGATAAAAATTGTAATAGTTGGCTGGGAGCGGCAGCTCATGCCAATCCTAGCATTATGGGAGGCAAAGGCAGGAGGATTATCTGAGCCCAGGAGTTCAAGGTTGCAGTGAGCTATGATCATGCCACTGTACGCCAGGTGACAGAGTGAGACCCTGTTTTTAAAAAGAAGAAAAGAAGAAGGAGGAGAAGGAGGAGGAAGAGGAGGAGGAAGAGAGAAGGAGGAGGAGAAGGAGGAGGAAGAGGAGGAGGAAACATACACACACACACACATACAAACAACTGTTAGATAGAGATTATTCCCACTTTACAGATAAGAAGCCCATGCATAGGCTGGGCATGGTGGCTTATGCTTGTAATCCCATCACTTTGGGAGCCCGAGGTGGGAGAATTGCTTGAGCCCAGGAGTTCAAGACCAGCCTGGGCAACATAGTGAGGCCCCCATCTCTAAAAAAGGAAAAAAGAAAACAATGCACAGGAAAGCTAAATAAGTTGCACAATATCCCATAGATACTAAGTGGGAAAGTTATGTTCAATAAGAGAGGTACAGATAAACCCCTAAGACACGGAGTCTGACTGGGGGTAGAGAGACCCGCAAGGTTTAAGGAAGAGCTGGCCTTGTGCCACCACTGTGCTTTGCATGGTCTTTGCTCAGGGTGGGAGCTCAGCAGGGAATGTTGACAATGATCAGTTTCCTCTTCTAGATCCTCCCTGCCTTGGTCATTTTCCCCAAGAGGGTTCTCTTCTTGTATCTGGCTGTGATTTACTCATTGCTGTTTTTGAGCTGCAGCTCTTGTGACTCAGTTTATCTCTCTCGTCAAACTTTCCTCAATCAGATCATTTTTTTCCATTTTTTAAATTGTGGCAAGATACACATGACATAAAATTTACCATCTTAACCATTTTAAAGTGCACGGTTTCGTGGTATTAAATACATTCATAATGTCGTGCAACTATCACCACCATCCATCCAGAACTCTTATCATCTTGTACAACTGAAACTCTGTACCCATTAAGCAATAACTCCCCATTCCCCCCTCCCCCCAACAGCTGGCCACCACTATTCAACTTTCTGTCTATGATTTTGGCGGCTGTAAGTACCTCATGTGAGTCAAATCATACAGCATTTGTCCTTTTGTGACTGGCTTATTTCATTTAGCATAATGTCCTCAAGGCTCATCCATGTAATAGCAGGTGTCAGAGTTTCCTTCCTTTCTGAGGCTAAAGAATATGAAGAATATTCCATATGAAGAACCATATTTGTTCATCCATCTATTGATGAACCCTTGGGTTGTTCCCACATTTTAGCTATTGTGAATAATGCCGCTATGAATGTCAGTGTACAAATATCTCTGGGATCCTGCTTTCAATTCTTTTGAGTATGTACCCCAAAGTGGAATTGTGAGATCATACGTGAATTCTATCTTTAATTGTTTGAGGAGTCGCCGTACTGTTTTCCACAGCAGCTGCACCATCTCCATCAGGTCTTGACTTCATCATCCTTCAACAATCCCCATCCCACGTGTTGACAGATGGAATCCTAGTTTCCTGTCTTTTGTTCCTCTGATTTCTCTATTTCTCAGCGCCCCATTATCTTACTATCCTAACTTCTGAGTCTGATTCTGGGAGGCAACTTGTACTGTCTTCAGCTCCCCAAACTTTATTTATTTATTTTTAGAGAGGGTCTTGCTCTGTTGCCCAGGCTGGAGTGCCGTGGGGGCAATCACAGCTTACTGTAGCCTCGAACTCCAGGACTCAAGTGATCCTCCTGCCTCAGCCTCCCATCGCTGGGATTACAGGCATGAGCCACCATGCCTGGCTCCCAGCTCCCCAAACTTTTACCTCCTACTTTTACCTCCAGGGAGCACTTGGCCTAAAGAGACCTGACAGAGATTGAAGGGACATCGCATGTCAGATAGAAGGTGGGAGGTTGGGTGTGGTTCCCTTTAAGATTACCCTGTCTCCAAGCAACTACTATAAAGCAAATACACAGAGCTTGTGTGAGCTAGGCCCAGGGTAGGGAAACAGGGTTGAAGGAATGTGCACCTAGAGGCTTCTGGTCACATGCAGGTCCCTGCTCCCACATGTATTGGAAGCATCAGGCCGTGGGGCTTCATATTTGAATTCCAGGGTCAAACTGTCCATTCCAGACCTTGGAGAGTAAATTAAGCCCTGACTCCTGGGCTTCTTGATGCAATGCCACTCTCCCACTCCCCATTATCTGAATTTATTTAAGAAGCTACAGGTGCTGGTAGTCAAGCCATTTGGTGATTTTTTTTAAAGCCACTTTGTTATTTTTATTTTATATATTTTTCTATTTTTGAAACAGGGTCTTGCTGTGTCACCCAGGCTGGAGTATAGTGGTGCAAACACGGCTCACTGCAGCCTTGACCTACTGGGCTCAGGTGATCCTCCCACCTCAGCCTACCATGTAGCTGGGACAACAGGCACACACCACAGTGCAATGCCCAGATAGTTGTTTTTTAATTTTTGTACAGACAGGGTCTCATTTATTTGCCCAGGCTGGTCTCGAACTCCTGGGTTCAAGCAATCCTCCCACCTCTGTCTCCCACAGGCATGAGCCATTGTGCCTAGCCCAAAAAGCCACTTTGGTTACCCAGGGCAAACCCAGAATAATAGAGCTCCAGAAAAATCCATGGCCTAAACACACGTTAAAAGAATGATTGGAACTTGTGACCCCCAATAGTGGCGGAACAGTTGTGCGCTAATTGCCCTGGGAGAGGGGTGCATGGCAGCTTGATATATGGCCACAGTGAATAATAGACCAGGCACACACCCAGCTCACCCGGGAGTCTGGGGATGTGGAAGCTGCCTTGTGATTTCTGCCTCGAGTTCTAATTTCTGTCTCAGCTTGTCACAGTCAGGGCCCTGAAACTTCTCTCCCTGCTGTGGTGCTGCATGGTTTGAACCCTGTGGGCCCTGCCTGGAGGTGGAACAGCTCTCTGCTCCCACCCTGCACAGGGTGAGGCCTGGGGCTCTGGGCCTGGAGGAGGGAACAACTTGACTGATTACACTCACCTCCCCCAAAGCTCCTTTTAGCGAGCACAGGCTGTTCCACTTTCCCTGTAGCTTAGCAACCTGAGCCCCTGACAACTGATTTATTGGAAAAAAGCTTAACTTTCTCCAAGCAGGTTTCCTTTCTTTTTCTCTCTCCCTCTTTCCCTCTCTCTTTCCTTCTCTCTCCCTTCCCTCTTCTTTTTTTTTCTTTTTCTTTTTGGTACATAAGCAAGCCTTGACTGTAACAAGGTCCTTGCAAATTCCTCTGAGGATGCTGATTTCACCCTCTGTAGTGTGGACTCCTGCCTGAATACCAGCTTTCTCCCCCATCTTGCAACCTCGGGCCTCACCTCCGGTCCCTCCTCCATACTGTAGCCAGAGTGATCTTTGTTTATTTTATTTATTTATTTATTTATTTATTTATTTAGAGACAGACTCTCCCTCTACACAGGCTAGAGTGTGGTGGCACGATCTCAGCTCACTGCAACCTCCACCTCCCAGATTCAAGCGATTCTCCTGCCTCAGCCTTCCAAGTAGCTGGGATTACAGGCACACGCCACCATGCCTGGCTAATTTTTGTATTTTTAGTAGAGACGGTGTTTCACCATGTTGCCCAGGCTGGTCTCGAACTCCCGATCTCAGGTGATCCGCCCGCCTCAGCCTCCCACAGGGCTGCCCAGAGTGATCTTTTTGAAGCTCAGTTCTGATAAGCTTCCTGCTATGGTCTGAATGTTTGTGTCCCTCCAAAATTCACATGTTGAAATCCTAACTCTCAAGGTGATGGTGGTAGAAGGTAAGGCCTTTAGGACATTCTTAGATTATGAGGGCTCTGTCCTCAGGAATGGGCTTGGCACCCTTATGAAAGAGGCCCAAGGGAGCTTGTTTGCTCCTTCTGCCATGTGAAAAGATGCTGTCTATGAGGAAGTGGCCCTCACTGGACACCGCATTTGCCAGTATCTTGATCTTGGACTTTCCAGCCTCTGGAGCTGTAGGAAATAAATTTCTGTTATTTATAAGCCACCTAGTTTGGGGCATTTTGTTAGAGCAGCTTTAACTGTCTAAAACACTTCCCCTCTTGCTTAAAACACTTTGGTAGCTCCCAGGAGAAATATTCTTGTATGGCCCTCCAACAACCAGCTCTGCTTATCTCTTTCATGTCACCCCATCTCTCTCCACACCTTCACACTCTGCTCCCCCTGATTATAATTCTTCTCTTCCTTGCTTCATGTCTTTGCATATGCTGTTCATTCTAACAGGAATGTCCTACTTCTGCTCACTTAGCTATAAACTGTTCTTCAAGATTCAGCTGAAACACAGGTTCCTCTGGGCGGCCTTTCTTGCCCACCACCCAGGCAGAACTGCCCATTCCTTCCCCTGTGCTGCCACCCACCCAGGACCTACTTCTTGGGGTCCACATATGGACCTGTGCCACAAATGTGAAATTGTCACTAGACTGCGAACTCCTTGAGGGGAGGGAGTATTTCTCATTCTCCAACATGTCTCCAGTGCCTGACACAGAATGATCTGTGTGATCAGGTGATCATGTGAGTGAATGAGAAATACAGGAAGGAAAGAGGGAAGGAAGAACAAATGGTGTGATGGAAACACGTCTGAACATGCAGAAGCCAACATCCAAGGGGGTAGGAGGATGGCACCCACAGTGACATCTGCCCAGCAGGATGAAAATGACTTTTCCTTGACTTCCAGGCCCTAATCTTGTGGATCAAAGGCAAAGAAAGGTGGGCTTCTGGAGGCCTGGCAGAGGTACCTGGTAAGAGAAAATACAAAGCCAGGCCATCTGAGCCCTTTTGCTCCCAGATTCATTTCTTGCCCATCTCTCGCCTGGAATCAGGGAGGCTGACCCCTGTAAGCGCTGCATCAGTGGTTTCTGGCTGGGTTTGACCAATGGGAAGTGCTGGGGGGGAAGTTGGAGGGTGGGAGGAGGGGAGAAGCCAGGGTATATCTCCATGTCCCTCTCGGCTTTGGTGGTATTTCTGGCAGTGACTGTCTTTCTCTGAGTCTATAGATACTGCTGGAGAGGCCTGCTACTATTCCAGCATTTGGCAGGTGATCTGGTCCCTGGGCTCAGATAACACTGCCTGCCATCTTTTGTCTCTCCATCCCTTGGGGCTGGTTGTTGCTTTCAGATGCTCTGGGCTGCCACTTCTTCCGTTAGTTGATTTCTCAGCCTTCTGTGACCTATGTAACCAGTTCCCTGCACTATGTCCTCCCTGTTGTAAAGAGTTAAGAGTGGTTTCCGTTTTCCTGGTTGGACCCCAACTACTATACCAGTTTAGTTTAGAAATTCCCTTATAGGGTCACTGATGCTTACTTTGGAGGAGATGGCATATTTTTGTCTTTTTCTATGATATCGAGTGGTAAGGTGGTGTGGTGTGTCTGTTTTAAACTAGATGGGGGGAGAGTTGGGTACACTTGTTTGGTCTGCCAGGCCACACCTCTGCTCTTTTTGAGCTCCAAGGGCCCACTGTGCAAGTTCTTCATAAGTGACATGCCATCTTGGTTTCAGAGATTCTGCCTGACCTCTGACCCCTGTCCCTTGCCCCCAAGGAAGAAGATGGGAGCTCCAGGCCCAGTCCCTGAGTTCATGTTGGAAAAGTAGCATAAAGGAGGATATCAGGGGAAGCAAGGTGCTGGTGAAAAGAGAGACTGTGGCATAAAGAAGGGAGGAAAGGAAAGGGAAAAATAGGGGAAGATGATGAAACAGGTGTGCCCATGTTTAGCACATAGTTTGGCTCAGCTGATACTGGTTGAATGAATGAGAGAATAGAGACAGTGGAAGGGACAGGTGGAATGGAATTTGTGGGCAGTACTGACAAAGGTCAAGTGGAACTTTGTCTCCGCTACTGTCACCATGCCTCAGGTCTTCTGAATGGCTCTTCTGTGAGAACAGCCTGCTAACTGGTTTTCTGGCCACTGCTTCCAGGAACTTATCCCAAATCACCATCTCAGTTGCTTGCGCCAAAATGTTCTAGTGGCCCCTAGGTGGGTAGTGATCAAATTCCACTGTGTACTTCCAAGCCTTGTCTTATACTGCACGTTTTTAAAACTGGAGTCCACATTATTCTCCATGCCTGGAAGGTGTGTTTGTGTGCGTGTGTGGGTGTGTGTGTGTCTAGGGTCGAGGGGAGGAGATGATTTACTTTGAAGGCATGGTACGTACCCTCAGTCTTGCTCCCTAAAACTGCTTTCCTGGCTTCTATCTTTGTCCCTTTTTTTTTTTTTTTTTTTTTTTTGAGACAGAGTCTCGCTCTTTCGCCCAGGCTGGAGTGCAGTGGCGTGATCTCTGCTCACTGCAAGCTCCGCCTCCCGGGTTCATGCCATTCTCCTGCCTCAGCCTCCCAAGTAGCTGGGATTACAGGTGCCCGCCACCACGCCCGGCTAATTTTTTGTATTTTCAGTAGAGACGGGGTTTCACCGTGTTAGCCAGGATGGTCTCGATCTCCTGACCTCGTGATCCGCCTGCCTTGGCCTCCCAAAGTGCTGGGATTACAGGCGTGAGCCACCGCGCCCGGCCCTATCTTTGTCCCTTTAAGGCTTGGGATCCTACCATGATTTGAGACAGCATTGGGCAGCAGGAAGTTGGGTAACTGAACTCAGATCTGGCCCCTGACCCCACCTCCCGCTCTCCCTCTTCCCATAAATTCCTTTTGGCTGTTGCCGTGTGTGGAATGCTGGCTCCACTCCAGCAGACTGGAGGTCGCTCACAGCTGTCCTCACTCTCTGGGCTTCTGAGAAAGAATGGGCTGTTGGGCACACAATGGCTTAGCCCCCCAGACAGGCTGTGCTTATACTCAGAGGTCACTATGCCTGCTGCTGAGCTGTGTGTGTCAGAGCAGATGCAGGGACTAGTTCTGGGCAAGTGACAAGAAGAAAAAAGAGCATGTCAAATTGTGCTTCCCCAGCCCAGTGGGACAGCCTGTGACTGCACTGGAAGCCAGGCTGGGACTTGACGATTCTTTTGCTGACTGCTGGGAGACTAGAAGATACCTGACTCAACCTCATCCCTCATAGTTAATCCAATGAGCCTTTGCAAACGCATGTAGTGTGACATGGCAGCTATGCTTTGCATAGACCTGGGTGTGATCTCCTGCTCTGATACTTACCAGCTGTGCAGACTTGGACAAATTACCTGATCTCATTTTCCTCATATGTACAATGGAATAATGAATACCAACCTTGGCTGGGCGCAGTGGCTCATGCCTGTAATCCCAGAACTTTGGGAGGCTGAGGCGGGTGGATCACCTGAGGTGAGGAGTTCGAGACCAGCCTGGCCAACATGGCAAAACCTCATCTCTACTAAAAATACAAAAATTAGTGGGACGTGGTGGCACACATCTGTAGTCCTAGCTACTCAGGAGACTGAGGCAGAATGGCTTGAACCCGGGAGATGGAGGTTGCAGTGAGCCAACATTGCACCACTGCATTCCAGCCTGAAGTTGAAAATGCATTTGATGCTGGTAACACAGCAGATGGTCCCCAACTTATGGTGGTTCAACTTATAACTTTTTTACTTCATCCTGATGCAAAAGCAGTAAGTATTCAGTACAAACTGTAATCCCACTATAAGTCATAAGAAGCTCTTTGATAAACTTAATGTTAAGTCAAAAAATTGTATGTCTAACCATCATAAGTTGGGGACTGTCTGTATTTTGTACCTTATGAGGCTTCAGTAAAAGGCACTATTTTTATTACTGCTATTTATTTATTTTTTGAGACCTCTTGGGGTTAAACTCTGTGCTTGGCCTCAAGGCTATGAGTGAGAATACAGAGAGGAATAAGATGCTGTTAGGGGCCGGGTGCAGTGGCTCATGCCTGTAATCCTAGCACTTTGGGAAGCTGAGGCGGGCAGATCACCCGAGGTCAGGAGTTCAAGACCAGCTTGGTCAACATGGTGAAACACTGTCTCTACTAAAATACAAAAATTAGCCAGGCGTGGTGGCACACACCTGTAATCCCAGCTACTCAGGAGGCTGAGGCAGGAGAATTGCTTGAACCTGGGAGGCGGAGGTTGCAGTGAGCCAAGATTGTGCCACTGCACTCCAGCCTGGGCGACAGAGTGACACTCTGTCTCAAAAAAAAAACAAAAACAAAAACAAAAGATCCGGTTAGGGCCAGATGTGGTGGTTCATGCCTGTAATCACAGCACTTTGGGAGGCGGAGGCAGGCAGATCACTTGAGGTCAGGAGTTCGAGACCAGCCTGGCCAACATGGTGAAACCCTGTCTCTACTAAAAATACAAAAAAAATTAGCTGGGCGTGGTGGCATGCACCTGTAGTCCTAGCTACTTAGGAGGCTGAGGCAGGAGAATCACTTGAACTCAGGAGGCAGAGGTTGCAGTGAGCCAAGATCGTGCCACTGTACTCCAGCCTGGGCGACAGAGGGAGACTCCATCTCCAGTAAAAAATAAATAAATGTTCTGTTAGTACTTTTGGGAGGTGACGATCTAGAGCAGGGGTGGGCAGACTACTGCCTGAGGGTCAATTTTGCCAGTACTCATTTTTTTGTTTTTTGTTTTGAGACTGGGTCTTGTTCTGTTTCCTAGGCTAAAGTGCAGTGGTGTGATCATAGCTCACTGCAACCTTCAACTCTAGGCTCAAGTGATCCTCTCCTGCCTCAGCCTCCTGACTAACTGGTACTACAGGCACATGCCACCACGCCTGGCTAATTATTTTTATTTATTTGTTTATTTTTGAGACAGAGTCTTGCTCTGTTGCTCTGGCTGGAATGCAGTGGTGCAATCATGGGTCACTGCAGCCTTTTCCTGCTGGGCTGAAGTGATCCTCCCACCTCAGCCTCTTGAGTAGCTAGGACTACAGGTGTGTGCTACTGCACCCTGCTAATTTTTAATTTTTTTGTAGAAATGAGGTCTCGCTATGTTGCCCAGGCTGGTTTTGAACTTCTAACCTCAAGAAATCCTCCCACCTTGGCTTCCCAAAATGCTGGGATGACAGATGTGAGCCACCGTGTCTGCCCCCTGTTTTGTAAATAAAAAGTTTTTTTAGAACACAGTCATGTCTATTCATTTACATATTGTCTATGGCTGTTTTCACACAACAAAGGTGGAATTGAGTAATTGCAACAGAGGCCATGTGACCCACAAAGCCAAACTATTTGTAATCTGGACCTTTATAGAGAAAGTTTGCTGGCCCTGGAAGATGGCTATATAATCAGGATGAAGCTATTTGGAGAAGAGGTAGAGATCATTGAAAATGATGGCCCAGAAGGAGAGAGAATCAATTCTGACTTGAGTGGGCATCAGGGCTTTAAGCCAGGCTGTGAGGGCTGAGAAAGAAATTAATCCCTGGAGCCTGAAAGTAGGGGAGGGGTGGGAATGGGCATGTAAAATTTGAGCACAATTTTAAAGGGGTATGATCCATATGCAGTAGAAGAGACTAGAGATTAAATGGCTAGTCCAAAGCCATGCAATTTGGAGTCAGAACTTGAACTTGGCTCATGATATGGTTTAGTTCTGTGTTCCTACCCAAATCTCATCTTGAATTGAAATCCCCACTTGTTGAGGGAGGGACCTGGTGGGAAGTGATTGGATCATGGGGGCGGTTTTCTCCATGCTGTTCTCATGATAGTGAGTGAGTTCTTTTGAGCTCTGATGGTTTAAAGGCAGCACTTCCCTCTTTGCTCTCTCTCTCTGTTCTGCCACCAGGTAAGACGTGTCTTGCTTTCCCTTCACCTTCCTCCATGATGGTAAGTTTCCTGAGGCCTTCCCAGCCATGTAAAACTGTGAGTCAATTAAACTTCTTTTCTTTATAAATTACCCAGTCCTGGGCGTTCTTTATAGCAGTGTGAAAATGGACAAATACAGCTCAGTGCCTTGGAGAACTTACACGACCTTATATTGGTGTAGTATTTTATAGGATGCAAAATACATAAACACATATAACATTATTCAGTCCCCACAACCACACTCAGAGGTAGGGATTGCTAGTGTTATTTTATAGATGAGATTAAACATTACATCCAAGAAGCAGCATTGTTGGCCTTGAATCCAGGGAAGATGCCTGTTGACTGTGACAAGGGTACAAAGCCTCTGCAGTTTCCAGCTCTGTCACAGGATATGTCCTGGTTGTCTGGCACAGGTGTAAATGACAGGCCTAAAAACACAGGCAGGGGAGCGTCTTCTTTTTTTTTTTCTTTTGAGACAGGGTCTTGCTCTGTTACCCAAGTTGGAGTGCACTAGCACGATCTCAGCTCTCCGCAACCTCTGCTTCCTGGGTTCAATTTATTCTCCCACCTCAGCCTCTTGAGTAGCTGGGATTACAGGCATGTGCCACCATGCCCAGCTAATTTTTTTGTATTTTTATTAGAGATGGGATTTTACCATGTTGGCCAGGCTGGTCTTGAACTCTTGACCTCAGGTGATCCACCCTCCTTGGCCTCCCAAAATGCTGGGATAACAGGCATGAGTCACTGCACCTGGCCCGGGGCAGGGTAACTTCTGACCTGTACACCCTGTGGGTTATTTAAAACCCAATATGACTTTAGTGAAGGTCTGTTGTATAATATGCACAGAACTAAATGCCGAGAGAAAAACCCATGGAGAAACCCAAGACAAAACCACCCCTGGCCCTCCAGGGGCTGTGGGTTTAGCTGAGGACATAATCTTCAAAGACCCATAATGGCATGAGACAGCATACGCCAAGTCACCAACATGTGGTGCAGACACGGGGACGGGAGTTGGAGGCTGTAATCAGGAAGGCTCCATAAGGGGTGTGAGGCTAGAGACGGGGTTTAGCTGATTCTATGCCGTGGATTAATTGAGGTGGCCATCTCCTCACATTACAAAATCCCCATCAAACCACAGAACCTCAGAGCTGGCAGGGATCCCAGTTCTTCTCTCCATTTACAGATGGGAAAACAGAGTCCCTAAGAAAGGGCTGAGTAGCCCATGAAGTCCTGATATGGAGCTCAAACTCAGGTTTCCCTTTGAAGTCCAGGGCTTTTCTGTAGCACTGTTTTGTCCCTTTCCTCTAAATTAACTCCCTAGACTTCAGTTTTCCCTTTTCCTTTCCAAATGTACCCTACAGAGAGTTGGTAGATGAAGACTCCAGAACCTCCAGTGGTGTGTGTCACTCTTCTTGCTCACCTCTTCCTCCTCCCCATTTTCCATATCTCCTTGCTGCCTTCAGAATAAAGACCAAGGCTTAACCTGAGTGACTGGAGAGGGTAGTGGCTGAGAGCGTAGGCTCTTGCACCAAGTTGTCATTGGTTTGAACCCTTCCCTTCTCTACCACTTAACCACTGTGTGGGCCTGGGTGAGTGGGAGAACCTTTCCATGCTTTAGTTTCCTCATCCTCTTTCCTCAAAGTGGGTATAATCATACCCAGACTGTGTAATCACAGTAATTGCCTCATAGGACTATAAGGAATACATGAGATAATCCATGAACAAAACATAAATTAGTGTTTGGTATCCAGCAGGTACTCAATGAAAGTTAGCTAAAGTCATTGCCATTAGCCTGGTATTCATCAGCCCTTGCAATTGGACTCCGCCCATTTCTCCAACCTGGCCTCCCCAAACCAGTCTATTCATTGTCTCTTATTAGCCATGCACCATTTCTCTCTTTTAAGCTCTCCCCTCTACTCCCCTGCTCCTCCCTGTATATTTGTTTTACTGTGTGCTGTTGGGTCGCCTTCTCTTTCTCAGAAGCCCTGCAGCACCAGTCTGCACTTTGTTCTTACATTATCCATCCTGTAAGTCCATATCTAATGGTTTCCAGGCAGCAGGGCTTCTGGGTTCCCCTAGCACTTAACACTGGATTTTGCACATGGCAGGCGGGCACTCATCCAATATGTTTTCATTTATTGAGCACCTACTATAAAAAAGACCTTTGTAGGCCAGGGTGGTGGCTCACTCCTGTAATCCCAGCGCTTTGGGAGACTAAGGCATTAGGATCACCTGAGGTCAGGAGTTCGAGACCTGCCTGACCAATATGGTGAAACCCCGTCTCTACTAAAAATACAAAAATTAGCGGGGTGTGGTGGCCGGCGCTTGTAATCCTAGCTACTCGGGAGGCTGAGGCAGAAGGATTGCTTGAACCCAAAGGCAGAGGTTGCAATGAGCCAAGATTGTGCCACTACACTCCAGCCTGGGCAATAGAGCAAGACTCCGTCTCAAAAAAAAAAAAAAAAGACCTTTGTTGACACTGGGGACACAGGATTGATTAGTCCCTTCTTCATCCTCACAGTATGGAGGGAGACACAGACTCATAAGCCAAGTGCTTAGCACTAGAATGGAAGGAGGACCTCACTCAGGGGAGCCCATGGAGGGAGGGAGTAATTGGTACTGATGCATGTTTCAGGATCTTGACAAAGAAGAGTGATAGGACCCAAGAGGGAGATTCCAAAGTCATTATACCAGAGGAGTAAATGGGCCTGGGCACTGAAGGAGAGAGTAGAGTTAAAGCTGATTCTGGGCTTTTCAGCCTGGACAACTGAAGGCATCTTCTGGAGACGTGCCTGAGCTAGTTAGGGTCACCAAGAGCAGGGAACAGAGTGAGGACAAGGACCCCACTGAAAGGGGGTCTTTTACTTCATTCTCAGGCACAGCCAGGCCTGGGAAAGGAGGAAACTCAAGTCTGAGGCTGGAAAACAGCAAGAAAGTTGAAAGCTAGGGAAGAGGGTCTGTATTGGGCCGTTCTTGCATTGCTATAAAGAAATACCTGTGACTGGGTAATTTATAAAGAAAAGAGGTTTAATTGGCTCATGTTTCTGCAGGCTTTACAGGAAGCCTGGTGCTAGCATCTGCTTGGCTTCTAGGGAGGCCTCAGGAAACTTACAGCCATGGAAGAAGGCAAAGGGGGAGCAGGCGTGTCACATGGCAAAAGCAGGGGCAAGAGAGAGAGAATAGAGGGAAGTGCCATACGCTTATAAATGACCAGGTCTTGCAAGAACTCACTATCGCAGAGACAGCACCAGGCTATGAGGGATCTGCCCCCAGGATTCAAACACCTCCCACCAGGCCCCGCCTCCCGCATTGGGGATTACAATTCAACATGAGATTTGGGCGGAGACAAATATCCAAACTATATCAGGGTCCTTCCATGCATGATGCAGGAGGGAGTGGCCTGAAAAAGATGGATGGGTTACAGGGGAAGGCTACAGGGAAGACAGGCATGGGTAGGGTGAAAGGGCATTCAAGAATGAATTTTCTGAGAATGCCCGTTCCATGAGTGGTTGTGAGCATTTGGGGGCCAGGATGGGGTTTCAATAGCCCCGCTGCACTGGCCAGTGACTTCAAGGGACTACCTTGAAGTCAAGAGTTGCATGTTTCCCAGCTTTGTACATTCTACACCATGGCAGGAATAGGGAAGTCAAGGAAGAGGAGGAAGACTTCACTTTTGGATTTATGTTAGTAAAGGAATTTCAGGTATTATGGGGGCTATAGCACGCTGATTCCAAGATGCTAACTAGATGTACAAACACCAATGCTCAGAGAGCTGTCTGGAGATAGGAACTGGAGTTTTGGAGTCCACCACTTTGACAAAATGGTGGAAGCTACAGCAGCGAGTCCATCCTTTAAGGGAGAGAACCTTTGGCATGTGAACCTCCGGAGATGGGAGATGGAGAACAGTAAGATAGAGAGTCTCATCTCAGGGAGCTTCCAAGCAAATGGAATAAGAGAGACCCAATCCTAGGTGGGATGTGACAAGTGATACCAGCCAGGTCTAAAATGCAGGAGAAGTCAGAGGAGATCGAGGTCATTTCAGGAAATGGGTGGGGCAGGGAGGAAGAAGGGGTTCTGGGTGGATCAGGGAAGTCTCTCTGAGGGAAAAGGTATCTGAGGCAGATCTGAAAGAGTGGGCAGGACTCCAATAGTGGAGCCCGGGTGAGGCGGGCAAGGTGTTCTAGGTGAAGGAACCAGCATGAGTACTGGGGATGAGGCTGGAAGAGCAAACTGGAGTCAGATGGTGAAGGGCACCAGATGCTGGGCTGAGGAGTTTAAATAGGAGTCTGGCACAGGGAAGCAGCCACTGATGGTTGAGGGTTGGGGACAGACTGATACTGACATGACTCAAACTGGCTTTTGGAGAGTTCAGCGTGGAAGCCCTATCTAGTGTGGCCTGAGTAGAGAGCCCCTGGCACCATGGAGATCTTCTAGAGGGCTGTTGCTGAGTGCCCCATCTTCCTGATGTGTACTGGAGCCACCATCCCGGTCTTCTTGCTGTGCTGCCCCTCACTCACGGAAATAGACCGAGCTCCTGATAAGGCGGGCCGGGTTACAGAGGGTAGCAGGCAGGCAGGCGGGCGCTGACTGCAGCTTAGCAGGTGTGTCACTGATAAGCGGTGATCTTCTTGTGTTTGACCTTATCCTGTGCCGAGCTCTTTGTGGGAGAGTGGAGAGGATCAAATATCTGCACCTGGCTCTTCTCTTGCCAACCAGGCCTCTGCTCCAAAACTAGGGGTTTTTGTTTTTTGCTGGTGGTGTTATCATTATTATTATTATTTTTTTTACAAGCGCTTAATGGTCTAGGGTTCTACCTTCCTTTCAGATTATTTCTCCTTTTTTATTCACCAAAATTTATTTACTCTTTTGTCTCTTTTCCAAGTACTAACTAGGCCTGACCCTGCTTAGCTTCCTAGATAAGGCACATTCAGGGCGGTATGGCTGTAGACTCATTACTCTCTTGTCTTAGGGACTATCTTGAAGTCAAGAATTGCATGTTTTTCAGCTTTGTACATCCCACACCATGCTTTGTACATAGTAGGCCTGCAACGTTTTTGGCGACCTCAAACCCAAACAAAGTCTCTCTTCTACTTCCAGAATCACTCAGTTCTGCTTCTGAGGTGCTCAAACAGGTCCTTGCCTTGGATAACTGGCACGACAGCATCTCCTCAAGAGGAGACAGGAGATAATAACCAAATGAAAACATTCTCTTGGCATCAGTACCTTCCAAGGACAGAGGAAGAATTGTTCTCTGGTGTGGTGTTTTGCAAAGGCATGTAAAGGGTTAATTAAATCTCAGCCCACAGGACTTTGCCATATAAAGGCATTCCCGCAGCAGGAATGTGGGAGTAATGTTGGGAAGCAGGTTTCTCTCCAGGCTCCAGGGCCTGGAGTTGGAGGCTAATGTCTGGGGCTGTGCAGAGGTAGGGAGACACAGGCCTCTGGGGGCCAAAGGGCATGATGCCGAGTGCCTGGTGTGCTCTGCCTGGCCTAAGCCTACCGAGGAGGAGCACATGTGGGTCCAAACAGTGATCTAGCTTCTGAGTAGAGAAGGCTTAAAATAGTGGTAATCATTCCAGCAGCTGCCGTTTGCTGAGCGCTTGCTGTGAGCAGGCACCCTGCCAAGAGCTCTTCATGTGTGACCTCATGTCCACCTCTCTCCCTGGGAGCCAACGGCTCTTGAGGACACTTGGTTATGGCATCCCCCTGGAACACTGGGCCTCAAGCAGCACAACTAACACTCATGGGACACTCACCATGCGCCAAGCCCTTGCATGCACTTCACCTCGTTGAATCCGTACAGCCGTATTTTGGGGTAGGTGTATTTGTCTCCATTGGTCAGTTTAGGAAACAGGGGCTCTCTGAAGTTAAGTCATTTGCTAAGACGACACGAGCTAGGGGCAGAGCCAGGACTCAAGCCCAGGCCGCGGATGCCGAAGCTCTTAGCTGTTTCACAATGGGACCTCCTCAGTGACCAAGGCCGCTCTGGTCCTCGGACCCCATTGACAAGCAGCCCAGTTTGCCTTCCTTTGGGGGCCCCTGATCTGGGAACAGCATCCTTTAAGGACCCTGATGCTACTCAGGGTTTTGGTCATCCTCCACCATCTAATGCGGGAATTGGGGACCCTGTTTCATTTCTGTCTCATCAGTGTCTCAGGAAGATTGGCATAGTTGACAGCTCCTTTTTCAAAATCTCTGTCTCTCTGTTCCACCTTCTGTGGGCCCTGCTTCATCTTGAGTCTGATTTCCCTCAGAGTGGTAACATGGCTTCAACTGCTCTTGGCTTCACATACACACCTGCCCAGACTCAGGAGAGATAGACGGGGTTTCGGGGAATGGTTCCAGAAGAGCAAGGGAAGCTTTCCCCGACGTACCCGACACACCTCACCTGCTGTTCCATGGTCCTGAGCTGGGTCAGGATGTGGCCCTTGGACCGAGGAACATGGAAGTCCCCACAATGGGTCTGTGCTCAGGGCCTCTGCCTGGGGTCAGGCCCATTTACTGCACTGCTTTCCTTTAGTGTTTGTCACAAGTCAAAACTCTCTAAGCTCTCTTGGCTCTTGCCAAGCGATCTCTGACCAGCTCATGTGTCTTGACCCTTAGAACCAAACGTGTAGTCAGGGGGTGAGACCCTGCCCCAGAGTAGGTGGGGGGCACAGGGCTGGCTTCTTCCAAGGCCTGAGCTGCACAGGAAGCTGGGTTTACCAGGAATAGACACGGGGGAGGCCCCCTGACATCCCCGTCCGTCTTCTGTCCCCTTGGCCTCCTCTGGTCCTAGACCTGCTATGTACCCACAGTGTCTGCTTTGTTTTTGGCTGTTTTGCTTTGTTTTGGTTCAGGCACATAGTAGGTGCTGAAGAAGGAATACATTTAGTTGTCCCACCTTTAATTTGAGCATAAAGAAAACAACTCATTATCTTCTCCCTTCAATTTCTCTGGCCCTATGAGGGGTATTATTATCCCTTGGCTTGCTGGGTAGAATATTTATCTTTCTTGTTCTCTGTTGATTAATGTTCACTTACTGGAAGACTGCCCTCGAATACATTTACTCTGTAAAGCCTTACTAAATGCATGCTTTAAGATCTCCTTCATTATGTATGTGTATGTATGTAGGTAATTATATGGTGCATATGTGGTTGGGAAATTTCTTTTGTATTAGTCAGGGTTGTTGTTTTTTTCTTTTTCTCTCCAAGCGTTTCATTCCCCTGTGCCGCCCCCAGCCCCAAGTGCCCAGGCCTTTCTGAATCTATTGCTTTGGGGGAGGGCTGTGACAAGACAAAGAAGGAAACAAAGGCAGCTCCTTGGGGGCAGGAGAGGAGATCTGATCTGCAATCGCTTGGCAGGGGCCAGTAGAACTTAGAAGTTTTGACTTGGCTTAACTCTGTGGCAAACTATAAGGAATTATTCCTTAATTTCAATGATGAAACCTTCCAGGAAAGTGGTGCAGGGCAGCTAAGTGAGCCTGACCCCAGGCAGTGGTCCTGGCCACAGGCCTGCTTGCTGGGGCGTGGGGATTTCCCACACGCTTCGGTCTCATTTCCTGAGTAGCGTCAGCAGGGCACGCCAGTCTGAGATGCGGAATCTAAAGTTTAACTCCGCCCCATCCAAATGGTGTGATCTTGCTTGAGTGACCTAATCAACCCCCTTACATCTCAGTCCCATCTATAAATGGTAGCCCATAGCACCCACTTGGAAGGATTCCTGTTGGGATTAGATTATGCATGCACAGCCTTTTGTCCTGTGCCTGGCACAGAGGAGGTGCTTCCAACTGTGGTTTTCATCTCCTTTCTCTCCTTTCTTGGAAGAGCCAGAGTAGTGAGGAAAACCCTGAAAGCAGGCAGTGGGACCATTCATCCGGCCTGGAAAGAAATGGTTCGCATAACATTTGCCTGTGATTAGGGGCAAATTTGAATAGGTGTGTAGCTGTTTAAGTGATGTCAAGAGTCCTCTGCCTCCTCTGGGTCATAGGAAGGCAGGAGCTTGTTTGAGAAGCAGTGTATTGTGTTCAGGAGACATTAGACACTGCATCAATATTGGATGAGGCTTGTGGGGTGCGGTTGGCCGACCGACTGCCATGTGGGACTACAAGCTGTCCTGTACCTGGCAGGACCTGAAGACTGACGTGCTGAGGGCTGGGGAGCAGCATGTTGTCTTCTAGGGAAGACGCCAGGGCTGAGCTGGCTCCAGCTTGGCCATTCTCTGTTTCCTTGTCTCCCACTGGAGAGGAAAATAACACTAATACCTACCAATTACCAACTGCTTCCTCTGGGCCAGGCATTTAACAGGTGTTATCTCTTTTAGTCTTCAGAAGGCTCATTTAAGGAAAATGCTGAGAAAACTGAGGCCTGGAGAATTAAGAAACTTGCCCAAGGTCAAATAGTAAGCCATGGTCCTAGGAGGGCCAGCTAACCACATGGGGTGAGAAACCTTGTTCCCAAACACCTGCTGCCCTGCTTCAATCTTTTTTTTTTTTTTTTTGAGACAGGGTCTCACTCTGTTGCCCAGGGTGGAGTGCAGTGGCATGATCACTGCTCACTGCAGGTTCACTACTTAGCCTTGACCTCCCAGGCTAAGTGATTTTTCCACCTCAGCCTCCTGAGTAGCTGGGACCACAGGCGCATACCAGTATACCTGGCTAACTTTTGTATATATATATATTTAAGGTAGAGATGGGGTTTTGTCATGTTGCCCAGGCTGGTCTTGAACTCCTGGGCTCAAGCAATCGGCATGCCTCGGCCTCCCAAAGTGCTGGGATTACAGGCGCGAGCCACCATGCCTGGCCCTGCCTCAATCTTAATAGTCACGAATAGTGGGATTGACCTTCATCCCTTCATTTTTTTCGGGGGGTGAGGTGGGTTGTTGTTAGAGACAGGGTCTTGTTCTGGCACCCAGGCTGGAGTGCAGTGGTGAGATCATAGCTCACTGCAGTCTTGAACTCTTGGGCTCACAGGATCTTCAAGTGACCTTGAAATGGCTGTGGCTGCTCCTTTAGAGGGCCCCATCCTGACCCTCTTCTAGCCATGCCTCTCCCTGTGGGGAAGGAGTCTACAGCGCCAAGGAGACGTGACTCTGTGAAGCCCATGGCTCCCTTCTAAAACATTCTCTGGATATTCTCTGCAGTCTTGAACTCCTGGGCTCAAGTGATCTTCCCGCCTCAGCCTCTGGAGTAGCTAGGACTACAGGTGTGCACCACCACAGCCAGCCCTTCCTTCAGTTTGCACTTTCCTCTTCCAACTTATGCTCATTTCCCCCGACCCAGGCCTCTCCCTTTAAGAGCAAATATAATAATTCCTGGAATTCCCCACCTGAAAGGCTCCTAGCCTGTTCCAGGCTTCTTTCCCAGATCTATCCTCCCAAAGACTGAGGTCACAGCCAGTATGGCTAGTCTGTGCACCCCTAGGCTTAAGAAATAGCAAAGGGGTGGCTGTGAGTGGGGCATGTGGATGGAGCTTGGGCCTGTGGGTTGGGCTGGGAGCAAGTAGAGTGGGAGATGGGAGGATAAGTCCATGAGTCCAGGACTAAGCATCTGGGAGCTGGCATTCTCTGGAAGAGTGAGAATTCTAAATTTGAAAGTAGCCTTCTAAGTCATTGTGCATATATATTTTCAAGATAGGCTAGTAGAACATATTTAAGTTTGTTAGCTTGACATATAATTTTAAAATATTAGACCTATGTCTGAGGGCCTCCATTTGTACTCTTGCACCGGGTGCCACAGATATCAGGGGAGTTTGTCACTGTGATCTGTTATGAGAGCACCAAGGGGAACCCTGATGAACAAGACAGAGAATCACCGACTGAAATGACTGCAAGAGTGTGACTGTTTTTCTCTTTTCTTTTTCCCACTGCCTATGAATGGTCAGACACATCAAAAAGCATAGACAATAGCATGGGGAATGTGAATGGGCTGTCAGTGAGGGTCAGAGAATCACCTGCACTATTGTGATAACATGATAGACATTCTTGGAAACAGGTGACCCTTTGGCCTTCTGATCAATTTTACATTAAAATTGAAGCAACCATTTGAAAATGCTTTGAAGCATTTACGTATGAGGCTTTTGAAGGCTTTCATCCAGACCAACAAGGCCTATAACAGGTAGCATTTTATTCCTCATTTCCCAAAATAGGAGGTTCAGGGAGGGTGTGTAGTTTGCTCTACATATGACTTCTTCCTTTTCCTCCTCCCCATGGGGAGCTGCTTGGCCACAGACCCTACCCTCTTGCTGTAGGTGACCGTGTCCTTGGTGCTGTGGGCCACGCTGCCAAGGTTTATGGGAAGCTACACCCCTGGGCTATTGTGTTGCCCTCCCTGAAGGCAAATCTCTTTCCCTTCCCACGAATGGCATGTTCCGCCATCTCTATTTATTGTCTTGCCCAGCATCCAGTTCCCAGAACTCCCTGGAGAATTCTCAGACCTCAAACAATGAAGTGTCTCATTCGGAGTAAAAGGAAGAGCACAGGAGTCACCGGAGTCCACGTGGACGCAATTCCACAAGTGACCTTGAAATGGCTGTGGCTGCTCCTTCATGTTGACCGAAGCCAGCTGGCAGCGGTCAGGATTCTGACCATGTTGCCAAAAAGAAGAGGGGCAGGAAGTGCTCCAGCAGGTGCTTGGAGGGATGGCTGAGGGCTCATCTCAAAGGTCAGAGGGTGGAGTCTTGTGACTCCTCATGTAGTATCGCAGGCTGTAGTTATTCCCCTATAGCCTAAGCTGGAAGGCTCAGCTTCAACAGGATTATGAGGTCAGACAAGTTTGTATTGGTCAAACCTCCCTCTGTGCCTCTCCCCCCAGAACCCAGTTGAGAACCTTGCTGTCCTGGCCTCGTATCCAGCATTTGTTCATGGCTTCCAGTACCTCAGGGCTAACACTGGGCTGCCTGGGGGTCCCACCATCCTACCCTCCCTTGCCATACCCTTGAGGACTAAGGTTTACACACAGACACGTGTGCATATGAATGTGTATACACATGTATCGAGCATGTGTATGCATGCACATGCACACACACACTCTCATTCTCTCTCACACACACTCTCATTCTCTCTCACACACATGCACGTGAAATTCACTGGTTGGGGTTTCATTTTCCCAGAGCTCAGCTCCATGTATTTTTCAATGGGAGGCAAGAGAAGAGTGATCCTTCCATTTCAGGTAGCATTTGCTCATTTAAACCCTGATAACGTGTTTTCTAACCTCCAGGCAAAGTATATGCTGGCCCATGTGGCAAGCCACCCATAAGAATGAGAGAAAAGCGCCCTCCCTCTGGGCAGTTATGGGCCTTGGTGGGCAGAGTTTGGGTTGGATTCCAGTCCCTACTTGCCTCTACCCTGGAGACCTTTGTGCTCTGAGCTATCTCACAGATACTTTGGAGGAGTGATTCTAATGGGAAGAACTCTAGGCTGGGGAAGGAAGGGAAAGTTTTAGGGGTAGATGAAGCCTTGTAGTTGCCCACAGATCATCCCATGTAGGTGTCTGTCTATTCTGTGTGCTCAGAGAGCTGGCATTGCAGGCTGGGCTATGCCTCACTGACTCAGCAGGATTGATTGCTCAGCGCCCCTGCAAAGTGCCTAACACTGCAAGGAGCATCAGTGCCCATTTTATGTGACCAGTTTCTATGGCCCCTTTAAAATGGGCCATAATTTTAGAAACATGACTTAGTTGATCACTTGATCATGTTTGATCAATCAAGGTGACTGATTTGGGAAGTAGGCAGGGTAAGAATATTATAACCATCTTAAAGATGAAAAAACAAAGACTCAGAGAGGTAAAGTGCTATGCACACAGTCACTCAGCTGGTAAGCGGCAGGGTTGGAACCGTGCTCCTCTGGTTCTGCCAATTAGGCAGCCATGTCATGTTGCCTCCTACCAGACAGACTCACGAATGCCGGCTTGAAGCTTAATTTTCTAGAATGTATAAATATTTAAGAAGTCCTGGCCAGGCCCAGTGGCTGGCCTGTAATCCCAGCACTTTGGGAGGCCGAGGTGGGTGGATCACTTGAGGTCAGGAGTTGAGACCAGCCTGACCAACATGGTGAAACCCTGTCTCCACTAAACTACAAAATTAGCCAGGCGTGGTGGTGTGTGCCTGTAATCCAAGCTACTCGGGAGGCTGAGGCAGGAGAATCACTTGAACCCGGGAGGCGGAGGTTGCAGTGAGCTGAGATGCACCATTGCACTCCAGCCTGGGCAACAAAAGTGAAACTCCAACTCAAAAAAAAAAAAAGTCTTTTGTGCCTCTGAAGTATGGGCCATTTGCCCCACACATTCTCTCATGTCCAATCAGCCATTCTGATGGATTCCCCAGCAGTATTACACATAGGTTTAGCACTTAATGTTCTACAGAAGCCTTTTGCTTACAGCAGTCTAGGAGGGTGCCAGGGCAGGTATTCTGTCCATTACATATGAACAAATGGAGACCCAGAGAGGACAGGTGGACTGCCAAGCTCACATGCCTGGTATGGGACGAGCATCCAGGTCTCCTCATTTTCAAGTCCAATGAGCTTTCAGCCATATCATGCTGCCTCTTCCCCAGAGGGCTTAGGAAACAGGAGCAACTGCCTACAGGAAATATGCTTCACCTTCCTCCACAGACACAGGCTTCTAGGAGAACCAAGCTCCATGGAAACGGAGAGAGAGAGTGTGTATATGGCATTTCTTTTAGGGCCACTCCAGTTCTCATTAGAAGCTGATGAACCACAGCATATGTTCATGGTGGGTCAATCCTAATCCATGTTATCTTCAAAACAAACCAGAATAATTGAATTACAGAATGTCAGAAAAGAAAGAGAACCCCAGAGCCTTCTTTCTAGTCTAATTCTCTCATTTTACAGACGAGGACATAGTTTGGGGCTATGATAGAGACAGGTGAAATGATCTGCTCAAGGCCACCTGCCTAGTTAAGGGTAGAGAGAATATTCTACAGTCCCACGTTGAAGTTGTTAGCTTGGTTTCTGCCTACGTATATTCACAATCTGGGGATTAGGTCCTGAGAAAAGTGAATGGCTGTTGTCATTTCTATCCTATGCTTTACTCTGAAGGAGGCCCAGGAGGGTGACAGAGTGAGGAACGTGGAATACATTGGCATCATATTGGTCACTCTTTGAAATCTGTAATCTGGCACCCCCCAACCTTGATTTCCTATAACCTGGAAGAAAAAAACAATCTTTACCTCAGCATTGGCCTTGAAGACTTCTGAGTCCTAAGCCTGTGCTCCATCCCCTGCAGATTCCCACTGTTCTCTGGGAGCAGTTGCTCTTTCCACACACATTTACTGAGCACCCATTTCATACCAGGCCTTGTGCTAGGCCAGGGGACACCCAATAAGCAAGACAGACATGGCTTTGATCCTCAGTCTAGCAGAAGCAGAAAGGCTGCTTAAAATGATTCATCCTGGAATTTATTATTTATTTCCTATTTTAAAATCTTTTTAGAGACAGGGTCTTGCTGTGTTGCCTATGCTGGAGTGCAGTGGTACAATCATAGCTCACTGCAGCCTCAAACTCGTGGGCTCAAGTGATCCTCCCACCTCAGCCTCTTGAGTGGTTGGGACTACAGGTACATGCCAACATGCCCAGCTAATTTTTAAAAATTTTTTGTAGAGAAGGGGTCTTGCTATGTTGCCCAGGATGGTCTCAGACTCCTGGGCTCAAGTGATCCTCCTACCTCAGCCTTCCAAAGTTGAGGATTACAGGCGTGAGCCATCATACTTCTATTATTAATCCTAGGAATGCCCTGGCATCAGCATTCATAACTCGGGCTGTTAGGTGTCCCTACTCATCTGTTCTGGATCCTGAGTTGCCTTTCCCAGTCTCTGTGTCTGAAAACCATTCCCTGTTTGTTTCCTGATGCTCATCCCAAATTGGATCCCAAATCCTTATTTATGGGAGCCTACATGGATGACCGCTGACCACACACCTGTGTTCTCCTGCCTGGCTTGAGCACCTAAATTTATCAGTGTGCTGGGTATTGGGGATAGGATGCTGAACAAGTGACACATCACCCCCACTCTCAGGACTGGATGCTGGCTCCAGGCTGCTACCCTCTGGCCAGGGCTAGGCAGTGTTTTCCCTTTTCTCTTGGAACTGATGAGCATTGGCCATGGCTCTCTAATTCAGATGCTAAATCTTTTGCATGTTTTTGCTTTGATGTAATGTCAGTCTCTACCCTTGACTTTGACATTTGGATTCATGGTAACCTCCCTGATGAACTGGCCCCCAACTACAATCTCGGGCATGGCAACTTCCTGCCACTATGCTCACCAGCTTGGTCTACCTCCTAGTTCTCCTTTTTTCTGGCTCACTTCATCTGAAGCAACCATGGCCTAGAGCTGACCCATCATGATAACAGGCCTTCAATAAATATTTATGAAGTTGAATCAACTCAGGAGCAGTTCAGAAATTCCAGGAACCTCTAAAAGAATACAAAAGAGTTGGCTGTCATATCATGATATGTTTCAAGTTGAAAATAACTCTTTTCATCTCTGTGCTTCTCTGTGCTCCAGAAATTTAAAAGAAAGCATAGAGTCTCATGGTGGGTGAGTCAGGGAGGGCCAAGGGGGCAGTTCTCCATACAGGACTTGCATATCTAGGAATAGTTTGCAGCCTCAAACCCAGCCCTTTGGGAAGCCTGGATGGCCCTGGATGTTGGAAGTGCTGGGAACAGGTCCTACCTGTTACTGGCTGATCTGGTGTGTTCTTACCTCCATATCTCTGTGTGATAGGCTCTGTCCACACAGAAAGCAGAAGCAGTGCCCATCTGTGAAGTTCTTTGTTTCCCTTGAATGCCTCTTTATGTTTTTGCATAGGCTGTTCACTCTGGGTTAGAAACCTCTCAGCCTTCATGAGCTTTCTTCATACCCACATAAGGTAGGTGCAGGCAACTCACTTGGGGCACCAAAGCTAAAGTCTTGTGCAGCCAATGATGAGGCCTTCCCTGAGGGGCAGCCAATGGCCATTTTTCCTGCCATCTGGCTCAATTCAGCCACCATGTCACTAACTGGAGCACACCCTGGTCCTGGTTTACAGTGAGCATTAGCCATGGCTCTCTAATTCAGATGCTAAGTCTTTTGTATGTTTTTGCTTTGATCTCATGTCAGTCTCTACCCTTGACTTTGATATTTGGATTCATAGTAACCTCCCACTTTTCCTGAATTTTGTTTGCATCTTGATGATTTCACCCCCAGAATGAGAGAAAGATTTTGCCTTTTGAAAGAGTGGTTGAGCCTATATATCCTGATGACACAGCCTGTAGGATGGCCCCCAATGCCCTCCACCTCCTGGTGTTCATGGCCTTGTGTAAGGCCCTCCCCTTGAGCTATACACGTATTCTAACAAATAGAATACAGCAAAAGGGATGGACACAATTTCTGAGATTAGGTTATAAAAAGACTGTGGCTTCTGTATCAGGTATCCACTCCTTTCCTTTTCCCTTCCCTCCCCTTCCCTTCCCTTCCTTCCCCTTCTCTCTCCTCCCCTGCCCTCCTCTTCTTTCTCTTTCTCAGATCATTTGCACTGGGGCAAGCAAGCTGCCATGTTGTGGGCAACTTTACGGAGAGGCCCACGTAGCGTGGTGAGAAACTGAGATCCTCAGTGCAATAGCCTGTGAGGACTGACACCTGCCAACTTACCAAAGAGTAAGCTCAGAAGTGGATTTTTCAGCCCCAGTTGAGTCTTGAGATGACGGAAGCCCGAGCCAACAGCTTGACTGCCATGTTATCAGAAACCCTGAGCCAGAATCACTCAGTTTAACCACTCCTAGATTCCTGACCCCCAGAACTGTGAGGTGAGATGTGTTGTTGTTTTAAGCTGCTAAATTTTGAAGTAGTTTGTTATGCAGCAATCAATAAATAATACATATCCCCATATAGGAACTGCAAATACACAGCTTTCATTTCTTCCCTAGCCACTCATTTATAACCTTCTTGTCATATGCCTTCTCTCCCCATCAAGGCTGCTGCTAGCCCATAAGGCATCTTTGTGCCAGTTATGAAAAGGGACTCATTCTTCAAGATGCTTTTCTCCCTTTGGCTAGAAGATTGTCATAAATCTCCAATCTGTGAAGGGAGCCATGCTGTATTAGTCCATTCTCATGCTGATAATAAAGGCATATCTGAGACTGGGTAATTTATAAAGGAAAGAGGTTTAATGGACTCACAGTTCCACATGGCTGGGGAGGCCTCACAATCATGGTGGAAGACAAAGGAAGAGCAAAGGAACATCTTACATGGCGGCAGGCAAGAGAACGTATGCAGGGGAACTCCCATTTATTTTTTTTTAAGTTTTATTTTACTTTAAGTTCTGGGATACATGTGCAGAATGTGCAGGTTTGTTACCTAGATAAACGTGTGCTATGGTGGTTTGCTGTACCTATCAACCCATTACCCAGGTATTAAGCCTGGCATGCATTAGCTATTTGTCCTGATGCTCTCCCTCCCCTCGCCCCACTGACAGGCCCTGGTGTGTGTTGTTCCCCTCCCTGTGTCTATGTGTTCTCATTGTTCAGCTCCCACTTATGGGTAAGAACATGGAGTGTTTGGTTTTCTGTTCCTGTGTTAGTTTGGTGAGGATGATGGCTTCCAGCTTCATCCATGGGGAACTCCCACTTATAAAACCATCAGATCTTGTGAGACTTATTCACTGCCACGAGAACAGTATAGGGGAAACCGCCCCCATGATTCAATTATCTCCACCTGGCCCCACCCTTGACATGTGGGGATTATTACAATTCAAGGTGAGATTTGGGTGGGGACGCAGCCAAACCATATCACGTGTCCTGTAGATTGCTGACTTTGTGCAGTGCATAATCCACACTACTGCATATAGCAACCCTGGCCCCACTCCTGCTGAAAATTTCGCCTCCACTGTTGTTGATGACCTGCTGTTTTGCAACCCTGATGATCTTTCCTTAGTTCCCCTTTCCTTTGATCTCTCAGCTTTACTTGACACTGTGGACCACCCCTGCACCCTCACAGTTTGTTATGTGGGATTGCAGGAGACAGGACTGATATCTTGCTGAAGAGATGGGTGATTACATCAATCCCAAATCCCAACACAGCTAAGCTGGTCCTTTAGGGTAATATACCCCAGATGCTGCTTGGGGTCTTCTTGGTGTCATTTTCACAGTCACTTCTGGTTCCAGCTTCCTTTCTCCAGTGAGCTCCTCTCCCCTGCACTTGCCTTGGGCCTCTGCCTTTATTGCTACCCTGATGTTGTGCCAACATGGAAGTCATATTTGTTCCTTCCTTTTCCCCCAAACCTCCCTACTTTGCTAAAGTTTGAGGAGACAAAGGGTGTATATTTTCATTAACGTCACAGACAATGGCCTCTAAGAAGCTTCTGTTCTTAGAAGTTCTTTGGTGCCTTCGCAGAGTGGCTTGCTCCTTGTCTGCCCTCTTACTCCTGCACTGATGCAGCTCCATTGAGCTTTCTCTTTTGCTAGCTTGCCGACTGAGAGCCTAAGCTCCCAGACTTACCTTCCATCTCAAGGCTTCTAAAGGTATTATGCTATGGCAAAACAGTTTCATCTCTAAGAGGAATTCTGTTTCCAGATATTAAGCTGAGTTTTTTTTTTTCCTACATGCCTCAGTTAGTCCTTAAAGTGACCATACATTCATCATGTGTTAAATGTCACCTCCCCACACAAATTCAAAGTGGAGGAAGCTGTTTTCAGACAATGAGGCTTCTTTTCCAGAGTCCTTTCTCCCTGGGACCATCTTTTACCTCTCTCTTCGTTGGCATTTCCCCCAGCATGCTGCAAGTACTTTTTATTCCACATTGCTGAGTTTCTACCGCAGCCCAGAAACTCACTTCTAATTTGATGGATTTTCCATTGTGCTTCATGCAGGCAGCCTTTTACTTTGAAAATGATGACAATGAACTAGATGCCTGGGTTGCTCTTCATGCAGGCCCAGTCTTGTACATGACATTTTCTTTGACCAGCTTTGAAAAAAATCCAATTTAGATGGTCACCACCTGCAGTTTCAGCCTTGCACTCAGTGCTAACTCAGAGGTTCCTTTGTTATCAAAACAATTTGGCTAGAATTTGTTGAATAAACCCCTTCCTCCACCCTCCGGCATTGCTACTTTCCAAAAATTTGCTAATGGTGTCACAAATTCTTTCCCTCCCTGGCTTTTGTGACATGAGATCTTTCCACCCTTTCTTTCTGCCTCTCAGACCACCCGTCTCTCTTTCTTTGGAATTGCTTCCTTCTGCTGTCCCTCAAATGTGAGTCCTTCTGGCTCACTCTTCCCTCTTTTCCAGGATGCCTCATCTACTTTTGGGGATTTTGCTACTGCTATTTGTTAAGCTACTAAATATTTCCTTCATTTATGTATGTATGTATTTTTTATCATCTTAATCAATTTTTGGGGGGAGGGGACAGAATGTCTTCCTCTGTCTCCCAGGCTAGAGTGCAGTGGTTCTACCTTGGCTCACTGCAACCTCTGCCTCCCAGGTTCAAGCAATTCTTGTGCCACAGCATCCCGAGTAGCTGGGATTACAAGCATGCGCCACCATGCCTGGCTAATTTTTTCTTGTAATTTTTGTAGAGACGGGGTTTTACCATGTTGTTCAGGCTGGTCTTGAACCCCTGACCTCAAGTGATCTGCCTGCCTCGGCCTCCCAAAGTGCTGGGATTACAGGTGTAAGCCACCATATCTGACCCAACTTAATTATTTAAAAATGCGCAGTTCAGTGGTATTAAGTACATTCAGATGACTGTGTAGCCACCACCACCATCCATCTCCTCTTCTCTCAACCCCTGGCAACCACCATTCGACTGTTGTCTCTATGAGTTTGACTACACTAGGTACCTTATATAAGTGGACTCCTACAGTATTTGTTCTTTAGTGACTGGTTATTTCACTTAGCATCATGTCCTAAGGTTCATCTATGTTCTAGCACGTTAACTATTATTTTCACATGAGTGATTCCAGATGTGTAGCTCCAGTTCTTACCTTTCTCTTAAGATTTGTTTCTGCACCTCCACCTCCCTTTGGATTCTCTGACACAGATGCATTGCAGTTGCTTCAAAGATACTGAGAAAACGTGGCTTTTTGTCTTATTTTTTTGAGATGGAGTCTTGCTTTGTCACCCAGGCTGGAGTGCAGTGGCATGATCTTGGCTCACTGCAACTTCTGCCTCCTGGGCTCAAGGGATTCTCGTGCCTCAGCCTCCTAAGTAGCTGGGATTAGAGGCACGTGCCACCAGGCTCATCTAAAATCAGGCTCATCACCCTTCTCCCCAAATCAGAGTTGCTCATTCCTATCAACGGAAAGATGCTTCCACAGTCTCCTTCAATCTTGGGTCATTTCTATTCCTTCTTCCTTTTTCTCTTCCACATCAAGTTACCCCACAGCTTATAAACTGTCTATTCTATAGGCTCCTTATTGCCTATAGAATGAAGTTCAAAGTCCTCAGACCACTTAGTTTGGCCTTGAATTGGAATTAGTCTCAGTTGTATATGTGTGAGAAAACCCAAAATAATAGTGGTTCTAAAATAACATAAAAGTCCACCTTTTCAGCCGGACACAGTGGCTCATGCCTGTAATCCCAGCACTTTGGGAGGCCGAGGTGGGCAGATCACTTGAGGTCAGGAGTTTGAGACCAGCCTGGCCAACATGGTGAAATCCTTTTGCTTTGTAAACAAACAGAGGCCTGGAGGCCTGCTTCAGGAGGAAACAGCAACTCCCGGAGAGGCCCCAGAAGGAAATTCAGGGCATGTCTTCCCCAGGTGGGGCTGCCCCTAGCAGGCCCCCAGCAATCACCAGCCTTGTAATCCACAGGAGGCCAAGAACCTGGAATCTGCGGCTGCATGTATTTCATAGGAAGTTTGTCTTGGGCCCATCCTACATGGTGTATTATTAAAGTGCCATAAAGGTCTCATTTAATTGTTGATTGCCCCAACACAGGAACGCAAGGACAATATTATAGCCAGGCCTCTGCTCAGGGTGAATGATGCCTTGTATTAGATGAGACAGCAGGGTTGTTGATGCATTTTCCTGTCTGGCTCCTTCTTGGGCTCATGACAGTCAAGTTTTGTAGGATTGTGGAGTCCCCTCCACCGATTCAATGCACTCTCAGTCACTGTCTTGCACACGTGGTTCTCCTAGTGTGGTCCCAGCACCAGTGGCATCAGCACCACCTGGGAACTTGTTAGAAATGCAAATTCATAGACTCCCTCCAGTCCTGCTAAATTAGATGGAGCCCCGCCATCTGTGTTTTAACAAGCTTTCCAGGTGATTCGTAGAAACACTGCTCTTGTAGGTGCCCAGGTGAAAGTTGAAAAGGGCAGTAAGCAAGAGTTGGCAGACTCTCTGGGTTGCGTGAGGGCCATCGGGAGGTTGGTGAGGTGTGTTCCTGCCTATCTGGGGTGCTGGCTTTGGGAGCATGAAGGCCTCCTTCCACGGCACCCTGATTCCTGAGAAGAAAAAGCTCATTCAGAAGGAGGAGCCATGGACAGCAAAGGACAGACAACAGGTAGGGAAACTGAGGGGATGGGATATAGAGAAGCAGCTGGGACAGGCAGACCTGGTCAGGCGCATCAATGTCTAAAGTGCAGGCTGGGCCAGCATAGATACTGGTCTCTTGGCCAGCTTTCTTTTATGCTTTTGGGTACATGTCAAAGATTCCAGGCCACCCTGCTGACAGGGAGTTATTGATTCCTGCCTGGTTATTGGGTAATGCCCTTCACAGCTGCCTTGCATGAGCAAACATGTTCAATAAGCAATTCAGGTTCTCCATATTTTCACAGTGTACTGGGCACCTCTCACACCTTTTTTTTTTTTTTTTTTTTTTTGAGATGGAGTCTTGCTCTGTTGCCCAGGCTGGAGTGCAGTAGTGCAATCTCGGCTCACTGCAACCTCCGCCTCCTGGGTTCAAGCAATTCTCCTACCTCAGCCTCCCGAGTAGTTGGGATTACAGGCACGCACCACCACGCCTGGCTAATTTTTGTATTTTTAGTAGAGACGGGGTTTCACCATGTTGGCCAGGCTGGTCTTGAACTCCTGACCTCGTGATCCACCCGCCTTGGCCTCCCAAAGTTCTAGGATTACAGGCATGAGCCACTGTGCTCAGCCTCTCACACCTCTTATAACTCATTTTCCACCACTGGCTCGCCGTGGTCGTGTGGGACAGCACATCCTTCCAAGATGGTGCAGTTGGATGTTAAGATACAAGCACTGTCCACTTGATTAAGGCTTTCATTTCACATCTTTGCCTCCTAGAGCTATGTCATTCCAGCGATGGGAAGATGAATGAGATATTGAGGTGACGTGTGGTCAGGAATGTCTGAGTTAGACGTGTCCCGTTAAAGTAAATAAGTCATTTTCATGAATAGTTATTGATGAGAAATCATAAATTGTTCCAGTGCTGTGACTAAATCCTGTAACTGCATTCCTACTGTCGGGCAGGGAAGGTTCTGTTCTACATGTCTATTTTGCACATTTATGCTAAATAATGCATCAGTCCTCTGTTAGCACGTCATAGTCACTGTGTCTGTACCTGTGAACAGGAATGGCTCAGACAGGCTTGGCTGGAAGGCATTGTGGCAGTGGAGGTAGGGATGAGGTTGGAAATAGGAGGGCAACAGGAAGGAGGCACTGGGAGAGGAGGGGCGACCCATATGTGGAGCTGGACTCTGAGGGAGGTGGCTGAAAAATCACTAGGTCTAGATCAGTTTGAAAAATGATGTGGGCTTTTCAGGGTCCAGATGTGGGACACAGGAAAGAGAGTCTCTTGCATTGGTGAGAAACAAGGGTAGGCAGGTAACCACCTGAAAGCCCATCAGACTTGGAGCTGGGGGAGGTGAGGGCAAGGCTTCAGATTGGAGACCAGCCAAATATGCAGTGGCTCCAGGCCTCAAAAAAGGAGCTACCCAGGAACTAGGGTGATGACCAGGATGGTGTAAAGACAGTTGGTGGACATGTGGCATCTGTTGCAATAGATGTGTGGCTGGAACGGTAACTCCGGCATCCACGACTGGCCACACTCTTATCCAGAATTGGCTCAGGATGGTGAAAGGTGTCAGGGCCTGCAGGAGGCAGGACTGCCAATGCCGGAGCCCCAGTTCCATTGCTGGGAAACAACATGGGGTGAATTATCAGTCAGATAGTGTCCAAAGATGTCATGGATTTTCCAAGCTTTAATTACAAGTCTACCTCCCCTGTCCATGGCCCTGCCCATGCTCTCCCTGGAGGAGGTTTCTGAAACTTTGTTGGCTTCTCGAACATGGTGAGTTACAGTGGAAAGCACTTTGGAATCAGGCCAGCCAGGCTCTGAATCCTGACTTTGCTGTGTAAACTCAGCTCTTTCAAGAGAATGTCTCTTCATCTTGCTCAGCTTCAGTTTCCTCATCCATAAAATTGTATCATCATGTCTTACAAATATTATTTCAGTAATGAGGATGAAGGAGATCAAGCACCTACGGCGTCATGGAGAAGACTGGGAGTCAATGTCAGTCCTCTCTCGTTCCCTCTGCTCCCTCTTTCCAGTCCACATGCATTATAGGGGTGGAATCATGCAATACAGAGCCTCTGGCATTTGGGTTTTCAAAGTAAGAGAGGGACTCCAGCCCTCTATAATGCATGTGGACTGGGAAGAGGGAGCAGATTATAAAGACACATGCACATGTGCGTTCATTGCAGCACTATTCACAATAGCAGAGACATGGAATCAACCCAAATGCCCATCCATGATAGACTGGATAAAGAAAATGTGGTACATAGACACCATGGAATACTATGCAGCCATAAAAAGGAACGAGATCATGTCTTTTGCAGGGACATGGATGGAACTGGAAGCCATTATCCTCAGCCAACTAATGCAGGAACAGAAAACCAAACACCGCATGTTTTCATTTATAAGTGGAAGCTGAACAATGAGAAGAACATGTAGACACAGGGAGGGGAACAACACACATTGGGGCCTATGTGGGGAATTGGGGAGGGAGAGCATCAGGAAAAATAGCTAATGCCTGCTGGCCTTAATACTTAAGTGATGGGTTGATCTGTGCAGCAAACCACCATGGCACACATTTTCCTGTGTAACAAACCTGCACTTGTACCCCAGAACTTAAAAACCCAAATGCCTTGAGGTGCTCACGTTATTAATCTGTTCATGTTAGCTTTGTTGTAAACGGGGGCTTGGAAAGAGGGAGTCCAGCTAAGTTTCTTTCACTTGGAAAGCTAGAGGCAATTTTCTTTCTTTTCTTTTAGTAAGAGAGAATCTATGTCAGATATTCTATCCTGGAGATCAAGTTCAGTCCTCTGGGCACAGTCTGGTCACACAATATCCATCGCAATTACAGGAGAGGTTGGGATCTGGGCTTCATCCACAACATTGATCGTGGACAAACAGTCTAGCTCTGGTTTCATGTTAGGAGGAGCCGAGGTGGAGTGTGGGCTCAGGCACTCAGGCAGCCCATCCACTCTGTACCACAAGTTCAAGACAACTCAGTGATTTATTCCCCTCTGTAGGAATACATTTCTGAAATTTCTGCCTCATAGCCAAGACATGAATTTGGATTCTGCTGCTTCAAACAGCCCTGCTTGCTCAGTGTTCTCCCCCTGTCCCCACGGGAGGTTGAGCTGCATTTGCTGCTGTTGGCAGAATCTGCCAGAGGAAGGGGAGGGCCGTTGGACCTTCAAAATGTAATTCAACTGCAGGGTTGCCTGGCACAGCAGAGCATCGCAGCTGTACTTAATCTTCCTGGAGCAGAGCAGCTGGAGGCCTCCCAGCGTCCTGGCGCCTGTGGGCGGATGATTGGCTTGCCCCAACTATGCATTTGAGCCAAAGAGTGTTCAAAAGGAAGAGTCAACGTTGCAAAGCTATAGCTGTTCCTAAGTGCTGTGTGTGAGGGGTGTGTGATGTGTGTGTGTCATCCTGGCTTTAAACAAACTTTTGAGAGCTGTAGTATGCTCAGTTGTTTTTGCTACACAGACTGGTAAAATACATGTGGAGATTTCTGAAAGAAACAGGAGAAAAAAATGGTAGGAAAGAATATAGGAGCCCTCTTTGGGGTCAGACAATTCTGGAAGAGGAGAAAGAAGAGGAGGGGAGAGGAAAAGTAGAGAAGAGAGAGGACAAGGAGGAGAGGGTGGCCAGGAAGAGAGGCCCCAGCTCAGCAATTGTCAGGTTCCAGCCCCAGCTGAGATCCGGGGGGAGTGGGTGGATCGGGCAAGGTGTGGGGGTTGCTGGAAGAACACTCGAGGAGTGGGTGGACGGGGCGGCGGGCGGCGGTGGCTGAAAGAACACTTGAGAGACAGCAGGTAAATCAGACGTGGCTTTATTCAGCATCTCTCATCAGCCGTTCACTTACACTATCCGCTCTGTCTAGGCTGCTTACTCTGGCCACTCCCACACAGAGCTGCACAGCTGGCTCTCGTTTGCCTTCAGGGTCAGCAGCTTAATTCTTTCTCTGGGCACGAGCAGGCTGAGCTGTGTCCTGGCTCCCCTCTGTTCATCTGCAAAGACGGACAGCTCTGTCTCTCTCTTTCTCTGGGTTCCAGCACGCCTGTACAGTGTCAGCAAGGCAATTATGTCTTTACAGACAATAGTGGCTTAGAGCCAAGTGATAAGCCTTCCCGTGTTATGGCTACATGGCTGTGATAACAGGTGGAGTTATACGCCTGCACTGTAAACTCGCTGAGTCACTCTGGATGTATACCTCGGCCTGTCCTTGACCAAAGCACAGCCATGTTCCTTGCAGCAATTCAGCTCCGCGTACTGTGCCGTCACTGTATTCCAGTACCTGTAACCTAAACAGCTTTCTGTGCCCTGCTATTCAACGAGGTGTCTTCAGGGGAAGGTGTCATGATGAATGTCCAGTGCTCTGGGCATCTCCAAGTTCAGCCAGGTAAGCATCTGCCCTAGCAGATGGGCTATGACCATGATTTTGGTTTTCACTTCTTTTGACAACATTGCCATAAGCTCTTTGAGGACCTAGACTGTCAGTGTTATTTACTGCCATATCTCCAGTGTCTAGCATGAGGCAGGTGCATAGTAAGTATCTGTTGAATGAACAGGAATGAATATTCAATTGAATACTGTGGAAAAAAGAACACCAGAGACCAATGAGGGACTTTAAGCACAGACACAACACTTGATATCAGTGCCTCTTAAATTTTAATGTGCATATTAATCTCCTGAGGATCTTGTTAAAGTCCCTCATGGGCCTCACTTGAGAAGCTGCTAGAAAGGCTGAAGGTGGCTTCACCAGAAAGTGGAAGATTGTAGGTTGGAACTCAAGTTTAGATCCCAGCCTTGTCTGTAGCCTCTTGAGCTCTGTAGTCCAGTGACCCAGCACCAGACAAAAAGAAAAAGCCAGCTTTTCCTCTCCTCCCTCTGCTGGTGCCCTGGGACATTTCTATAGTAAAGAGGTTTTCCTGCAGCCTGTACTGTGCACTTGTGATTAAAGCCTTCTTGAATTCCAGGGAGGTGGGCAATAGAGTCCCATGGGCATAGAAGGCCAATGATCATTTTGCTAGGGGTCTTTGCCATCTTCTGGGCTCTTTGAGGTCCAAGGTTCTTGTCTAGCTTGGATATTAATTCTGGTGATTTGGGACAGACTCACTTATTCTCTTCTGGAATCCTAGTTATACATAACTATCAACAACACCTCCATCTCCACCTACATTTTACTACTGCTGCCTCTACCCCTTCTGCAGCTTCACCGGCACCACCTCCACCACCTCCAGCTTGCATTCATACAGTGCTTTGGCAGTTTTAATACTGCTGTCACTTCAGCCTATGAAGTAGGCACCATTATCACCATTTGAAAGAAGTATAAGGGCCCGAGAAACTAAGTCCTACGTCTGAGGTCTCACAGCTAGTGAGTGGCAGGGCTGCAGCTCAAATCAGTCTTCTGACTCTTGAGCAAATGCTGTTACTCGCTCCCCCCAGTGTTGACGCTGAGGGGGTGCCACATCCTCCCTCCGCAGTCTCGTCACCAGGTCTTCAGCTTGTACTCTGGTCGGGGGCTGGAGAAAGACGCCTCCTACCCTAGGCACAGTGCTGATCTCATCCAGAGAGGGAACTCAAGCCTCCCTGGGCACAGTGGTCAACCCCGGCTGGTTTATGGCCATGCTTCTGTGCCGAAGCAGCCACTGAATGGGTCACTTCACTCACACAAACTCAATTCACTGGAATGGATGGGGGTGTGGCCAGTGATGTCACCATCACTTCATAGCTTAAACCTGTAGAGTCAACCTTTGAAAAACATTTATTTATGTCTCAAAATAAATCAACAACTGCCTCACTCTGGCCCCATCCTGACTCTGTGATGTGGACAGAAAGACACAAAGTCATAAAGCACTGATAATAAGCACCTTGCTTTGTTTTGGTGACGTGCACTTTCAAAAAGCCGATAATACTTTATTTCATCTTAATCCTCCGAATGCCTCCTTTTAAGGTAGCCAGGGACAGGTAGTATTCTCACTTTATAGATGGGAAAACTGAGGTTCAGAGAGGTTAAACGTCACAGATCTAGGACCAACATGTAAATAGTCTGCCTCCAATTCTTTTGACCACATTGTACACATTGGAGTTGACGCCTGCCTTGGACACAGTGTTGCCATCCAGCAGAGACTCCACCCAAGCCCTGACAGATTTATTACTGGCAATTTGTCATTGCTTATTTTATTATCAAAAAAATGCAACTCTTTAGAAAAACATCTGAAGATTAACCAACAAAGTGTGCAGAGAGCTGAGCTGGCATTGGAGTGATGAGATATTATGCCCAGGGGAGGGGCAGGGCTGTTTCTAGATGGGAGGGGCACAGGTACTGGAAACCAGTAGATCAGAGGTCACACCCAGAGATGGAGGGAGCAGCAGGTAGAGGTGTGCCAACCGGCAGGCCTGGAAGAAGCAGATCAGCTCCAAAGTCTGAGTTTTAAGAAGCCAGGCTCAGAATTCTCCAGGAAAAATGGTCAGGGACTCAAATCTGGCAACAAACAGAGACTGGGCAAAAAAACCAGAGGGAGTCTAGGCAAGAGACCAAGAATACCAAGAGTGGAGCCTGATACTGAGCCTTGCATAGAGCAGAGGCTGTTTCTAGGCTTCCTGTCCAAAACAGAACTAGGTTTAAGTGTTTAAGTTGGCCCGAGTCCATGGAGGAAGGCAGGCCGGTCAGTGGACGGCAGTGAGAGCCCAGGGAAGTTCCAGACAGATGATTTTTGTAGGCTGTGTTTCCCAAGCTGACATTCTGCAGAACAGAATGTCTCCGTAGAATGCAGAATGCAGAACAGAGCATCTCTGCAGGATGCTCTGTGTCAAGAAGGGTCTGTGCTCAATAAAGATGGGAAATACTGGACCCAGTGAAGTTCAACAGGTTCCTTTATTACAACATTTCTCTGCATCTTAAAGAAACGCAGTGTGTGTTTCCAAGGGAAAGCTATTGAAAGCAGAGTTTTCCAAGCTTTTTTGACCTTGGTCCGCATGTTAACATCTGGAACACAGTTTGGGAAAGTCAGTCCAACCCTTCCTTTCCTGGGCCAGTGGTCACACCTGCAACACTATCTGCTTTCTGTACCTGACCCCTGGCCTTTTCCCTCACTATGACTATCCTGGAGGAAGGGGTTGGGTTAGACACTTGAATAAAATAGTACTGTGATTTTAAGAATTAGTCCACCCTTTCACCTCTGATTTGGTGTGTTTCCTTCCTATATATATATATATTTTTTTTTTTTTTTTTGAGACAGAGTCTCACTCTGTCACCCAGGCTGGAGTGCAGTGGCATGATCTTGACTCACTGCAACCTCCACCTCCTGGGTTCAAGTGATTCTCCTGCCTCAGCTTCCCAAGAAGCTGGGATTACAGGCGCCCACCATCATGCCCAGCGAGTTTTTGTATTTTTATTAGAGACCAGGTTCCACCATGTTGGCCAGGCTGGTCTCAAACTCCTGACCTCAAGTGATCTGCCCACCTCCGCCTCCGCCTCCCAAAGTGCTGGGATTACAGGTATGAGCCAATGGGCCTGGCTGCCTAGAGGCTTTTAAAATCCAGATTGCTGGGGCTGGGCATGGTGGCTCCTGCCTGCAGTCCTAGCACTTTGAGAGGCGGAGGTGGGTGGATTGCCTGAGCTCAGGGGTTCGTGACCAGCCTGGGCAACATGGGGAGATCCCTTCTCTACTAAAAATACAAAAAATTAGCTGGACGTGCTGGCTTGGGCCTGTAATTCCAGCTACTCAGGAGGCTGAGGCAGGAGAATCACTTGAACTCGGGAGGTGGAGGTTGCAAGTGAGCCGAGATCATGCCAGCCTGGGTGACACAGCAAGACTCTCCCTCCAAAAACAAACAAACAAACAAACAAAAACCAGATTGCTCGGTCTCAGCTCCAGAATTTCTCTTCTGATTGAATAGGCCTAGGATGAAACCTTAGGGTTTGCATAAATTCCTGCCGGATGCTAACGCTGGTGGCTTAAGGAACACGTGTTGAGAATTACTGGTCTATACTTTCCAAACCTGAGTTGGTTGGGAAGCTTGGTTTTATTTTTTATTTTAAATTTCCTTATTGTTTAAAACACTTTATTTTAAAAAAGTTTATTTATTTCTTTATTTTTTATAACATACAGGGTTTCACCATATTACCCAGGCTGGTCTCGAATGTCTAGGCTCAAGCAATCTGCCCACCTCGGCCTCCTAAAGTGCTGGGATTACAGGCATGAGCCACCACACCTGAGCTGGTTTAACAAAGGTGGATTCCTGGGGCTCATTTCAGACCAAATGAATCAAAATTGTCAGGGATGAACATCCCTCCTGCCTCTCTTAGGCCTTGCCTCTGCTGGCCTGTTTCCTCTTGCCTGTGCCTAACAGAGATGCTGGAATGAAGGCCCCTCAGCTGCCTGTGTTCATGAAAACTCATCACTGCAACTGGGCTGCAAATGTTCAGAAGAACATATATTTGCCCTTTGATTAGTTTTAAGATGGTCCCTACCTGGGTATATTGTTTTTTTCTCTCTAGTGGAAGTAAAAACAATCACTTGTAGTTTGTCAAATGTTGATTTTTTTTTTTCAACAATAATCCTATGGGATATCATTAGCCCCATTTTATATGTGCTCAGAAGGTTTAAGACATTTACTTGTGACTCTAAGTTGCATGAGTTTCCTATTCTCCAGTGCTTGGAGGCCAGGTTCCAGGTGAATGTAAAAACCTTGATCTGGAGGTTAAGTGCCTCTCCTTTCTACCTGGGGACAGGTGTGCAGGAAGAACTAATGGCTCCACCTGAGGCTAGGCAACACTGCAGTGAGCCCCGCAGCATCAGCCTGCATTTTATTTCAGGTAGTTTTTATACAAAAACATCTTGATGAGGCTTTTATATTAGAACTTCAGACAAAGGAATGGAGATGAACTGAATATATGTGGAATATATATAATATGTACTGAATACATATAATGTGGATGTAATTAGATATGTTAATTGAACAGTTTTCATTTTTACTTGTTGCATAAAATTCCCTTGCTTCAAAATTGTTATTTTAAAAATGAGGAAACTGGACTCAATAAGATCAGATGACTTATCTATGGTCATGGAGTTAGCAAGTGGCTGAACTAGAATTTAAAGGCTGTCTGACTGTTAATCCTGTGCTCTTGAAATTAAAAAGACTAACTATAACAAGTGTTGGTGAGGATGTGGGAGAACTGGAACCCTCATACCCTGTTGATGGGTATGCAAAATGTCACAACCACCCTGTAAAACAGTGTGGCAGTTTCTCTTAGGGTTAAATGTATTCCTGTCATATGACTTAGCAATGTTATTCATAGATGTGTACCTAATAGAAATGAAACATATATCTAACACAAAGACTGTATACAATGTTGATAGCATTTTTGTTCACAATAGTCCAACACTGGAAACTACCAAAATGTCTAACAGCAGGTGAACGAAATAAACTGAGGTATATCTGTACAATGGAATACTACTCAGCAACCAAAAAACACAATGAAAAAGACTCACAATGTGGATGAATCTCAAAAATGTTAAGCCAAACATCAAAGAGTGCCTATTCTGATTCCATTTATAGAAAATTTTAGAAAAGGTAAAACAAATCTATAGGGATACATGTGCAAGAGTTAGGGTACAAAACAGGCTCTGTTTTTAAATATCCATTTGACAGCTGAGAAACTGAAAGGTCAAATAGCTTGTCCAGGATTACACAGCCAGAAAACAGTGTACTGGGGACAGGCAAGCTTGTTCTGGAGCTTGTCTACCTAATCTCCAAGCTGTGTTGAATCTGGACCTACCCTTCTCTTCTTGATCTTGGGCTGTCCTGTTTGACTTTGCTCATTTTTCTGGCTCCCTCTTCTCTTTGAGAAGGAGTCCACTTACTTTGCCCGGAGTCTAAGCCTGGGCTTACTACTTCCCTCTGCAAGTAACTTGATAACCCTGTAAGGCTGATGTCATTTGGAGTTTTCTGCTCTTCCTCTATATCTTTAATTTCATTTGATATTCCCTTTTCCCACATTTGCTGTTCTCTCTCCAATCTCCCAATGCTCCTGCTTGCTCTCCTCAAATCTTCTCTTTTGCTTCCTCCTGGTCTCACTCTGTCTACATCTGTACCTTGCTGTTTGAGCTGGGTTTTTTTTGTTTTTTTTTTTTTTTTGAGATGGAGTCTCACTTTGTCATCCAGGCTGGACTGTAGTGGTGCAATCTCAGCTCGTTGCAACCTCCGCCTCCCAGGTTTAAGTGATTCTCGTGTCTCATCCTCACAAGTAGCTGGGACTATAGGTGCGCATCACCATGTGCAGCTAATTTTTGTATTTTTGGTAGAGACAGGGTTTCACCATGTTGGCCAGGCTGGTCTTGAACTCCTGGCCTCAAGTGATCCTCCTGCCTTGGCCTCCCAAAGTGCTGGGATTACAGGCATGAGGCACTGTGCCCAGCCATTGGGTGGGAACTTCCTGTTAGGCTGAGATTCTCAGACAAACATGACAAACATACTCTTCGATAAGGAAACTCTGCCCTCCTAAGGTTGGCAGATTTAGGGTGACAGGATGACCAGTTATATGTCAATTTCAGACAAACAACAATTTTTTAGTATAAGTAAGTCCCAAATATTGCATAGGACAAACTTATACTAAAAAATGGTTGCTTATCTGAAATTGAAGTTTAATTAAATGTCCTATGTTTTGTCTGGAAACTCTAGGCCCTCCTGATATGCCATCATCTTGGTAAAAAAGGAGAGGGTTTTGACAGAAACTCCAAGAAGATAATCTCACTGGGAAGGAAAGCAGACTGGCCCTTCAGGGTTTCTTCACTCACATGCCTCTCATGGTGCTGATCTGGTTTCACCCTTGAACCCTAAGTGTTTCCTCTTGGTCTCCCTGGCTCTCTGCCCTGTCCTTCATCTCCTTAACTCCTGCCACCTTTCCTGGTCCCCTACCCACTCATGTTGCTCCTTGGCAGGTGGCTTGATCCACTTTCTCTAGCCTTATACGTATTATACCTTCTCAACTCCAACTTGCCTTGGCTGTAGGTATATACCCTGCCCCGCCCGATCTGGGAAGGCTCTGGGACTCACCATGCCGAGATCAAAGCCCTAGTCCATTCAGGACATCAGTGCATTCCACTCATTCAGAGCCTTCACTCTTCCCTCAGTTTCTACCTACTATGTGTGAGTCACATGAATAGACCCACATTCATTGCCAGGGTGGAAGCTGAACAGGTTTCTGATCTACTAGGTTGTTTTCAAGTGGTTACTGGAAAAAAAAGACTTAGAAATATATCCTTAGTTGGCAAAGGGCAAAAAGGGCCTATGTTTAGTTTATGTCAATAAGATTCTGGTGATTGTTCCAGGCAAGGAACAAAGGAAATCTTCTGTTAAGCTACCTGGTGAGAGATTTGGCAATTCTTTCTATTTCCTTTAAGATTTTGTAGGCACAAAACACACATAAATCACTTGATCTTTGGAAAGCTAAGTGTAAAGTTGTTTGTGGGCACGTTTGGCTAGTTTATAGCCACAATAGTTTAGAGGGAACAAAGCATTTAAGTTTGTTTCGGACATTGGTCCAGAAGTAAAGGTGGGATCAATCAATCAGTCCATAGACATAGCACCACTTCCCTGTAAGAACAGCAGTAAAAAACCTACCCACCCAGTTTTAGGAAGACACACAAAACAAGAAAATCTCGTAGGAGGCTGGGCTCAGTGGCTCACGCCTATAATCCCAGCACTTTGGCAGGCCAAGGTGGGCAGATCACTTGGGGTCAGGAGTTTGAGACTAGCCTGGCCAACATGGTGAAACCGCTTCTCTATTAAAAATACAAAAATTAGGCCAGGTATGGTGGCTCATACCTGTAATCCCAGCACTTCGGGAGGCCAAGGCAGGCAGATCATAAGGTCAGGAGTTCGAGACCAGCCTGGCCAACATGGTGAAACCCTGTCTCTACTAAAAATATACAAATTAGCCGGGTGTGGTGATGGGCACCTGTAATCCCAGATACTTGGGAGGCTAAGGTAGGAGAATCGCTTGAACCTGGGAGGCGGAGGTTGCAGTGAGCTGAGATCTTGCCATTGCACTCCAGCCTGGGCGACAAGAGCAAGACTCTGTCTCAAAAATAAATAAATAAATAAAATAAATAGGCCGGGCACGGTGGCTCACATCTGTAATCCTAACACTTTGGGAGGCTGAGGTGGGTGGATCACCTGAGGTCAGGAGTTCGAGACCAGCCTGGCAAACATGGCGAAACCCTGTCTCCACTAAAAAGTACAAAAATTAGCCAGATGTGGTGGTGGGCACCTGTAATCCCAGCTACTCAGGAGGCTGAGGCAGGAGAATCACTTGAACCTGGGAGGCAGAGGTTGCAGTAAGCCGAGATCGCATCACTGTACTCCAGCCTGGGTGATAAGAGTGACACTCCATCTCAAAACAATAAAAAATAAATTAAACATAAAAATTAGCCAGGTGTGGTGGTACATGCTTGTAATCCCAGCTACTCAGGAGGCTGAGGCAGGAGAATCACTTGAACCTGGGAGGTACAGTTTGCAGTGAGCTGAGACTGCACCACTGCACTCCAGCCTGGGCGACAGAGCAAGACTCCATCTAAAAAAACAAAACCAAAAAAGGAAGAAGAAACTCTCATATGCAGTATTATTTCTCATGTGCAGTGCTGGAAAGGAAGCAGTGGTCCTGGCTGAGAGAAGCTGGAGAAGGAATCAAGGAGAAGATGCTATTGTGTGTACATGTATATGCATATTTTTGGTAGAGATAGGGTCTCACAATGTTGCCCAGGCTTGTCTTGAGCTCCTGGCCTCAGGCAATCCTCCACCTTGGCTTCTCTAAATGCTGGGATTACAGAGGTGAGCCACCACATCCTGCTGAGAAGGTGCTATTTGAAGTCGGGTCTGGATGGCTGAAAACATGTTGTGTTCCAGGGAGCAGAGAATGTGTCCTCCTTGGGTCCTCCATAGGCCTGTCCCCAGTACATGAGGTGTATAGGAGGAGGCGGGGGCAGGCAACAGCTTGGCCATTATTCCTGGCTTAGGTTCCCACTGGAAGTTTCCTTTGCAGGGTGCTGGGGGGAGCAAGGTGAGTGCATCTCCTGGAGGGGCTGCCCTTCCAGCCCAGAGGACCCTGAACTCAATTTTAATGTTCTCAAATTTTAATGTCTGCCTGAGTCGTTTTGGGGTGGGGAGGAAGCAGTTGAGTGATAGATTAATGTAGGAAAAAATTTAGCTGGAGAGTTTGTTGAAATACAAATTGTTGTCTATATCTACCCCCACAAAATCCAGATTCTGAAGTTCTGGCATGGGGCCCAGTAATCAGGCTTTTTAACAAGCTCTCCAGGTGATTCGATGTCAGTGGAACTTGGACTGTATTTCACCATATCCTCAGCAATGCTGTGGGAGATATCTAATCATGCCACACCCCTGCCTGCAAGATACTGTCAAATGCATCCTGGGCTAAGTCCAACTCTTTAACATGGCTTTCAAGTTTCTTCACAATTTTCCAGACCCAAGTACTAAGGAGGATAACAGAAGGAGATACCATTTCTCACCGAAGAAATAAAACATCCCTAAGTCTCTTATGGAAACACTGCACAATGTTAACGGCAGGCAGGCATATGCTAGGTTAATAGAAGCCAGTTTCACTCCCGTTGCTTCTGATCAGCTCTGAAAATCTTGACATTCCCCAAACATTTCACCATTCACTCCATAGCTCTGTGCCGAGGCAGATGCTCTAATCTGTGCCCCGGCTGCTTTCTCCCTCTTCTTGAAATTCCAACCTTCTTTTAAAACTCGGCTCAAAGGTCCCATCCTATCACCACTGCTCTGAAGGTTTCTTGAGTTTTCCCTTATTCTGTCTCATGCAGGCCCTTGTATGTATCTTTATGATAGCATTCACTACATTTGTTTATGTGTTAGTTTCTCTGTCTAGCCCAGAAGTTCTCAACTATTTGTGGTCACTACCCAATGTGCTTTCCCCTCCCCCATGGGACATTCCCCTGGTCATGCCCAGTTAAGCTGGAGTCCAGGTGCCAGCTTTTAACTTCAGGCCATCTGCTCTTATTTAGGAAAGCACATTGGGTCATGAGAGGGTTAAAATGATAGATTGTAATGATAACTATGCTACTTTGATAAATTGTTTCCTGGGACATAAAACATTTTAGTAGAGAAGGCATCTTCAATCTGGAGTATGTGGGATGATTCATTAGGATGTAAGAAGAAAATATTAAATGTTCTACTTATATGCATTTTTTAAATCTAAAAATAAGTTAGCCTTCCTAATATTTTATTCGTGGATGGAATAAAATTCCATCACTAGTGGAATTAGTGCCCTCACTAATGTGTCACATGTCACATACTGTATGGGCAGTCTCCTGATAGTTGACAGGGTAGAGCCAGCACAGAGGAGTTGAAAGGGCCCTTTGCTCACTTGTTCACTTCTAATGTGCTGTCATGATTGTCCTCTAAAGTTGTGGAGTTAGCAAGTAACAAAACCAGATTTTGAAATCTGCCTGACAACAGGTTGTCAGATAAATTAAAGCAAAGTTCTTGACAGTAAGGACTCTTCATAGCCCCAATGTGAGATAAAAATAATGACAATCTAATTGGATCTGACAAGAAACAACATTGAAATGATCAAGAAGTCTATATCAAATATGGATTTATATGTACCTCTTCTAGTAATAACCCCACCCCCAGATGCAGGTGGCACATTTGGATATAAGCTAATGATATGAAACCATATGGATTAGCAAGACATTTAAAAATTAGGCATTCGGGCCGGGCACGGTGGCTCACGCCTGTAGTCCCAGCACTTTGGGAGGTCAAGGCAGGTGGATCACGAGGTCAGGAGTCTGAGACCAGCCTGGCCAATTTGGTGAAACCCCATCTCTACTAAAAATACCAAAATTAGCTAGGCGTGGTGGCACGTGCCTGTAGTCCCAGCTACTCGGGAGGCTGAGGCAGGAGAATCGCTTGAACCCAGGAGGCAGAAGTTACAATGAGCCGAGATTGCACCGCTGCACTCCAGCCTGGGCAACAGAGTGAGACTCTGTCTCAGAAAACAAAGAAAAACAACAAAAAAACTAAGCATTCAGTCCATAGTGACAAACTTTTACACTCTTTTTTTTTTTTTTTTCCAAATGGAGTCCTGCTCTGTCACCCAGGCTGGAGTGCAGTGGTGTGATCTTGGCTCACTGTAACCTCTGCCTCCCAGGTTCAAACGATTCTCCTGCCTCAGCCTCCCGAGTAGCTGGGATTACAGGTGCCTACCACCAAGCCTGGCTAATTTTTTTGTACATTTAGTAGAGATAGGCTTTCACCATGTTGGCCAGGCTGGTCACGGACTCCTGACCTCAGGTGATCTGCCTGCCTCGGCCTCCCAAAGTGCTGGGATTACAGGTGTGAGCCACTGTGCCCGGGGTCACTCTTTAAAAGCAATGTTTGAAATAATAGTGTCCTGAATTCAACACCTCTCAAAACTTCACTAAACCTAATGATAAATATTTACAGATTTTCTTCTGCCTCTTTTTTTTTTCTTTTTCTTTTTTTGGTTTCTTACTAGCAAAGAGCCACGTGCCATAAATGACTAAAATAAAACAAGGGAACTCACACAACAACGAAAAGAATAGGTAATTCTCTGCACACACAGTTGGAAGATGGATAGAAAACATTGCTAAGAGTTAGAACAAATTATGAAGACTTGGGCAACTGGATACAATATAGATTATTTTAAAAAACACTTCTTAGACTATTTATGAGATTGTTTCAGTTATGAAATATACATAGTTGCTGTGTGTGTATATGTACCATAGAAAGAAAAATGTACCAGTGAAGATATTCTCAACAGAAAATTACTTCTTTAGTAAAAATAATGTTTTGGAAAGAACCATGGATGTGTCCTTACTAATAAGTTACTGCTTTGACTAGAATAAAAAGATTACTGGGTAAAAATACATACAATAGTACCATAAATGAAATTCTTTCACTGTATCACTTCCTGGTGACTTGTTGCAGCAAATCCAGAAGTACACAATCTGTGATAGTATACCATCAATGTGCTAATTGTTATAAAAGCAAGACTTACAAGTATAGAATTCTTGTTTGGTAATGAGATGGAGAGTCACTATAAAAGTATGTTGGTAATGTGCTTAACAGCTGTCAAGCTTGAAGGTGAATTCTGCATTTTAAATCAATAGACAACTATTCAAACTTGCTGAACTGTTCTGTGATGACAATTGGTTGTCAGTAATATGTTACCTAACATTTTAGAAAAAATAAACTGACTTCATAGTAAAAGGAGAGGAAATAATTGTTTTTTGAAAGAAACATGCAGTGTGGGACGTGGTAATTTCTTTAAAAGGTCAGGGGAAAGTTGATTTTTGAAAATGAATGTTTGGAAATGTTGCCACTATTAAGTGATGCTATAGATAAAAATGAGCTCCAAGTATATCATGTCTCGTATCTATGTACATTAAAAAAGTCTGGAAGTAGACTTTTTAAACTCTCTCTAAAAATTTCAAAATCAAGAGTATCAGTGGGGTTTGAACTCATTTGCAAAAAATGGAACAGCTTCTCTTCCAGAGAAAGAATACAAATAAAAAAAAACCCACCCCCAAAATATAACTATTAAAATAAATTAAATAAAAAGAACACCTTTCAATTATGTTGCCATCCTCCTTAAAAATGATTGACATAAGCCAGGCGTGGTGGCTCATGCCTGTAATCCTAACACTTTGGGAGGCTGAGGCAGGTGGATCACGAGGTCAGGAGTTTGAGACCAGCCTGGCTAGTATGGTGACACCTTGTCACTACTAAAAATACAAAAAATTAGCCGGGTGTGGTGGTGTGTGCCTGTAATCCCAGGTACTTGGGAGGCTAAGGCAGGAGAATCGCCTGAACCCAGGAGGCAGAGGTTGCAGTGAGCAGAGGTTGCACCACTGCACTCCAGCCTGGGTGACAGAGCAAGACTCCGTCTTGGCGGCGGGGGAAAAAGATTGACATCAGGGAGAAGGGTAGTTTATTGGTGACATTTTAACAGAAATCTTTCTATAGTTGAATGAGAATCATTATTTATTTAATACAACCAACAAGAGGCATCTTCCATTTGGAGTTACCCATCTTTGTAAGGAACCTTACAAGTAGAACTAATCTTACAAGTAAAACTAACGATGTTTTAAATCAAGATTTTAAAAATAGTGAAACATTCAGTCAAAATACTTGCCCTTAACATATTACTGTTTTAGCAAGAGCAAAATGCTTACTTCATCTTAATCTTGTTCTTTACAAATTTTTATTTGATGACTGTTTTGTGATTTATATAGTATGTAAATTATATGTGTATGTAGTAATACCTATATACAGTGGACCCTCCATATTTATGGGTTCTGCATCTGTAGATTCAATCAGTCTTGAATTGAAAATATTTGGAAATGAAATTGTGTCTGTACTGAACATGAAGAGACTTTTTCCTTGTCATTATTTTCTAAACAATACAGTATAACAACATTTACATAACATATTGTATTGGGTATTATAAGTAATCTAGAGGTGATTTAAAGTATATAGGAGGCCAGGTGCAGTGGCTCATACCTGTAATCCCAGCACTTTGGGAGGCTGAGGCAGGTGTTTCACTTGAGGTCAGGAGTTTGAGACCAGCCTGGCCAACATGGTTAAACCCGTCTCTACTAAAACTACAAAAATTAGCCAGGTGTGGTGCTGTGAGCCTGTAATCCCAGTAAATCCCAGCTACTCAGGAGGCTGAGGCAGGAGAATTGGTTGAACCTGGGAGCTGAGGTTGTGCCATTGCACTCTAGCCTAGGCGACAAGAGTGAAGACTCCATCTCAAAAAAGAAAAAAGAAAAAAGTATACAGGATGATGTGCATAGGTTATATGCAAATACTATGCTATTTTACATCAGGGACTTGAGCAGCTGTGAATTTTGGTACCCACAGAGGATCCTAGAACGAATCCCCATGGGTATGGAGGGACAACTGTGTCTAAAACTTATAAATAAGTCTCTATATTGATGTGCATGTGCTAATATTTTTTGTGGGTACAGGTACATTGTCAAAGTGGTGATCCCTGCAGCAGACTGTGAAAGCCTGGAGGCAGTTCCGTGCCTTCCTCATCCAGGTTTCCTCATGGCCTGCACGGGACACATCAGGAGGCTCAGCCGTGTTGGCTGAGTGGCTGACGGAAGGAATGGAGATGTATAGGGGAAAAGGTATTCCTGGCAAAGGAACAACAGAAATATCAATTTGGGGTGGGGGAAATACTGAATAAATCATTTGGCAGAACAACAAAAGCAATCAAAAATATGAAAATGGAAGAGGCATGTATGACTAACGCTAATAATATCTAAACTTATTGAGGGCTGATTATGAGTCAGGCAGTGCTCTGGGCTCTACACCCATGACCACCCCAAATTCTCGCACCAGCCTTGTGAGGTAGAAATCAGCCTTAGGATGCCAGTGGGGTTGATTTCACAGGCACCTGTGGTGCATTCCGGAAGGAAGGCTGCCCTGAGGACAATTTGGGAAATTGTGTTTGTCTCCCTAGGGGATTTCAGACCCAAAGAGAATCCTGATCCTGTGCCCTGCTGTGGAAAATGAGTTGCAGAATTAGAACCGGAAAAGAAAGGTCGTATTTGAGCCTCCATATATAATGACGTTATCATCGATCCTCTGGTCACAGGAGACATGCTCTGAGCAGTTTTCCCAGCAAGTGGAAAAAACCAAGTTGCCCTGCAGGCATCCTGGCCTCTGCCATGGGGCCATACCACCTTCCTCTCTAGGTGGTTGAGACCTCTTGGCCTCCTCCCTTTTTCTGCCCACAGAGAGAGGACAGAGGTGCTGTCATGGCCTGTCACTCCAGCTTTTGAAGAGCACAGAGAATCAAAGGGTTTAGGCAGGGCCAGCGTTGTGGGTGTGTGACCCATGAGTCACACAGGGACTCATATTCAGAAGGGCCTCATGCTTGGTTTAATGCTCTGCTGTTGCTGTCTTAAAATTAATCATTTTTCAACAAGGGGCCCTATATTTTAACTTCGCACTAGACCCCACAAATTCCACCACCGGTCCTCGGTCTGGGTCAGGATGGGGTAGTCCTGACAGGGGCTGGCTTGGGGGACTTGCTTCAGCTGGTAGCCGACCTCAGGCCCATTGCCACGTTTGAAATCAAGTCTAGAAATGAATTTAACCTCAGACCAGACTGAATATTTGTGTTACAAAGCCCCCTCGCAGAAGTGGCAGAGAAGGCATTTGCCTCCCAGGGTGATTTGGGGCTTGGGGGGTGGTTAGGAGCCTGCCCTTCCTTTCTTCCTGGATGCTGAGATGTTCCTGAAGTTTAGGGCCCACCCAAGATGCTCGCACATGGAGGCCGTACCATCAGGTGCTTTCATTGGCTTTTTGGGACATTAGTGAAGACAGACAACTCAGAATAGAATTTTAACAATGCTCAAAAGAGCAGTCAAAGGCAGGCTGTGTGGGTGCTGTGCCCACCCTGGAGTGTGGGATCCACAGTTGCAGCCTTAGTTGTTCCACTCAACAGAGGGACCTCCCTGTAGGCAGTAGCATAAGGCCAATACTTTTCTTCCAGGCTTCGGATGAAAATGTCTGGAGAACCAGGGTGGGTGATGTGTGGTGGAGCATGGTGGGGAGGGGCAAGGGTTGGCAGGTCTAATGGACACACTTCCAGCCCAGGCTTGCACACGAGGAATGAGAATAACCACAGCTTCACTTATCAAGCACCTGCTCTATGCCAGACCCTTTCACACACTTTCTCATTTAATCCACAGACAGCCTTTTGGGGAGGCATGATCCCATTTTGTTGCAGTTGAAGAAATAGGGTCATTCCTAACTACTCAGGATTAGAATCCTTTTCTCACTCCCATCTTATCCCCTACTCCCTGGGGAGTGCGGATTCTTCAGTCATTGAGGTTGATTGTATTTCAGATCTTAATTGATCATAAAAATAAAATTCAAATGACTAAAACATGGGAATATTTAGGGGATTCCTTAATTTCCTCTCCTTTTCATCCTCCTCACTTCCTTTTCTGTGTCTACTCCCCTGAGCACTGTTTGAAATTGTTCTGACAGCAGCATACTTCTTGCTGGGTGACGTAGCCAGGGTCCAATAGTAGTAGACTCTAGGCCTCTCCAAGACAGCAGACAGGCCCTTGCTATGTCACAGTGCCAGTTGCCAGAACAGTGGATTGAGCTTAGAGTGACTTGTTCAGTGTCTTCTGAGCATTGCACGAAGATGGGAGTGGTGGTAGTGGAGCAATTGAGTGTCATGCTTTTGCTAAGCCCTGGCAAGCTGAAATGCTTTTGCTAATAGACACAAAACTGGATAATGTGCTATAGGGGCATAAAACCATATCCTTGAGGTTATCTTTTTTGCCGGTCAGAAATCCACAAGTCAACATAATTTCGTAGCGTTAAGCTCTAATTAAATAGTAATAAATGACAAAGTCAAACATAGGTATGGTCTAGATAACTAAATATTTCTTAGAATATTGTTAAATAACATTGACAGGACATATGGTCACTTATTTCTAAGTTTGAGGTACATTTTCTTAATGATATAGTCGCCCCTCCTTATCCACGATTTTGCTTTCTGCGGTTTCAGTTCCTCAAGGTCAGAAAGTCAATAGTAGCCTAACCTCATTCCCCTCACTTCGTCTCATCCCGTAGTCATGGTACCATCTCACACCAACATCAAAACAAGAAGGGTGAGTAGGCAAGACAGACCACATTCACATAATTTTTATTGTATATCATAATTCTTTTATTGTTGTTCATCTCAAGTTACAAATTAAACCTTATCATAGGTATGAATGTATAGGAAAAAGCATAGTATATATAGGGTTCAGCACTATCCATGGCTTCAGGCATCCACTGAGCCACGGGATTCTTAGAATGTATCCCCTAATAGGCCAGCCATGGTGGCCTGTTACACCTATAATCCCAGCACTTTGGGACGCCGAGGCTGGTGGATCACCTGAACTCAGGAGTTCAAAACCAGCTTGGGCAACATGTTGAAACCCTGTCTCTACAAAAAATAGAAAAATTAGCCAGGCATGGTGGTGTGCGCCTGTAGTCTCAGCTCCTTGGGAGGCTGAGGCAGGAGGATTGCTTGAGCCTGGGAGGTGGAGACTACAGTGAACTGAGATTGTGCCACTGCACTCCAGCCTGGGCAACAGAGCGAGACTCTGTCTCAAAAAAGAAAAAATAAAAGAATGTATCACCCACTAATAACCGGGGGAACCACTGTACTGTACTTTGCTTATCTTACAAGTTTGTGCTATGGATCAAATGAGAACATATTAAAATGTTTTGTAAACTGTAAGGTGCCAAGTATATTTTAATTATTGCGATTATTTTACAAAGCCCCTGAATCATATTGTATTGGAATTAATACTGATATAGAAAGGAGAGAGAGAGAGAGCTAATTATTGAATACCTATTTTTTGAGTATTGTTTTTATCTCATTTAATTCTTACAAAAAGACTGAAAAGATACAGGACATGCTTCATTTTCTCTGTAAGGATTATAATAGCACCTACTTCAAGGGGCTATTGTGAGAATTAATAAAAAATACAGACTTACTGCTAAAAACAGTACCTGGTATACAGTAAACACACAAATGTTGGTTCACTAAGGGCCCAGCCTGCTATATGAACACATTTACTGAAGTTTATTTTTCTCTAATAACAATGTATTTCATTTCTGGAAGTTTTATCTGCTTCTTAGTTCTTTCACAAATCTGCCTTTATTTTTAAAAAATAACATGGTGTTCTTGCCTCATGTTTTAAATTCCTTTTGTCTTTTATCTTCTAAACATACATAGTCTTTTTTTCAGTGCTGCTGTTATATAAAATGTGTGGATCTAATCTTGCTAGTTGTTACATTTGATTCTCACAGGGATTGTTTTTCCTAAATAAATGATTTATTAGCTGCTAGAACAAGGGTATTCAATCTTTTGGCTTTTCTGGGACACATTGGAAGAACTGTCTTGGGCCACACATAAAATACACTAACACTAAACTAACTAACACTGAAGATAGGGGATGAGCTAAAAAAGAAAATCACACACACACACACACACACAAACACACAGACACAAATCTCATAATGTTTTAAGAAAGTTTACAAATTTGTGTTGGGTGGCATTCAAAGCCATCCTGGGCCGCATGCGGGCTGTGGGTTGGACAAGCTTGTGCTATAATGTCACACATACACTAGCAAAAGAAATCTTAGTCCCCATAATGTTTTAAATCATAGATTATTGCTGGGCACGGTGGATCACCCCTGTAATCCTAGCACTTTGGGAGGCCAAGGTGGGCGGATCACCTGAGGTCAGGAGTTTGAGATCAGCCTGGCCAACATGGCAAAACCCCGTATCTACTAAAAATACAAAAATTAGCTGGGTGAGGTGGCGCATGCCTGTAATCCCAGCTACTCAGGAGGCTGAGGCAGGAGAATCGCTTGAACCTGGGAGGCAGAGGTTGCGGTGAGCCGAGATCGTACCATTGCACTCCAGCCTGGGCCACAGAGCGAGACTCCATCTCAAAAAAAAAAAAAAAAAAAAAAAAAAATCATAGATTATTAACTAGAGATAGTTGAGTTTTTCAGACCAGTTGAAAGCAGAGGAACAATGGTGCCACCAGACATTCTAGGTCTTTATTTTATACCACATTTATTTGCAATTTGGCCCAATTCACTGCTGGAACCAGTGGTGGTTTTATTTTTCTGGGTTATCCCCCCTACTCTGGGCTCCAGTATTCATTTGGACAAATGTCGCATTATGTAATCAAAGTATAACTCTGGGCCAGTTACTTCTTCCCTGAGTCTTGGTTTCCTTCTCTGTAGAAAGGGAATGGTAATAGGGATGTGTGAAGTTTCATTATTGTGCCCCATGGTGCCCACCACAGCACAAGCACTTTATGTCAACTTTTATTAGCATTTTCTTTGTACAAATCTTTTCTCACTAACATTTATATTCCCTAGTCAAGTGTAGCCTGATGTTACAACCATCACAACAACGTAATCGCTATCAACTCCTCGTCCTTTCCATCATGTCCTCTAACCCATATCTGGCTCATCCATCCTCATTTTTCCTTGTCCCCATATTCACCATGCTCATCTCGCCATCTGCATGGAGTTTTCCCAGTCTCGACAACCTCATTGCTTTTGGTAACCATTCTCCATCTTTTCAGAGCCCAAAGTTCCATGTCCTTTAGGAAGACTTGGACCAGGTTTAAGTCACACGAATCTATCTTTTCTGAATTCAGAAGCCTCCATGGGGAGTGCCATGGACTGTGGCTTCCTCAGGTATTTGGTGGCTTTGCTCATGGTGTGGCTGTGGGTGCCGTTCTAGCTAGACTGGACATTTTCCTACAGAAAAACACCATGGCGCATAGCCAGTGTATGTATGTAATACCACCAATTTCAAGTGGGTGCTTCTCATGTATTTTTAATTTTTGGCTTCTTAGCACATACTTGCTGGGAATTTGGTGACTGGTTTGTGGCTGTGTCCGTGTCGCTCCAGACAGGATTTCTTTGTTTTGCCAAGTGTTCCTTGGTGAACCAGCTGGGACCATTTGTTGATGTTTTAGTCTGGATTACTCTGGCAGTGTGGATTCCAACACCCTCCCTCCCCACGCCCTAATGAGGGGAGCCTGTGGTTATGAATCCATGATGCTTTGAGGTAGGAGCTGCGGGAAGAATAGAAACTTGCAGGAAAAAAAGGGGGTGGGGTGGGGGGAGGGGCGGTGAAGCGAACTCCTCGACTTCCTATGTTACCTTTGTTGTTATACTGGCTCAAACCAGGAGCGTAAGGGTTACCTTTGTCGTTACACTGTCTTAAGCCGGGAGCATAAGCTGGGATGTGTGACTTGGTCACCACGTTTTCCAGTCTATAGGAAAAAGTAGGGGAATGCATGCTGTTCCCATTGTATAGAAACAGACACTGAAGCCCAGAAGAACACGGAACTGGGTATAGGTCCTCCGGGTTCTCTGTTGTGCCAGAAAGAGATAAGGTGATGAACCTCCCTGAGAGGAAGGCGGGCACTCTCCACCCATATGTTATTACCCCATTTCCCCAAACTCATCTCTGGGTCTCACATCTTCCCCAACAGTCTGGGCCTTATCCCAACTCTTCACCGAGGAAAAAGGCCATTTTCAGTTGTGCAGCATTTTAGAGTTAGAGGTTCACACACAGTTCCTTATTTTTCAGCAGTGCCGTGAGATAAGCAAAATGTGTACTCTTACTCCAAGTTTTACAGATGCACAGCCTGAGAAACTGGGCTCAGGCTGGCGAAGGCAGCTTCAGGGCACAGCATTTCACTGTTGCATCCGGGATTGTGACTCAGGCTCTTTATCATCCCGGACTTCAGGATCAGAGAGAGGTTTAAAATGCAGATGATGTGTACCTCCCTGGATTCTTTTTTATTGAAGTGAAATTCACATGATACACAATTAATCATTTTAAATGGAACAATTCACGGCCTTTAGTACATTCACGGTGTTGTGCAAGCATCACTTCTATTTTCAAAGATTTTCCCTTTACCCCCTCCCTGGGCTTTTGTGCAGCATAAAAGAGACCATCTGTGGAAGGCCTCCAGCACGGGGCCTCGCCCCTAGCAGGGGCTCAGTGAATGCAGCCCATATTTTCAGACTCTCTCTAGTTTTCTCTCAGAAACCTGGGCATATAGAAATAGGAATTTTTTCCTAAATTTAGCACCTTGAGAAAATCAGGTTGAGAATATAGGAGGTATTTGTGTCCCAATCATTTTGTATTCCTTTTCCCAAAATGACATGTGAAGGTTGCTCTCCCCCAGGAAACTTTCCCCGAAGAACCCTTTCTATTCTTTAAAACAATCAGACACATTTACCTACTGATGCCCTAGTAGTTACACATCATCACGTGGCTTCTTGGTTATTGAATGAGTTTGACCTCTCGGCCAGGCTGTGACATGCACAGCCTAGGAGGCACCTCAGTGCTCCGCATTGTCCTGGATACAAAACAGTTGCTTAATAGGTATGTGTTGGATTGGACTGAATGGCGGCCAGCCAGCTCCAAAATTCCAGCCACCACCTGGTGACCAGCATTTTTTCTGCCTTTGAAATAGTGGGTTTGGTGACCTGAGGATATGCTCGTGGTGGCAGGCAGTTTGGGCTCTGGTTGGTTGTGGCTTGGGCAGCCCTGCCGGAGGCAGGCCACGAAAAGCAGCAGCTCCCACACCTGGGCTGCACAAGAGATGGAAGGCGAGTGCTTCACACAGGCAAACCCAGGAATAAAATAGCTTTGGACTTTATTTAAATGTATCCATTCCAGGAGCATAGGCCTGGAAGAAGCCCAGGCCCCAAGAAGTCGTGACTGTCCCCTGGGCTTCCTATGGCACCAGGCATTGAAGCATGTCCTGGTGGCCGGGAGTGGCTGGGGCAGAGGGCAGTGAAGAGAGTGGCTATAGGGAGTTTAGGGTGAGGACCCACCCCTGGGCCTAGAGGGCCACAGTGCGCAGGCTCATTGGAGGATCTTCCCTCCGGCCACCTCTCCTGCACCTCCAGACCACTGTCCCGATGATGCCCACCACAAGGCCAACTCCCGCCGCCACTGGCACAGCCCAGTAGAGCACCTCGGGGGCTTCTTCAGCCTGGTCTGGGAGCAGTCGGCTGTTCCGCAGGGTGTAGAGGTAAGGGGTCTCCTGTGGAGGAGGAGCGGGGGTCAGTGGAAAGGATCTCCGTGAACCATCCATCACCAAGCCAAGACTTGCCTAGTCCCCATTCCTGAGATGCTGCGATAACCCTGCACGTTTTCACAGAGCTTCCCTTTTGTAAAGCTCCCTCATTTAGGCTGTGCCCAAACCCTCTTTAGCGGGATGGGCCTCTAAAGAGGTCAACACCCAGCTAGAACCTTCTTTTGGTTTCTCACCAGCGTTTCCTTGGCCGTCAAACCTGATTTTGAAAGATTGGGAACTGATAGGTGACCAATGGCAGAGAGCCCTGGGGGACCTGTAGAACTCCCACCTCTGCTTCCTCGCGGTCACAACTGTCCCCATTCTCCCATCCCAGGAGTACCCAGAAATCAGGGAAGGGCAGCACGGAAGGACAGCTGGTTTTGTAGTAGACGAAAGATCCCCAAATCAGAAGGGCCGGGAGGGGAGGCATGTGGGCAGATCGTGTGCATTCTTGCCTTCCTATGCCCCTCTCCACTCTCCTTTCTCTCAGTGGATGTGAATTGGGCACGTGCTGTGTTGAGCCCCCTTGCTGGAAGCTGTGATGAGACCGGAGGGTTAAGATGTGATATCTTTTCTTGTGGCCCAGGAGGAAGGTGAGATGTGCAGAAACAATCACATCATAAAGGAGACTCGGTCGGTGTCTCATGAGGTACAAATAGAAAAGGAGACCCACATGGGTCAGTGTCTGGAGACAGGAATGGTAGGTAAGAGATGGTGAAACCGTCGCTTAGTAAAGGCAACATCTGGACCTGGAGGGAGGCGGATGTTCTCATAGCAGATGGAAGATGAACCTCCAGGAACAGATGGCAAAAGGAAAGGCCTGGACGCGGGCAGTCGTGGGGCTTCCTGGGAGATGGATCCACCAGTCAGGAGTGCAGTGTGTATCATGGAGGGAGGTGACCCTCCCTCCAGACTCTGGTCAATGGGCAGTAGGGATCAGGCAAGGATTTCAGGCAGCCTTGATGGGGCAAGTTATTTCCAGAAAGGTCTATCTGTGTCTGGCAGCAAGTGTAGGGTGGATGGAGAAGAGGGAGAGGAGAGCTGGGGAGACAAGTCACAGGCTTCGAAGGTGGGCCAGGCAAGGGCAGTGGGTGTGGCAAGGGAGGAAGACCATTGCAGGCTCCAGGAACAGACACTGAGTCTATTTTATCTTTGCCTCCCGATCCCCAGATCCTAGTATACTGCCTGGCACGGGACAGCTGCTTGATGCACTTTATTTTTGAGACAGTCTCACTCTGTCACTCAGTCTGGAGTGCAGTGGCATGACCTCAGCTCACTGCAACCTCTGCCTCCCGGGTTCAAGTGATTCTCCTGCCTCAGCCTCCCGAGTAGCTGGGATGACAGGCGTCCGCCACCATGCCCGGCTGACTTTTGTATTTTTAGTAGAGATGGGGTTTCACTATGTTGGCCAGGCTGGTCTTGTACTCCAGACCTCAGGTGATCTGACCGCCTGGGCCTCCCAAAGTGCTGGAATTATAGGCGTGAGCCACCACGCCTGGCCTTGGTGCACTTTTAAGACTGAGGATGCATCAGAGCTTTCGGAAGGAATGGGTGACCCGAGACACCCGCCAGTGCTCATCTGCCTCCCTGAGCGACTGTCCTCCCTTCGGTTGGAGCTGTTGAATGTCCTCTCCCCTCCCTCCATGGCTGCCCACACACTGAGAAGTTTCCGTGGCACTGGGGACAGGTGGGATTTGAGAAGATGGCAGTGAGTGAAGCCGCATTTGAGGGAGCATCCCCGGGGACTCCTCTGTGCTTCCAGGCGACAGGACAACCCCCACCCCAGGCATCTGTTCCACCTGGGGCAGGCAGGACGTTTACTCACAGGAGAGGGGCACTTGAGTTTGGCTCGGCTGTGGGTGAAGTTGTTGGAGGTAGTCTTGCGGCCCACTGGTTCCAGCTGGAGAGAGAGAAAGGACACCTCGATTCTCTCCAAAGCTGGGAGATACTTTCCTCTCTGAGGGGGTGTCTCACACCAGAGCCCCTCCCTCGGGAAAGGGGTGGGGGATAGAAACCAGCAAAGTGGCTGGTTTTTGGCCCACAGCAGGGACCCAGCAGCCTGGGGCTGAGCGGGAGTTGACTTATGACACACAGAAGGCTAGGCAGCATCTGTCGGCAGGGCAGGACCCTGAGTCTGTGCCCCTGGATTTGCCGGGTACAGCAAGGCCCAGGAGAGACCACCGGTCCTGAGTCCACAGGAAGTCTGTGGAGGGGCTGGGACCATCTCTGGCTTCCTTTGTGAGTGGCTGTGATTGCAAGACACCATGTTTTCAATTTTATAAAATGATGACAATCCTATTTATCAACTTCTCAAAGTGCATGGGGCTAGTCAACCTCAGCAAACTTTGGAAACAAATTGGTTACCATGACATCATTACTGTACTTGACTTGTCAACCTAAGGAAATCGGAGTTTCTCACTTGTGCCACTGTATGTTTTCCACATAGATGGAAAGATTTATCTGAAATATCCATGGGTGTAAATACCTTTGATCCCAGGACCCTCTGAGGATGAGTTGGGAGCTGCTGTATCCCCCTCCCCGGCATCTTTTAGCCAGTAGCCAGGCCCAACATGTGGCCAGCACTGAGAAGAATGAGCCCCTGGCACTGTCACCTATTCAGAGTCTGTTTGGAACATCTAGCCTCCACTCTTTGTGTAATCTGCCTGCTCCTGACCACAGGGTATTGCCAGGGAGGGAGGTGAAAGTTCACTATCTGAGCTCATGACCACACCTGGCCCATGATCTCACTTTCTGTTGTCTGAAGGCCTTTTACACCGGTTCCTTAGTAACACAATTGGAGGAGGGAGGGCAGTTCTGTTCCTGGGAGAGATGCCAGGGTGACTAGACTGAGCATGATGAGCAGATGGCTGGGATCCAGGCTCTGCTGGTAACGAGCTGTGCAGTGCTGGGCTGGCTACTTCTCTGAGGTTAGGGACAGGCATGACATCCTGTACTGACACCTTGGTTTGTTGTGAGCATCAAATGAGAAGATGGCATGAAAGCACGTGTGATTGGGGTGGCTTACATACATAAGGTAGTATTATTTCCACTTTCTTAAGAACTGAGGAAACTGAAGTCTATCGTAACAGTGACAGAATAAATGCTAAAGGTCAGCGTGGCTGATTCCCGATGCTATTCCAGGAACCCAGAACTAATTCACACAGATGATCGTGATTACAAGGGTTTGATGAGTGCATCAGTTTCTCCCTTTCTACTGATTCCTTCTCGTCAGTACACAACCTGCTCCAACATCTCCCCTCCTTCACCTGCCCTTTCTTTGATCCATGTCCCCTCCAGTGACCATGGCTGTTACTTCTCATAACTTCTGGAAAGAGCTGTCTATAGGTGCTGGCAGCACTTCCTAATCTCTCCTTCTCTCTGCTGCTCGCTCCAGCCAGTCTGCAGTCTCCATCGCTGGATGGAAGCTCTGGCCCTGGCCACCAATGATTGCCATATGGGCAGAGCCAAAGATCATTTTTTTTTTTCTGGTCTTCAACTTGCTTGGCTTCTCAGAGGCATTCATCAAAGTTGACAGCTCTGTCTCTCTTGAAACACTGACTTCTCTTGGCTCTCTGGACACAGCATTGTTTCTCATTTCCCGTCTACCTCCACACTCTCCTTCTCATCTCTCACTGGAGTTGAAAGTTAGAATGAATGCCCAGGGCTAGGTAGTTGGCCTTACACTCTTTTCTACCTACCTGTTCTTTCTCTAGGAGCTCTTAGTTGATTCTGTAGTGGCTTTTTTTTTTTTTTTTTAGATAGAATCTTGCCCTGTCACCCAGGCTGGAGTGCAATGGCACGATCTCAGCTTACTGCAACCTCCACCCCATCTCTGGGTTCAAGCAATTCTCCTGCCTCAGCCTCCCTGAGTAGCTGGGATTACAGGTGCATGCCACCACGCCTGGATAATTTTTGTATTTTCAGTAGAGACAGGGTTTCACCATATTGGCCCTCTATGCTAATAACCCCACTTTTTTTTTTATTTTCAATCTCCAGCCTTGACTTCCTCTGTGAGTTCCAGACTTCTGTATCCCGATACCTCTATGTGGATGTCTGGAAGGCAGTTTGCACCACGTCCAAAACAGAAGTCTTGATTTTTTTTCCTCCCACGCTGATTTTTTTCTCTACCTGCTCAATCATCCATCCAGTTTCTTAGACCCAAAACCAAAAAGTCATCCTTTGTTCCTCTTCCCCATCATCCATCCGCCAGCCCACGACAGCATCTCTCCTCCTCTGCCCTGACCCTAGTCTCAGCCCCCTTCCTCTCTCACCCATCACCAGCAGCCTCCTAGTGGTCTTTCCAGGTCCACCCTTGCTTTCTTCCAGTCCAGGGTACATGGACCCAGGGGTAAGCCAGAGCATATCACTCTACTGCTTAGAAGCATCTAGGGACCTGGCCCCTGCCCAACTCTTTGACCTTGTTCACTTCCCTCTGGTCACACTGGCCTTTAAGTTCCTCAGACACTTCAAGCTCATTCCTGACTCTAGGCCCATGTGGGTCCTATTTCCTCTGCCTGGCAACCCCTTGACATGCGCTTCTCAATTCACTGTCACTTCTTCAGGGAGGCCTCCCTCTCCCCCACCATTACTCTGTATCACATCACTCTGCTTGACTTTTTCTTAAACCACAGATGTGGTCAGAAATGACCTTGTTGATTATCTGTCTTTTCCCTACTATCCTGTATGTCCCATGAGAGCAGGAGTCATCTTTTCATTGCTGAGTCCTCAGCACCTGGAGCAGTACCTAGCACATATTAGTGCTCAGTAAATACTTGTTTGATGGATGGATGAATTAATTAAAGTCACAGAGACCTGAATGGAGAAGCTTGGCGGGGGAAGGCTTGGAGCTGGCCACAGGGAATGAAATTGTTTTTCCTAGAACCAGTCTTTCCTAAGCCAGGCACTGTGGCTACCAACTACGTAGCAAATGACAGGACTGGGCAGGGTGTAATGGACCTGGGTGGGCCACTGGCCTGTCCTGGAGATTCAGAGGTGGCTTCCTGCAGGAGGTGGCACCTGAGTTGAGTGGTAGAGTGGGCAAGGAGGTGAGAAGGGCAATCCAGGAGAAGGAGGAGAGCAAGAGTTAGCAGAGGTGTGGAACACCACGGGTGGTGCAGGACGCTGCTGGAGTCACTAGACTGCAACATGCGAGGCAGACGCTGGTGGAAATGGTAGCCAGAGAGGTTAATCAGGTGAACCAGGCCAAGTCCCAGAGGCCTAGTGTGCTGTGCTATGGGGCCTGGCCTGCCTCCTTCAGAGGTGGGAGGCTTTGGAAGTTTGAAAGCAGGGGAGTGACTGGGTCAGGTTTTCTTTTATACAGATTACTTGATTTCTCTGTGGGGACCAGATCTAAGGCAGCGGTTCATAAACCCTGCACATTAAAATAATCTCAGGAGCTTTCACAAAGTACCGAATCCAGCTCGCACTCCAGACCAATTAAGTCAGAATCTCTGGGGATACGCCCGGTCAGGCACTGATATTGTTTTTCAAGTAAACTTTTTTTTTTTTTTTTTATTTGAGACAGAGTTTTACTCTTGTCACCCAGGCTGGAGTGCAGTGACGCAATCTTGGCTCACTGCAACCCCCGCCTCCTGGTTTCAAGCGATTTTCCTGTCTCAGCCTCCCAAGTAGCTGGAATTATAGGCACGTGCCACCACGCTTGGCTAATTTTGTATTTTTAGTAGAGATGGGGTTTCACCATGTTGGCTAGGCTGGTATTGAACTCCTGACCTCAGGGGATCTGCCCACCTCGGCCTCCCAAAGTGCTGGGATTACAGGTGTGAGCCACTGTACCCGGCCTCAAGTAAACTTTTAATTGAAGCTAACATACACATAGAAACTAGTACAAATCATAAGTGAGCAACAGATAAGTTTCGATAAAATGAACATACCAGCATCCAGTCAGGCAACAGACTATTATAGTCCTCAGAAGCCCCTTTCCACCTTCTTCCAGGACTATTCATCCCCCAGTGAGTCTCTACACCATCATGCTGACGTCTAACCCCATATGCCAAGCTGCTTGCTTTTGAACTTTATAGATATTATTGTATGTTGTTGAAGTTTGTTCAGCTGTCACTTCTTCAGTGAGGCCTCCCTCTTCCCAGCCATTACTCTGTGTCACATCACCCTGCTTGATTTTTCTTTAAAGCTACAGATGCGGTCAGACCTGTATGGTATTCCTTAGTATGAATGTGCCACAGTTTATTCACCCATCCTACTGTCAGTGGACATTTGGGGAGTTTCTAGTTTGGGGCTATTTATAAATAGTGCTGCTGTGAATATTTGTGTGTGTATCTTTTGGTAGACACATGTATACCTTTCTTTTGGGGATATACCTAGGAGTGAAATCCTTGGATCACAGGAAACACATGTGTTCAGCATTATTAAATATACCAAAGAATTTTCCAAAGTGGCTGTAGGCACTAATTGTTTTAAAAGTCCCTGGATGGCCAAGCATTGTGGCTCACACCTATAATCCCAGCACTTTGGGAGGCCGAGGTGGGTGGATCTCCTGAGGTCAGGAGTTAAAGACCAGCCTGGCCTGGCCTACATGGCGAAACCTTGTCTCTACTAAAAATACAAAAATTAGCTGGTCATGGTGGTATGCACCTGTAATCCCAGCTACTTGGGAGACTGAGGCAGGAGAATCACTTGAATCCAGGAGACGGAGGTTGCAGTGAGCTGAGATGGTGCCATTGCTCTCCAACCTGGGCAACAGAGTGAGACTCTGTCATACATACACGCATACACACACATACATACACACGCACACACATACACACACTACACACATACATACACATACATACATACACACACATACACACACACACACACACACACACACACATGTCTCTGAATGATTCTAATATGCAGCCAGAGCTGAGAGTCGCGATTCTAAGAGCTCTAAGTCTGAAGACAGGGATGTCAGTTAGGAGGCTGGAGCTGTCACCCAGCACCTGGGGAGATACAAACACTGGCTGAGAGCAGGATTTCCGCAGAAGAGGGAGCAGGCAGCAGTAGAGGACTAGGCCTCGGGAAAGAGAAACTTCTTGAGATAAGAAGACAAAAGAAGGCAGAGGAAGAGGAAAACATCCCCTGGTGCTGCTGGAGCTTCTGGCTTTGCCTTTGCAAAAGTCTCGAGAAGGACGTGAGAGGAGGGGCAGGAGATGAAATAGTTTAAGGTGCTTTTTGTTTCCTAGTAGGGAACCCTGGGAACATCAGCCAAAGCCTGCAGACACTATGTCATAGGACTCTAATTGTAAGACTTTAATTCACCGGGTATATATGTGCTTATCAGGTTGGGAGCAGTGGGGAGGGTGGTGGCGTGGCCAGGTCACCAGGAAAGGACTAGAAAAACCTGGGCTGTAATCCCCCTTGTGCCATGAACAGTCTGTGTTATGTTGGGCAAACTGCTTCATGTCTCTATGCTTTAGTTACAGAATGTTCTGGCTAGATGACCTCTCAGTCTGTTCCAGCTCTGATGGTCTATTATTTATTTTTTGTTACTCTATTTTGTTACTCTAGGGGTGAAATTCCAGCCAGAAGCCGATCTGAAAAGTTGGCATCATGCTACAGCTTTATGTCTAAGATGGGCTTTGGATGAAAACATTAGACTGTATAATTATTTCCCCAAATTATAGAGCCTAGGATAAGAAACCCCTGGATGGCTTTAGTTTTGTTTTTGTTATTTTGAAATTCGGGGTATGGCTGAGATAATAATGGCTGGGGAACCATGGACAGTCTTGTTTTGTCTCCACAATAGCTCCAGTGCACTGTTTACGTTTTGTTTTCATATCTAAACTCCTCCCACTTTATGAAATAAAGGCCTCTTACCTGGGTGGATGGGAAGAGCTACTGAACTGCTTTGGAAGAGAAGGCCAGAGCTACATAGATTTTTTTTTTTTTCTATTTGTTTTTTGAGATAGGGTCTCACTCTATTGCCCAGGCTGGAGTGCAGTGGTGCCATCTCGGCTCACTGCAGCCTTGACCTCCCATGCTCAAGTGATCTTCTCACGTCAGCCTTCTGAGCAGCTGGGACAACAGGCATGCACCACCACACCTGGCTAATATTTTGATTATTTTTGTAGAGACAGAATCTCCCCTGTGTTGCCCAGGTTGGTGTCTAATTCCTGGGCTCAAGCGATCTACCTGCCTCAGACTCCCAAAGTGCTGGGATTACAGGCATGAGCCACCGTGCCTGGCCAGAGCTACGTTGTTAATTCACAAGAAAAGAAATCAATGGACTCTTTTTCATGTTCCAGCCGTCACTATGGCTATCCAGCCCCAGGAGATTCCTGGAGGGTCCCAGATTTAAGCAGACTTGGAGTGCACCTGGTAGGAAGGCCATACCTTGATGAAAAAACTGGGAAGGAAGGGCCAAGGGCATCTGTGGAATCCCCTGAGGTCTCAGGGGAAAAGGAACAGGGAATAGGTACCCTTTCTTTGGGAGGATTTTTACAAAGGAATAAAGTCACATGATTCAGCTACTGAAGGACAACCGCCTTCAAAACAAAATTCACAAAAGAAACAGGAATTATACCTTATAAACTGATTTAAAAATCGTGGGGCAAACTCAAAGACATTTTGGTTACAATCCAGAGTCTTCGGCTGAAAGAGTACAACAGAAGTTCTTGGAGTGGGCAGGTACGTGATGTCCACAGGAGGAAAACCCCCTGACAATGGAAGTCGACATAAGCTGAGTCTGTCATTAACTAGGCCAAGGATAAAGCCAGTTTACATGCTGTTCTTAAAAGAAGAGGTTGCTAGAGAGGAGGAGATGGTATAGCTAAGGAGAAAGTCAATATTGTGAGTCAGCCGAGTGAGATGCTGGACATACTGGATGAGCTGACAGGGGTGGGAACGTTTGCACAGCAGTGGTTGGCAGAGACACTATGGGCCTGAAACTGTGATAAAAGGAGCTGGAATGTAGCTTGTTTAGTTGTCACAGGACAAAGGAGGGAACATACAGGTTGGGGTGGGGATTGTGTTACCCACTGAGCCTGGATTAAAAGAAACCATTGGGTTGGGAAGGCATTTCATTTGCTCCGTGCAAGAGGATCCAGTTGTTGGGGGTGACAGGTCAAGTGCTGTGCGGAAACCGTTCAGTTGCTGGTGGCCAGCCACAGAAGGCAGAGTGGAAGCACCAGCCAGGTGTCCCTGAAAGACCCCCGGACTGTATGTTCATTTCATAAGGTCCCTTCTTCCCATCAGAAAGGACTGGAATAGGTATCAGCCTGGGAAAACAGGCTGTGTGGATCTCCACTTTTCGATGTTTAGAGAAATGAGTTGGGTATGAGTTGAGCCCGGAGTGCTTGGAAGGCTGATGGTGGTGATATTTGCTGAGTGCTAACTATTGTGCTAGGTGCCATGTACACATGATCTCAATGCGTTGTCTGAGACCTGTCTTGTTTTCACTGTTTTATAGATGTTGACACAGGTGGCCAGAGAGATCGTTTGCCCAAGGTCACACAGTACAAGGTAGAAGTTGGTATTTTCATTCAGCCAACCTATCTGATTACAAAGGGATCCCCTCGCAGTACCTGGGCATTGCTGAAGGAACAAAGAATAAAGTTGTGTGTGTGTGTGTGTTTGTATAACTTTCAAAGGGTGTTGGATAAATATAGGGTATTTTCCTTTTGGAATTAATGTATCAGGACCAATAAGGTGTGCTGCCACTTTGGGCTTTGGGGAGAAAGGAGCCATGTCTCCAGTAGTTATGCCATTGTGAGACAGAGTGTCAATATCCTTGGATCCCCCCTTGACAAGGCCCATCGAGGCCCTTGGCTGCTCACCATGTTGTTCCAGAGTGCGATGGCCATCTCGGCATGCCCGCGGTCTGAGAAGTGAAAACAGTCCTCGGAGAAGAAGGTGAGGTCAGTGTCCCCTCTCTGCAACCAATGGCAAGGAGGTTATCATCCTGGGAAAGGGCTCTGCTACCTGAGCCCCACTCACTCTCCCAGCAGGTGCCCTGGGCATGTCTCCTTTCATTCTTTCAACTTTCCTGCCAACTTGCTCAGATACTGATGGAAAAACTCCCACAATTTAGAATTTCTTTTTTTCTTTTTTCTTTTTTTTGAGACGGAGTTTCGCACTGTCAGCCAGGCTGGAGTGCAGTGGCACGATCTCAGCTCACTGCAACTTCTGCCTCCCGAGTACCTGGGATTACAGGTGCCTGCCACCACGCCCAGCTAACTTTTTGTGTTTTTAGTAGAAACGGGGTTTCACCATGTTGGCCAGGCTGGTCTCAAACTCCTAACCTCGTGATTCAACCGCCTTGGCCTCCCAAAGGCTGAGATTACAGGCGTGAGCCACTGCACCCGGCCGGAATTTTCTTTTTAAACAGACAGGAATTGGACCCACCCATAGTCTCTCCCTTTTCTTTCAGCACCCCTATCCTAAGAGTTGAAAAGAGTAACATTTTTAGGAAGCTTTCCATTCTATCCCAATCCAGAAAACATCAGGGCCAGGCCTGGGAGCTTAGTCACTATTGATTTCCTTTCAAAGTACATCTGAGTTCCAATCACAGCCCAGCCCCCACAAAAAGGAGGTAATGTGGAAAAAGCCACCCTCAGGAGTCCTCTTGGAGAGAGATGGTTAAAAAAAAAAAAAAGCCCACTTAGAGAGGGAAATACATCCATCGTCTGTGATAAGGCCCCCATACGTGAGCCTCCCTAAAATACCTGCAGCTCACCTCGTTCAGTGGGGTGAGTGTGTTTTGGAAGAAAGGCTGCACCACAACCGCAAAGTCCTCACGCTGTGTGTATTGGTGCCAGTAGGAGAAACTGGAGATGCCGTGCTGGGGACAGAGAGAGAAGCTGCTCAACCCTCCTGGCAAGGCTGCACAGACAGGGTCCAGTCCTGCTGCCTTGGATTGGTTGTTGACGGGAGTTAACTCACCCTAAAGGACAGTGACTTTAAGGGGCTACTCTAGTGGGATGCAAACATACTTTTATTCTCCACCCATTCATGGGCACGGACATTTCGAAGCCCTATGCTGGTTCTCAGGATCAGAGATGAGTTGAACCCAGCGGCTCCTGGTGGGAGAAGCTCCCTATCTACACAGCTCCACCCAGTCCCATTCCAAAGCCTCTGCCTGAAAGGCTGGGTCTGAGCCACTGACCAGATTGCGTAGGCCAAAGTCCTCCCCTCCTCTCACTGCATGAAGAGGTCAATTAGAACATGGGGCTGCAGGTCAGATGGGGAGCATCTCAACACCAGCTCCCAAAATGCCCGTGAACTTTGCGGGAGGAGAGTCCACGGTGGCTGGATTTAAGTACCCAAGCATGGAATGTAAAAGGAACAGACTAGATGTACTTATCTTCAAGGAGTTTATCATCCATCTGGAAAAATGAGCCAAGATGTGAAAACATGAGAACCCTTTGGGGCTTTTAGGGCCCATCAAGTACAGACTGAATGTGATATGGGGAGATGTCCGCGGGGGAAGTTCAGGCAGGGGAAGCTCCTTAGAGGAGGGAAGCAGACTTGCCTTGTGAAAGAAGGAGGGTCAGTTTGCAGAATGGAAATGCTACCTGAGCCTGAGAGGGAACAATAGAGGCAGAGACATAAGCAGGAGTGGAGGTGGGGAGATGGAAGGGGGCAGAGAGAGGGCAAGGAGAATTTGAGGTAGAGTTAAGTAGGGCAGGGCTAAGCCTTTTTCTTTTTCTTTTTTTTTTTTTTTTGAGATAGGGTCTCACGCTGTTGTCTAGGCAGAGTACAATGGCATCATCATAGCTAACGGCAGCCTCCAACTCCTGGGCTCAAGCTGTCCTCCCATCTCAGCCTCCTGAGTAGCTGGGACACCAGACGTGAGCCATTGTGTCGGGCCTAAGCCTTTTGTTTTTAATGAAGGGAGGGGAGGAAGTGAGTAGTAATTATTACACATGGCTCTGGGTGGGGAATGGGCCCTACCACAAGGAGTCTACTCTGGGAATCTCTTGCTGCCTACCCGCTGGGAGAAGGGGATTTTCTCAGCTTCCACTTTGGGGTCTCTCACTCCCTTCCCTGGCCTTGGTGTTCAATTTGCAGGGGTAAGTATTTCAGGGGCTGCAATCTGCTTTTAGGGAGTGGCTTGCTCTTGGCCACATCCTGCTGGGCATTCGATTTCCCAGTCCTTGGAGTACAGGGGGCCCCCCAGCTGGGTCAGTAAGAGAAGGGCTGCAGGGCTTACCTGGAGGTTCCAGTTCACTTTCTTCAGTTCTTGCTTCTCCAGGGAGCTTTGCGAGTGTCTGAGGCAAGTGCAGTTGTTCCTGTGAGACAGGGAGTGTTGTATTGAGGCTGCCTGGGGCACTGTGGCTCTGTCCTCCTGGGAGGCTGGCTCTGACACACAGAGCAGGCCACTACCCCAGGGGCCTGCAGCCTGTGCTGCCTTACCTAGGGCGGGGTGTGACACACAAGTATCCCCACAATAGACCTTTGGCTGATTCTTGGACCCAGGTTACAGAATGCTAACTCAGGAGCCCTGAGGTCCAGAGGATGATTGTTCATAGAGAAAGAGGGAGAGCTGTTGCCTGGACCTCCCTGTGGACAGAACGCCTATTCCCCTTCCTCCTTCCCAAGCCTGTGGTCCCTGGGATTTCTCTGGAGCAGGACTGGGTAGACAGGAGACTGGATTTTAGGAAACCAGCCACGATGGCTCTGTCCCTGGGTTTGGAATCGCTCCTCAAGTTCCTGGGGCCTCTCAGCTCTTCCTGCAACTGCTTAGGACCCTCCCTCAGGGCTCCAGTGTGGGAAGTCTGTGGGAAAGCTGGGGAGGGCCAACCGGCTGGAAGCAACCCTGACAACATGGAACACGATACAGACAGACTCTGGAGGAGCCCCTCCCTGCAAGAGAGCAGGGTTCCCTGCAAGAATGGGAACCAGCTGGTCACCTTTGCAGCAAATCCATTTGAGCCCAGGTGTAGGACTCCTCAGCTCCCTGGAGAACCTCCTCTCTCATAGCAATAATCACTCAAACTGTGGGAGGCCCTCTGCCCTCAGAACATGGCAACTTCCTACCAGGGTTCAAGAGCTTTAATGACTTCCAGCCCGCAACAGGAGTTCTTGTCTTGCCCATTAGCACCTTGCCTCCAAGCCCAGCTATCAAGGACAGGCCCCATCAAGGATGGAATAAGAGCTATTTCCTAAGACCCTGCTCTTGGTAGTCTTGGTAGGCCAGGTACCTTGTTTCCTCTTGACCTCACATCTACCTTGCAGGGAAGGTGTCATCACCCCCACTTTACAGATGAGGAACACAGAGGCTCATAGAGGTTATGTGGTTTGTTCAAGGTCCCTTAGCTCCTAAATGGCAGAACAGTCAAGGCTGGATGTAGCAGCCTTGAAAGCTCATGGCCCCATGCTGCTTCTCAACAGGGAGCAGCGTGCCAAGGTTTGCCTTGGCAATCACTGACAATGTCAGGGAGCCTTAAGGATCATTTGGTCTGTCTCCTTTCACAGAAAAGCAAAAGGGGGTCCAGAGAAATGAGGCACCTTGCATACAGTAGGCATTTGCAAATGTAGAGGTACTTCCTGATGTTGTCCAAGCCCCTGAGCCATGTCTACCCTCTGGCAGGCCTGCCTGGCTCTGCCTCAACTGGTCTCCTCCTTTGGCACCTGCAAGCCCTCCTCACCCCAGGTGCCCTTGCCTTGGGACGGTGACCTGTCCACTTACTGAGCTGCCAGCATGGCACATTTCCCGCCTTGGCCCTGGTACAGGCTAGCCAGCTCCATGACCTCCACCACGTTGACGAAAGCCCTTGGGAGCTGCAGGGAGTGGAGGGTGGCTTCGTTAGGGCACTGGCTACTGCTGGGAGGAACCTGGGGGTCATCTACAATCCAATTCCCACTCCCCTCAATTTTACCAATGAAGAAACTGAGGCCCAGAGAGGGGATGCAACTTGTACTATCTCACTGAATCTTCTTGAGTGGCCCCGCTTTATAGGTTGAGAAACTGAGACACAGAGAAGTCACTTGCCCGAAGCCACAGTGCTGGGTGCAAACCTGGGCCAATTGGTTCAGAGGCAAGCTCATTGCTACCACGCAACCCTGTCTCTGGCCAAGTGAGAATTTTCCCTGCAGAGGAGCTTGACAGCCACCTCCCTCCCTGCCATCCAGGTGCCACTCATGGCCGGTCTCTGCTCGGTGAGCATCTCACTGAACACAGCCTGCCTAGATGCATCCCAGGGAGGCGGCTGGCGGGACCCAGGAACACGTAACCCCTCTCCTACCTCCTCAGAGAGGATGTCCAGGGCCCGTTGGATGTGCTGAACATATTCCGTGGCCAAGTGGACCTCCTGTAAGGAAAAAAGGGTACTCTCTTTAGCCCCTGGTGCCCGCTCTGAGAGAATGGCAAGAGCATAGGAGGGCTCTGGGGCCTGGGCTAATGACTGAGTGGGTACAGAGGGGCTTCGGTGGTCCTGGTCAAACTGAGAAGCCCAGTTCTTGTTGCTGCTGAGTCTCTGTAAGGAATCATCCCTTGTCCCCTACTAGACACCATGAACAATCCCAACCCCCACCCCGCTCTACATAATCTCAGACCCAACTGTGGACTCTGCCAGTGCTGGGTCCTGCCACTTTTTGGCCTTGGCTCTTGGCAGTCCCATCCGTCATCTGACCTCAGCCTTCTCCAGCCCCTTGCCGTGCCCTGGGTGGCCACACTTCCTTTTTCCTTTGGGCTTTGGTCCATGCTGGTCCCACTGCCTGAAATGTTTTGCTCTCCTGTGTTCCCCTAACCTCTATCCCCTGTGACTCAGTGTAAGGTTCTCTTCCTCTGAACCATCTCCCCAGTAGGAGGCTGATTTAGAGGTGTGTCCACAGCATCCTGGGTGATGCAAACAAGGTACATAGTAGGTGCTCAGTAAGTCCTTGCAGGTTGAATCTCAGGGCTTTGCTTTATAGCAGAGGGAGATGGGCCTATATTTTTAGATGTGGCTCTGGGCTACAGGCCCAGAAGGTGTCACAGGCTGATACCAGTGGGGGTGCGGGTGGTGACTTGAAGCTCTTATACTCATGGAAGAAAGCATGTCCACAGGAAGTGGGAGTTGAGGCATCTACAAAGCAGCACCACTCAGGCAGGAGGGGAGAGCTCAGGCAGCCCATTATTTTTTCTGGAGACAAAGAGCTGAGGCCAGGTGAGATACCGTGCACTCAATTCCAGCACACTGATGGGCATAGAACAAGTGCTGTTCGCTGAGTTTCTGCCCACAGCTACCAGAAGGGGTACTGGGAGTTGGGAAGAAGGGGAAAGGAACAAGATAGACAATCCACGCCGAAGAGTTAAAATAGAGGAGAGGGGACCTCGTGTCTCCCAGAGTTTCTGCCTTTCCCCCTTTCCTTCTTTTTAAAACAGTCTGAGTTAATCCTAGTGGGGGCAGCCCAGCCCTTTCAACTAAACTACGCTCTCAGAAGTATAAACCTGACTGTTCCCATGAAGAACACACATCCTGGGACTAGTAGAGGGCATTTCCCTACGCCAGCGTCCACAGTGTCCACGCAGCTCTGGTGTCCAGGTATCCCCGGAGTCCAGGACACAGCAATACTTAAATCCCCATGAGGTAGGGTCACTTCTGCCTCTAGAGTGTGGGTGGTCAGGGAGAGAACTGAGGGGAAGAGGTTTGGAAAACCAACTCCTGTGTGTGGGAGGATACTTCTCATCAAGCCTCTGGTAGTTGGCCTCTGTGAGCCACAAGGAGTGATAAATGCCTTTTCCCCCACACCGCCATCTGTGACTGTCAAACATTCGACCACAACCTCTGAGGCTGGGCAGCTGCCTTTTCCCGGCCAAATAAAATACAGAATGTCCCCAACTTAGAACAAGATGTATTCCAAAATAAAAACTTTTGGAAGTACAACTTCCAGAAGTTTGTGAGTCTGGACATATTTCCCCATGGAAACATCAGGAACAGGTTTGGGCTCCCAGGGCCACCACTGAGGTTTGGTTAACTCGTGATGACCCATCCAACCCCATCTAGAACATTGTTTTGCCCTTCCTCAAAATGAAACAGGGCAGGGATGGGGTGAGGATGGCTAGTCCCCTATCTGGTACCAGAGGTCATATTTGTGTGGATAAGAGAGGCCTCACCTCAGCAGTGCCTACAGTGGGTCCACCTTGACCTTACTTCTGGAATTGGGGAAGCAATGCACCTGCTCTTCCAGGCAGTAGAAAAGGCTGGGCCTTGCCTGGCATGTGTAAACCAGGGAGGGCCTGGGGCAGCAGGCAAATGTGGTTCCCATGAGCGAGGAGCTCGGGGCAGGGCCAGGGATGGATGTTGCCAGAGGTCAGCACCTTCCTTCTCAGGTCCCCATGGGGTTGGTTGGGGGCCTACCGGATTCTCACAGTAATGACACAAGTCGTTGACCCCAATGAAGAGTGTGACCAGCTTCCAGTCTTTCTCCAGGTTGATGTCCTGAGGGGACAGAAGATCCTGAGTTTAGGCCTTGGTGGGAGGCACATACAAATGTTGCTACTGGGCCAGCCCGCCCGCCCTCCAAGTGCCTTTTGTCTTATTTATACTGTAACAGAGAAAAGCAGCAAATTGGGCCAGGCACGGTGGCTCACACCTGTAATCCCAGCACTTTGGGAGGCTGAGGCAGGTGGATCACCTGAGGTCAGGAGTTCGAGACCAGCCTGGCCAACATGATGAAACCCCGTCTCCACTAAAAATACAAAAACTGGCCCGGCCTGGTGGCAGGTGCCTGTAATCCCAGCTACTTGGGAGGCTGAGGCAGGAGAATCACTTGAACCCGGGAGGCGGATGCTGCAGTGAGCTGAGATCGCACCACTGCACTCCAGCCTGGGTGACAGAGCGAGACTCCGTCTAAAAAAAAAAAAAAAAAAGAAAAGCAACAAAGTGGGGCTTCCCAGCCCTCAATTGGTGCTGGGATAAGGTGCTCCACAGAGAGGATTTTTTTTTTTGGCGGTGGGGGCTGGCGGGGGGCGGGGTTCTGCTTACACAAGGGAGGGCTATTTTCCCCTTGAAATCTTAAGAAAGTTGTGTCCCTGGAGAAGTAGAATGTGGATGTGTCCCACATATCCTTGGCCCATTAAATGCCGAGGGGATTACCACGTCCCCCCAAATGAAGGCCTTCCAGGGAGCTGTAGGCAAATGATGCAGCTAGAAGCAAAGGCCCTAAGCTGCCCCTGGGATGAGTTCTTAGGGTCGGGGGAAGGAGACTGGAGGAAGAGCCCGGCGTGGACTGAGAAGCGGGGCTGGGGCTGGGAGGCCCTCTAAGCAGTTGGCTTTCCACGTGGCCACCTCCATAATAGGAATCCCACCGGGAGCTGAATTCCTAGGCATAAACACTGAACGGTAAAAAAAAAAAAAAAGTGCTAGTGAGAAGTTTCAGAGGGGCAGGGTGAGGGGAAGGAGGCAGAACTGGATTGGAATGAGAAGCCTATTTTTAGAACCTTCCATTTACATAATAGGGCTCTGGGAAGCCACCTCTTGGTTAAAGCAGGAAGCTGTCAGAGGCCAAGGCCACCACCTCAGCCAACTCCCTGTTCCACCTTGCCCTCCCGCAGCCGGCCCTGGGGTGAGGGGTGCCACAGCCTGCGTCTAGGAGTGCGGCCAGGGCAGGCGCCTCCTTGGTAAGGACTGCTTCTCCGGGGATCTTTTGGCTAGCCCAAAGCAGGAAGTGCTGTGGTGAGAGGGACCCTTATGGAGCTGTCCCCTCCCCAGCCAGCAGGAGATGGGCACCTTTCAGGGGTGGCCTGGGGGCCTGTACTCACGGGGCTGTTTTTCATTCGCTCTACCAGGTCCCAGGCCTGGGCTGGCATGTCCCTAGGTGGGGGGTAGAGAGAGGGGCGTTAGTGCTGGCTCAGGAGCGAGGACTCAAGACATGGGATTTTGGCCTAGGAAGAGAGGTGTTTCAAGAAGAATGATGTTACCAGTACAAAGCTCATTCCATTCTCAAGAAATCTCAGCTTAGTAACAATCACAGGGCTGCCCTGGACCCTGGAGCCACATTGATCTAGCCCCTGCCACCCAATAGTCTCATCGGCCACTCGGGTTGGGATCCCGTCAAGCCTCCCCTCAGGGACTTTCCCTTATATTTCCTCAAGCTCTTTCTTTGTAAGCCAAGCCTGTTCATTTCTTCTTCAGTTGCCTGTTTTAAAAATAACCTTTTGTATATTTGAGAAAAGTCACAGCTCTCAATTATCCCTCAGTTTTCTCCTTTCCAGGCTTAATGACTCCTTTAACCTTTACTTCTAAGCCCTGCTCTCTGCTCCTTTAATCCTTTTGTTTTTCTTTTCTGTGGTTACTTAGATTTCCGCACCATTCCCCATCTCCTCACTTTTTTTTTTCTCCCTCTCCAATAAACCAGGATGGACAGGACTAGTTCTCCCTTCATCCCCTGATGTCTGCCATAAATAAAACAATACCATTTGGTGTTCCGGATGAGCGATATGAATGCCAACGGAACACTACTCAGCCATAAAAAGGGATGAACTATTGGTATACCGAATAACATGGATGCATCGCAAAATCATTTTGCTAAATAAGTCAGATAAAAAGTATATACTCTTTGATCCCATTTATATAAAATTTTTAAAAATGCAAACTAATCTATTGTGATGGAAAGAAGGTTAGTGGTTGCCTGGGGTGTGAGGTAGGGACAGGAAGGAGCAGGAGGGAGAGATTACCAAGGGGACTGAGAAAACTCCTGTGGGTGATGGACACATTTTTCATCTTGATTGTGGTGATGATTTCACAGGTACAATGTTAAATTGTATCCTTTTTGAGGCAGGGTCTTGCTCTGTTGCCCAGGCTGGAGTGTAGTGGTGTGATCACGGCTCACTGCAGCCTCAACCCCTCTGAGCTCAAGTGATCCTCCCATCTCAGCCTTCCGAGTAGCTGAGACTACAGGTACATGCCACCATGCCCGGCTAATTTTTTGTATTTTTGGTAGAGACAGGGTTTCACCAAGTTGCTCAGACTGGTCTCCAACTCCTGGGCAATCTGCCTACCTTGGCCTCCCAAAGTGCTGGGATTAGAGGCGTGAGCCACCGCACCCAGCCAAATTATATCCTTTTAACATGTGACGTTTATTGCATGTCATTTATACCTCAATAAAGCTGTGTTTAAAGAAATGTCTGTGAGAAGTTAGGTCAGCAAAGGGGATATAGCCAATGAAAGCGTCCATGGAAGAAGCCATAAAAGCAGCAACCAGTGCGAGCTGGCCACTGAAAATCTTTGGGTGGCCACGGTAAGCTAGGTATGTGGCCAGACACACATGGTACCATCCCTACCCTTGTTTCTCATTAAGGAGAATTTACAGATCTAGGATTGTATCCCATACATTATTGCTATTGATGAGTATACCAGAAAGCTATAAAGAAAGACTTTTCTGGTCAAAGGTGACCACAGAAGTGCCTTTAACCTTTTAACAGGTTCAAGGTGTGACTAAAAGAATCCAGGGGCAATAAGCCCTCGTGGGTAGGAGGGGAAGTTACAAATGCCGCTTCTTCCCCTCTTCCTAGCCATCTTCTTCCCATCCTTCAGGCCCAGACCAAGTCCTACTTTCCCTTGAGCCTCCTCTCTGGGCTCGCTGATCCACACATCTTGCATTTCCTTTTTTACCCCAGGGACCAGTGGTTCTACTTTCAGCTCTGCTACCAACTTGCTGTGTGAGCTTGTACAAGTTGCTGAATCTTGCTAGGATTGACTTTTTCCATCTTTTAAAGGAAGAGGTTGGACTGGATGATTTCAGGGGTCCCTTCTGGGTCTGCATCTGTCTTTAGACAGTGCAGTTCATACTGTGTGCTCTTCTGTTCTCTTAATTGCACTCCATGACGAAGCACTGCATTGTTGCCATACCCAGCATTGTCTTTTTCAGAAAGTTATTTCCCATTTGTTTAGCCTCCTTACCTAGAGTGCAAGCTCTTCGTGGCCAGGGAGTTCATCTTTTGATTCCTTTGTATCTTTATTTTTAATTATTATTTTTGGAGATGGAGATTCATTCTTGTTATCCGGGCTGGAGTGCAATGGCACGATCTTGGCTCACTGCAGCCTCCACTTCCTGGGTTCAAGTGATTCTCCTGCCTCAGCCTCCCGAGTAGCTGGGATTACAGGCGTGTACCATCACACCCAGCTAATTTTTGATTTTAGTAGAGATGGGGTTTCACCATGTTGGCCGAGCTGGTCTTGAACTCCTGACCTCAGGTGATCCACCTACCTCGGCCCTCAATGTGCTGGGATTACAGGTGTGAGTCACCATGCCTGGCCCTTTGTATCTTTTAGTAACCACCTTAGGGTTCAGTCTTTTGCAGGTGTTGAATGAATTCTTATTGGTTGATGGAAGGAAAGTTAGATGAAAAAAACTTTGAAACTGGAGATCCATTATTAAATGGCAAACTTTTGGTACATTTGTACTGTACTGCTTTTTTGGTGGGTATTATGTGTGGTACTACATTCTTTTCACGGATTATTTATCTCATTTAATCCTTATGACAACCCTGATAAGTACTATTATTATCCCTCTTTATTGCTGAAGAAACTAAGACTCAGAGATGCTAGGCAACTTGCCCAAGGTCACACAGCTAGCAAGCCTTGGAGCTGGAATGTAGACACGAATGATCTGATCCCACACCCTATGATATTAGGTGTTCTGCTATGGTTTGTATGTTTCTCTTTAGGTGAACTCATCTGTATCTATGCTAATAAACAACAGAATAGAGATAAAGGAAAGTTATAGAGCAATTATCCAACCTCCCTTTCTTAAGTCAATGGATTCCTTTCCCCTAACATTGGACATCAGAGATACCCACAAGGAGCCACATGTTCTCAACTACTTCCCTGGCCACTGACTTCATCTGGCAGAGGAGCTGAGCAGCGGTAAAATAGAAAAGGCAATAAGAGAAGTGAAGTGAGAAAGGAAGAAGGGGCTTGATTGTCAACAGAGTGAGAAATCAACTCCTGGAAAATGAAGCCTGTACTGTACAAGAACAACAAAATGATGATGATAATAACAATGATGATAGCAATCATAATAACAGTAATTAGATGTTGCTATAATGACCTCATGAAGCCCAGTTTTTGCAGAAAAATAATTTCTTCCTGCTCATGACGTTGAGGAACTGACATCGCTTCCTGTGGCTTAGAGACTCAAACAGAGCATGGGGCCCCCGTTACCACTTCTGAAAGGAACATTCCCTGTAAACAGAGTGAGTCAAGCCAGTGTCGTTTCCCTGGTGATCGGAGCATAGTGATCCTTCTACAAAGCATACACCCAGCACGCTCCATGCAGAAAATCAATGAGCCTGGTCAGGCATTTCAGCTTTAATTATCTGAGTTGTTGTCAACAACAGAAATCCCAGTGAAAACAAACAGCCACCATGCTGTTTTGGGGGCCCTGACATCTAACTCCCTAGTGTCAGAATATAGCTTTTTCAGAGCCAAAGACTGAAGTGAGGTGGGGAGAGAGAAAGGGCAGCTATCCCCCGGGTCATGCACTCAGTTCTCGAGGTGCTGAGAGCCACCCTGCACGTTTGACCTGCTGGGCAGGAGGTGGAGCTGGAGCCAGCAGGGACAGCGCCCGGGTCCAGGGCAGATGTGCGCCTCCTGCTGCCCTGGAGAGGCGGTAATAGCACAGTGGTCAGAGCAAAGGCTCCTGATTCAGGCATGGTCTGATCCTGCCTCCTCTGATAACTTGCTGGATAATCTTGGTGGTTCTGGAAAGCTTATAAGCCTCAGTGCCCCTGTCCAAGGGTGTGAGGATCTCAGGAGATAATTCACATAGAAAGTCCTGCACAGCTGCTATTGCCCCTGGGACCAGGCTTCTGGACACCACCCTCCTCTCCTCTGGTTTCCCACCCTGATGTCTCAGTCTTGCCTTCCACTCGCCCTCCTGTACGGCATCTACTCACCTAGCTCTGGCCCCTTCCGCTGCCACATTTAGTCCTGCTGTCCCCTCCCAAGTGCTGGTAGAGAAGCCAAGGAGGTAAGGGTTGAACTTCTTCAGAATGTCTTTAGAGGAGGAGGAGAAGAGCACAGGTGAGAGCCTGCAGGACCCTCACAGTAACTGAGATGAGCATGCAGGGTGGGGACATGGGTGGGACACAGGAGTTCTGGGGCTTTTCAGGGCTGGCTGACTTCCCTTCTTGCAGATAACCTCCTCTTCCCCTCCTCCAGCAGGAAGGCCCTGGCCCCAGGGAGGACGGCCACAGTGATGGTGCCTCTCTGGCCTGCTACTTACTGGGCAGTGTGGTGTGAGTCTCCAAGTTCCCATCCCCTCCAATGCTGGGGAGGAGAAAGCATATTTGTTAAAATCACACCAACATGCTGCTCCCTGTGTCAACATATGCACAAGCCGAACCGGAACTGGGTTCTGGGCCTCTGGGGCGTCTCTCCCATCACCCTCAGGGGTAATGCAAGCATCGAGTCTCCTGTCTCAGCGCTGGGACCTGGGGACCCAACTGCATCCCTGGAGGGGTGATGGGAAACACACTACTCACACCTCTCTGAGAGAGCATCATCAATAGAGCATGCATCAAGAACATCCTCACCTCCAAGAGAGTCCCCTCCAAGATGTGGGTAGGTCACTGGAGTTGTTTGGTCGAGCTCCCACTGCTGTCTGTAAAAAGCAAAAAGAAAGTTCAGGGCTGGGGTATAGGCTGAGGGCACTGGAAGAGCCTCCTCTGGCCCTGGGGTCGCAGCTAGGACCTGGATTTGCCTTTTCTAAAAATAGTACCGGCTTTTCTCCAGGCCACATTAAACTTGGAGTGGTCTTGATACATTCTTCTCCTCAGTTCTTTACCTACAGCCAGTAACCAAGTCCTGTTGGTTCCTCCTTTCCACCCTCCCTAGCACCCGCCCCTTTCTTTTTGTTCCCTTTGCCGTGTGCCTAATTGAGACCCTCACCTCCTTGCCACGGGCAATACGCTGGCCTCCTGCCTGAGTGAACTGACTCCAGTTTCTGTTACTCCTGCACATGCCTCTTTCTTCATGTTCCCCAACCCCAGCCCTGACCCTTCAATGAGTCTCCCTTACCTTCAAGATTAAAGCCAAATCCCACCACCAATCTTCTGAGGTCACCATAATCTGGTTTCTACTTTCCTTACCCTTGTTTGCTCCCTCCTTCCCAGTCCACACAAATCTTCAGGGCTAAGCTAATTACCTGCCATTATTTTGGAAGCCTGAGGGCCTTGAGCTGGTCTACCCCATTACCACCCACTCCCATACCCTCATGGAATGCTGAACTCCCTCCTTTCCAGCAGCTTACATTTCCAAATTCGTTCTCTAAGACCCTCATCAGTTCCTATCTCCTCTATACAGCTTTCTCTAAATGCCCTGTCTTAAAAAAAAAAAAAAAAACCCTTGAAATTTACAAAAGTAACAGATGTGAAATGATACAAATATTTAAACAAACGAATAATCTACCCCTACCTTAAGAATCCTGCCCCTTGCCACAGATTCCACACTCCCTCCTCACCCACGTGCAAATACCACCAGAGCTCATTAGTGGTGAACAGACTCATATGTGCCTTTCCACATCTTTTTCCATGTTCATGCCAAAATGGAAACACATTCACACACATGTGGGGCTGGTGTTTGTTTCTACCAAAATAAGTACCCTATTTTAAAAGTCCTAAGTGGAGGGGAACAACGCACACGGGGGCCTATCAGACAGTGGAGGGTGTGAGGAGGGAGAGGATCAGGAAACATAACTCATAGGTACCAGGCTTAATACCTGGGTGATTAAATAATCTGTGCAACAAACCCCATGCCACAAGTTTACCTGTGTAACAAACCTGCACATGTACCCCTGAACTTAGAAGTTAAGAAATAAAAATAAAACATCCAAGTCCTATATGTCATCTATGTGACTATGCATTTCTTTCTGTGTACATTTCTTGTTTTTCTAGCCAGACAGGTTGCTGGGGGGCTATGACTGTGTTTCATACCTCATTTCCCTTAGAATTGCTAATAGAGTGTTGGTGTACACAACAATGGCTAAGTAATTGGCGAACACAATTCACTTAGCAAGACTGTGCTGTGTGAGGAACTGGGCTCCCTCTGCCCCAAAGCACATGTCCTTAAATGGAGTAGGGAGCATGGGGCAGTGTGTGTGTAAGACCCGCCACTCTGAGTCTGGGTAGATGGAGATGAGTCCCCAGATGAAGGCAGGCAAACTGGAATGAGTGCCATCACACACCAACAAAACGCCTGTGAACAGTGGGGAAGGCGGGGATTGCTTCTCCCTGGGGAATTGAGGCGAGGCCTCATGGACGAGAGGGCTTTGAGCAGAACTGGGAAGGTGGCGAGACAGGGCATTCTACATCTCCTGGCTGTGTTTCAGTGCCTGACATGGGTAGGCCCTCAGTAACACGGGCTCAGCACTGAAAGCGGAGCCAATGCTGGGGAAGCACAGATTCTGCGCAGGGCCTGGCTGGACTCTGAGCTGCCCATCCTGGTTCATGGCTCACTACTCACAGTCAGAGAGTCACCCAGGGCGGCCACCACTTTGATGTCTGCTGGTCGGAGCTGGTGGACTAGGGGAGACAAGCAGAGACGTGGTTGTGGGGGCTGGGGGTATCTACCTCTTAAAGTACACATTTTACCAGAAGTCTATAACTCTGTCCCACTGCTCCCCATTGTACTTATTTTCAGCTTAAGGCTTTAGCAGTTTTGCCCCTCCCATTCATTCAGACCAACCAAGGCACTGCAGGGAATGGGTTTCATGGCTATCATCCACCCTCAGAAGAGCCTGATTGACAATGGGGTGGTCCAGGAAAGTTCCAGCTGCAGGGTCATGTAGCACAGGCAGGTAGATCCCAATCCCTGACTCTACCTGCCTCACTGGGCAGGGAGGCCTAAGGGACTGCCACTGGGACTATAAGGAGACAAGAAGAAGCATTCAATGGAGAGCTCTGTGCACCTCCACATGGAAGCCCAGCTGTGGCGGCAGGCCGCAGGATCTAGGTCTGCACTGCAGGGGAATTAGCAAGTCCTGCTTAAAGCTCCAGGGTATGTTTGCAGGGTCTCCCCACAACCTGATATTCGGCAAGGCCCTTAATTGAAGGAGATGATGATGTTTTCACTCACCAGAGGTTGGAACACTATTGGAAGCCTTCCACTCTGTACACAGGAAGTCACTGCCCCAGTTCTAAATCAACAGGAGAAAAGATTCAGTGCCCAACACTCATTGTGCAGGGAGATAAGCTTCAGCCCAAGAAGAACCAGCTAAGGGATTTTTGATGGAGGCTAGAAATGAGTCACCATACAGGATCATGTGAGGGAAAGAACTGTGAGTTATAGGTGGGCTAGGAGGGAAATTAAAGGGGGAGAAATGGGTGTGTCTAGCTACCCCTATGCACAACCCATAGTGCATGTCTCCACATGTGCACTCACACACAACCTTTCTTATCCCCATATATCTATGCTTTGAATGGAGCCAGTGGCTGCCCCAAAGCAGGGAAGAAAACCATGAAGTCCTACACAGGTGAGTCTCCCAAAGGAACACAGCATTTGGATGCCTAACATGAGATTACAGGTATGTGTGTTTTATAAAATTAAGCTAACTGACACTAATTATAATGCTAGAACCTAGACAATAATTAAAATATTTTTAGAATAATAACACAAAATATTTTAAAATTGTAAAGCTCCTGGTTTCTGCCTGTCTTTTCTGGATACCTGTATGTCTTTTTGCATATTTAACTTAACAGCCTTATTCCTTATATGTTTTTAAATTAATGTAAGCAACCCTGGATGCTTTTAGTCAATTTTCTTTGTCTCTAATACAGAACATATTTTCCAGGTGCTGGGGAAAGGAGTGGGATGGGAAGCAGAGGGCATAGAAATGATTAGTACCAGAAATCTGGGGGAAAATTGAGTATCTTCCCAAAGTCTCAAATATATGCATGCTGAGTATGGAGTAGGGCTTGACCAGCAGATTGACTGTCCAGGAGTCTGACTGCCAGATGCTATGAAAACTCATCTCATCTGTTCAGTCAGATGATGAAGACAAGACTTGTTGAAATATTCCTATCATGAGAGAGCAAAAATGGAACTTCTTTTAAATATTATTTGCTTAATCCAATGGAATTTGGTTTTTTCCCAAGGGATTGCTCAATTCATCACTCTGATGGATTTCTTCTGTTTAAAGGTTTAATGAACTCAAGAGCATGCTTGTGTGCAGATGACAAATACTCACAGAAAATGCAACGTAAAAAGTTATTCAGCCATCAGCACATGAGATGTATCTCAGATAGTTGGTGAACCAGAGATAAGCATATTCCATGTAGATTAACAGATCCTGGTTGGAATTGAAACGTGCTCATCCGTCACAAGGGAAGAACCATGCACCACACCCAAAATCAGTGCATCCAAATCCCCTGAAGATCTTAAGCTGCAGATTCTGATTCAGCAGGTTTGGGGTGGTGCCCAGGACTCTGCATTTCTAAAAAGCTCCCAGGTAAAGCCTCTTTGTGGCCACTTTATTAGTTTTGCTTTTATTATTTTTAATTGACATATAAGTGTACATACTTATGAGGCATAGTGTGATATTTTGATACATCTCTACAATGTGCAGTGATCAAATCAGGGTAATTAGCCTATCCCTCACTTCAAATATTTACCATTTCTTTGTGTTGGGAACATTCAAAATCTGCTGTTCTAGCTATTTGAAAATATATGGTAAACTGTTAACTATAGTCACCCTACTGTGCTATAGAACACTAGAAATTCTCCTTCCTATATAGCTGTAATTTTCTGTTAATCAATTTCTGCTATCTCTACTCCCCAACCACCATCCACCCTTCCCAGCCTCTAATAACCACTATTTATACTCTACTTCTGTGAAGTCAACTTCTTAAGCTTCCGCATATGGTGAGAACATGTAGTATTTGTCTTTCTGTGCCTGACTTATTTCACTTAACGTAATGTCCTCTAGGCTCATCCACGTTACCTCAGATGACAGAATTTTGTTTCTGTGGTTACTTTGAGTAGAAAGCTGTTAAAACAAACACACGCCCTTCTAGCTCTGGGATTTTTAGCTCTTCCAGCAGCAAAAGCAAAGATGCATGAGACTGAAGAACCAAGAGGGCAGATCCAGACCCATTCGGCTCACCATTGTCTACCCAGCACTTAGTGCAGTGCCCACTCTACATAGGCATCCAATAGGTAAATGAATAAATGAAGAAATGCCTGATTCACAAGATGCAGCTGACATTTCAATTCTCAGGGAATTTGGTCACTGGTTCAATGAGGACAAGCCTCCACTGGGCTAACGTGAGCCTGAGAAAATTCAGAGAGGCTGGACACAGCATAACCCGCAGCCAGCAATCTGGTATTGCTTGCACCCCAGAGCTTAGCATCCAATAGTTCTTAATGATTTCATATGAGTTAGTTTCTTCAGCTGGCTTATAAAATGTCTTTCCCCAATCACTCCTGCTGATGGCCAACCCATTCTACACATAGCAATCAGGGAGATCTTTGAAAGACATGAACCAGATCATGTCACTCTCTCCTGAGACCGCCAGTGCCTTCCCATCTTTCTCCACTTGAAATCCAGTGTTTTTACTCAGTAATTCAGGCTTTGTGTGATCTGGCTCCTTGGCACTCCTGATCTCATTTCCCCCACTCTCCACCTCATTCTCATGCCCCCAGCCACTCTGACCTTCTTTCTCTTCCCCAAATACACCCAACACAGTCCCACTTCTGAGCCTGTGTGGTCCATGGTCCTTCTGCCTGGGACTGTGTTCCTGGCTCCCTGTATAGCAAGTGTCTCCTCATTATGCATGTCTCAGTTTAAATCTCACCTCAGGAAGGCCTGGCCTGCATGGTGCACCTGAATTTGCCTCCCTTGCCCCAGTCCCATCATGCTCCTCAGAGTTGTCATCACTATCTGAAATGACCATGCCTAGCCATGTATATAAGACACCTTTCTCAGTAGATTGTAAGCTATGTGAGGGCCGGGATCCATCTGTCTGGTTAACATTTCTGTCTTCCTGGAATAGTGTCTGGCACATAGTATGTGCTCAATAATTGTGAAATTCTATTGGGCTCTCACTTCCCTTGGTCCGGACCATGTTCGATACTTCTCTGCATGCCTTCTAGCCCCTCACATAAGACTGGATATAATATAGGTGTGAAACTGAAACTGCGGGTCAAACCCCATCCTGGTGACCAACAGACCTGATCCGGACCAGGCCTGACTGCCAGTCATGGTGTAGTCCGGGGTCCTCCAGGCCGTCTTTGCAGTGGCCGTCCTAGGCTCACAGACATGGTTAATCCAACGGAATTAACCATGGGCTCTGAATCCTCAGCACTAGAATGATTGACTTGAACCAAACAAGGCCTAGGGGCCCACAGGAACATGAACATGAACATGCCTCCACTTCCTTTTGGGTCCCATCCCCAGAATTGTAGTTCCCTCCCATTCAGCCTCCACCTTCCAAGAAGTCAACGCCACATCACACCAGCTGCCTCTCCCTCTTGAGAGGCTGAGCTGCCTAAGCAGTAACCACGTCTGTGAGCCCAGGATTGCCAAGGTCAAAGAAAATCGATCCACAGACACTTCCTCTGCTTGGGGGCTGACGTCAGGTAAGCAACTTGAGAACATGTTAGGACAATCCTGGGGCTTCGTGGTCCGGGAGCCTTTTCTGTACATTCCAATCCCCAGTATGTAAGAAGTACATTTCTGCTTCAGTGAATACTCTGAAACCTGTACCACACCCGAGCCCCTGGCAGGTGGAAATGGTTTGTGTCTGAGAGAGGCAGATGTGAGTCAGGGGTTACCTCAATGGCTGGCTTGATGGGGTACGTGTAGTTACTGTTCCGAGGGGTTCTCAGGAAGGGCTCATTCTAAGAGAAAAAAAAACACATGGAGAAGTTATCTGACAGCACTGAAGTTTGCTTGAGAAGGAGAAAAACTAACAATCCTGCCCTGTAGATTTATTTAACATGATTCTTCTGCACTTATATAGAAAGAACTGTATAAACATAATTTCATTCATTCCCCCGGAGGGTTTTACATAACAGCTTTGGCAAGGGATGGACAACAAAAGGCGTGCAGAGGGTTTCATACCCATTGTAGTCTGGGGTCTGCGCTTTTGTGTTCCTCCTAGCAACTGAACAGCTCCCTAATCCTCAGACCTATCTATTTTCTTGACTTTGTAATTTCTCTAGCAAGGGATTCATGTTTCAGCATTTTTTTAATCTTCCAGAAAGTGTTATGATTATCAATATATTTGAGTATCTGTAATGTTTTTCTTTCTGCCTCCTTTGAACTGTATGTCTTTTCCTCTTTAGGTTGGGTTCCTGTATCTTAGTCATTTTTTTTTCTTGTAAAACACCCTCCTCATTCCCTACTTACCTATCTGTTTTACAATCAGTTTTCACACAAGCCCAGTCAAGAATCCAAGTCCCCCCGTTGCAGGTGAGGAGTTAGTTAAAGAAGGAAGAAGGAAGCAGACAAAGAAGAAATGGGGAGAAAGCTAATGAGAAAATGTATAAATGACAGCAAAGCAAGATCAAGTTGATAAGACTGAGATCAGGAAACAGCAACCGGGCCCAGGGCTGTGAACACTCTCACAAAATGTGCTCAGTGGAGTAGTAAGCCCATGGTCTGAAAATGTGAGAATAAAATAGGAACAAGAAGAAAAAACCAGGCTGGCACAGTGGCCCATGCCTGTATTCCCAGCGTTTTGGGAGGCCAGGGTAGGAGGATTGCTTGGGGCCAAGAGTTTAATACCAGCTTGGGAAGCATAGCAAGACCCCATCTCTACGACAAATTAAAAAAAAAATTAGCTCAACATGGTGGCATGTGCCTGTAGTCCTAGCTACTCAAGAGGCTGAGGCAGAAGGATTGCTTGAACCCAGGAGTTTGTGGTTACAGTGAGCTATAATTGTGCCAGTGCACTCCAGCCTGGGCAACAGAGTGAGACTCTGTTTCAATAAAAAAAAAAAAAAATTAGTCTGGGCACAGTGGCTCACACCTGTAACCCCAGCACTTTGGGAGGCCAAGGGGGGTTCATCACATGAGGCCAGGAGTTCAAGACCAGCCTGGACAACATGGTGAAACCCTGTCTCTACTAAAAATACAAAAAAAAAAAAAAAAAAAAAATCCAGGTGTGGTGGTACACATCTGTAATCTCAGCTACTTGAGAGGTTGAGGCATGAGAATTGTTTGAACCTGGGAGGCAGGGGTTGCAGTAAGATGAGATCATGCCAGTGCACTCCAGTCTGGGTAACAGAGCAAGACTCTGTTTCAAAAAAAAAAAAAAAAAGGGAAAACCAGAATGTTGGAAAAGTGATCTCGTCTCATACCTGACCACATGTACGCAACCATGTTCTTGCCTGGCATTGTAGATGACTGACTTTGCAACCCCCAAATGCCCCACTTTATAGATGAGCAGCTGCTGAGCCCCAGAGTGAGGAAGGGACTGGTTCCAGGTTAGGGAACAAGTGATGAATGCCAAACTGGGGCCAGAGCTGACTGGACAAGCCTCTTGCCTGGTTCCGTTCCTCACACTGGAGGTCAGGCCAACAAAAACCCCGTTGGTCAGACAGCGGGAAAGGAAGAGAGGGACTCAGCAGCGACTGGGAGGACAGAGTCCACCCACACAGAGCTCTCAGCCCCCAGCTCAGATACTGGTTCCCTGAGGCACCCGACAAGTCTCCCCTTTCCTTGGTCTCAGCATTCCTGTCTGAAACAGGTAACTGATATCCTTTCTTTCTTTCTTTCTTTCTTTTTTGAGATGGAGTCTTGCTCTGTTGCCCAGGCTGGAGTGCAGTGGCGCGATCTCGGCTCACTGCAAGCTCTGCCTTCTGGGTTCATGCCATTTTCCTGCCTCAGCCTCCCGAGTAGCTGGGACTACAGGCACCTGCCACCACAAATGGCTATTTTTATTTTTTGTATTTTTTTGTATTTTTAGTAGAGACGGGGGGGTTCACCATGTTAGCCAGGATGGTCTCAATCTCCTGACCTGGTGATCCGCCCGCCTCAGCCTCCCAAAGTGCTGGGGTTACAGACGTGAGCCACTGCGCCCAGCCCCTGACATCCTTTCAAGGAGAGGTACTCAGGGCCAAGTGGGAGAAGTGAGCCCTGGACCCTCTACAACAGCATAAGACAGGAGAGGGCTTATGGTGGCAGGTCCATGTGGCTACTTGGGCTTGTCTCGGGTTAACAGTAAGCATTCCCTGAGCATTCACCAACAAAGAGGGCAATCTGGGAGCATGCTATAAATAAGTGACCCGTGCTGGTTGAGCAGCTCAAGCGTTAGAGAGCATTTCTAGGTGCCAGGATGAGAGGAGGAGAGAGAGAAACTCACAATTGGCTCAGGTGGGGAGACAGACTTGAGAAGCTGAGGCAATGAAGCATCAGAGAATGGCATGGCCAGTCAGTGTAGTACCTGCTGAGGAACTGAGGCAAGATTTGGAGAGGTAGGGTCCTCAGAGACAAGACTCAGTGGCATTCTCCCTGCACGTCAAAGGAGCCCAGACTCAGCTTAAGGTCCAGGGGCTGGAGTCAGTCCTACCGTGACCAGAATGGGAGGCACTGAGGGAAGGACAAACTTGACCTTTTTGGAAGTGCTGCAAGTGCAACTGGACAATGTGTTTCATTGAATCTATTTGATCACAAGATCTACAGGTTGGGGAAAGGGAGGCAGAGCTAAAGGGCTAGAGGTCAAGGAGACACTAGAATGTGTTGCAGACTGAGGCCATGGCAAGAACAATTACAGCCCAGGGTTGTGGCAGACAGGCAGCCGGGGTGCCTCAGGGCTTTCTCCCCCCTCCCCTTCTTTTCTTTTTTTCCCCCCAACTCCTATGTTCCTGTCTAATGGGTTTTATTGGGTTTTATTGGGCTTGTTTTTAGCTGGGTTTATTGACCATTGACCATTTGGTGCATGCATGAGTCAGAGTGGTTTAAAGGCCTGGAGCCAAGCAGATGACGTGAAAGAGGGGTTTGATTGAGCCTGACTGGCTCTTGAAGGCTAGATTTGGAGCCCCCGTGAGTAGAAAGGGGGGCCGACTGAATGGCAGAACAAGGAACGGTCTAGTAGTTCCAGCCATGCAAAGACGGTGTGGGCTGCCTGGGGAGGCAGAGCCCAGCCAGCCTCCTGATGTGAGTCAGCAACGTGAGTCAGTGGCTGTGGGACAAGGCCATCAACATCCTGGCTGCTTTACCAGGTGTAGTTCCATGGGGAAGGAGGGGTGATTTTCTTCGCTGGTTGTGCTGGTTGGATCAAACCAGATGTACAGTCACCACCTTACAAGGGGCCACATTCCAAGGAGAAATACCCATATGAGGCAGGGGTTGGCAGCCATGTGTGCAATGAGTGGCTGGAACTGAGAAGACTCTCAGCTGGGTGGTGGCAGTCAGAGGCAGGAGGACATAATGGTATTTCACGGGATGTCCTAAGAGGTTTTCTATCCCATTCCATTCAAAAAGTGCTAGTTCCGGCCGAGTGTGGTGGTTCACACCTGTAATCCCAGCACTTTGGGAGGCCAATGTGGGAAGATTGCTTGAGCTCAGGAGTTTGAGACCAGCCTGGGCAATAGAGTGAGACCCCATCACTATTAATTAAAAAAAAAAAAAGTGCTGGTTCTTTACCTACACTGATTTCAGGTGGTAAGAAAGTATGAACATTTGGGGACAGAGAGCATTAGGACAAATACCTAATGCATGCACAGCTTAAAATCTAGATGACCGGTTGATAGGTACAGCAAACCACCATGGCACATGTATACCTATGTAACAAACCTGCACCTTCTGCACATGTATCCTGGAACTTAAAGTCAAATAAATAAATAAATAAAAAAGAAAGTGTGAACATTTAAGCAGAGGCCATAGGGTGTCTTGGGAGGGATGTGGTAGAAGAATTCCATTATTCTATGAGAGATTGCATCCACAGAAGTCTAAGGCCCTCCCCACTGAGAACCTAAGATTACATAAGTCTATTGTTTCATGGTGGGAAGGTGCGACTAGTTAGCCTTTAATGTACAAAGTGATGAGAATCTGAGCCCCTGCAGTGGCAGTGGGAAAAGGAAGAGGGACAGGTGGGAAGAATCCTATTAGATTCTGGAGGACTGGTAAGAATCCGATTAGATAGGGTCCCTGACATTTCATGCCTGTAGAGCTTGAAAACCCTAATGACGTTGGCAGAAATAGAGAACTCCTAAGGAACAGAGAGTTTGGGAAGACAAAGAATTAGTTCCTATTTAGACATTCCTTGCTCAGAAAATTATTTTTTGAATGAATGTTAAGCTTGAGATGGTGGTGGGGTCATGGCAGGATTGGATTTAGAAGCTCTGAGCGTCAAAAAGATAACAATGTCACTTATATGTAATTCAATATAGAAGCACTGCTAAACAACAAACTAAGTTTAAGGGAATTTGATAAACTTCGGCTTTTTCTCATAAGAAAAGATAGGGTATGATACATGAACTTATTTCAGCCCCCCTCCTGCTTGATCATACATTAATCTGCCTTTTGGGTAACCTTATACCAGATAGAGCATCCAAGGGGAAATGTATTTTAAAGGTCAGAAATAGAGGATTGGAGTTCGGGAAAGGAGAAATGAAGACACAGATTGAGAGACTGAGGAATCCAGCACAAAGAAATTTTACAGGAAATCCTGGAAATGGATAAGTCTCAGAGTGAGAGGATGTGGAGAGAGAGAAAAGAAAACAGAGTCCGGGCAAAGCTGCTCACTCTTGTAATCCCAGCTCTTTGGAAGGCCGAGGCTGGTGGATCACTTGAGTCCAGAGTTCAAAATCAGCCTGAGCAAAATGGCAAGACCCCACCTCTACCAAAACAAATAAACCAGAATTAGCTGGGCATGGTGGTGCATGCCTGCAGTCCCAACTACTCAGGAGGCTGAGGTGGGAGGATGGCTTGAGCCTAGGAGTTGAAAGCTGCAGAGAGCTGTGATTGCGCCACTGCACTTCCAGCCTGGGAGACAGAGCAAGACCCTGTTTCAAAAAGTGAGTGAAAAAGGAAAGAAAACAGAATGGAGACATGAAAATTGGAGAATATCTACATTTTCAAGACTGGGGAAAGGGAGGAGGAGGGTCATTAAAGGCAAGCAAACAGAAGACCAGAAAAATCAAGGCAATTTAGTGTCCACAAACCCAGGAAGGAGTGAATTTCAAGGGGGAGGTGGTGACTTTTGACAAGGGCTTCAGAGAGGTCAAAAAGAATGAAACCTAAAAAAAGGACCAGGCATTCAGCCAGCTGCCCTGGGGTTAGGAAAGGAGTGGGCAGAGAGCCCATTAAGGCAGAGTATAGGCTCAGTCCACAGAAGGCTAGTCAAACGTTGTCTGTAAAAGAATTTGTCCAACTTGAAACTACAACAGAAATCCATGGTGTGCTGTTAAGTCACCCTACCTGGCACACAGAATGTATGAGCAGTTAGACTGCGGATGGGAGAAGGGAGGAGGCTGAGAAAGCTCATGCTCACAGCCATCTCGGCCTCCTGCCTCCCGCCCCCCACTGCGTCTTGCCTGTCGCCTGTTGCCTCTATGTTTAGACACATCTAGGACAAAAATATGTGCTGCCTGGCCCCTGTCAGCTCACACTGAGATGCTGGTGGACTTTTATATCACTCCAAGGCACATGGGAGGGAGCAGATGGGACTGAGGAATGCAGAATGCTCAGAACACAGTGAAGTTGGGCTGGCCAACAGATGGACCCTTTCAGAATGGGCTCCAATGTTGCTTAGCAACAGCTTCACCAGGGCTGGGCTTCTACTGGTTCCACGAGGCTGGATCTGCTCACCTCTGCAAATCAGTGCAGTGGCTCCACTGGGCTCTGTCTAGAAGGGAGGCACTGAGCCCACTCAGCTTAAGATGCTGCTGGGTGGAGCAGCCTCCTTTTGGGGGTCTCTGCCTGATCTGGGGTAAAGCCTGGAAGTGGTTGCCTCGAAGCCCAGGGTGACAGGGCTCTCCTTGACCCAGTGCTTAGGCTCCAACTCAGTACTCAATACACGTTTGTTGAAAGAAAGAGCAAATGATGGCTGCTTTTGTTATGTAATGGAAGGGGAGTGGACAGTTTGGAAAGGGCCCTCCATGGCTGATATTCAGTATGGCTATAGGGTTGGTAAAATATTGAAATATCTACAATATGGCTATTTCTGAGTCCCCAAATGCCCCCACTATCCACGGTCCCTGGCTTCTCCCCTAGAACCCCCAGGCATCCTTAGGAAAGCAGTTAAAGAGTTTACACCTGGCACAGTAGGGGCCTCTAAGGTTTTGCTCCAGGCCTTTGGCCAGCACCTGACCACCTGGACTAGAGGCATCTGTGTTGCACTAGCTGTTGCAGAATCTGACAATCTCCTTAGCTCCAAGCACAAGACCCAGCAACTGAGCCCTCTGCTACGACTATCTTCACTTCCCATCCCTTCTTCCTGCCATTCTTGCTCTCCTGATGGGGCTGATGGCACACAAGACTGAGCCTGAGCCCAAGACTAGGGTAGGGCAGGCAGCAGACAGGGAGCAGGCATGTGAACAGGGGTGCCCACTCTCTCAGGATTCCCAGCAGACACACGGGGGAGCTGCAGGTCCATTCCCCAGCAGGGAGGGTGGGAGAGGGTGGTGTGGCCGACCTAGGAGGGAAACCCAGCCTCCCAGATTGGGTCAGGCCTTCTGCTTTTATTGCTGCTGAGGGTTTTCTGGCCTTGGCCTTATTTGGTTAAAAAGCCATAAGACAGGGCCTAGAAACAGGAGCTGAAGACAATGAGAACCTGCCCCCACCCCAGGCCTGAAGTCAAGCTTAACAACCACTTACGGATTCCTCCTTAAAAGGAGCCTGGAGCTGCTGTGTCCTTGTAGGCCCACCCTCGTCCCTCCTCCATACAGCTCTGGGCTCTGCCCTTTGCTGCTGTCCTCTGTGATCCTTTCCTTGTGGAATCTCCCTAATCCAGGTTCTCCTGTCTCCAACCACAGCTCTTAAGCCTGCCTGGCTCCTGCCTGGGCCCTCTAACCTGCAGTCAGACTTTTTCATCTGCCCCAAACACCACTGCTAAGAGAAGCCTTCCTGCCATTTTCCTGGCATCCTGATTCCCTCTCTCAGGAGCCCACTTTTCTCACCGGGATCCTCTCCCTCTGCTGGGGCCCAGGCTTCCTCTCCCTGCTGCATCTCCTGTTCCCAATGACAGCTGCACTCTCGTCTCCCCTCTCACCTCCCCTGTCCATCCTCATGGACTCCCCTCCATCCTCCAAATCTCTCAGGCCTCAGTAAGGGGGCAAGATGGGTACTGAGGAAGCTGTGGTGGAGGACGAAGTGGGTAGGGCGAGCTGTGTGCCCTGGTTTGTGGAGAGGAGCCAGGCAGGTCCTCCCCTACTACCTGAGTGGGACAGGTGATGGGCATCTCTGCTCTCAGGTCCAGGGTCTCTGTTTTGCTTCCAAGTGGTTCAAGCTGATCAGGGAAGAAAAGAGACATGGGTGTAGTATTTGTTTCCATGGAAGTGAACATTCCCTGGCAGGATCCTGCAGTGGGGAAAGCTCAGAACTCGATTTCAGGGGGCTTGGCTCCCACTTCTGGCTCTGCCAGTTGCCAGCCGTGGGGTTTTGGGCCAGTCGCTTTGCTTCTCTGGGAGTAGCTTCCTTGGAGACTCGTCATGCTTCTCTAGCAGGGATATGCAGAGCCTTAAATGAGATAACGTGGCTTAAACTGCCTAACATGGTGGCCGGCACATAGGGAAAGTGGAATGAATATGGGGTTTTGGGCTTGCATTTCTGTAGAGAGGTCCCTCCTCAGAGTTCAAAGCTCTGAGGAGAGGGTGCAGTCGAGCCCAGGCTGAGCAGACTCTTAAGGACTCCACATTTCCAACTGCATAGACGTTTATAGATGTACCAGCCACTGCCCCCTCAGCCTCACTTGCAAGACTCCATTCTATAGGGGCTGGTGCCCTGCCCTAGACTAGAACCCCAGAGAACAAGGAACACCCCACTTATTTTACCATATTGGTCCAAAGGGCTCTGGCCAGCTGGGAGTGGAATTTCTGATTTGGGTGGATGCAGTCTGGGGCAAAAAAGGACGTATCTGGGAGCCCATCCTGAAAGAGACCAATATACCCCCTCAAGATCCTATTGGTTCAGAGGGAGCCACCACCAGCGGACCTGGCCCTGGGACCGACCACTCAACACCTTCCTTCCCCTGGAGTGCTCCAGGTCACCAGCCACCACAGGGCCCATTCACCTTAACAGAGAGATCAGAGCGATCCCACAAAGAATAGTTTTGGGTGACCCCAACCCCCAACCTTCCTTTTTGACCCTATAAGTGCCCCTTATTCAATTAGAAGTGTCGTATTTATTTTTGGGCACATTCATGTAATGCCCAAGGCCATGCCACGGATGAAGGAGTGGGATCCTGGTCCCGCAGAGTCTTAGCCCAGCCAGCTGGGAAAAGCTACTTCCCAGCTTTTGGTCTGCTGGTCCTGGTAGTCTTGGTGGGGAGAATGGAACAAAGCCTTGGGGAAGGCCTGGGTAGTTGGGTCCCCTGACTCCAGCCTCTTCATCTGGAGGTGCTGGGGGTGCATAGAGCTGCTCTCCTTCCTGCTTTCCAGTTAGGTGAGGCTCTTGGGATGGCAGCCCAGGGGGACAGACCTCAGTCCTCACCTGGTCCACTCACAGATCTCTTCTGTTCAGAGTGGAAGTGCCAGGCAAAGGGCATGGCCTGGGTGGAAACAGAGAACCCCCAGAATGCTCCCTTATAACCGCAGTGTTGCACACGAGAGAGACCACGTGTGTGGCAGAAAGCTAGTCATCTGGAGCTGGCTGTGTTCATGTTGGCCTCCCTGTCCCTTATTTCCTAAATGATCTTAGGAAGGATGCTTCACATCTCTGCACCTGTGTTCCATGCGGATGATCACACTCATTTCCAAAGGCAGATGTGACAGTTGTATCTATGGGAAGCACAGTGCCTGGCACTAGTAGGTGCTCAACACAATGGAGGCTGTTACAGGGGTCAGGGGAGCCTCGCACATACGGATGTGGCTCAGGCGTTCAGGGAGCCTGCACCTGCCAGCACAGCGTCTGGAGAGCTGTGTCTTTCCCATTTTATGCACATGCTCGTGGAAGCAACTGGCATTTCTGCCTTGCATTTCTTCCTCTAAAAGAGTACCATGGGTGAGGGCAGGGGACATACCGCCAGGACAGGGAGCTGGATGTTCTGGAAGAAGGGCTGCAGCACCACAGAGAAGTCCTCCTGCGTGTCATAGCGGCCTGACCCCACCAGCTCGCGCATGCTGCTCTGGGGACACATGCACAGGGTCTTCAGCCCAGGCCCTGGGTGGGCCCAGGACCCAGTGAGGCAAGAGTAGGTGTGGTGGGCAGTCCATCTCCCTGGATGGAGGGGCCGACTCAGCCTTTCCCTTGAGAACACAAATCACCTGAGGGCAAGTCCCTTTCCAGAGAATTTGGAAACAGGTTGGGTCACCTTTTTGTTTTGATTGTAAGTAGACTACTCTCTCTGAAGGGCTAGGCAGGAAGTCCCAAAAGGGATAAAAACCTGGGAAGAACCTCCAGAGGCTCGGCACCTGCCTTTGGAGTGGGAGTGTGGGGGAGGGAAAGGTGGTCTCATGAGGCATCCAGGGCTATGGGCCAGGAGTTGGGGTTAAGCCCTCAACGGTAGCTGGGCCATGAGGGCTTTTCCACCTGGATCCTACTGGGATGATTCCAACCAGGGCACCTGAGACACCACAGTCACGTGAGACAGAGGAAGGGACCCAGGGTGCTCCCCGTCTCCCCGCAATCCCTGACCAGCTTTTCCTTCCCTGTGTGCCTCCTCTAGGGGCTCTGGGCTGTGCGTTAGAGTGAACGTAGGGGAGAGGACACAGGATGGTGCCCTTCTTGGTCTTACCCGGTAGGCTCGGCTGAAGGCCTCCAGCCTGGCTAGCTCTTGGGAGTTCTCCCGCGGGGTCAGAACGCAGTTACACAAAACGCTGCACAAAGAGGGGGAGGCAGGAGGCCCCAGAGCTCAGGCTTCCATCAGGGGCTGGTTCTGATTGCCCAGGTTCAGGGGAGGGGTGGAGAGGCTCCCTCCCGCCCTGGTTTAGGAGCACTCAAGCCTTGAGGCTCTGGCGCACATGCTCAGGGGCAGGCTTCAGGCCTGGCAGGGGCACTGGAGATAGCCCGAGGGAGGGAGCCAGTGTGGGAATGAGCACCCTCTCATACCAACAGAGCACAAGTGTTGGACTGCAGGTGCTGGGCCTGCAACCGATTATTCAGCTGAGCAAATGAATTTGGGCAGTGAAAATTTAGTGTTTAATTAAAAAGAAAATGCATCCTCTGGTGTTGGAGCTGATATTTTGGGGCCTCTGATGCTATGCCTTAGACCTCTCCTTCTTTCACATGAGTGCCCTACTGTGTCCCCTTTGGTTTCATCATGAATTATTTCACACCCATCACATCTACTTAAAAGAGAGATTTCTAAAGCACTTGAAACAATGCCTGGTACACAGGAAGTTCTGTAAGATTTGCTGAGTAAATAGATGTGTAAGATATAAAGAATAATAAAACACACATCCATGTACTTATGGCCCAGTTTAAGAAACAAAACACTCCCAGTTTGAAGCTCCCTGTGTCCCTCCTAATTCTCTTCTTCCCCTAAAGGTAACTGAGTTGCTTGTACCTTTTCCTTGCTTTCTGTTACAGTTTGACCACATATGTCTACATCCCTAACCACTGCCCATGTTCACAGTCTAGGCTATCCTGTCTCTCAAACACCAGCCTCTGTCCCAACTTTGATCCCTCCCCTCTGTGGCTGCCTGGTATCGTAGAAGTTCCTGCCAGGCACCTTGAAGTTGGGTAACAGGGGAGTCACGGCTCCAGCCTCTGGAAGGGGACGTTCTGGCAGAAGTCCTCCTTTACAGACTTGGACACATGGATAGACCAAGTCACAAAGACTCTGAGGCATCACCACTGCATGTGGGCCAGACCAGGAGGTGAGGGCATCTCCAGTGTGGGGACAGCCAGGACCTGCCTACCTGGCCTGCTGCACTGGGCACTTGTCTGGGTTTCCCAGGAACATCTGCCGCATGATAGTGGGGTTCAGGAAGTCCACGAGGTTGACCAGGACTCTGGGCACCTAAGGGAAAAGCTGTAGATGAGAGGGGGGCTCCGGGCGCTTCTTCCTGGGGCTGTCTCAGGGCCCCTAGGAATGGGTTCCTTTAGCAATCCAGCTTGGTCTTTCTGGAGTTGAGTTCTGGGGAGGAGTCTATACAGGGCTACCTCGTAGGGCCTTACAGGCCGTACATCACACAACTCCATGGGTGCCACCCAAAGGGGCTGCAGCGGCAATGGCACCTCCTGGAGTGGGACAATAAAGACTAAGAGATCATCTCTGTTTAGCCATCATGTAGCAAGCCCAGATACATTAGAATTACCTTCGGTGAGATAGGCAACCTCTTCCCTCCAGCCCAAACTGGCCTAACTCTGCTGAGTAGGCACGCAGACTCAACCCCCACAGGGGAGCATCTGGTGGTCAGAGTGCCCTGTCTCATGCAGCCAGGGCAGCTTGTCCTTGCCAGAAGATGGTGGTGGTGGAGGGGGAATGTGCTGCTGGGTGCAGGACCAGACAGGGGCTTGCTCTAGACACACCCTGTGGCTCAGAAGGCAGTGCCCAGCCTGGGGGCCACCTGGCTGCCACCACCAGAAAATGTCCCGGATAGTAGTGGGGAGACATTAGACAATTCCACCAAGGAGTGCCCCATGTAGTGGTGAGGGAACAGCCTTCCCTCCTTCAGACCTGAGGCCCTTCTGGGCTGATTCCATATAAAATAAGGTTTCCTTGGGGTTAGACCCCAACCTCTGAAAAGGGAAGGAGTCCATGGCCCTGGCTGTCTCCTTGAGAGAAAGGGGTTCTTCTCTCATTCTTTCCCCCCATCCACCTTCACCCTCACCATGCTTGAGCTGTTACCAGCTTGTGGAAGCCCCCCACCCACCTCTCTATGCAGGACGTCCAAGGCATTGCGGAGATGGTCAACAAAGTTGGCTGCAGAATACAGATTCTAGAAAGAGACAGGAAGGAGGAAAAGGAGGAATTGGTTAGGGTGGGAGGGCAGTGGGGCAGTTCTCAACTTCCCTTCTGGCTCCAGCCCTGAGGACTTGTTCCCCCTCTAGCCTCCAGCTGTGGCCAGCTCACCATGTCAAAATCTGAGACGAACAGTTGACTACTTGCTGTTGTCAAAGATGGGCCAGTGGGAAGACTGAAACCTTCAGCCAGAGCTTTGGTTCAGGAGCAGAAAGTGGAGACTCCTCCTTCCAATTGCTTGCTACAGTTTCCTCTTTCTGAATTCTCAGGAGTTATAAGACAGAGGAGTAGAAATACCATATATCTGCCACCTGCTACCTCACCACCTAGGACATGGAGGTGGTGCCAAGGACCTGGAGGGTGGTGGGGTAAGAAGTGTGTGTGTGTGTGTGTGTATGTGTGTTGTATGTGTATATGTGCAGACATAGGTGTAGGTGGATAATCCTAGGATTGGTTTTAGGAACTGTTCTCAGGGAAGATCTCCAATGCCTACTGGGCAAAGTTAGGAACAACAAGTAGGCCTGGACCTGGCCCCAATTACCGAATCTGTGCAGTAGTCACATAAATCGCTGCCTCCGATCAGCACTGTGATGACCTTCCAGTCTTCATGGAAATTTACTCTCTATATGGAGGGAGGAAAATGCTTGATAATTTCCAACAAGGAAATGAAAATATCCCTGCCCTAGGAAATCCATTCAACCCTCTATAACATCCTTGCCCACTTGAAATAATGGAATCAGCATCTCTGAACTGAAGGAATTTTAGAGGTTTATTTATAGACCACAGACTCTTAGCATCAGGAGGGATTTTCAGTGTCGCTGTACCCAGCAACAAAGCTCTCTCCATTGACGTAACCTCCTCCATAGGACCTCTGTCAGGGGGCTGTCCGACCACTGCTTGAATGCCTCTAATAACATGGGGGTCACTGCTTTTCAGAGCAGGCCACTCCGTTTGGAGACAACTTTAGTGGGTTAGAAAATTAATGTTTAGAAATAACAGTAAATCTGACTCACATGATCATCTTTCATCTTCTGCATCAGAGTTTGGACTTGGCTCATAAGATCCCTGAGAAAGAGAGAAAACCCATCCTTCTGTTGAGGAACAGTGCCCATAGTTTTCCTCCTAGAGGGCCTGAACCAGAGGCTTCTACAGTATCATCCCCACTGCATGAGCTGGCAGAGATCCCGAGGCTCAGAAACCAGGAGTGACTTGCCTCTTCTGGAAAGTTATTACAACAGATAATCATTTGAAAAGCCAATGATGTGTTTGTCCTACAGCTGTAGTCAAAGTACTGCCAATTATATTTGTTGCTCATGGTCACCTTTCTGGGACTCCACATGCAAAAGGGCCTTTAGGATTCCATGCTAAGAGACCATTCATCTCCTTTGGAAGACTAGTTTAGATCCTAAAATTAGACCTATGAAACTTTTAGCATGCTTCCTCTTTTCACTCTGGCTGCCAGGAAGCTGAGTTTGATGCTCAAACATAATAACCGTAAAAATGTTCATATCGACACACAGGCTTCCTCTTTATTTCCTCCAATGGCTGCGATTTTTCTCTTACGTATATTCTTTTGTTTGTAAACTTATCTAAATGGTTCTTTCAAAAAGAGTTAGGGAATCATATGTGCTCTACACATGCTTGGATTTATAATTTATGGAAGGTGGCAGGCCTGGGGGCTCACGCCTGTAATCCCAGCACTTTGGGAGGCGGAGGTGGGTGGATTGCTTGAGTCCAGGAGGTTGAGACCAACCTGGGCAACATGGTAAAACCCCATCTCTACAAAAATTACAAAAAAATTAGCCAGGTATAGTGGTACATGCCTGTAGTCCCAGCTACTAGGGAGGCTGAGGTGGGATGATTGCTTGAACCTGGGAGGTGAAGGTTACAGTGAACTGAGATCATGCCACAGCACTCAGCCTAGGTGACAGAGTGAAACCCCATCTTAAAAACAAAAAAAGGCCAGGTGCAGTGGCTCATGCCTGTAATCCAAGTACTTTGGGAGGCAAGGTGGGTGGATCACTTGAGGTCAGGAGTTTGAGACCAGCCTGGCCAACATGGTGAAATCCTATCTCTACTAAAAATACAAAAATTAGCTGGGCGTGATGGTAGAAGCCTGTAATCCCAGCTACTCGGAGGCTGAGGCACAAGAATCACTTGAACCTGGGAGGCGGAGGTTACCGTGAGCAGAGATTGTGCCACTGCATTCCAGCCTGAGTGATGGAATGAGACTCTATCTAAAAAAAGGCCAAAATTATAATTTATGGAAGGAATAGATTTCAGGCATCTGTGCTCCCCACTTCCACTTGTTCAGGGCCCTGTTATAGACCTGGGTGGGATGGATCCATAGCAAGGTGATCTCCCAGGACACGGTGGTGGGACCATCTGTCCCCAGCTGTTTCTATTACCAAGAGTCTTTCCAGGCTGAGGGAGTGGGTCTGGGGGCCACACCCCTCAACCAGAAGGTGTGGGCCTGAGCAAGAAGATGACATGTGACAGAGGCTCAGATGGCTGAGCCAGGAGCTGCATAGAGCAAGAAGACCTAGGCTGCTGGGGCCTCTAGGAGCAGGGTGGGGGCCCCTTTGGAGCCCACCCCAGGAGGCTGGGCAGTTGCTCTTCTTTGGGTACCTCTGGGCTTCTCCATTCCATTTCTTGTTAGCTCCATAATGGGGCTAGGGAGGGGACACGACTCTTTGCTCCAGACGCCTCTAGGGCCAGAAGGCTTGCCCCATCCATTTGGTTGGCCCTCTCTGATCTTTTTGGGAAATTGCCACTTGTGAGGTTCTGCGGGGAGTGGATCTCTCTAGCACTGTTGTGCCTTGGTGAGTTGTAAACATTGGATAAGGTTAGTCGATTCGTCCAATTATGAGAACATGCTGCACATGAAGGCAAGGTCAGGAGTTGAACCTGTAGGGGCATCGCATCTCTCCAAGGCCACAGCCTCTCTGGCCTATTACAACCTTCGTCACAGGGGCAGCAGGGAAGAGGGCAGCCTGAGCCTCACAAGCGGCTAAGTGCCCCTTTGCACATAGAGGCCAGCCCCATGATCTTAAAGGGTACTATCCACATTCCACTCCCTACTCTGCAGGCTCCCTCCCTCCCCAAATGCCATACTCAGCCTTTGCTCTGGGAACAGCTTGATTGAGGAATGCATTCGTGTCATTGGCATCACCCGTGCCCACGGCGTAGCCTGTGAGGTTTCTGTTAAACTCCCGAAGGATATCTGGAAGAGAAGGTGAATGGGATGCAGACGGCTCAGAACAGAAAGACAGAATAGCTTCTCTGGTACCGTGGGACCTAGGTCCCCAAAGTGGGCTGTGTTATCATCCTCATGCTTCCTGGGGAGAGGCAGGGAGGCAGTGTGTGTCCTGGACATAAGCTGGGGCCACCCTAAGTTGAAATGACCTGATGACTAGGTGGGCCAGGGTGGCAAGAGCCTCTCACTCTTGTATTAAATTGTATTAACACAATTCACAGTGCATTGAAGGGTCACTACCTAATTTGTCTCAGCACCTCCTGGGCCTGTTGGAAAAGCCTGAGGCTAAAAATAGCGGGTAACTTGCCCTAGGTCACCTGACAAGCACATCAGAGATTGAACCCAGCACCAGGGATTGAAGCACCAGGGATTGAACTCAGATCTTCAGGCTCTAAATCTGGTGTTTATTTTACCTGCCTCGGCTGCTTTTTCATAGCCTCCTGTCTCCTACTTAAATGCTGGGCCATAAGGCAGATGTCATTTGCTGCTTACCTGGGAGGCACTTTCGGGAAGCCAAGGGGCCAGATGGGTGGAACAGTAGACAGATTCAAGCCCCTGATGGTTACTTACTAGGTAAGGTGGTCACATTCTCCAGGGAGCCGTCCCCTCCTGCACTGTAGGGAGTGAGCAAGCCAGTGAATGAGAGGGAGAGACATATTGGTTGAATCAATCTAGGAACTTGACACAAGAGCAGCCCCCACCCTTCTTAGTGCCCATCGGCACCTTTGAGATGGGCCAGACCCATCTCTGAGTTTGAGGAATTCTGAGAAAATTTTGAATCCCCTAACATATTGGTTCCCTACCGAATCCAGGATTTGAAGATGAGAGAGCTGTTTCTTTACCAAATCAGGAGGGAGAATGCTTAGCTGAGTATATACTATGTGCCCAGACATGCACTAGATTCTGAGATTTCACATCTCCCAACAAGCCAGTGATGTAGATGTGACTATGTCCATTTTACAGAGTAAGAAAATGAGGTGCACAGAGGTTAATTAACTTGTTAAAAGTCATTGAAACCCAATTTGAGCTGGAAGCCTTTGGAAAATAGATAAGCTCTTCTCTGCTCAGCAGTCAGGTAAATTCCAATAGAAGGTTCGGAAGGGTGGCTGCTCACTACCTTTCAATGCCCCATCTAATTTTCATTTAATCTAACTTCAAGGTACACCCTATTTTGTTTCCTTTTATGCATTTATTAATAAATTGAGTAGGACACACAGAAGACAAGTACTATTTCTATTTTACCAAAATCTGATATTCATATATATGGTATTTACTGTTCTTTTTCTTCTGTGTCTCTTTTTCGAATCCCAGCATGTTATATTCCAGGCCAATGGATTTTTTTTTTTTTTTTTTTTTTTTTTGAGACGGAGTCTTGCTCTGTCGCCCAGGCTGGAGTGCAGTGGTGTGATCTCCACTCAATGCAAGCTCCGCCTCCCGGGTTCACGCCATTCTCCTGCCTCAGCCTCCCGAGTAGCTGGGACTACAGGTGCCCGCCACCATGCCCAGCTAATTTTTTCTGTTTTTTAGTAGAGAGGGGGTTCCACCGTGTTAGCCAGGATGGTCTCGATCTCCTGACCTCATGATTCGCCCGCCTCAGCCTCCCAAAGTGCTGGGATTACAGGCGTGAGCCACCGCGCCTGGCCCAGGCCAATGGATTTTAAGAACATGGCCTTAGCTTCCAGCCCACCAGCAAAGACTTCTAAGGGACAGGCCATGAGTCATAGTTGTTCTTCATTCAAGGAATGCTTGGAATGAAGTGGACTATTGCATGCCAGAGTGGTCAAGGACTTAAGTCAGAGGCTCTGCAAGCAATTCAGGTGGTAGAGAGAAGGCAGATGCCGTAAATCTTACCCTTCTCCTTCACTCAGTTCTTGCTCCCCACCCTTCCATTAGATGTCTGAGCCTAACTTGCTCATGGATGGGCGTTTGTTTAAGCGTCTGATTCTTTTCCAGCTCTGCATGAAGCTGTTGCTTTCTAACCCTTCTTTTTCTGGACCCAATCAGAATATTTTACATTTGAAAAGAAGTATAAATTTATATACCTCTGCCAATCACTTGTGTTCTAATTCTGCCTCTTCTCCTTCAATAAAGATATAAACATAGACACACAAACACAAACGCATCAAGTACTTCCTACTGTAATTTCTTGTTTAAAGGTATCTTCATTTTAAAACAAGTATGGTGGCTAATCAAGACCAACGGGCTATGAAAATCTCTCCCTGACTTCCATTTTAAAGTGAAAACTTCCAGAAGAAAAGGATTATGACAAATAAACACAAAAGCGCAAAAATATTCAAACTCTCATTTTGATCAGAACTATGAAACATGAAAGGAAGTAGACCCATATCAAACAGCTAGTCCACCTTAGACCCTTCAGATGGATATCATTTATGTTACAGAGCTCAATGGCTGGGCTCTGGTCATCTGTTGTCACCTAAAGTGTACAGAAAAATAGAGTAGATGCTCAATAACATTTGTTGAAGGAGTTTCAGTCATGTGAGTTTGAACCCCTAGTTAATAAAACAAAGGCAATTTTTTTGGTAAGTAAATTTTATTTTGATCCTTTGAATGGTCCCAAACAAGCAAACTTATTTCAATGGAAGAAAAGGCAATGCTCTCAAGACCTTGGGGCCCGGCACATTGTTAAGCTGGCCAAAGCTGGAACCGTTCACTACAGAATCTCACAGGTCAAGGGGCCTTGGAAATATTCACAGCCAAGCCTCTTCTGCAGGTCCTGTTCACAGCCACCCACCCCCCATGAATTCTGGGTCTACTTCTCCCCTAATTCCATGAGATCCACTCTTTTCACTTTGTTTCCTAGGGGCAAGAGGCTCAAATTGCATTCTGAATTGATCTAGTATCATTAATTGCCTAGTTTTTCCAATCTAGAAGCTTTAACGGCTCAAAAATTGCTTTTCTCAGATAAGTCTACTAGGTGAACACTTTCAGGAGGTGTTAACAGGTGTTATGAACAAAGAAAATGTTCTGGAATTAAGGGAAACATTGGGTTAAACAGATAAAACTTAAATAGATTTCTGCACTGCAGGCCTTATGAGAGCCTTTAATATGCTAATACACACATGAATTCCCCAAAGGAAGGTTATAGTAATGTTTCCCCCTCAGATACAAAGGATTTTCTCTTCTCCAGGAACAGGTCTGGAGTTAATGTTCCATGGAACACACTTTGAGACACAGTAGTCTATGTATTCTACCAAGTGTCAAGCTGTCTCTCAGACCCCGACCTAGAGCTTCCATCTTTAACACACGTGCATTTGGGGGCAGCTATTTGAAACATTTAGGACAAATGAAGGGTTTAAAGGGACAGCAGCCATTGAACCCGAGGCCTTAGAGCTAGAACTAAAAGATTGAGACATTAGGCTGTAATGGACGTCACTTGTTGGAAGAAACAGAGCAATGGCTGAATTTTCCCATCGCTGCAGAAAGAAACTTTTAGTAGAGGACTGCTGGTTCATATCTGAATCCCAGGAGCCCAGCTGGTCGATCTGTTTTAAAGTTGGGCACATCACCTCACTTCCCCAGGCTGCCCCACCAGGTGCACGTCGCGTATCTATCACCTGCAATGTGGTTTGTCTACTTGATTTTTGTTTCCCATGCTATCGTATGAGGTCATTGCCTTCTTTAGCTGAGACCAAGTGCAGCTGCCAGAACCTCATGCTCTTTCCTGATTGTAATAAGCTCTGCTTTCTCTCCTCTGGTTTTTTTTCTTGTAGCCTCATTAGGAGCAGAATGGTGAGTCAGTGAGGCTCTGATTTGTTCCATGGCAGCCTGTTAGGACCAGGTACCTGACCAAGGACTTGTGGAAACGCAGGGACCTTGGCGCAGGAAGGCACTGACCTCTGTTCTTGAGAGGTTGATGTCCTCATGCTAAGGACACCCTAGGTCCTCGTTGTGGGTGGTACAGGCTGAGTGATGGCGCCTCCCTCTCGCCCTGGAAACCCATCCTCTCTGGGACTCTGCTCAGGTCTGGCCAGAGAACCGTCACAGTCTTGATCACCCCCTCCCTGCTCCCTGTCACTTCCCCAGGAAGCAAACTGACTTAGAAGAAAAGGGAGGTGGCAGCAAAGGTGCTGTCCTGGCTCTGCCACTCATTAGCACGCTGCCCCCTTGTGGCCAGCTTCGTTCTAGTTGTTTTCCCAGGTAAATTCTGAGCTACTCGCCACTTACTTTGAAGCCTACAGGAATGAGAACTTTATTAGGAGAGAAAGAAACTTGAGAATATCTACACGCAACCGCTCGCCTGACACACCCTGAGCTTCTCCACTTCCATGTTCGGGATGCCCTTTCTCACCCTTTCCTCTTGTCGAATTGCTAATCTTTCAAGACATGGCTGATTGTGATTGTGTCTTGGTTATGCCCTCTCGAAGTGTGCGATGGATTTCAGAGGTTTTCTGTGCAGATGTGTACATATATGTAAAGGCAGCTGTGTGACTACAAGACAACATGAATAAACACATAAAGACAGTAAACAGAGACGTAGGAACACCACGTGTACACGTATACATGCAAGCGGGGAGGTGAAGATTCAGGGATTTGGTGCTTTTCTGGTGCATTTCCTGTTGGATTTGCTGACCCAGGAGTCTGATAAGACCCCTGGTTTACTTTCTCTGCACAATCAAAAAAAAAAAAAGATTATCAACAGTAAAATATCCTCTCCACTCACCAAATGTTCACATTTTGCAGAAATATATAGCTTTTTCTTTCTGAAAGCCCCTTCCAGACCAAGTCTTCGACCTCTGGGATTTACATATTTACAGGAGACAAAGCCACACCTAATCTCTGTTGTGGGGGGAACCCTGGGAGAGGTCAAAGGTTAACATTACCTGTATGACAGTCCCCGATACTGTGTGGTGACATCGGGGAGGTCGTCTGGTTTGGAGCCAATTCCATTGCCAGCCTTTGAAAATATACCAGAGTCCATAGGAAAATTAGCAAGTCAGAGAACAGGGAGGCTGTGAATGCACAGGGCTTCCAAAGAGGGGGTTCCCAATGCACTCGTGGTGGCAGGAGCAGACATGGGACCAGGAGCCCCTGGCTCTAAGTCTGCCATCCTCCTCTCCAGCTGTGTGCCTTCCCCAACTCTTAGCTGCCTCCTCGCTGAGCTGAGGACATGCCCTGCTCATCTCACAGGGAGTGTTTTGGGGATCAAATTGGATTACAGTTGTAAAAACCACTTTGAAAACTCTCAAGTGCTTTACAAACGTCAGAGAGTGTTAATAATGTCATTCCCACTGTTATGCCCCTACGTTCTTTATGAGCATGAAGAGAGAGCTCATTGGCTTAAGCGACTGCAGTGGACAGATCTCTCCTAAGTCTCACATTTCTCCTCTTTCCCTCTGGGGCATTCTGTAAGGTATTCTCAAGGCCTTGCACATGCTCCTGGAAAGTGATGATCTGGGATAGTAAAATAGCCCCATTTCTTGGAAGTTAGGAGCAGAGCTTCATCCACAACTAAGGAGTCCTGCTGCTTTCCGTGCAGATGCAAAGAAGAAACAGATGCAAGGGTCTCAGCTGATTATAAAGCATAATCCAAAGGAAAAAGAGCACTCACACAGGGAGGTTTAGGAGAATTTTGAGTCAGAATGACATATTTTTACATATATTAAAAAAGTGTTATTGGGTGTTCAAAATCTCTGCCTGCAGAAACAATTCAGTTCACTCCCAAAAAAGATTTCCTCTGCATATCTGTTTGAGAAAGCAGCCACAAATCAAATAACTGGCATGCTCTTGGATTGACAGAGCCAGGTAGAGGGGCAAGATAAGGCAGAGGACAGGCATGCAGACCCTTAAGTTAAGAGGACTGGGATCTGGAGCTGGCCTAGTTATCCCCAAACCACCTGGGGCCCAAGAGTCCTTACGGTCAGAGAATCCCCCAGAGCAGCCACAACTTGGATGTCTGCAGGTCTCAGGGCATGCACTGGAAAGACAAGTGGACACACTTAGGGCTGCAGGAGGGAAGCCACAGTCACACTCTAGTGCCTCTGGCTTCAAGCAAGATCCAAAACACAATCTGCATGAGCAATGGGCCATGCAGGGCTGGGTGTGCACAGTGCCATGGAGGCAAAGTTATATGAGGACAGTTTTCCTGTAAGACACAACTAATCCTGGACCTACAGGGAAAGAGGGGTGCAGAGAGGGAGAAGGAGGGAGAAGAAGAAAAGTGGGGAAAGGGAGAAGGAGAGATGGAGGGAAGGAAGAAGGGAAAGGTGGGAGGGAGGGCAGGGCAGAGTAGGATCCCATTTTAGTGCCAGTGGTCATGGGAGATGCCAGCCATGGCCTGAGTGCACAACTAGACGGGCATCAAACCACATTAAGACGAGGTGCAGGACCTGACGTGCAGCCCGTTTAAAGGTGGGTTCTGAATTTCCACCAAGAGTCTGAGAATAGTCATGTTGGGCCTTTCCTTGCCCCCACATCTCTTCTGAACAGCCCAGGGAAACTTCCAGGCCCTACTGTAGGCGGCAGTGATTGCAGAGCCTAGGGCCACAGAGCCAGCTTCCTCTTGGGACTGGGGCCCACCACTGGGCTGAGCCACCAAGGGTGTGCTCACAGGGCTCCTCTGCTTGTGCTCTAAGAGGCGCAGGTGGGCAGGAGACGGCTCCTGGTCCCAGGTGCCTTGGTGCCTGCTGGGCATGGTGTCACCACCAGCCAGAGTGGTGCGAAACAAGGACTCATCCCAGGTGACCACCCAGGCAGACAGCAAGCACTGGCCGTCACTGTGCCATTTAGTGAGTGTGAAAGTCAGGTCAGAGGACTCACCGGCATAGCAGCCCCTGTGGAGGGGCCCTGGGTCCTGCTGTGCCATAGGGGGCTTACCTGAGGTAGGGTGCAAGGCAGAAGGGGCTCTGTCCCTGCATGGCAGCCAGGTCCCATGACCCTAAGGGCATAGAACAAATCCCAGAATCTCAGGGTTGAAAGGGACCAGAAAAACTGGCTATCAGATGTACCCCAAGAACTTTGAAAAATACAGATTCCTGGGTCCTACTCCTAGGGAGGGGCCTCAAAAGGGCCTTTGAAGAAGGCTCCCTAGGTGATTTTGCGTAGCGGCCACAGGCCGAGGTCCACTCATCGAGTTCAGACCCCTCCACCGTCCAATGCAAGAATCAGGGCAGCAACAAATGACCCCACTCCACACCTGCCCCTGCTTCTGCACCAGCTCTACAAGGAAGGGGATTTCTCTTCACTTATGTCTCAGTGAAGCTGTGATTGGGTTGGCTGGATGCCTTCCAGCTGTTATCCACGGCATTTACTCTGCCCACTACCCCATCTGAAGGTCAGGTGGGTGGTCTTTATGCCCATCTAGAACTCTTGCCCGCTTTCCCACCCTGTCCTGTTGGGCCTGTCCCAGCCCAGGGGTTGCCCACTGCACTGCCTGGTGAGTCAAGAGGAGGCAAGAGGCAGGTACCTGCACGCTGTTCTTGTAGGTCCTCAGAAATGGCTGGACCTGTGAGGAGAGTGGGGTGAGCAATGGCAGCAAATTCTGCTCACTTCTCTGCTTGTCAGCACTCAGTAAATGTCGGCCTGGCACAAACAGCTGCGGCCTGCCTGCCCTGTGTCCCAAGCCCAGCCTCTACCAGGCTGACTCCCTCCCAAGATGCAGGGGGCCGTCTCTGCAACCTGAACCCAGCACAAAGAATGAGCATCAATTCATGCTTCACGGGAACGCGCCTGTCTTCCTTCCACCTCCCGCGCAGCTGGCTGAAGATGGCTGTGCTGCCTCTCTTTCTCCACCCTCCCCTCTTCCAACCATGCACCTCTTTCTGCTGGAAAAAGCCCTTGTCTCCGCTCCCCAGGCTCCTTTACCACTCCATGCCTACCCCACCCTGCAGTGACCAGGGCCTCTTCCTGCCCAGGCAATAAAAGTCAGATGATTTTGGTCCTGCCTCACGTAAACCCAGCACAATGGTTTCCAGTGTCAGCCTAGGAGCCCTCTGGGTATACAGAGGGATTCTTGGGGACGAGGGCAGCTGCTGCAGAGCTCCAAGAATCTTTCTGAGAACTTGTGAGTAAAAATGGGGGCTTCTGCTTTTCTTTCCCTAGCTCCAGCTTCCAATTTACTCCCCACCACCCAACTAGAGATCCTTCTAGGTCTCGATTCCTCGCTCTACCCATATTGTCATGGAGGCAGGGGCTATATGAAGACAAGGGATCCTTCCGCCCCATCTGCCCTTGAAGTTCTCTGCTGCCCTCAGCTTTCAGAATGACAGGTAGATGTGGCTGCCATGCTCATCTTGCCTGCCCCAAAGAGTTGTCTCCACCTCAGACATGTGTGAGGGCTCCCAGACACGCAGGGACCAAGCACTCCCAGGCCTCTGGGTCACTGGGGGTGGCCGTCCCTCTCAGTACAACCAGATGGGGCATTTGGGGCAGTTAACCCTGGAGTATAAAATGGGGTGGGTGGGCAGGCAGAGCTGGGGTGAGGGTGAGGGCCTAGGATGAAATGAGCCAAGAAGCCTAATGCAGCCGGAACCTGGAAGGACGTGCTTTCCACTCTACCTGGTTCGGACATGTGATATTGATCTTGTTTTCAAACTTATGACGAGTCGTTTTCTGGCCAACAGCCTCCAGCTAAACAAAGAAGCAGGGAGATGGGGAGTGAGGAAGAGGTGGCCAGAATGGAAAGCTCAGGACGCAGGTCAGGGGTGCGGGAGGCAGGGAGGGATGAAGGAGATGGGGTTTGTTTATCATTGCCGTGCATAGAATCACACGGCCTGCACGATGGGCCTCCGAGGTCCTCCAAAGGCTTTGTGAAGTCTTTTTCTTACCAGAGGGAGGATGCATTTTCCTACCGCAGCCACTTACCATATTGTTCCAGAGGGCACTGGCTGCTCGGGAGTGAGACTTGCTGCTGAAGTGGAAACAGTCAGGAGCGAAGAAAGAGTTGTCAGGCAATCCTTCCTGGTCACCGGGCAGAAAAAGAGAGGCAGTTATAGAAACACTGGATCATATAAGTGACACTCAGAAACAGCCACACACTATCTGTGGATTCTATTTATCTACGATGCTTGCTTTCTTTACCGAGGTCTTTGGCATGTCCACGTTTTCAAAGAACGGCTGCACAACCACTGTAAAATCTTCCCTTGTGTCATATCGCCCACTCTCAATCAGTTGGTGGGTCTTCTCCTGCAGGAGGAAAAGGGGACAGATGTCAGGTGGTCCTCTCTGCATCTGCTCAGTCCTTGATCAATCTCTTTCTCCAACACAGAATTAAACAGAATCTGACTGTTGAGTGAAATCAACCTGGTGCAAAATCTCAACTGAGATTTTATATTTTAGATCATTTACATTTTAGATCAGCCTTTATCTCAACCCCTGGCCCCAAACTCTGCTGCAATTGCATATATTTGAGCTAGTCTGTGAAAAGGGAAAGGTAAGAAAAGTCTATCAGCTTGACCTTTTTTTTTTTTTTTGAGACAGAGTCTCACTCTGTCACCCAGGCTGGAGTGCAATGGCGCGATCTTGGCTCACTGCAACCTCCGCCTCCCAGGTTCAAGCGATTCCCCTGCCTCAGCCTCTGGAGTAGCTGGGATTACAGGCGCCTGCCACCACGCCTGGCTAATTTTTTGTATTTTTAGCAGAGACGGGGTTTCACTATGTTGGCCAGGCTGGTCTCGAACTCCTGACCTCGTGATCCACCCGCCTCGGCCTCCCAAAGTGCTGGGATTACAGGCGCGAGCCACCGCGCCCGGCCAGCTTGACTTCTTTTAAAGCTATTCTGATTAAAGACGTGAGGGGTGGTTTTTGGTTAAATGACATTTTGAATAATCCTAACAATTTATTTCTGTCCTGCATTTGTTCAGAAAAATCAAAGGTGAATCAAAATTTAATGTATATTTATATTGCCTGTGCATGGTGTGTGTGCACTTCTTTGAGGCTCTCAGATCTGTGTAACCCTCACAGCTTTTGCTTGGGGTCACTGCTAGGAAAATCTGTTACCCCAGTTCCGGCTCCCACTCTAGGCTGACTCAGCCATTCCACTGCTCACCAGGGTTTCTGCCACCTCGGGGTTACTGGCTGGAGAGGGAAGTCAGGCTTACATACCTGGGAATGTGAATGGGGTCACTTCAGAAGATACCACACACTGTCTTTTCCCAGGGTCAATTCCCAGGCCAGGAATGTCTCATGTCTGACCTCCCAAGCCAGTGTCAGCCTTGAGTAAGGCATGAGGAAAGGAGAGAAGGTCGTCTCTCAGAAGAGGGGAAGGAAGTGAGGTGCTGCGAACTAGCAGGGTGACTTCCAGCGTGCTGCTTCCCTTTTAGTAAATGGAGGATGTTGGCTGAGTCCTGGGCCATCTCTTAAGTCCCTTCCAATGCTACTAGTTACTCGGGGGATAGCCAGATGGGCTCACAGTGGAACCATACACCTTTTGGCAGTGGAAAGAAATAGTGTGTAGAGTCCCCGGCACATGGCAAGTGGTAAGTGAGTGACTGTGGTTATTAATAGAAATGATCATCTCCAGGGAGAGTGATGAGAGCCGTAGCTTCTGTGGGAAGTAGGGTGTGAGATGATTCTGAGACAGGGCGTGATGGCCACACACGGCTGACACATGGGCATCTCCAAAACACTAGATCAGGGCCTCAGTGACGACCAGGATCAGCCCTGGGAACATCTGGCCTGTCTGCAGAGGCTGGGAGGGCGATGTTGATCAATCTTTCTCCTGCTTTTCAGCTGCTCAGCATCTAAACCCACTTCCAAGTTTGGAGACCCCACTGCATAGACAGCAGCCTGCCTCCCACTGTGGAGACTAAAAAAGATGAGAGAATGCCTGCTTTCCTAACCGCTCTTGCAGCCAGGGCGTGGGTATGTGACTGAGGCTTCAGCAATCATTGCCTGTGTCAGGGATGGCAAAACATCCATTCTGCTGAAGGTGGCAGCTGCAACCAGTTCCTAGAAGCAGCAGTGACAGTGGAGTCTGTGATGTCTTCCCTGAACCAGGTCTGTGGCCTGATTTTGATTTTTTTTTTTTTTTTGAGACAGTCTCACTGTGTCACCCAGGCTGGAGTGCAATGGTGCAATCTCGGCTCACTGCAACCTCTGCCTCCTGGGCTCAAGTGATCCTCCCACCTCAGCCTCCTGAGTAGCTGAGGCTACAGGCGTGTGCCACCATGTCCGGCTAATTTTGGTATTTTTTGCAGGGTTTCACTATGTTGGCCAGGCTGGTCTTGAACTCCTAAACTCAAGTGATCCTCCCGCCTTGGTCTCCCAAAGTGCTGGGATTATAGGTGTGAGTCACTGCACCCAGCATTGATTTTGATTCTTATGGCTTGGCCCCTAGAATTCCATGATTCCATGATTCCTGATGGCTTAGCTCCTGACCCTAGCTCTCTAGCTCTGTCAGAGATTGTGTAAATATTAAATCTGCTTAATTTAGCCAGAAACTGCATGAACTTTAGTTGCGTGCACCCAGTAACCCCAATTGAAACAGGGTTGCTCTCACGGCCATAACCTCAGCTGCCGCCCCTCTTCTGATGTGGGCCAGGGACTTCCTCCCCAGAGTCACAGGTGCCTGCTCACAGCAGAACGAAGTGTGGCTTGGCGCGGTGGCTCATGCCTGCAATCCCAGCACTTTGGAAGGCTGAGGCGGGTGGATTGCTTGTGTGCAGGAGTCCAAGACCAGCCTGGGCAACATAGTGAAACCCAATCTCTACTAAAAAATACAAAAAGTAGCCGGGTGTGGTGGCACACACCTGTAGTCCCAGCTACTTGACGGACTGAGGCAGGAGGATCACTTGAGGCTTGGAGGTCAAGGCTGCAGTGAGCCAAGATTGTGCCACTGCACTCCAGCCTGGATGACAAAGTGAGACCCTGTCTCATAATAAATAGATAAATAAATAAAAATAAATAAATACATAAAATAAAGGAAGTCCAGCTAGGGAGTCATCCCGAGCGCTAGGTAGTAGTCACAAAGGATAATAAATACAGGTTCATTTCCCTGAGCCCTGACATACCTGGCAGGTCTAGCTGCCCCCAAAATGGGCAGCAGGGAAGTGGTACTGCCCCCAAGGAGTCCATGGACTCCTGGAAGGATGGATCCACTCTGGTAGCTGTTTGCAGCCTAGTCTAGAAGAAAGGCCTACCATTGTCCTCTTCAAGCTTGTTGGGGAGAAACTTTTTGCTGGGGAGAAACTCGATTGTTAGGGGAGTCAGCTGTTATGGTCAAAGATGTGGTAGAGAAACGACTAAAATGAACAACTCACAAGATGGAGATCATCTCCTGACTTTCTTTCTCCTTGTGCTCCCCCAAGAACATCCATTCTATAGGAGTGGAGGGCAGAGGGAATGCACCCTATGTCACTGAACCCTGGAGAGCCTCAAGGGAGGGAGGACTTTCAGCCTCCGTTTCCCACCCAGGAGCTGGAAGTTCAGAGAAGTTTCATTGCCCATGTGTCTAACATTCCACAACCAGCGAGCAGAGTCGAGGTTTGGGTCTGGATAGATCCACTCTGAAACTTCTTTCCATGATCCATGTTTGCCCATGGACAAGTGGAAACGTTCATTTCATTTAACGACCAGGAACTGAGATTCAGTGGCTCATGTTCAGGGACTTGGTTCTGTGGTGCAATTCATACAAACCAGAGAGCAGCCCCTGCTGTGTCTCAGGGTGTTTTAAAATCAGCAAACTAGTCAGTGGTCATCCCCCACACAGGGTCAAAATTACCTAAGCACTGACTTGTTCTCTAGACAGAGCAATCGAATCACACAGCAGTTCTGGGAAGTCTTAGAACCCCTTCCCGACTTACCTGAAACTTCTTGTTGAATTCGATGAGGGTAGCAAGTTCTGTTGAGTTATCATCAAACTTCAGGACACAGGGACACAGAGACCTGTAGACCAAACCAAAGAGAAACCCTCATCCCACCAAGATCACCATCCTGAATAAGTGATGCAGAAACGCTGGCTTGAGACTCAATATATTTCTTTTAACTTGGAGTTCAGAGATCTGTGCTAATGAGGAGCCTGGCTGGCTGACCTACTGACCATACCAAACGAAGCTAAAGAAGATTTCCAGGCCAGGCACGGTGGCTCACGCCTGTAATCCCAGCACTTTGGTGGGCCGAGGTGGGTGGATCACTTGAGGTCAGGAGTTCGAGACCAGGCTGGCTGACATAGCGAAACCCCGTCTCTACTAAAAATACAAACTATTAGCCGGGGATGGTGCTGCATGCCTGTGGTCCCAGCTACTCGGGAGGCTGAGGCATGAGAATCGCTTGAACCCAGGAGGCGGAGGTTGCAGTGAGCCGAGATTGTGCCACTGCACTCCAGCCTGGGCGACAGAGCGAGACTCTGTCTCAAAAGAAAAAAAAAAAAAGAAAAAGAAAAATTCCTAGACCTGGATTTGCTCTTGAAAATGAAATAGACTTCTTCTGATTTCTGTAGGAGTGACTTTTATGGAGACGAGTCACCTTACGGCTGTCTGAGGAAAGTGCTGTGCCGATGAGGCATACTGCAGTGACAAAAATAATAATTGCTAACATACATTGATTTGAGTGTATCTTAGCAATTATTATTGAATAATTAACATTGAACGCTGTACCAAGCACTGCAATAATAACTTTATGGGTATTAACCTGTTTAGTCCTCCCAGCCATTCTAGAAGTGGTATTCTCATTATCCCTGTTTTAGAGATGAGGAAACCCAGGCTCAGGGTGGTTGAGTAACTTTCTCAAGGTTGCATGGGTGCTGAGTGTGGGAGCTAGGACTTGAACTCAAGTCTGCCTGGCTCTGAACCTGAGCTCTTAATCTCTATGTTAAACTGCTTCCATCCAGTCTGCAGCTCTGACCCGGCCAGCGATCTGGCACATCTGGGCTTTTGGTCCAGGGGGATGAGGTGATAACAGCAGGGATGGCTCCGTGTAGACTCAGCACTGCAGAGGAAAGCACAGCCACCCGATGAAACAGTGGAGAGGCAGGGAGTGCAGGGCACTGCAGAGGTGGCAGGAGAAGGTGACCTGAGTCTATCCAACCTTGACATTCAGTGACTTGGCCATCTCAGATCTGTGAATGGGCCTGGCAAATGCCTATTTTGAACCTTGAGTTTGAATGGTCTAAAAAACCCTGCCAAGATGGGTAGCAAGAGGCTTTCTGGTAAGCTGCTCTGAAATAGAGTGAAGACACCGATCCCCTGTGTGGCCCAGTGACTGGAGAAAGTGTGAGCCAGCGGATGAGTCAGCAGTTGGAAATAGCATGCCTGACACCAGCTGCGTTCATAGGAACATGTCACCCAAGCAACCATCCTGTCTCTGCTCACAGCACCGTGAGGCCTTCTCCAGGGGACCTGTGCGGTTTGGGTCCCCCAGGTGAGGCATGGCATGGATCTGCAGAGGAGCAGGAAAGGTACCCCTTAACTTCCAAGAGCAAGTCTGGCCCTTGTGAATTATTCAGTCATTCAGCAAACAGCAGCTGAGCCCCTACACCATGCTAGCAGTGACTCAGGCTGAGTTCACAGGCTGTGGGGGAGGGAGGCACATGAGTAATTACCATGTGATGTGCTCAGGGCTGGGGTGGGGACCTGTACCGAGTAACAGAGCTGGGGGGCAGGGTAGGGGAGCACAGTCTCAGTGACCTTGGCTAACAGTCCAGAGGAGAACTTGCAGGAAGGAAGGCTGCGGAAAACGTTCATGCTTCACTTAGAGGAACGTCTTATTCCTGACGGTCCTGGAGATGTGTGATACAGGCTGGGTCTCCCTTATCTGAAATGCTTTGAGCCAGAAGCATTTCAGATTTCAGATTTTTTATTTTGTTTTGTTTTGTTTTTTCATTTTGGAATATTTGCATTACCCTATGGCTGTCGTTTTAAGCCACATCTTTACCACACAGAGAATGAGCAAAAACTAGGTGAGTAATGCACGCAGGTCTTAGCCCCACATGAGCCATTATGGGGAACCTGTTGTTGGAGCATCCGGCCTGCACATGTGCCATTTTGCTACCCTTTGTGGGCATGCTTGAGCCGCAGGATCTGGGCATGCCCAGAAAAGAGAGTGCATCGCAGCTGAAGGAGGCTTTTTGGCGATGCTGAATAAACTGCGTGCTGTGCACCTGTGTTTTGACTACAACCTGTCACATGAAGTCAGGTGTGGAATTTTCCCCTTGTGGTGTCATGTCAGCACTTTAAAAGTTTTGGATCCGGGGCCAGGCGTGGTGGCTCACGCCTGTAATCCCAGCACTTTGGGAGGCCGAGGAGGGTGGATCACCTGAGGTCAGCAGTTCGGGACCAGCTTGGCCAACATGATAAAACCCCGTCTCTACTAAAAATACAAAAATTAGCTGGGCATGGTGGTGTGCCTGTAATCCCAGCTACTCAGGAGGCTGAGGTGGGAGAATTGTTTGAACCTGGGAGGCGGAGACTGCAGTGAGCCAAGATCATGCCATTGCACTCCAGCCTAGGCAACAGAGCGAGACCCTGTCTCAAAAAAAAAAAAAAAAGTTTTGGATTTTGGAGCATTTCAGATTTCAGATTTTCGGATGAGGGATGCTCAGCCTGTATTAGAAGGGGAAGCCAGCTCTGTCTGGCTCTGGAGGCTGAGGGGTGGAGACGCCCTCTCAGGCACCTTCTCAGGACCAGGGTTCTCTACTCTCTGGGGAGGACTCTGTCCTCTGGACCCTGCTGATTCTGGTTTGACCTCCTTCTCTGGCAGGTGACAGTGGCCCTATATCTGTGAATGCTTTACATGGAACACCCATACCAACCAGAGGCACCCCTGTCCTAGAGATGGGCCTCTAGGAGGGAGCAGATCAGCTCTGGACACACTTGGAAGTAGGTCCCAGCAGTGGCCTGGGCGGTCCCCGGGCCTCAGCCACACAGCTTGACTCCATTCCTAGCGTTTTACTCTTCCCTCTGGAGGCCTGGAGGGTGCCTTGTGGCTGCCATGGCAACAGAGGCGGGGTGCAGGGGTAGTTCCCCATGCACACCCTGAGGTGGGCTGAGGCCTACACCAGGGTGGAAAAATCCTAGGATATCCTCCCCTTAGGCCTTTCCAGGTTAGAAGATGGGGTGGTCACAGCCCTTTCACACTTCGGCCCTTGGGTTTTCTAAGGAATTTGCTAAGGGTGCCACTGCCCTTAGCAGTGAGGATTCTTAGTAGAATCGGGGAGAAGTATCTGTCTGACCTGAGGATCATCCTTGGGCAGTAGACTTTTTTCTCCTGGTACAGCTCCCTCAGGTTGACAATCTCAAGCACCGTCACCAGGTTCACAAATGCCCGAGGAACCTGAGAAAAGGCAAAATCAGTCACCAAGAGGATGAGGCTGGGCAGCCTTTCACCTCGGTTTGGGGCCTGCTCCTCCTGCTGAAGTTTCAGATCTAGGGACTTCCATCTGCCCCCATCCACTTCCTCCACCCATCCCTGCTCCCCCTCTATGCATTTGGGCTGGGATCCACAACAAAGGTGACCTGCCAAGGAGGTCTCAGCAGGATGCCAGAGCTTCCTCTAGGCTAGGTCTGAGGTCTAAGATGCAGGCCTCATGGCCTAGCCTCCGTACCTCAGCATGGAGGATGTCCAGGGCCTTCCCAATGTTGTCTGTGAAGTTCTGGGGAGAATAGTGGACCTGCAGGAAGAGGAAGTGTCCCTTGAACACCATTTGTCACCTAATCTCTCTACAGAACAGGGCTACTTTCTCTCTTGGGTCCCCTTCTTTTTATTTTTTCTTTTTTTGAGACAGGATCTCACTCTGTCTCCTGGGCTGGAGTGCAGTGGTGTGATCATGGCTCACTGCAACCTTCACCTCCTGGGCTCAAGCAATCCTCCCACCTCAGCCTCCCAAGTAACTGGGACCACGGGTGCATGCCACCACACCTGGCTAATTTTTGTATTTTTTGGTAGAGATGGGGTTTCACCATGTTGCCCAGGCTGGTCCTGGGCTCAAGTGATCTACCCACCTCGGCCTCCCAAAGTGCTGGGATTACAGGTATGAGCCACCGCACCTGGCCAGAGTCCCCTTCTTTCTGTATTCAGTCACAGTGGGCAATATTGAAATAGTGTTTGTCTTTGGGGTCCCAGCCTCGACACCAGCCCCATGATCCTCAGGTTTGTCATGGCTGTGGCCCTCAGGGAAATGCCTATGCCAAATTTATTTATTTATTTATTTATTTATTTTTTTGCGTGGAGCTCTGGATCTACTCCATATCCACTAACTGTAGAGCCAAAGCATCACATCTCCAGGCCCCTCTAACATGGGGATGTCTGAGCAGATGACTCTAAGATCTGCAACCTGAGCAGCCTCTGTCCTATGGCCCGATCTCTTTTGCTTGGAGCCTCAGTGTCTGGGGCTACTGAGCACACCCTACACGTATGAAAGCACACCCTACATAAATCAAGGCAATAATGGGAGGGGAAGAGGGGAAGAGCATCCTGTGAAACACCGGCCACACCAAGCCTAAACACATTTTAACTGTTTCTCCTGATCTCGATATTTGCGGTTTTAAAGCTTTCTCAGCAGTGGAACTCTTTCTTTGATTGAAATCTAACCAAAAGCCCTGCTGTATGGAACATATGAAAGCTGTGTCACTTAACATGAGCAGGGGAGGGGCCAAGGGTCCCACCTCCCCACGGGCTACCAGCAGCCCCAAGGCTCCCCTCTGGGCCCTTCAGATCACAGCTTGAAAACTCCTGACTCCTGGTGACTTTGATGCCAAGAAAGTGGGTTGTGAGGGGCCTGGGGGCTGGGGCATCCCTCCAGGTAGGTGCTCACAGGCCAGAGCAAGGCCACTACTTCCTAAACCTCACTCTGCTGGTCCCCTTTCTGCCGGACAAACCTCCTCATCTTCAAGCCTGAGCTGGAAAGTCTCCTGCTCTGTGTAAATCTCTCCAACAACCCCCTTTCCCACACACCAGGGTCCCACAGCAACTTTGCTTTTTTTTTTGAGATGGAGTCTCACTTTGTCACCCAGGCTGGAGTGCAGTGGCATGATCTCAGCTCACTGCAACCTCTGCCACCTGGGTTCAAGCGATTCTTCCGCCTCAGCCTCCCAAGTAGCTGGGACTACAAGCACTTGCCATCATGACCGGCTAATTTTTGTATTTTTGTAGAGACAGGGTTTCACCATGTTGGCCAGGCTGATCTCGAACTCCTGACCTCAGGTAATCTGCCTGTCTCGGCCTCCCGAAGTGCTGGGATTACAGGTGTGAGCCACCACACCCAGCCAACTTTGCTTTTAGACCTCCCTTCTGTGTGTATCCCTACAACCACATCCTGATGTCTGCCTTGTGCTGTGACGAATTGCCTGTCTCTCTCTCCACTGGCAGTGCAAGTTCCTGAGGACAGGGCCTGTGTTTCCTTCGCCACTGCTTTGCTCCTAGTACATTCCTGGCATAGGCGTGGGTGGGAGACTAGTGGGTATGCCCTGTCAGGCTTCTATCAGCTCAGAGACTGAGGTTCCAGGAGGACACGCAGCATCCATGGAGCAGCAGCCTTGATCTTGGGTTTCCCACCAGCCCAGAATGACTTGGCTCTGAAGCTTGCCCAAATGCCTGCAGGAAATCAACCTTCCCATACAAGTGACAGCACAAAGGTGGAAAAGGCAAGGCTGCTGGAGACTGGGGAAGGGAGCTAAGCTGTGACCCTCTGTGAACATGGGAAAGGTTTTTCTAGTCATTGGGTGTTATCTTGCTTTCTAGAATGATATGATCAAGCTCCCTTGATAGGAAACTTAATCAGGATCAATCTTATAACTAATCCTGCTTGCCCAGCTGAATGGTTCCCTGGAGGTGAATGCCTTCTCAGTCTCAGGGTTCATCCCAGGCTGGATCCAAGACAAACCATGAGCCTGAGTCCCAACTTAGCTGTACTCCTCCCAGGCAGAGCAAGTGACCGGGCTGTGAAAATCCTTCTCTGGGGGTGAGTCTTGAGTAAGTGCCTGGAGACCTACCAGATCATTGCAGAAATCACAGAGGTCATTGCCACCTATAAACAGGGTTATTATCTTCCAGTCTTCCTGAAAGTGTATCCTCTGAAATGAATAGAAACACACAAGTAAGCACCTTGTCCCAGAGTCAAGTCAAGGAAAACACAAAATGCTTGACACTAGAAAAGATGGGTCCTCACACACCAGAGTGTCTCATGGACTTCTGAATTTTCTGTTCCTTGGTTTTAGGGTCTGAGATCATAGGTGCTAAATGGTTCATTTATTTTAGGTGGAATCACTGCACTTGCATGTGGCTCTGTCCACACACAAAAGCACACACGTCAGTTTCCACGTGTCCTGGTGGGAGTGGATACAGATGCCCTCTGAGCTCTGTTCCTCCATCTCCAGCATAGCAAGGAAGTGGGGAAGGGATAAGGAAGCTGGTCTTGGCCATGGGAAAGGAACGTTTGTTCCAGAATCTTCTAGAAATCCTGAATTCTAATTGTGCCTTAAGGGTGAAAGACCATCTTTCATTAAGAGGGAGCTCTCCAAATTTGGAATACTCACACTGGTGACTAGTTCTGCCCATGAACTAGTCAAGCCAGAGAGGCTGAGTAGGGTAAGGTGGCAGCTCTAAGCACAAGCTCTGAAAAGATTTTGCCACCTCTGGGATCTGTCTCCTCCAAAGAGGACCTGGAAAAGTATATGAAGTCACAGGGCTGTGTGGAGAGGGTGCAGCCATACACATTCCATAAACTATGGCCCCAGGGCAGCCACAGCCCTGCAAGCCTCTTATATTGCCCCAGGCCTACATAGCTTTGCTTCCCTGATCTACACTTCCAAAAGAGCGTGGAAGGAGGAAGGTGAGAACAAGATCCAGGAAAGTTTGACATTAAGGGTAGAAATACCCTGAGAACCTCCCAATAATAAACTTTGATGTACATTAAATTATATATAACATAACTCATCCTAATCTTCCGTTTTATTTTACCCACCTAGAAACCCCTGCAAAAAGCCCCTGAATTGAGACCGTGCTTTCATTTGAGGGAGAGCTGCATATTCATCTTTCAGAACCCGGCTCAAACATCTCCTCTACTTTTATTTTTTGGTACTGCTCCTTGCAGACCAGGGCTCTCCCGTAGGCCATGTGCCCAGAATAACAGCCAAAATCTCCTTTTCAAGCCTTCCCTGACTGTCCTAAGCAGAGGCGCCGGTCCCTTCTGCACCCTACCCTGTCTTATACAGAGTCCTTTCGATGGAGCACGTGGCAACTGTTTCATAATTTGATTCTTCACATTGGTCTCCCCTTCCAAGCTCCTTGAGGACAGGACTGTGTTGTATTCTTTTGTGCATCTGCAGCCCCAGCCTGATGCCTGACTCACAGTAGATGTTTAATTTCAACAGCCAACTGACTGAACAAATAGGAATCCCCTTTCCAGAGAAGCAGTGTTTTAGGCTTCAGATGTGTCTGCTAGAAAACCAAGCCGGGCTCCCAACCACCCCTCAATCCACAGCTGATCTTCTCTGTGTCCAGGGATTTTTCCTGCCTACTTCCCATCCCAGGGACCCACCGTGTCATTCTTCATCAGGTCCACCAGCCTCCTGGCCTGGACAGGTAAATCCCTGTGGAAACATACCAGAGGAAGTGCTGTGAGGAGTGGGGACTGGCAGGGGCCCTTAGCAGAGAGAACAGCAATCAAATGTATGGTGGAGGAAGGCCCAGGGTGGGCCTCCTGCAGGAAAATGGACTGAAGGCCGTGTCGCAGAGCTTCTTCCCCATTCAGGCTCCACTGCGGGGGTGTGGGGTGGTGACTGTGCTTGGGAAGGCCAGAGCACTGCACGTAGGAGGGGGTGACTCTCAGTGTGACTATTTTCCTTTTTTTTTCCCGAGATGGAGTCTTTCTCTGTCACCCAGGCTGAAGTGCAGTGGCACGATCTCAGCTTACTGCAACCTCTGCCTCCTGGGTTCAAGCAATTCTCCTGATTCAGCCTCCCAAGTAGCTGAGATTATAGCTGTGTGTCACCACACCCAGCTAATTTTTGTATTTTTAGTAGAGATGGGGTTTCACCATGTTGGCCAGGCTGGTCTCAAACTCCTGACCTCACGATCCATCTGCCTCGGCCTCCCAAAATGCTGGGATTACAGGCGTGAGCCACTGCGCCCGGCCAGTGTGACTATTTTCTGATTGGCATATTTGATGGTGTACTTTTCTTTTCCTTCCAAGCCAGGCTTGTTCAGGGCAAACGGAAGTTTTGCCTGTGAGTATTTCACATCATGCACATGTCATGGCACCACCCATTTTGGCAGGTGCCATGGCCTAAGCCCTCCTACCCTTAAGATGATGTAGTCTAGTCAAATGCACCTGGGTTGGACACTTAGGTGCCTTTTGCTAACTGTGTGAAAGTGACTTAAATTCTCAGTTCAAAAAGACTACAAAATGGAGACAAGATCACTGATCTTGGAGGGTCACTGGGACCAGTAGATGGGAGCCACTGCTGGTGCCAGACAGCCAGGGTTTGAATCCTGGTTCCACAAATGACCAGCTCTGAGACCTTGGCCGACTACTTGATCCTGCAAATCCTCAGTTTTTCCCTTTGGGAAATGGGGATGGTAACAAACCTTCTTCACAGAGTTGTTGGGGAAATTAAATGAGGTGCCATATAAAGAACTTACAACAGTGCTTGGCACGTAGTATGCAACCACTGAATTATTTCTGCCATCATTACCACCATCATCATTGACAAAGTCCCTGGCACAGGGCTTAGCAGGAAACATTAGTGGTCATCCTCTTCCCCTCTTATCTATTAGCCCTACTGGCCTGATGTGAGTCATAGTACACTAGGTATTCGATTACCTGGATGGGAACTTCGGGTAAGTCACTTAACCTTTTTGAGGCTTGATTTCCTCATCTGTAAATCTGAAGTTATCAGAGCAGCTGCTCTGTCGATGGAACAGAGTTTGAGGATGATCACTCAACTACTCTGAAACTCTTTTTTTTGAGACTGAGTCTCGTGCTATCGCCCAGGTTGTAGTGCAATGGCGTGATCTCAGTTCACTGCAACCTCCACCTCCCGGGTTCAAGCAATTCTCGTGCCTTAGCCTCCCAAATAACTGGAATTACAGGCACCCGCCACCACACCCGGCTAATTTTTGTATTTTTAGTAGAGACGGGATTTCACCATGTTGGCCAGACTAATCTCGAACTCCTGACCTCAAGTGATCCACCCACCTCGGCCTCCCAAAGTGCTGGGATTACAGACGTGAGCCACTGTGCCTGGCTGAAGCTCAGTTTTATCATTGGTAAAACATGGGAGTCTGACGTTTTGCTCTGTTCATCTCATGGTTATTGTGCAGACTACAGGGATGATAAACGTGAGGGTGCCTTGTAAATGGTGCACTGCTGTATCTGCATGACAGCTATTGTCAGACCTGGAATAAAGCCTGCAGGGCACAAGGCCGGACTATGTGGTCAAGTCGATGCATTTGTTCAGGCCATGTGGCCTCTTTGTGCTATAGTTTCTTCGATTGTAATAGGGGAATAATAACCCCCAACTTTTCCCTGCCACCCAGGATGTGCTTGGATTGCTTGCATGAAAGAGCCCCAAGGCCTCTGGAAATGCAAGGATAGAAACCCAGGGCCATATGAATCACACTCATTTTGGTTACTTTTATGCTCTTGACTCTAAGGTTTCATTCTTGGATGCCTCCCTGACCTAATCATGCTTACAACTGTCTTTCCTCTTATACTACCAGCCCACATATGCTTGGAAAAAGCAAGATTATGGTACTATTAAAGCAGTAAACCTGCAGCCTTTTAATCCTATCCCCATCAAAAGGAAAAGAAAGCCTCAGAATTCATCATAAAACCTATTGGGCCTGCTGGGCACAGTGGCTCACACCTGTAATCCCAGCACTTTGGGAGGCCGAGGTGGGCAGATCATGAGGTCAGGAGATCGAGACCATCCTGGCTAACACGGTGAAACCCTGTCTCTACTAAAAATACAAAAAATGCACTCATAGTCCCAGCTACTCAGGAGGGTGAGGCAGGAGAATCGCTTGAACCTGGGAGGTGGAGGTTGCAGGGAGCGGAGATCGCGCCACTGCACTCCAGCCTGGGCAACAGAGTGAGACTCTGTCTCAAACAAACAAACAAAGTCTATTGGAGTCTGTGTTAGCCATTACTTTGGATACTCTTTCACCTTTCCCACTGGCAGTGAATAAGAAAGCTACTTAGGTGGCTCATGGTCTCAGGATGGTGCTGAGAGCTGGAAGGATGTCAGGAAATCTAGGAACCAAACCACATGAGTCCTAGGAACCACATGGTAGTGTGATCTTTGTGATTAAAAATAGGATCTAAAAAATCCAAATAATCCCATCAAAAAGTGGGCAAAAGACATGAATGGTCAATTCTAAAAAGAAGATATACAACCAGCCAACAAACATTAAAAAATGCTCAACATAACCAAAAGTGTCAGGGAAATGCAAATTAAAACAATGAGATATCACTTTACTCCTGCAAGAACAGCCATAATTAAAAAGTCAAAAAAATAATAGGTGTTGGCCTGGATATGGTGAAAGGGAACACTTTTACACTGCTGGTGGGAATGTAAACTAGTACAACCGCCATGGAAAACAGTGTGGAGATTCCTTAAAGATTGAAAGTAGAACCACCATTCGATCCAGCCATCCCACTTCTGGGTATCTACTCAAAGGAAAATAAGTCATTACATGAAAAAGACACATGCACATGCATGTTTATTGCAGCACAATTTGCAATTGCAAAGATATGGAACCAACCTAAGTGCTCATCAACCAACAAGTGGATAAAAAAATGTGGTACATATACACCATAGAATACTACTCGGCCATAAAAAGGAATGAAATAATGTCATTTGCAGCAACTTGGATGGAGCTGGAAGCCATTATTCTAAGTGAAGTAACTCAGGAATGGAAAATCACATATTGTATGTTCTCACTTATAAGTGGGAGAGCAAAGCTATGAGGACACAAAGGCATAAGAATGATATAATGGGCCAGGCATGGTGGCTCATGCCTGTAATCCCAGCACTTTGGGAGGCCCAGGCAGGCAGATTACTTGAGGTCAGGAGTTCAAGACCAGCCTGGCCAACATGGTGAAACCCTGTCTCTACCAAAAAAAAAAAAAAAAAAAAAAAAAAAAAATTAGCCGGGAATGGTGATGTGTGCCTGTGATCCCAGCTACTTGGGAGGCTGAGATGGGAGAATCCCTTGAACCTGGGAGGTGGAGGTTGCAGTGAGCTGAGATCACACTACTGTACTCCAGCCTGGGCAACAGAGCAAGACCCTGTCTCAAAAAAAAAAAAAAAAAAAGAATGATATAATGGACTTTGGGGACTCAGAGAGGAAGGGTGGGGGGGTGGTGAGGGATTAAAGATTACATATTGAGTACAGTGTACACTGCTCAGGTGACAGGTACACCAAAATCTCAGAAATCACCACTAAACAACTTACTCATGTAACCAAAAACTACCTGTACCCCAAAAAGTGTTGAAATAAAAATTAAAAATAAATACAAATAGTATAAGAAAGAAAGGATCATCTAGTTTTATTTTTCCTTGATTAGGTATGGTATTCACTTGCTCTCTGCCCAGGCAGCAAACCTCAAGCAGCACTCAAGGCCCTGGAATCTTGGAATGCAGTGAAGGGATGGGACCTAGGAAAGCTGGCCTGCCCACTCTTGGGGACCGGCCTGGCCATGCCCAGGGACCATGACAGTGATGGCCGTGCTCACTGATGTTTCCCCCGAGGTGGGCCTGCCACCTTGCTGCATTACTGCCAGGACCACCATTTTGACCAACGTGTGTCACGTGTACACTATTTACAGCTCACCAGAACTTTCGTATCCAATATGGCATTTGAGCTTCATGACTGCCCTGTGGGAGAGGTTCCTAACCAGCCCCACCTCGTAGAGTCTGAGGCTTAGAGAGGCCAGGGAGGAAACCGGGCTCGTACTCAGGGCCTCCCCTCCCAGGGCTGGTACTCTTCCCAGGACACTGGAAGGATGCAGAGTTTAAAGCCCAAAAGGCACAGCTGAGGAAGGGAGGGAGAGCAGGACTCTGAAACAGCAGTGACATAGCAGTGACAACTGGGACGCAGAGTGAGCCTGCTTATAACCTATGTCTTAAGTGAGATTTACAGACAGGCAAAGTAATCTGCTCAGAGCATATGCCTGGCATCAGAGTCCATTGTGACTAGTTTCTGGGGGTGGGTGTTAGGGTAGGCTCACAGATTTCTGTGACACCTCCAAGAGAGCTCTGTCCAGGCTTTGGCCCTGAAACCCTTTCCTCTGACAAAGCCCTTCAACCTTCAGCCATAAACCCAGTTTAGGCCGAGCCCACCCCTGGTCCTCAGAGGACCTGTGCTGTTCACCGCCCCGGTCACCCCTGCTTACTCAGCTCGGCCTCCTGCCACAGCCTGGTTTAAGAAGGCATTAGGACTGGTTTCTTTCCCAGTGCCAACAGAGAAGCCCTTCAGGGAAGGGTTGAATTCCCGGAGGATGTCTGCAAATACAAGGAAAAGACACGCTTAGTGACTACCGCAAAGCAATCTTCAAATTCCTTTGATAAGCACCAGTGGGTGTTAGGGAACAGAGTCCCCACTCCGCAGCCCCTACTCTTACCCCAACCTTCACTCAGCATGGGAAGAAAATGTTCAGCAGGATGGCGCTTAACGACAGGGCAGCACACGACAGATGTTTCAATTATTGTTGAAGAAATGTGAGTCTGGGTTACAGGCTTTTCTCATGTATTTTTCTTTTTTTCTAACTATATACTAGCTTTACTGAGATATAATTCACTTACCATAAAATTTACCAATTGAAAGTATACAGTTCAATAACTTCTAGCATATTCACACAGTTGTACAATCATCACCACGTAATCAACTTTAGAATATTTTCATCACCCCAGAAAGAAACCTAGTACCCACTAGCAGTCACTCCCCATTCCCTGCAACCTTGTGGCAATCGTGGATCTACTCTGTCTCTGTAGTCTTGCTTATTCAGGCCATTTCATATGAATGAAATCACATACCCCAACATACCTTTTGTGACTGGCCTCTTTCCCTTAGCGTACGGTTTTCAACATTCACCCATGTTGTAGCATGCAACTGTACTGCATTCGTTTTTATTGCTGAATGATATTCCATTGGATGGATATACCACATTTTATTTATCCATTCTTCAGTTGATGGGGCTTTGGAGTTACTTCCACATTTTGGGTATTATGAAAAATGCTGCTATGAACATTTGTGTACAAGTTTTTGTGTGGATTTCTCTTGGATATATATCTAAGAGTGGAAAAGGTTAAACTCGTTTAACTCTAACCCTCACCCTGTTTAACCTTTTGAGGAACTGCCAGGACTTTTCCCAAAGCAGCTGCACCATTTTTACATTCCCACCAGCAGTTTACAAGGGCTTCAATTCTTCCACATCCTTGTCAACACTTATTATGTCTTCCTATTATAACCATGCTAGTGGATGTGACTTGGTATCTCATGGTGGTTTTGATTTCCACTGATGGCTACTGATGTTGAGCATATTTTCAAGTGCTTACTAGTCATTTGCATATCTTCTGTGGAAAAATGTCTATTCAGATCCTTTGCCCAATTTTAACTGGGTTATCTTTTTGAGTTCTAAGAGTTCTTTATAATTTCTAGACGTAAGTTTCTTATTAGATATAGGATTGGCAAGTGTTTTCTTCCACTCTTTGGGCTGTCTTTACTTTCTTTGATATATGATATGACATCCTTTGAAGCGCAAAATATCGATTTCTTTTTCTTTTGTCACTTGTCTTAGTGGCATATCTAAGAAGACTTTGTTTAGCTCAAGATCATAAAGATTTGCTCCTGTATTTTCTTCCTAGAGTTAGTTTTAGCTCTTACATTTTGGTCTATGATTCATTTTGAGTGAATTTTTGTATATAGTGTGAGGTAGGAGTTCAACCTCATTTTTCTGTGTGTAACTATCTAGTTGTCTCAGCACAGTTTATTGAAAAGATGATTCTTTCCCCCATTGGTTTTGGCATCCTTGCTGAAAATGAGTTACCCATGAATATGAGAGTTTAATTTCTGACTCTCAATCTTAGTCCACTGTTCGATATGTCTATCCTCATGCTAGTACCACATGTCTTGATTACTATAGCTTTATAGTAACTTTTGAAATTGGTAAGTATGAATCCTCTGAATTTGTTCTTTTCTAGATTTCTTGGGATATTCTGGGTCCCTTGAATTTCCACATGAATTTTAGGGTCAGCTTGCAAATTTCTGCAAAGGAGCTAGCTGGAATTTTGATAGGGATCACATTGAATCCGTAGATTGATGTGGGGAGTATTATGAAGAATATTAAATCTTCTAATCCATGAGTGTCAGATGTTTTTCTACTTATTTAGGTCTTTAATTTCTTACAGCAATGTTTTGTGATCTTAAAAGAGATGCCCTTTTTTGGTTAAATTTGGTTAAATTTATTCATTATTTTTGATGCTATTATAAATGGAATTAATTTCATTTTCATATTAATTGCTAGTATAAAGAATTATAATTGATTTTTGTATATTGATTTGTACCTTGCAATCACTGAACTCATTAGCTCTAATAATTTTTAGTGGATTTCTTGGGATTGTCTCTATATAATATCTCATCTTTAAATAGAAGTGGTTTTATTTCTTTATTTCCAATCTTGGTACTTGTTCTTTCATTTTCTTGCCTAACTGCCATGGGCAGTGTGATGTTGAATAAAAGTGGCAAGAGCATGCATCCTTGTCTTACTCCTGATATCAGAGAGAAGGGGCAGCATTCCATCTGTCACCATTGCCTATGATGTCAGCTGTGGGCTCTTAAAAGATACCCTTTATCAGAATGAGGAATTTTCCTTCTATCCCTAATTTGTTCAGTATTTTTTTACTTTATTTATTTAGAGACAGTCTTACTCTGTCACTCAGGCTGGAGTGAAGTGGTGCAATATCAGCTCACTGCAACCTCTGCCTCCCAGGCTCAAGCTATTCTTATGCCTCAGCCTCCCATGCAGCTGGGATTACAGGCACCCGCCACCACACCCAACTAATTTTTGTGTTTTTAGTGGAGACAGGGTTTCACCATGTTGGCCAGGCTAGTCTCTAACTCCTGACTTCAAGCGATCCACCTACCTAGGCCTCCCAAAGTGCTGGTAGTACAGGTGTGAGCCACTGCGCCCGGCCTTTGTTGAGTGTTTCTATCATGAAGTGGTGTTACATTTTTGTTAAATGCTTTTTCTGATCCATTGAGATGATCATGATGTGTGGTTTTGGTCTTTTATCCTATTGACATAGAATATTACATTAATTGATTTTGAGGTTGAAAACTAACCTTGTATTCCTGGGCTAATTCCACTTAGTCATGAGGTATACTTTTTTTTTCATATTGCTGGATTTTGTTTGCCAGTATTTTGTGTAGGATTTCTGGGTCTACATTCATAATACTTACTGGTCATACTTTTCTTCCCTTGTGATGTCTTTGTCTTATTTTGCTATCAGGGTAAAACTCATAGAATGAGTTGTGAAGCATTCCTTCCTCTTCTGTTTTTGGGAGGAATTTGTGAAGAACTAGTAATTGATACTAATGTTTGATAGAATTCACCAGCGAAGTCAGAGACAGTCTGGGCTTTTTTTGGTGGGAAGTTTTAAAATTATTAATTCAATCTCTTTCCTTGTTATAAATCTATTCAGATTTTCTTTTTTCTTTTTCTTTTTTTTTTGAGATGGAGTCTCGCTCTGTTGCCCAGGCTGGAGTGCAATGGCGTGATCTCGGCTCACTGCAAGCTCTGCCTCCAGGGTTCATGCCATTCTCCTGCCTCAGCCTCCCAAGTAGCTGGGACTACAGGCGCCCACCACCACACCTGGCTATTTTTTTATATTTTTAGTAGAGACGGGGTTTCACCGTGTTAGCTAGGATGGTCTCAATCTCCTGGACCTCGTGATCCGCCTGCCTCGGCCTCCCAAAGTGCTGGGATTACAGGCGTGAGCCACCGCGCCTGGCCTCAGATTTTCTACTTTTTATGGAGTCAATTTCAGTAGTTTGTGCCTTTCTAGGAATTTGTCCATTTCATCCAAGTTATCTGATTTATTGGCATACAATTTGTTCATGGTATTCTCTAATAATCCTTTTTATTTCTGTAAGGTTGGTAGTATCTCCTCTTTCATTCTTGATTTTCATTTCCCCTCCCTTTTGCCAGTCTAAAGTTTTGTCAGTTTTGTTGAACTTTGCACTCATGCATTCTAATTGCCTTTACTAATATGGATCCACACTTTTCACTTTTTCATCTTTCCAACTTGGCTGAGCCGTCCTGAGAGCAGGGTCTATATATACCCCAGGGCCTCATATAATGCTCAATACATGATTATGGACTGAATTAGAAATAAAACAAAGTTCAGACAAGCTTGGAGATTTGTTCAAAGACATGTAGGTGCTGAGAATGGCTAGTATCTCAGCTCCAACACAAGGACACTTGCCCCCGCTGTCTCACAATCTGCTAGGATGTGAGAAAGAAACTGGCCGGGTAGCAGCCAGGACTTTAGGGCCCCATTCAGCAGAGTGCCTGCTAGAACCCAGCACTGCTGCAGGTTTACTCAGCACAGATGGACTGGACTCATTCCTTGAGGTTTGGGGATATTACACTAATAAATGGAAATTGCTCCGATTTCTATTCAAGAGAAAAAAGGACTGTGAAATCACCTGAGCGATTTGAAAGTGGAATGGTTTGTCCTAGGAGGTGGCAGCTTCCCTAGGAGGTAGAAGGAACTCAGCACAGTCTACCCAGCTACTTAGCAAGAATATCATAGGGAGGAACCGCACATTGGATAGGGCAATGACTTGCTGGTGCAGGCAGTTCTCTCTGCCAGGAACATTCTCTCCCCTTTCCTTACCTGACGAATTCTAATTCTTGATGCTCGTTTTCAGAAGACAGGGTTAACAGCCTCTATGTTTATTTTCCCCTAAGCTTTGTACACATCTATAAATATTAGTCATGTGTCTGTCTTTAGGAAGACATGCTGCCAAAGACACTTTGGTGATGTCATCGGAGCACTGTTCTCCTATTTTCCAAGCACTCAGCACTGGAATATTTGCTGGATTAAATTGAACAGGGGGTTGAACGGGGATTCTGTTCTGCCCTTACATTCTTAGGAGTTTTCTAACACGTTTCCATATAGTTACTTCCCCCTGGATTATCTAGCCCCTACAATCAAATAGTCTTCACATCTCTAGCAAGAAGAGTCTAAATAGCGGATAATCCATTTCTGGGCTAAGTGTGTCAGGGGAGTCATCCACCTGTGGGGTAACATTGTCTCAATCCTTTGTAAATTACTTTGGTGAAAGAGGTGAAGCCAAATATTATCCAATTATCTTGTCCATAATACGAGCATGGGAAGTAAAGAGCCCAGAAAGCTATTGCATACATTGGACCATCCCACAGCCAAGTTCATCACACTCACAAAAGCACCCTGAACCATCTCCTAGCAATAGAGGAACTGATTTATAGCTCATGTGTGTAGACCTAGATATAAAGAAGGCAGGGAGTGCTTGTGGCACAGAACCCTGTCTACCTAAATTCGACAGGATTTACAAATAACCAAAACAGATAACGTGAAGTCTGCTCAGCTCTGCTCTGCCTATGTGGAGATTAAGCTATGATGTCCCCCTCATCCAAATCTTGGTGGCTTCAAGTTGTTAGCTTCTAAATATATATTACAAAGGGCTATGTACCAGGAAAGTAAATGAAAATGGGACCAGTTAAATTCCTCCCAGGCAAAATTATCAGCCAGAAGATTCCAGGGGAAGAATTCAATTTAAACATGTATCGCTCGCATACTTTAAAAACAAGCAGGGAGATGTGTATGCACTGGCGAGAATTTTAAAAAGATAAGATCAGACCCTTCAAGGAATATAATCAGACTTTAAAAAATCATTCCGCCTGTAATCCTAGCACTTTGGGAGGCCAAGGCGGGCAGATCACGAAGTCAGGAAATCAAGACCATCCTGGCCAACATGGTGAAACCCTGTCTCTATCAAAAATACAAAAATTAGCTGGGTGTGGTGGCGGGGGCCTGTAGTCCCAGCTACTCGGGAGGCTGAGGCAGGAGAATCGCTTGAACCAGGGAGGCGGAGGTTGCAATGAGCTGAGATGGCGCCACTCCGCACTCCAGCCTGGCAACAGAGCGAGACTCCATCTCAAAAAAAAAAAAAAAAAAAAAAAAAGAGAAAGAAATCATTCCGAGCAGGTTGGTGGAAAGTAAATTAAGGAAAGTGTTGAGTCCCAAAATGGCTGTGTCTGCACAACATGCACAAGATAACTTCATCTCCTCCTGCGGCAATAGCAGCGGTTCCTACAGCAACCCCGCAATTCAATATCTGTGCGCAGCTGTGTCTGCGCCCCAGGTGCCTGGATCGATGCCTCTCGCGGGGGTGATCTGCTGGGAAAGGCAGGCGCCGCACAACCGGGTTTTTCTTTTTTCTTGAATCACTTTTCTTTATTCTCTCTAATCTCATGCCAGATTATTGAATCACTTTTTAATGACTTGCACTAAGATGTGATCTTTTTCCCCGCTTTACTTTCTTCCTCCCTTGGTCAAAGACAATTTCTTTTCGACACCTCCCCGCCCCTGGCCGCCCCCAAGCCCCGAACCCCGCTCCACCCCCAACTCTAAGGCTTTCGTCACTGTCGGAAGCGGAGCTGGGCGGCAGCCTCGGGAGGCAGCGCCCCCTGGTGAATTTAGCGGGCTCCTGCAGCCGGGGCTCCTCCCGAGGCCCGCGCCACCTGCAGGGGGAGAGGGAAGCGTGCAGGGGCCGCCCCAAACCAAACATCCCGGCCGCCGCCGCGTACTCACTCGCCAGGGTGGTAACGGTGCCGATGTTCTCATCTCCGCCGACGCTGTAACGTGGGTCCAAGAAAGAAAATGAAGGGTTAAAATGCAGCCACGCCGAGACCCTTCAGACACTAGACAGAAACGCCCGTCTCCCGAGAAACAGCCCAGGGGCCTGGAGCTTGCCCTTTCCCTATCACTTCAGTAGAAAACCGGAAAAAGCAAACCAGAATACGACTCCCCTCCCCATAGGCCAGCACATCCAAACAAAACGCCAGCTTTAAACCGGCGGCTGATTTTCGCTGATGTTGGGGCAGGGGAGGTAGGTTGGTTCCTTGCACCCCTGCTTTCAAAGGGGAAGTAGTCCCTCGTCTGCCAGCCCCTTTCCAACTAGCCACTGCAGCGTGCATTAATATTATTGGTGTAAACGTAGTTTTTAAAAAGTTGGCCCTATTTTTTCTCTTTTCTCTTCCTGCTTGGCTTGGAAAAGCCGTTTTTAAAAGGTGTCTTCTAGAGAGTCAGCCATCTTCCAAGCCAATAATAAAATTCCAAGGTGATCAAAGTTAGAAGGGTTTCTAGGCATGCAAATATGCAGCATTCCAGAGTGGATTGGATTCCCTGCTTTTCCACACCCCCCACCCCATTCTGTGCCAAGGGTGTCTAGGAGCATCTAAAAGGTTCCCCCAAATGTTTGGGTTTAACTGTGCTGCAACGTGAGGAAGGATGCCAGAGACTCGGCACTCAGGTTAAAGCAGGTGTCAGATAGAGATGCCAGATTCCAGGTGAGGAAACACCAAACCTGCCCGGGCTTGCAGCAGAGGTTTGATCACATACAGAGCAGAAATAAGCCTGCCCAAAGTGATACAGGATAAGGGAATGCACTGATGGGGGCCAGGAAGCATCTGCTCTGCTTCCTGATCTTTTTACCTTCTGGCTCTGTGATCTTGGTCAGGTTACTTGCCCTCTCTGAGCCTTGTTTCCTCATCTGCAAAATAAAGGCCCTATAATAACAATGCCAACTACCAGATACTTGGTGTCAAGCACTGTGCTGGACACTTAAATTCTTTCTAGCCCTCAGACAGTGCTCAGGTAGTAGCATTATTTCTGCATCAGAGATGAGGAGAGAAGCTCAGAGAGGTTAGGGAACTTGCCCAAGGTTACATCCAACTGGGCAGCTAGGGCTCAGCTACAACTCTGGTTCCAAAGGCAATGATCTGTGCATCACTCAGGCCACTGCCTCCTTCTGAGATTATATCACAGAGGGAGAAATGGAAGCCAGAGAAGCATTTCCAGCCCAAACATTTATGTAGTTTCTCTCCTAGACTCCTGGCTCAAGGCTCAGCTACTGTTTTGGGCAATGTAGTGGTTTGAGGAGGCTGGTGAATACCTTTTTCAAATTAAACCTAGAAGTTGGTCATAGAAAAGAACAAAACGGCCCACCCTTCTGCTTAAGGCGTTGTTTTCTAGAACGCTCAGGGGGTTTCCCTTGCTCTGCAATGAAGGGGCCTTTGGGGCCTTGCCACACCCTCACTCACCTCCAGGATAGGCCTCGGTACTGAGTCAAGACGTCCAAGACGTTCCCAGGTGTGGACCCGGCCCCATTGCCTGCCTGAGAGGGAAGAATGAGGGGGTGAGTTTCTCTGCTTTCCCCAGTGGCCCACCTTTGCCTACCTGCCAAAAGGTCTATGTTCTTATGCTGGCCAGGACCACCTGGGCACTCTCTGGGATCTAGGGTCTAGATGGCACCATGTCTCCATATGTATCCTGCCTTTTCAGAGATGACTGAGAGCGCCCACTGGGAATGCCTGGTGCTACTCACAGCTCTGCTTCATTCTAAGAAACCCTGCCTAGGCCAAGACCAAGTAAAACTTGTCCAGCAAAAGTGCTCTTGTAATTAGACTGTACCTTTTCAAAAGGATACATTTCAGGGTCCTGTTTTTCTCATTTTTTTAAAGTTGTGAAGTATATCATAAAAGGAAATACATCATTATCCTTTTATACCAATATATCTCACCTATGCACAGTTTAAAATGTAGTAATAAAATGAAATCCCACGTAGCCATCATCAGCTGAAGAAAGCACAATGTGGACACTCTCCAGGTGCGTGTCCCTTGCCTAAAGCACTTTGTTTCTGAGCATTTTGAAGGGCATGCTGAGACTGGCCTCCCAGGCAGTTGGGGGTGAAGGCTGGCCTCCATGAGAGGCCCCCCAGGTGTGATCCCTGCTCTCTGGTGCCCAGTTCCTTTGCTACCTGCCAGGCAGGTTCACACCCAAAGTGCTGCCTCCCTAGGAACCCCTGAGCAGCTGTGCCGAGATGTGATGACCCCTTGTCCTGAGAGTATCTTCAAGGAGACCAGGGAATTGGGAGCAGGTGATATCAGGCCCCGCCGGGCAGGAAGAGGTTGGGATAAGCAGTGTATGAAGCTGCTAAGGCCCAGCCTGCCAGTCCTTCCTGGGAGGTTATGAGCAGTCAGGCCTTTGGGGTAAAGAGTGGCTGAGCGGCCACGGAGGAGGCTGCCACAGCATAGGGATAGGGCCCTGGACTTAGGGTCAGGATCCCTGATTTGTGATCCTGGCTCGAGCACTTACAAGCTGTGTGACCTTAGGCACTTCACCTTGCCCAGCTTCATTCACCTTCTTATTGATTTAGAGACAGGGCCTTGCTCTGTTGTCCAGCCTGGAGTGCAGTTGCACCACTGTGGCTCATTGCAGCCTCGAAATCCTGAGCTCAAGTGATCTTCCAGCCCCAGCCTTTCAAGTAGCTGGGACTATAGGCATGTGTCACCATGCTTAATTTTTTTCTTTTTTTTTTTTTGTAGAGATTGGGTCTTGCTTCGTTGCCCAGGCTCACCTTGACCCCCTGGCCTCAAGTGATCCTCCCACCCTGGCCTCCTAAAGTGCTGAGATTATAGATGTGAGCCACTGGGCCCAGCCTTTATTGGTTGAATCTAAAGAAAGTCATACCTCACAGGATTTTGTCATGAAGATACATCCCACTGAGTGGATGATATCATTGTGATAGACCATAGACATGAGAGGTGTCTGCTTATTCTTGGGGAGGATTCAGCTGGAGACCCTGTATTCTACTGGCCCAGAGAATAGCAGCTGGACTCTGATGACAGGCTGTTGAATGGAAGCTGTGTCTAGGAACCTCTGGGACTCCCAGCCCCCAGGCTCTCAAGGGCCTGATTCTGCTTTTCATGGATAGTGCTTTGCAGGGTCTGGGATGTCACCCGGGGGCAGATGCAGAAGTGGGTTTGGAACATCTCTGGCCTATCTGCCTCTTCCACAGACTCCCGTCTTCCCACCCTCCCCCACCTCCCTGCCCCCATTAGCACTTGCCCTGTCTCATCATCTCTTCACCTCTCTTCCTGGTACCTTCCCTTAGCTTTTCTACATGGACAAAACAAAGCACTGGATCCTTGGAGGAGTTCTACACCATGGTCTGGAGATCTTGTCCAATCCTGCCCCACCGCTGACCAGCTGTGTGACTTGGGGTGGGTCACTCCTGTCACCCACACTCCCTCTGGGGTCCCTCCACTTCCTGCTCTCTCCTTCATCTCAGCATTGGGGGAGGAAGATGAGACCAGAATGGAGGTGGGAAACCATGATGGGAAGGGAATGCTGTTGAATGCCAGGGTGGGTCGGACAATGGAGAGATGGAGATCAGGACCCGAGATGGCAGCATCTAAGAGCCAGGCGTGAGACCTTCTCTCTCCATTTTCCTCTCCAGGTTCTCATATTAGTCAAAATCTTTTCCCCTCCTGCCCCTTCTGCATCAGGGTCACTTACCGTGAGAGAGTCACCCAGGGCTCCAATTACGTTGATGTCAGCCGGCTTCAGCCTATGAACTAAGAATATAAGCAGGAGTGAGTGGAAAATGGGGCTTCCAGGAAAGCACTGGACCCATCTACTCTGAAACAAAGGAACAACTTCCAGGATAACAAAGAAAAAGTCAGTTTTTACCACCAAGACACCTTGGATAAAAGATAGGAAAAACCCATGCTTGTCAATGGGCTCTGCAATGCCAGCTGTGGAGTCTGAGTGCTGCTTCCTCTCTGGGGCACCTGGACACAGGAACAGGAAGCTGAAAGGTGGATCCTGCTTTAAGCATTTGGTGAGACCAGATGCTACAAGGCGAGTGGTGGCAGGCCCTTGGCAAGGTGATTTGGGAGGAGGGAAGAAATTGCCATGGAAATGCAACCAATACTTAATCTATTCTAGGATCTAATATTTGGGATAAAATATTACATCATCCTATAAAAATCAGTTCAGTTTCTCTAAAGTGAAAAAGGAATACTTTTATGCCACTGACTTTTTTTTTTTTTTTTTTTGAGACAGAGTCTTGCTCTGTCACCAGGCTGGAGTACAGTGGTGCAATCTTGGCTCACTACAACCTCCGCCTCCCAGGTTCAAGCTGTTCTCCTGCCTCAGCCTCCTGAGTAGCTGGGAATACAGGTGCACATCACCACACCTGGCTAATTTTTGTATTTTTAGTAGAGACAGGGTTTCCCCATGTTGGCCAGGACGGTCTCGATCTCCTGACCTTGTGATCCACTCGGCTTGGCCTCCCAAAGTGCTGGGATTACAGGCGAGAGCCAATGCGCCCGGCCGACTGTTTTTTAATTGAGATGAAATTCATATAACTAAAATTAACCATTTAAAGGTGAACAGTTCAGTGGCATTTAGTCTATTCACAATGTTGTGCAACTATCACCTCTATCTAGCTTTGAAACATTTTCATTACCCCAAAATGAGACCCTATAACCCATTAAGTGGTCACTCTCCATTTCTCCCTCCTCCCAGTCCTTAGTAACCAATAACCTGCTTTCTGCCTCTATGGATTTATCTATTCTGAATATTTCATGTACATAGAATCATATAATATGTGACTTTTTATGTTTGGCTTCTTCTATTTTGCATAATGTTTTCAAGGTTCAATTATGTTATCTCATGTATCAATACATTCGTTTTATTTTTATCTTTTGAGACAAAGTCTCACTGTGTCACCTGGGCTGGAGTGCAGTGGCTCGTGATAATGGCTCACTGCAGCCTCGACCTCCTGGGCTCAAGTGATCCTCCCACCTCAGCCTCCTGAGTAGCTAGGATTATAGGTGTGTACCACCATGCCCAGCCAATTTTTTATTTTTTTGTAGAGAGAGCCTCCCTATGTTGCCAGGCTGGTCTTGAACTCCTGGCCTCAAGTGATGCTCCCACCTCAGCCTCCCAAAATGCTGGGATTACAGGCATGAGCTACAGAGCCCAACCACTTCATTCCTTTTTATTGTTGAATGATATTCCATTGTATGGATATACCATACTTTTGTTTATCCATTCATGCATTGATAGGCATTTGGGTTATTCCCACTTTTGGGCTATTGTGACTAGTATTGCTATAAATATCTGTGTACGAGTGTTTGTTTGAATGCCTGTTTTCAATTATTTTGGTATACACCTGAGAGTGGAATTGGTGGGTTATATGGTAATCCTATGCTTATCTTTTTGAGGAAGCACCAAGCTGTTTTCCACAGCTTGACTATACATATTTTTATCTTTTGAGTTTGAGCATTCCGCGTGATGTGGCAGCTATCAACTCACAGGACAAACATGTTGAACACCAAGCAGTGGCTGGGTGCTTTGGAGACCACACAGTGATCAGAAACAGAGAATGCCCTCAAAAAGCTCACAAGCTAAGGAGAAAATGAGAAACAGCCATAGTTATTATAGTGTAAGACTGATAAACACTAAGAGAGGTGTGAAGTGATGTGAAGCTATAGAGCTGGAGGGATGATCTTCCCCTGGGGGGCCTGAGGAGGGGGTCACAGCAGGCTTCATGGAGAAGGTCGCATTTGAATTAAGCCTCAGGAATAACAGGAGGATGAGGGAGAGCGAGATCGGGTGATGGAGGGAAAAGCGTGATGGATGGATGTGGTAGGGTCAAGCTTGGATGTCTCGAAAGCCCAGCTAGTCACAGTTTGGCTTGCATGAAGCATATATGAGAGAGCAAAGAGAAAACCACCTTGGAAAGGTAGGTTAGGGCCACAGGGCCTAACCAATATCTGGTAACCAGTAATCTGCTTTCTGCCTCTATAGATTTATCTATTCTGGATATTTCATGTAAATAGAATAATATAATACGTGACTCTTTGTGTCTGGCTTTTTCTACTTTGCATAATGTTTTCAAGGTTCAATTATGTTATAGCATCTATCAATATATTCGTTTTATTTTTATTTTTTGAGACAAGGTCTCACTCTGTCACCTAGGCTGTGGCGTGTGATCATGGCTCACTGCAGCCTCGGCCTCCTGGGCTCAAGCAATCCTCCCACCTCAGCCTCCTGAGTAGCTGGGATTATAGGCTTTTATGCCTGGCTAACAAGTTAGGAGTTTAACATAGATATGCTATATATATAATTACTCACATACACACACAGGTACTACATCTACCTACCCCTTTACCTTATACACATAAGAATGTGAATCCTAGTGTATTTGGGGGACCACCCCTAGAATTTCTTAAGCCATATATAGCTTGATCTCTCAAGTCACAAGCTCACCTCCCACTCCCCCAATTACCTCACCCCCAAGGTCACCCTGACTTGGCCACAGCTCTACCTTTGCCGATGTGCTTCTATTGTGTCTAGTGGCACAACGCTGCACTAAATTATTGAAATAGCTCTTGTGGTTTGGAAGAAGCCTAGTACAGAGTTTGTACCAGGGAGTGGCCCACCCTGGTACATTTCAGTGCTTAAGTGCTTAAGAAGGATAAACTGAAAGTTGTCTGCAGGAGGCTTTCTCAACAGCCTTCTTTGCCAAAGACAGCTTATAAAGCCTGTAGCGTGACCAGATTACAATCCCAGCACTTTGGGAGGCCGACACGGGCAGATCACCTGAGGTCAGGAGTTTCAGACCAGCCTGTCCAAAATGATGAAACCCCGTCTCTACTAAAAATACAAAAATTAGCCAGGCGTGGAGGTGTGCTCTTGTAGTCCCAGCTATTTGGGAGGCTGAGGCATGAGAATTGCTTGAACCTGGGAGGAGGAGGCTGCAGTGAGCCGAGATTGCGCCACTGCAATCCAGCCTGGGAGATAGAGCGAGACTCTGTCTCAAAAAAAAAAAAAAAAAAAAAAAAAAAAAAGCTTTCAGGCCTGTAGTGAAACACAGGATGAGGTGATTTTGACACAGCTGGACTATATACAACCCACAGCACCCATCAACATCCAAATCATGGCTGTGGAATTATACCTGTGCAGGAAGCCGGATTAACATTGAGTGGAAAACATACTCAAGGGACTTCCAGGTCTCGTCTCCTTTCATGGAGACATCTTGTCTACCTTCTTTCATGCTGTCTGCCAATGGGGAGAGCCACTCCCAATGAGGATTTGCTCTCATTGGAAAAGTAAAAGTTCTTGCCTCTTCCTATGAAAGGATACAAACTCACACATACATAGTTGTAAATATATGTGTGCAAAATATATAGAGCAGCAGTCCTCCACTTGAGCCTGCATCGGAATCACCTGGAGAGCCTGTGGAAACACAGATGGCTGGGCCCCACCTTCAGAATTTTTGACTCAAAAGGTCTGGGGTGGGCCCAAGGATTTGCATTTCCAACAAGTTTCCAGGTAATGCTGATGCTGCCAGTCCAGTCTGGGTACCACATTTTCAGAACCACTGATAGAGACACTCAATTATCAAAGCCATTGACTGCAGTCAAGTACTGCGCTTGGACCTGAAAAACCTGGAATCAAGCCCAGGAGGCAGAGGCTGCAGTGAGCTATGGTTACACCACTGCACTCCAGCCTGGGCAACAAAGGGAGCCTGTCTGTAAAAAATTAAATAAATATTTGGCTGCGTGTGATGGCTCATGCCTATAATCCCAGCACTTAGGGAGGCCAAGTTGGGAGGATCACTTGAGCCCAGAAGTTCGAGACCAGCCTAGGCAATATAGTGAGACCCCTTCAATAAAAAAGAAAAAAAGACTAGAGTTGTTTCTCCTGTTTGTATGTATAAATTGTCTTGTGGCCCTCACAACTGTAGCTGCCATTGCACAGCCTGATGACAACTCTGCCTCTTAGATTCAAGAGCTGCTGACTATCTTTCTTCAGTGTTCTTTCTCCTCCCCACCGCCATGCCTTGAATCCACCCTTACACACACACACACATACACACACACCATGCACACATGCACCCTTCCACATGATTACAGCCTGCTTGGCTCTTCCCAGCCATCCACAGCTACATCATGTGGTTAGAAGAACAATATCAAATCACAAAGCCAGCTGCACACATTAGCGCATGTCCACCAGGCTGTGCAGGAGAACTTTAAAATGACCTCTTCTCAAAGAAATCACGCAATGGGGTTAAAAAGGCAACAAAACAAAAAATAAGACCTTTTCCCTCCAACTCTAGAGTGGTTTATTTTAGCTTCTGGTGATAACAGTCAAACACTGTATTCTTACTGCCATAATGCATCATACAGTGAATCCTGTGAACACTAGCTTGTATGCAAATGTTAGGGGAAATCCTTGGGACTGGGTAAAATATGGCAGAGATAGATAAATTTGCTTCAAAAATATTATCATTACAGTTTGCTAAAGAGGCAGCTGAAACCTACCATTCCTGTCTCCTAAATCTGTAGCAGGCAGAAAACACATAGACACACACACACACACACACACACACACACACACACACAGACACACACACTCCCCCCTATGTTTATGTCTGTGTGTACATACATATGTATAGATAGACTGATTGGTCTATGGCCATACCGCCCTGAAAGTGCCTGATGTCATCTGATAGATTGGTTGATTGTGGTGGGGGTGGTTCTCCAGTTGGCCATTCTGAAGGAGTCTCAGCAAGAGATACAGTAATAAACCAGATGAAGCAAACCTGGGTGGGAGGAGTTGACTTAATCTGTGATCTTATTGTTAAGATAGAGCAATCACATTTCACTGGCCTAATTTTCCGTAGACCTTGATTTGAGGTTTGTTAATGTCATCATTAATGACAAACACAGCTTAGAAATACAGTAAAGCACTTTAGCAGTTGCTCTCCCTGGAAAAAGAACTATTTAGTGATAAGATTAAATTTGTGTGGGCTGATTAGCTAAACATTATCTGGTACAAACTGTCCACCACCTTGAGAGAAGCTGATAAACACATCATTAACTCATCACGATTTCTACAGAGGGGACCTCTTATCAGAAGGCCATCCAAGCCATGATGAAGCATCACAAATAGCAAGGAAATTGCACGCTAGACTGTAGAATGGGGACACTGCCCACTGTACATGGAAGGTTATACCCAGGAGAAAGGCTTGGTATGCTGGGGCTTTGTCTTGTGTAACCCAGCAACTTAAACCACCTGGGGCCCTAATCTGAAAAACATGCTTTCTCTCAATTGTCACCAAGCATTGCCCAACCTATTTGCCGTCTGATTTTAGGGACTTACATTAAGACTTCCACAATGGCAGTAAGCAGCTGCCTCAAGATTGGAACCATGTTTTGCCTTTGGAGTCTTCAGTGTGAGTTTCCATGAACCAATGCGTGCCTTCCACAGAGGAGCTCAAGAAACGTGTTAACTGGAATTAAAGGCTAAGTGACTCTGTGACAGGGACTTTACAGATCTCGAAGTTTTAGATGATGAAAACCAAAGGGCAGGGAAACACTTCTCTAAGTGTCTTGGGGGAGTTTGAACTCGCTCAGTAGCCTGGTTGTGTCCAGGGACAAGCAGGCTGTTATTTCCCACAGGGCATCATTCCTTCCTGATGACAGGGTAGGTCAAGTCACAAGACCCCTGAGTAGGTGGTGACCACAGAAACGGCCTCATGACCTACACTGAACACTGCACTGCTGGCTCACGATGAGATGATGCCCGTGGTGAATGACCACCCAGTGCTGTAACCTGGCCATTTTTCATATTGGCTTTTGAAGAGCTGATTTTAGCCAAATGGGTCAAATCAATGACATCAGGGACTTAGCAAGGAATTGATGGCTTAACATAAATGAATGAACTGTTCTGGTTTATACTATTGGTGACAGCAGCATGTAATTAGCTTTGTGGATCCCTATTTGCAAAAGCTCTGAATTTTTCCCACTGTGTGGAATTTGCCATCAACATAGCCACCTTCATCAGAAAGTCAATAAGCCATGTCCCCTGTGACTCCTCATTGTCACTCTTTTATTTTCAAAAAGTGACTCCTTTTCTCGCTGGGAAAATCCTAAGCTCACTAGTAGGCCCAATATGTTTTTCTTGGTTATGCTAACTATGTTAGGGAGAGGGCCGTCTAGCAATGGAGCATGATATGAGTGTTTACAAAGTGATAAAGTCCATAGGAGAGAGCACTTGGCAAATTGCATCTATGTGCTGACTAGGAGGAAAAAGTTGCAAGTTTTTAGTTTTTACTGGCTACCCAATACCAACTGATTATAAAAAATCACTTACATTAACTCTATGTATCTCATCCTAGGGCCCCGTAAGTCAGTGGATAAAGCACATCACTCACGAGCTCTGAAGTGTACTCAGAATGAGGCGCCCAGGTTGCCAGGGCCAGGGCCTGTTGATGACAGGTTGCATCTCATTTTGAAACATCACTTTTAATGATGTTTAGATGCATGTATCTGTGGTCAGTTTGGAGAAGCACTAGAAAATGAGACTATAAAGAAGGGTTTTGAAAATAACTTTGGACCAGTATGGTAGCTTATGCCTATAATCCCAGCACTTTGGGAGGCTGAGGTAGGAGGATCATTTGAGCCCAGGAGTTCAAGGCCAGCCCGGGCAACATAGTGAGACCTTGTCTGTACAAAAAATAAAATTAGCTGGACATGGTGGCATGGGCCTATAGTCCCAGCTACTTGGGAGGCTAAAGTGGGAGGATCTCGAGCCAGGGAGATCAAGGCTGCAGTGAGGTGAGATCGCACCACTACACTCCAGCCTGGGCGACAGACTGAGACCATCTCAAAAAAGAAAAAAAAAAAAAAAAAGGAAAGAAACTTTGAAGGCAAAATGCAAAACAGTTATTGTAAAAGATATTCTTTGTGAAAAATTGTTTTAATGAAAGGCATTTTGGTCTAGTTGATTTTTCAATACCTTTTTCAATCCTAGGGATTGTTGATCTGATGATTTAGAAATGCTCATTCAGATTAGTTCGGCAAACATTTATTGGGCTCCTACCATGTGCTTGAGTCACTGGAGGTATAAAGATAAGATGATCTCCTCTTATAAGACATATATCAGATTATTTTGATTAGAAATTGCAAACATGATCTCCAGAAGAGTGTATGACCTCACCAGAAATATATGATTAATATCAACGGAAAATAATAATATGCACCTGTGCTGTCTTTTTACCTACCCCATCAGTCACAAGGATGGTTAGAATGTTCAGTCAAGATCACTGGCACATGGCTGGGTGCAGTAGCTCATGCCTGTAATCCCAGCACTTTGGGAGGCCAAGGCAGGTGGATCACCTAAGGTCAGGAGTTCAAGACCAGCCTGGCCAACATGGCGAAACCCTGTCTCTACAAAAAATACAAAAATTAGCTGGGCATGGCGGCAGGCACCTATAATCCCAGCTACCTGGGAGGCTGAGGCAGGAGAATCGCTTGAACCCGGAGGGGTGGAGGTTGCAGTAAGCGGAAATCACGCCACTTCACTCCAGCCTGGGTGACAGAGCAAAACTCTGTCTCAAAAAAAAAAAAAAAAAAAGATCACTGGCACAATAACGAAATGTATTTTTCATTATTGGCCAGTTAACTGTGACCATTTTTCTGAATGACACTTTCCAGGTGAGACTCAGAAGTGCAGGCCCAACACTCATCTATGAGTGCTGATTCCAGGTGGAGAGCGAGTGTTTGGGTCCCATGCTCACCTTGGTCAGATCGGGGAGCCTAAATCTACCCATCTTGTTATTATATAAATGGCTCCTGTCACCAGAGGATCTCAGATTTTAAGGCCTTGAGATTTCTTGATCTTTAATCTTCAAGTGCTGATAAACACACTAATCTTCAGGGTCAGGGAATAAGGAAGAGGTTTACATTTTACCCAGCTTTTAGATGTTGAGATATGCTCTAATGAGATTGGCTGGTTATCACTTTCATGACAGAAACATCATCTAGACTGATTATAAAATGCTTTAGAGAGCATTCTTTCAGAATAAGATTAAAAAGGGAATGGATATTACTTTGCTGTAAATGTGTGTGGCTATTAAAACTTTCAGATGTTCTCTCTAGACCAAGTGAGCTGGTTTATGCCTGTAATCCCAGCGCTGGAAGATCGCCTGAGCCTGGGAGTTCAAGACCAGCCTGGGCAACAATAAGACCCCATCTCTTAAAATAAAATAAAAAAAGGCAGGTGTGGTGGTAATGCCTGTAGTCCTAGCTACTTGGAGGCTGAGGCAGGAGGATCACTTGAGCCCAGGAGGTTGAGGCTGCAGTGAGCCACAATCATGCCACTGTACTCCAGCCTGGGCAACAGAGTGAGACCCTGTCTCAAAAAAAATTTCTCTCTCTCTATATATAGACATATATACACACACACATCTATCTATCTATCTATATAAACACACATCTATCTATCTGTATCTATACCTAATCTATCTATTTTTGAGTAAGGGTGTTTATTATAGGAGGGTCTACATATGAAGCTGATAATTTATTTCTGCTAATAAAGTCCTGCTAGTTAACTAATGGGAATGAGTTGGCACCGTGTATGAGGGGAAATAAAGACTAAATGTGTATATGTAAGATCTATATCCCCTATTCCATTCTTCTACAACTTAGAACAAGAGTCAGTTATATACCGAGGTTTTGGTTAGAATATTTTTAACTTTCCTGCCAGCCATGTGGCTTAGTTGGAGTGTGGAGAGCTACGGCATGTGTGAAGGGCAGCCAAGCATTTATTTGCTCTCCTGATGCTCAGCACAAGGAGACAATCTGACTACAAAGATTTGCATCCCCGGAAGATTCTTGCTAGGCACTGTGACATCCCCAAACTTAATTTTCTGTTTTTTATAATCCTGAGGCCATGAGAAGCAATAGATCCATTAGAATGTAAACTCCTGAAGGCAAGGAGGCACTCAACAATCCTCTAACACACAAATGAGTAAATAAACGAACAAATAAATGGACACGTGAGTCCCCCCCTTTAGGACCAAGCATGGGAATCTATAACACTGCTACAGATGCTCCTAGGCTGATGTTTTGAGTCACTCAGGTCACCAGATGGCCATGACTTCCCAAGGTTACATGCCCATAGCTATCACACCCAGGCTACCTTGCCTGGAGGCAAAGGTACAGCCCTCAGGCAGACCGTCTTTGGGAAGGTTGCTGATGACTGCCTAGAACACCCCATTTTATGGCCCAGCAACAGACATTTTAGAAATACTGAGAGGCAATGAAGATGGCGCGTTCATAAGATGACGTGCTTTCCTGCTCTGCGTGGTGTTTTAGTGCATTCTGTGTGTGAGTGAATCTGCAGGCAACTCAGACAGGGACTGTGGACTGGCTATTTTTGCTTTCTGCTTAAAGGTAGTTTTGCTCTTTTGGAGAACAAATCCGCCCATTAAGGCGTCAAGGCAGGGACGATGACAACTCACACAACTAACATTGGGTTCTTTGCAGAACATGGCCTGGTACAGGGTTACTGCTCAATAAATGCTTTCTGATAATGATATCACATTTTAGTTAAAGAATAGTCAAACACAGCCATGGCTTTACAAATATACATACAGAGTTATTTCCGTTGTCCCTGAGAAACCACTCGGGAGTATTTCAGGTTATGTGGAAAGCCCTTACTTGGATGATTTCAGGCCTCGAATGAATTTAAAAATCACTGGGTGCAAGCTGTGTACCTGAGGTGGGAACCGTATCGGAGGGGTCTTTGTCAGGACATCTGATTTCCGCTCCTTCTCTTACCTGAAATGAGACACACAGGGAAATAAGGAAAACAGATTTTTCTAAATTGGAAATGGGTGAGAAGTGGGGCCTCTATTTTGGAAAACATCATTTAAGATAAAGTAAAACTTTGATGTCGTTTAAGATTTCTCCCTCTCCTTCAACACTCATATCCAATTGTCCACATCTTTTCCAAGTGCTCCCAAATCTGCTCCCTCTGCTCCAGTGCCTCTGCCTCCACCTAAGTTCAGGCCTTTGTTATTTCTTGCCAGGATATTGCAATGATTCACCAGCATCATGGCCGTCTGCCCCACAGACTTGCTCCTCACCCTCTGAATCTATCCAGAGTGGTCATTCTCAACGTGATCTGATGTGTCACTCCTCTGCCCAAGTTCTCAATGAAGGCAGGGATTTTTATCCATGTTGTTTGTTATTGTGTCCCCAGAGCCTAGAACAGTGCCTGGCATAGCAGATGCTCAACAAGTATTTGTTAGTTGAACAAATAAGTTACCACACCATATTAACTTCAGCAAAAAGTCCAATCTCCCTAGCATGGCCTAAGAGGCCTCTAAATATTCTAAACCACCAGCCCTTGACCTGAGTCTCCATATTTCCCTGCATCCAGGCCTTTGCCCAAGTAGTTACCTTCTCCCCTTTCCCTTTCCTTTCTTCTATTTGCTCACCCTCCCATCAATCTGCCTCAGCCTTAGTCACCCTTCAAGACTGAGGTCGTGGGTATCCTTTGGAAAGCCTTCTTCAACTTTCTCCTGTCTAGGTTAGTTTCTCTTCCTCTGTGTTCCCAGAATACCCCATGAAAACATGCATTACAGTACCTATTATAGTACCATTGTGCTATAATTGCCTGTTGACTTGTCTATTTCTCTACCAGACTGAGTTCCTTGGGACAAGTCCTATTTTTTATTTACATTTTAATCTCTCATACCTGGTATCCATCCATCCACCTATCCATTCATTTTTTCATTCAACAAATAGTTATTGCTGCCTACCCTGAGTTCCCGCCTCACTGAGCTTGCATTCTAGTGGTACACAGCAGACAGTCAATAAATGTATCCTGAAGAAATGTATCACTGCTTTTATCCGATGATAATGATAGCAATACTTATACAGAATTCATGGTATGCTAGATTCTATTATAAGTGCTTTATACTTACTGACTTATGACATTAATAACTCTACAAGGTACAACTATTACTGTCATTATTTCCCAGGTTAAAAAACTAAGGCACAGGGAGGTTAAGTATCTTGCTCATTGACACAGAGCCCATAAGTGAAAGAGTCTGGATCTGAACCCAGAGCTGGTTACTTTACCTCACTGTGCCATGCTGCGTCTCAGGTGTATGCTCATTGCTATGCTGGTTAGTGTGAGTCAAGTTGATAAATCGAGTCTTTCACACTGTGTCTATCAGGGTGGAAGCCCAGGCCATGAACTCTGCCTCCACTATTTGGAGTAAATCTCACCCTTTTCCATAAAATAGGGAGGAAAGGATGTCACTAGGACCAAATTTGTCTCAGCCCACCTCAGTCCCTCCTTCTCTGGGAAAGAAGACATCAACCCTTGAGTGTTCCTTGCTTTCCCAGAGGAGTGCAGGGTGCCCTGCCTAATCTCCACGGGAAGTCTGGGGAGACTCCTGAGAAAAGCAGTGAGCAAGGCATGAGCGCCCGTCAGGGGCCCCCTGCCAGTGTGGACCCACTCAAGGGCTTTCGAGCTCCACACGATCTGGGTTCAGACCTCACCACAATTCTCCGCTCTTTCTTAATTTTCTCTTCAGATGACGTTCTCAGATGATTTTAGAAGAATTTGTCAGAGATTTGGGAAGGTTCAGAAGAATCTGTCTTACATCAAAACAGATTGGGAACAGGAGGTGCTGGGCAGTGCAGACACTCTGTCAAGCCCCCCATGCTGGTTGTGGAGGCAGCTCTGAAGATGAACTGTGGGGGAGACCTGCTTCCAGGCACCCAGGGGATGGCCACATGCTGGATCCTTCTCCCTCCCCCAGCCTGTCCTGACTGAACATCAGCGGTCAGTGGCAGACCTCCATATGCCTAGGGGCAGCGGGAGTTCCAGGATGTTAAGAACCACATGGAATGGCTGGGTGTAGTGGCTCACATCTGTCACCTCAGCACTTTGGGAGGCTGAGTTGGGTGGACCATGAGGTCAGGAGTTCGAGACCAGCCTGGCCAACATGGTGAAACCCTGTCTCTACTAAAAATACAAAAAAATAGCCGAGTGTGGTGCTGCGCGCCTATAATCCCAGCTACTCAGGAGGCTGAGGCAGGAGAATCGCTTGAACCCAGGAGGCTAAGGTTACAGTGAACTGAGATCACACCATTGCACTCCAGCCTGGATGACATAGAGAGATTCTGTCCCCGCCCTCCTCCCGCCAAAAAAAAAAAAAATTCTATTGAGGTTGCAAATCTGGCCAGTCGATCTGCTTTAAGATAATCCAGGCTGGGCGTGGTGGCTCACATCTGTAATCCCAGCACTTCGGGAGGCTGAGGCTGGCAGATTGCTTGAGGTCAGGATTTCAAGACCAGCCTGGCTAACATGGTGAAACCCCATCTCTACTAAAAAAAATACAAAAATTAGCCAGGCATGGTGGTGTGCGCCTGTAGCCCCAGCTACTCAGGAAGCTGAGGCAGGAGAACTGCTTGAACCCAGGAGGTGGAGGTGGCAGTGAGCCGAGATGGCACCACTGAACTCCAGCCTGGGCAACAGAGTGACACTCCATCTCAAAAGAAAAAAAAAAAAAAAAAAACCACGTGGAAGGTTCGAAAGATTCAGCAAGAAGTACAGCCCCTGGTTCATCTGCATGTTTGTCAATTACAGAAAACCTTTCCTTACCTCAAGCTTGTCTTGGGGTTTCTGCAGTCTGGTCAGGTAGTTGCTGTTTCTGTAGCTGAACAGATAGGGGCTCTCCTGCAGGGAAAGGTGACATGTTGGAATCGTGACCCTAGAAGTCTGTATCCCTTAATTATCAGGCTTGAGCATCCAGTGATGCTTTTGGCCAACTAGGAACATTCACATCACGCTTCCAGTGAGGACCAAACCATTCTCTGGCTCTTCTCTCTGGTCCCTGAAGGACTCATGAATGCGTTGACATTTGCCATTTGTGATAGACAGTCTCTCTTGCTCTTTACCCTGGGGGTTCATGCTACCAGGCTAAGTATATATATTTTGATGAGAAGGGAATCTAATTTTAAGCTTCTTGGCAGCCAAAGCAAAACGTGCAAGAAGGTGAATTGTATACTTATTATTGCATAGTAACAAAAAACTTACCAATTCATCAAGAAAGCCAAATACTTGACTAGCATTAAATGATAGAAAGACTAAAAATACAAAAAAATTAGCTGAGTGTGGTGGCACGTGCCTGTAGTCCCAGCCACTTGGGAGGCTGAGGCAGGAGAATCTCTTGAACCCGGGAGGCAGAGGTTGCAGTGAGCCAAGATTGTGCCACTGCACTCCAGCCTGGCAACAGGGCGAGACTCCGTCTCAAAAAAAAAAAAAAAAAAAAGAATCTCATTCATTTATGTCCAGTTATTTTCTCATCCACTTATTTGGAAACATTAATTATAAGCCTACTACATACTAGGCACATATTTAAGATGTAGTCAAAATGATCCACCTTTCAGGTACTTAGATACTCACCATCCCTCCCTTCTTTGCCACTCTGAGGTAGAGGAAGGTCTGGAAATGGCATCTGGGGCAGAGGGCCAGGACCCAGAGGAGATACGTGGGGCAGCATTTGGGGCCAGGTGAGCTGTGGCCTTGTTCCTATGCCTTCCACAGGCATGGAGGGGGCTGCAGTTTTGCTAGAACAGCTCTCATGGCCCACAGCTGTAAACATTAGGGCTGCTATGTATGCAAAACTGTGTGCAGGCCCAGAAGAACAGAACCAGGATTCACATCTCAAGTAAGACCCACTTCACAGCAAAGCCCACTTGGCCACCCCACCTGTACCCTCGATTCAATAAGAGTCCCTCCTCTGCCCAGTCCCTCCTACCTGAGAGGGACACTTCATTGGCCTCCTGTGTTTTACACTCAATGGCTCATCTTTCTCTCCTGCTGGCTCCATCTAGAAAGGAACGTGGGCTTTAGAACAGGGAAGTTTTGTGCAGGTAGCAGCCTGCCAAGTCACCAGTGAGAAAGACTCATTAGTCCAGCAGCAGTACCAGGGAACGCATTAGAAATGCACGTGTCCAGCCCCTATCCCCAAACTACTGAGTCTGAGACTCTGGGGCTGGGGCAGCAGTCTGTGTTGTAAGCAGCTCTCCAGGCGATTCTGATGCACACCCAAGTTTGAGAACCACAGCATGAGAAGCAGCATCGGTTTTATATATATATATAGAAGGGACTTCCTAGTCTACCTCCCCTAGAAGGAAAAGCTGCACAGCAGAGGTTGAGGTGGGGCCCAGCCAGCCAGGACAGAGCTGGGACTCCAACATTGGTGTCCTGCATCCAACCAAACATCTAGCAATGGGTCACACAGCTTTCTGATCACGTGGGGGCCGGTTATCCAGCTTGGCTTCTTGTCCCCTCCTTGCTGCCCAGCTACTTTCTGGCTCACTGATTCAAGTTCCCTTAGACAGGAGAGCCAGTATGGGAAGGAAGGGCAAATGCATCGCTTTTGCATGAAGCATGTATTCTTTCCCAAGTCCTCCCCGCAGCCTGTGTCCACAACCCAAATGTAGGTAAATCTGCGCACAATAGAGAATGGAAACCCTCCATTCCCTGATAACTGCTTTCACAGCTTTGAGTGAAGCAAGTTATGGGGCCTGGGTCAAGTCTCATGTCTTTCACGGGGTCACAAATACAGTGACATGGAACACAGCACAGCCAACACTCACAAACCGCTCGAGTATCTAGTGAGCCAGGAGTGGGTGGTGTGGTATCCGCTGTGAAATAGGCAGCTACTTAAATGACAACCACGAAGGCCATCAAATGACATCTAATAACGTAGATAAAACATTTATAGTATAACAGCAGGAGAAACCAGCAGATTATCAACTTAGTAAAGCATTAGACATAGGGAAGTGAAGGCCGTTAAAGAATTAGAGGGAGGGAGGGATTTTTTTTAAAGTTGTTTTTGTTATTTTTAAATGTTCATTATACATATATAAACACTTACAAAGAAAAATGCAATAGCTTGGAGGGATTGCAGATTTTCTTCTGCACGTGCTATTTCCTACTGTTGGAGAACCAGTTTTACTGTCATCTGGCTGCCCACAGGTGCTGGGCTCTGGTCGTACCTCTGGCCCTCACCTCCCCTTCCAATGACTCTGCCAAGGGACGTGGGAAGCTACTGGATGGGGCAGCCTGTCTGGCTCAGTCACAGCTTCTACCAACCTCCATGAGGATTTTCAGATTCCTCAGCGGTATCTTACTCCAGCATCTGTGCCCCAGTAAGCAAGAAACAAGAAAAGAACTTTACCCTTAGTGGAACTGGCTCTTCAGCCAGACTGAAAAAGAATCAGATAAGGAGGTATAATTAGCTGAACATTTGGAAAAGGAGTGGCAACTCTCTAGCTCAAGGCCTAGGAGAGGAAATGGACTCCACACTTCTTTCTGTTTTATTCTGATGGTGGCCGCTCCTAGAAACAAGGTCCCACCTGGAACATTCAAGGCGGCTGTCAAAGGAAGTATTGAGCAGGCCTGGGTGAGGGCCAGGTGCTGATCTGTCTTGCCACCTTCTCTTCCCCAGTTTTTTTTTTTTTTTTTTTTTTTTTTGGAGACAGGGTCTCACTCTCATTGCTCAGACTGGAGTGCAGTGGTGTGATCACAGTTCATTGCAGCCTTGACTTCCTGAGCTCCGGTGATTCTCCCACCTCAGCTTCCTGAGTAGCTGGGACTATAGGTGTGTGCCACCATACCCAGCTAATTTCTTGTATTGTAGTAGAGGCAGGGTTTTTGCCATGTTGCCCAGGCTATTCTCAAACTCCTGGGCTTAAGCATTCCTCCTGCCTCGGATTCCCAAAGTGCTGGGATTACAAGCATGAGCCACCACGCCCACCTTTCCCCAACCTTTCAAGAATTTAATCCATAATGGAATCTGGAAAGAAACCTTGAAAGAGCCATATCTAAATGATTCTGATAAAGTGGATAAAGCAGAGTCTATTTTTTTTTAAAAGGGCCTCAAAGAAGGAAAATTCATAGATTTTCCCAAGAAACCCATTTCCGTTGAGAACTTTGTCCTAAATGTCTCTTTAGGAGTCCCCTCCATCCTCCTTGCTTCCATTCATTCCCTTTACGCTGGCTCTGACCCTTTCTTCTCCTGCATCCCCAATCCCCAGAAAGGATGGAAATGACACAGTTACTTCAAATAATTCCTCCTGTGTGCCTCTTTCTCCTGCCACACTGTGGGGCCCATAAATGCACATGTGCTGCTATTTACTCCAGGGACAACTGGGGCTGGTCTGGGCTTCCACCCCACTGCACATCTCCCCAGCACGGCTTCCCTGCCACCGGGGAATGAACTGCAGTGTGGGAGGGGTGAGGGCAATGACCTTAAAAATCCTCTCCGAGCAGCAGAATCCTCCCTGGACTGTGAGCAATCCCCAAGTTCCTTATTCTGCCTGTGGCTTCAGCACCTGGTGTAGACTCGGCATGAGGTAGGGTCAGTGATTGCTGAGAGGGCCAGGGACATCAGTTCCCTAAAGGTGGGTCCTCTTCAAAACGACTGATGTACAAGAATTACCAGAAATTATTGCGGCAGCAGCAGAAAGGGCCTAGGGAATGAACCGTGTCCCAGACACAAAATCCTCCTGGGCTTGGCACCAGGAGTGCAAGCTTCAGCCTGGAGGCCTCACTCAGCCAGGACAGTTCCAGGCATGTTTAGATGGGGCTGCTGTCACCTCCCATGCTGATGGGTGGAGCTTTTCCTTTGCTGGTCATCAATGCTCACCTGTGCTAGGGCTTGGAGGATGAGGGAGGGAGGGAGGGAGGGAGGATGCTGACGTGGTCTGGGTATGTGGCTTTGTGGGCTACAGAGCTGAGAGCTATCCTCCTTCCCTACAGCTGTGTCCGGGGGTGTTTGAGGACAGAGTAATGGACCTGGACTCCCTGTGATCATGGGGATTCTGCCAGTCCCTCTCTGCTCCCCACACAGAGGGCAGCCCTCACCTGGGCTCTGTGTGTCTGCGAGGGTAGACACACAACAGGTACACCTGCCTTCCACCTCGATGTCCCAGTCCAGCCCAGCAAAGAATCACAGATGTGGTGGCAGAGACTCCCGCCCTCCCCGCACCTGGAGGACGCAATTAGCGAAACCAAGGGTAGGAAGGAGCCCAATGCCCTCCCATATTTTCACAAACCCTTGGGTGCTGGCTAAGGGTGCTTAGACCTTTTTGGCAGGTAGAGAAAATGGACACCCCAAAAGACCGTGTGACTTGCCTCAAGAAACCACCGAAAGTGGGACTGAAATCAGAGCCCGGGTTTTCTGGCTCCTGTCCAGTGCCCTTTGCCCTAACCTGTTACACCCGTCGCTTCTCATGGCTGAATTCGGGTCTGCAGGAGCTTCTGATGTGTTCCAGCAGCTGTGCTCCATCTGGGAACTGTGGGATGGTCTGGCATTTTGCTTGTGAGGAAACGAGGGACTGGGGATGCTTGGGGAACCCCCTCCTATCCTGTCTCTCCCTGCCCCCCATGTCCCTGCTGGCTGAGGCTGCAGGAAGCTTGGGGTTTGCACTGGGAAACTGGACTTGTATGGGTGTGGAGAGAGTGAGGTCACTGCTTACCTAGGAAAGCCACATCCTCCTCCTCTTCTAAGCCCTTGTGACACTCTCTGTGTCGCAGGCCTTTGGCCTTGAGGGTGAGACCTTCCATTCCTGTGTACGTGCTCATTCTGACCCTCGAGTAGTTTTAAGAGACCGTACGTGGGGTGTACCTTATTTGTATGCATGGGACCATCACCTGGCAGCTCTGTAAAGGTGGTTATTATTGCTATTGCCACCAATATCAAGGACAAATAGCATGATGAAAGGAGAAAGGGATAGGAATCCAGCCCTCTCCCTGGACCTGCCCTCTCCAGCTTCTCTGTCTGGTGCTCAAGGGCTCCTTTCACGCTGGGAGGCTTATCTCCGTATCTCTTCTCTTATCAGACAGGCCTCTTCCTGCCCTTGCTGCTGCATCTGACGCATTCTTCTCTCCATGCCCTTTGCTCACAAAGGTCCCTTTGCCTGGGAACGCCCTCCCTGACCTCCTCCAACACATTTCACAAAGCCCATTCAAATCCCTTCTTCATGGGCTCTCCCGGCCTCATTGTTCACGTTGCTTCTTGGTGCGTGGCCCAGCACAACACTGCTGGCTGAGTCCCTTTTGACTCTTGTTCCTCTGGGCTGTCTGGCCCTTCCCAGCTACACCTGAAGCCTGGTGAGAACAGAAGCCACATTTGGTGGGTCTCTTGTATCCCCCTTGGAACCATGGAGGGTACAAGGGCAGGGTACAAGGTGGTATGGTACCTTCAAGGGCAAGCCATGTCACAGGTGTCCTTTTGTTGGTTGGGAGAAAGATGGCAGGAGAGGAGAGGTTTGGCTGAGCTGGAATCATCAGCCCTCCCTCTCCCTGAGAGAGGGCTTGGGAGAGCAGTCCCTGCTGGAGGGGCCAGGTTCCTCTTCTCTGCCCATCATGGGAGATCAGCAGCAAAGTGGATTTCTGGGGACATATTCCCTGCAAGTGCCAGGCACACTGAGAAACGTCCCTGTTCAGAGAACTCAAATGCCTTCTTCAAAGGACAGACAGTACGTTTCCAGTGTCAGGGACTGTCGGAGGCCGTGCCCCTTCCCTCCCTACACTCTGTTTCACACTGGCTCATGTGTGCTGAAATGCAGCTGTCCCTGGTACTCAACACAGTATGTCAGTTGTGGAGATGGATCCACAAAAGAAGAAAAATGAATTTCTGTCACTAGAATTCTAAAAATAAGGCAGCTTGGGTGGGAAGAAAATAAATGGCAAATTCAGGTCTCTGTCTGATGCCCTGAAAAGGTTCAAAGCCTTGACGTCACATTCCATCCCCTGACTAATCCCAGATATCCCTGGGGGCCCTTTGGAATCTGGGGATATCCTGTTACAGTTACAGTAAAAAGGCCAATCCATGTGGAGTGCTTACTACAGGCCAGGAGCGAGCTGCGCGCTAGATATGTTGGGCCAGGGGCTGACCTGGATTTTGCAGAAAGAGCATTGAGACCTGAGTTCACAGAGCTTGTGAGTGGTGGGCTTAGCATTCCAACCCAGGCCTTCATCACACTGCAGTCCACGCTTGTTCCAGGCACCACTTTGGGCCTTGACAACCGCACAACACCGCCTAAGTGTGAGGGCAGGCTGGACAGGAATGGTGAGGGGAGCACATTCCCCAGTGCTTGACTCAAGCAGGTCTTCCACACAGACTCTGAGAAATGGCCCTGCCTCTGGGAAACCAGGGCTGAGGCTCCTGTGAGACCCTTGCTGCTCACTGGCCTGGCTGCAGCGCAGCACCTGTGGCGAGGCAAACTCTCAGGCAGTCAGAGAGGGGCGTCACCGGGAGACAGAAGCATCCCTGGTGGCCCAGAACCATTGTCCTGGGATCCTGGGGCGGCCTGCAGCCCCTCCTCAGCACGGTGGGCTCAGTGGTGGTGGAGACCTTGCCCCTGCTCTGTGGGCCCCACCCCAGGCCCCATCTACTCACCATCCTATTCCAGAGATGCCAGGCCAGCGTGGTAGAATCCTGGAGTCGGGGGTCCTCCTAAAACAGAACCAGTTGACAGCGGGACCTTTTGTCTCCCCAGGAATGCAACGGACCTGCTACACACTTTGAAGCTCTCTCTGGCATAGAGTTGGGGCAGCCTGATCTGTCCAGGCCTTTTCTCTCAGCCCCTCATCAATAACAGGGGCACTTATGGGACCACCGTCTGGGGTCAGGGCCCTGAGGTCAGGGCCTGCAGGAGCAGGTGGCACGTCAGGCAGCTCCATGTCATCATGGGGTTCTCTGTCACTGAACTAAACAGTGGAAGGAGGGGGTGGCAGGGAATGATTCAGGTGTGATCTGAGTAGAAGGATGAAGGAAGGGAACGTGAGCTAATATTTCTCCTCACCCTCTTAAACCATCACTTTAAACACTGTTTATGGTGTGGAGATGGCACAAGGATTCCAACAGGCAGGAGCCTGGAGGGAGGGACTGTTCCCAGACACGGGACTGAGGCTACGGAGACCTCGGTCAGCAAGTGTGGACCAAGTGCTACATGGTCTGGGTGGCCCCTTGCCCAGTGTCCTGGGGGAGCGGGCAAGGGCAACTGAGATTCCCCTCCCTTCCAGAGATGGATGGAGAGGAGCATGCAGGGGGAGGGACAAGAGCTGGCATCCCTGGAGATTCTCTTCGGAATAACCACAATGGCCAAGAGGTGCGAGCACTTCCCCAGCACCGGATGCCACTTTACATCCCCCCAAGTACGTGCCACCTCATGTGGCCCTGATGGCCACCGAGAGACAGAACATGTTACTAAATGGCCCTGATTTTACAGAACAGAGTTCAACACCTTGTCCAAGGTCACACAGCTGGTCACCCCAGAGCTAGGAGGGGAAGCTAGGCCATGCACCCTGGGCTGCCCTGCCTCTAACAGCCCATTTCATGGGGGCTGTTCAACCCTGTGAGGAAATTGTACAGGAAAGTATAATATGGGGGTATTTCCCCTAAGACTATGCATCCTGGGTTCAGGAGAGCTGAACTGGGCTGAGGCTTATTGGGGTAAGGTGGAAGAGGGGGCAGGAACAGATGTATGGCCCAGGCCTCCTCCCCACCACACTCTTCACACTTTTTTTTTTTTTTTTGAGACTGAGTCTCGTTCTATTGCCCAGGCTGGAGTGCAGTGGCAAGATCTCAGCTCACTGAAGCCTCTGCCTCCCAGGTTCAAGCGATTCTCATGCCTCAGCCTCCCGAGTAGCTGGGATTACAGGCGCCCACCATCATGCCTGGCTAATTTTTGTATTTTTAGTAGAGACAGCGTTTCACCATGTTGGCCAGGTTGGTCTTCAACTCCTGATCTCAAGTAATCCACCCACCTCGGCCTCCCAAAGTGCTGGGATTACAGGAGTGAGCCACCATGCCCGGCCCCCACCACACTCTTGATACGCCATGCAGCCCCCACTTACCGAGCGTAGAGACGGGGTGGTCTCATAGAAGAAAGGCTGGAAAACCACAGTGAAGGACTCCTGCTCACTGTACCTGCTGGAGGCCAGGAGGCTGTTCCAGGCTTCCTGGAGAAGGGAGCAGAGAGGTGCCCATCCAGGAACATGAGCGAGGCAGAGCCGGCCCCAGCCCTGACCAAATCATTCTCAGCAGCCCTGGGACAGGATCTGCCTCTTGCGTTGTTGTCAAGTGCTATTCTGAAGCTCCCTCTTGTCTCACCCTTCAGGGCTCTTTGATAGCTAAGCTGAGTTTTCATTTGTCTCTGAAGTACCAGCATTAGGTAATACCACAGACAGACCTAAAATATATTCTCTGGAAGCTTAGGAACGACAAGACAGCCCAGCGTGTGGCAGGGCCCCCTGCTCTCTTCAAGAGCTAAGTTCAGTAGAGTCAGGTGCCTTAACTGCTCAAAAAATGTTGTCATTTCCAGAGCGAGAGAGATACCATGCAACTTCAAATGCAATTTTCTTCATAAGCAAAAGTCATCATGTTAGCACATGCTAACAGAAACTGTGCTTTGAGCTGTTTGCTAAGAGGGATGGTGGCTTTCATTGAGCCCTTCGCCTTTATTTATTTATTTATTTATTTATTTATTTTTGAGACGGAGTCTCGCTGTCTTGCCCAGGCTGGAGTGCAGTGGTGCGATCTCGGCTCACTGCAACCTCCACCTCCCAAGCTCAAACGACTTCTCCTGCCTCAGCCTCCCGAGTAGCTGGGACTGTAGGTGCATGCTACCATGCCTAGCTAATTTTTGTATTTTTAGTAGAGATGAGGTTTCACTATGTTGCCCAGACTGGTCTTGAACTCCTGACCTCAAGTGATCTGCCCGCCTCAGCCTCCCAAAATACTGGGATTACAGGTGTGAGCCACCACGCCCAACCCCTTCACCCTCTCTTGGGGTCTCTTCTGTGAACTGGAATGTGCATCTTCAGGAGCCCTGGTTTGCCTTTGGGCTGTAAGCTAGGGACAGGCACACTGGGCAAAACCAGCTCACCCACCCCAGATGTGGTACTACAAGTGGCACTTATGACCAAAAGCATTCCAGAATGAATCTTCGAAGTTCCTCACTATCTTTTGCCTCAAGTACCCCCACTGTCCCCCAACTCGCACCCTACCAGTACTGCAGGCCCCATTTTACATGCAGGAATACTGAAATCACTACCACGACGTGAAGCAAGAGTAGCTCTCTTTGCTCCTGACTTAGTCCTGAATTCAGCTGGAGAAGTCCTAACATTAGCAAACTCAACTACTTGTGCCTATCACTCCTGTTCTCCTTGGCGACCACGCCACCCTGGTGAGCCAGCAGCTTGGGATCCCAGGGTGGGCTCACCTGATAAGACCACTGCATCACCACCTTGGCCAGCCGGGTGGTCTCCTCTGAGCAATTACAGGGCTCTGGTGCAGGGCTGCAGGTTAAAACACACCAGGAATGAGAGAGGGGCGGCAATGTGGGGGGGGGGGAAGGGGATGCATCCAGCCCGCCTCTTATGGAAGAAGGGGCATAGGAGTTGCTTAAGGAGTAGGGATGTAGAAGCATAAGTCTTAGAAGACAAATGTTGAGAAGAATAGAGGGTGGGTGGTCCCTTCTTGTGGGGTGGGTATGGGATGGAGGGAAGCTGTTCCTGGGGGGTGGGTATTGGATGGAGGGACGTTCTTCCTAGGGGGTCGATATGGGATGGAGGGAAGCTCTCCCTAGGGGGTGGGTATGGGTTAGGGGGTAGGTATGGGATGGAGGGAAGTTCTCCCTGGGGGGTGGGTATGGGATGGAGGGAAGCTCTCCCTGGAGGGTGGCTATGGGATAGAGAGAAGCTTTTCCTGGGGGGTGGATATGGGATGGAGGAAAGCTCTTCCTGGGGGGTGAGTATGGGATAGAGGGAAGCTCTTTCTCCCCCTTCATCTCTCAGTCCTCCTCCTCCCCCCTCATTGTTCTTCACACGAGACACCCACATCCCATTCCCCTTTCCCTCCCCTGTACCTTCTCTGTCTTGCGTCCTCTTCAGAGCCCTCCTTCCCCTCAGCACCCTACTTCTCTCCTTTCCAGCACTCTCTTTTCTCCACCGCCCTTGCCCTGACTTTTTCCACATGAACTTCTTTTCTAGGTCCAGAGCCAGAATTCTTAGGATTTGGCTCCAAAAAGTTTAAAGTCTATGAACATTTTCAGAAATATATAGGAATCAAGTTCTGTGAAGTTAAACTACATTTAGGCTACATTTTTCTATCCAATTTCCAGAAGTAACACTTCTTAGCTTATGGATGTTTTGCCAAGGCGAACTCTGAAATCACTCTGGCACGGAGGAGAGCCTCTGGCACGACATCAACCAGAATAAAAGAATAAAGTATTTTATTCTTTGACTCAGTCCCCAAAACAATGCTTGGCAGAGGGCCCACCCCACCCGACTCTGCCACTCGCTCGGGTGTGAGCTCGCATGTGTTTCTCGGCCTCCCTTGGCCTCTATTCTTTAGGGCTCCCTCATAGATTAAGGCACATGAAGGGCCCCCACAAGCCGCACACGTGACAGCCGTGTCACAGATGCGTGTCTCATTCCACTTCCCCTTTTACCTGAGCCAAGTGCCGTGATACTGACGAGAGACCTCTGCAACCTCAGAGAGGTCCACCAGGTTTACAAATGCTCTGGGGACCTAGGAGGACACACAGAGAGGGAGGTGAGTATTTGCCAAGTCGCCATGACTGCCGGGCTTTCTGGAACTCCTGCTTGGGCCCCGTTGGGGTGTGGTTGAGTGTGATGGGCCTCCCCTTGGTTAACTGGGCCTGATCCTTTGGGAGATGTTTGGTCGGGGTCAGTCTGCGCTGCAGCCCTGCATCTGTGCCATCCAGAAACAGGACTCTCTGTCCCTCACGGTGGGCGGGGCGCCTCCCACCAGTGTCCACAGGGGAGGGAGACCATTGGGGCTATGGGCCTGCAGCCTCCTCCAGCAGAAAGCTGCCCTCCAGGGGAGCAAAGCGGAAGGCAGGGCCACAGCAACCCCCAGCTGATTCTCAGACCCTGCAGCAGCATCACGGTCACTGAGCAGAAAGGTCTTGAAGGTCCTCAGGCCCCCTCCATCTCATGCTCGCCCCAGACTCAGGTAGAGAGAGGCCTTAGGGAAGAGCAGGGCCACCGAGGACTCAAGGAAGAGCTGAGTTTCTCTCAGAAGTTTCCTTTGCAGGAGTGGAGTGTGCTCTCCTGGCCCATGTTCTCATTTGAAAGGATGAGAAGATGGGGTACTCTAAAGTTTCCCCTTTCCCGAGGGTCCCAGTCTCCCCCACAGGGGTCCATTTCCCCACCCCGGTGGAGGCCACATGAGGGTAAATGGGCCCCACCGCCCTTGGGGAAGCCCTAGGCCCGCGGCCTCACCTCCTGCTGCAGGTAGTCCAGCACCCCCATCAGCTCATCCACGCCGCCCGCCGCAAGCCCATTCTGTGAGAGGAGAACCGTGCTAAGTGAGGGTGCCTGCAGGAGGACCACGAGGTGAGGCCACCCAGACTCACAACAGGCCCGTCCCTGCCAGGCAAGACCACAGGCAAAGGCACCATCCAGACCTGGCATTCCACAAACGAGGACAGAGTTCCCAGAGCTTCCTAGTTTTGTCTTCATTTTGTTCATCCATTTTCTCCCCAACCCATCATCCACCTGGGAAAAACCAAACTCCCCACAGGTGAAAAGTTCCATCAGGAAAGGGCAAACTCAAGGTCAGAGCAAGATCAGAAATACCTGGTGTGATTCTGAAGCTCACACTGAGGGACAGGAGACTTACTCCCAAAGACTTGAGGAATCGCTTTTTCCCAAAGAAAATCAGGTCCAACAGGAAAATACAATTAACCCTGTATTTAAGGCCCCAGATGGGCCTCGGAACCTTCATGTGATCCTATTTTATTAGCCTTTCTCTTGCTGTGTTTGCCCTAAGATAAGCGTTCCTAGAGAAAGAGTATGAGTGGGTCCTGCCACCTGAGTATTTAAAGACATCTCCCACGCACCCAACACACACACCACTCCCCTTCCTGCAGGTCATGAAAATCAACAAACGAAGGACCTCAAAAATGGACCCTGCTTTACCTTTTTTTTTTTTTTTTTGAGATGGAGTCTCGCTCTTTTGCCCAGGTTGGAGTGCAGTGGTGTGATCTCGGCTCAGTGCAACCTCCACCTCCTGAGTAGCTGGGATTACAGGCGCCTGCCACCATGCCCAGCTAATTTTGGTATTTTTAGCAGAGACAGGGTTTCACCATGTTGGCCAGGCTGGTCTCAAACTCCTGACCTCAAATGATCCACCTACCTCGGCCTCCCAAAGTGCTGGATTACAGGCTGGGTGCAGTGGCTCATGCCTGCTTTACCTTTTCAATGTGAAAAATAATAAAAATTACAAGACAAACTTCTAAGTTGCCTGCAGACTGGCTGTCCCCTAAGGCAACTTGGCTCAGACAGGAAGACAAGGAAGGCCAAGGAGCTGTTCTGTTTCCCGGAGGGGACACAGGCAGTGACTCTGGAGACAGCTGTCAATCACCCGGGCTGGCACCGCACAGGAGGAAATGCAGTGTCCCTGTCTCTCTGCCCCTTCACCGGCTGTCCCTGCTTTGGTGTGAGGCTGGCTTCTGGGAGGCCGGGTCAGCCAGGTCTGTTACCGTAAAGCCTTCTGTCTAGTTTTCTCCTAAGTGAGCTGCTCCCTGACCGTGACATCAAACATCACCCTCTCTTTCCTGAAGAGCCCAGGGGAACTCTGTCTAGAGGCATCCTCGCTGACCATCTGAACCATACCCACCGTCCCTGGAGAGGCGGGGGACCCTGTGTGGCTCTCTCTAGAGTGTGAATCTTGCTGTAGAAACCCCTGGTCAAGGTGTTTACTTGCAGCTGCAGAGGGAATTGGGGCCCACCCAGTCATTCCAGGCACTGCATGGTTGTCGCTCGGGACACCAACTGTCCCCATTTCTCAGTAAAAGACATTATGCTCCTATAAGATGTCCCTCCTCTATAAGGTCATACATAATAAACTCCTAGAACCCAAAGTCAGGAAAAAGCTGATTTCTTCAAATGAACTTGTACATTTCCATGTGTATCGTTTGCCCCCTGGTTTGGAAGAATGTCTATTATCAAACACGTGCCTGAGACCCGACTTAACTCTTTCTAATAAATTATTTTCTTGGGATTTAAACCAAGGAATGGGATATTATTCAGTCAAAAACTAGAAACACGTTTAGGTTTCTTGAATCACACGCCAGTGTACCCTCCAAAAGGCTGCCACCTGTAGCTAGAGACGTTTATAAGGGATAAATGTGTCTGTTTTCTTGTAATCAGCTCTTTTTTTCATTTTTTCTTCTGATTTTTAAAATCTTACTAATTAATAAAGCCAAATTTAACTACAGAGCAGTAAGCAAGTGTCCAGATCCAAAAAGCATCCTCAGGTCACTGCTGTGAGCCAGCTCATCATTTACCTCCAAAGCACCTGCCTTCAGAGTCATTGTCACACCTAATGGATAGTTGCTGACTTGACTCTCTGACTTTGGTCATAAGAAACTCCTAAAGAACAACTGTGGACACAGGCCCTTGTTTATTTCCCATTAAATGAGCCCAAAGGTCTCCACAGGGGAAGAGAATTCAGGCCCTAAGTTGGGGCAGGACAGTAGCTCAACATTTCCTCTTAAGGGTAAAACATGTTTTTCTCGTGTGAACTTTTAGGAAACCCTTGACACCTGCTCTGTAAAGTCAGGTGGCAGCTGGTGCCCACCTTTTCAACATTTGCCCACAGAGGGATCTCCAGTGGCCCCTGGGTCTCTACAGAGCATTTGTTTTGTTTTGTTTTGTTTTTAAAGACAGAGTCTCACTCTGTTGCTCAGGCTAGAGTGCAGTGGCATGATCTCAGCTCACTGCAGCCTCCACTTCCTGGGTTTAGTGATTCTGTTGCCTCAGCCTCCTGAGTAGCTAGGACTACAGGCATGCACCACCACACCCAGCTAATTTTTGTACTTTTGGTAGAGACAGGGTTTCACCACGTTGGCCAGGCTGGTCTTGAACTCCTAACCTCAAGTGATCCACCTGCCTTGGCCTCCCAAAGTTCTGAGATTACAAGCATGAGCCACCATGCCCGGCCATCTACAGAGCACATTTTTACAACCACCGAGGGAGAGCTTATACCTAAGATGTGCTTTCAGAAAAATAAAAATGCCACGTAAGAACTTCTCAAACAAGGATGCTGAGCTACACCACAGGATTAGCTTAAACGGGGAGGTGTGGCCAGAGGTACCACTAGGAGGCGAGTGTGGGTCTGGGCTGTGAGAAGGGCAACACCAGCAGGCCTGGCCAGGAGGCCAAAGGAGCCAGGCCTGGGAGCCACAGGGCCTCTGGGGTAAGTGGAAGTGGAGGTGAGATTTATTCCAGGCATCAAAGCCTTGGTGGTTTTTGTGCAATAGGAAAAAATCAAGATGGAAGAAGAAATAGAATAAAGAGGGAATTTAAGTGGATGCTAGCAGGTGTTGCTGTAATTAGCTAAATTTATGGACATCATGTTATTGGTTTACAGCTGTTTAAAAATGAGGAGGCATGATTACTTTTGTCATATGTTTTGAACCAATTAAAAGTGTGAGCTTCTAAGTGTGAATAAACTCAATTCATGTCATCAACATGACTAGATCTTGCAGGAATTTCTCATGTTGACAAAAATCATTAAGTCTGAGAACAAGTGTTGGGAAGGTTGTAGAGAATAGGTGCTCACTGCCACTGGTGGAAATATGAGAGTTCAGCCACTTTGGAGGGCAATTAGGAGGCAGAGCCTATTAAAACCCAAAATGTGCGCACCTAAAGACTGGTATAAGAATCTACTCCAGGCGCTTTTCTTGAGACTGTTTTTTTTCTTTTTTTATTTTCTTTTGAGACAGAGTCTCTCTCTGTCACCCAGGCTGGAGTGCAGTAGCGCGATCTTGGCTCACTGCAACCTCTGTCTCCTGGGTTCAAGTGATTCTCCTGCCTCAGCCTCCCGAGTAGCTGGGACTACAGGTGCCTGCCACCAAGCCCGGCTAATTTTTGTATTTTTAGTACAGATGGGGTTTCACCATATTGGCCAGGCTGGTCTCAAACTCCTAACCTTGTGATCCACCTGCCTCGGCCTCCTAAAGTGCTGGGATTACAGGTGTGAGCCACCGTGCCCAGCTCTTGAGACTGTTTTTATCTTGACCCACAGTGTGAGATGTGTTTCACGTCCCAATCCAGTACAAGTATCCATATAGAAATGATGCAAAAATCTCATGAACCAATACTTACCTTACTACATGCAATGAACTCGAGGATTTTAGAGTTTATTCTATTTTTTTTTACAATGTTGGTTGCAATCCTTTAAACTGATTTTTTGACTCACTAATGTACTTCAGTCCACAATTTGAAAATCACTGTATCTAGGAAAACTCTTCCACATAGTCAAGTAAATGAGCAAGACTGTTCACTGTAGCATTGTTTATAATAGTGAAAAACTAGAAATACCTACATGGCCATCAGTATAGGAAAATGGTGAAATAAAATGTAGTAAATTTACACAGCAAAATACTCATGGAAGAGAAATAAACTCATTCCATATGTGTCAACATGACTAGATCTCAACAATACTTGGTTAGTGAAAAAAACTGTTCAGTAGTACATACAATATAACACTATATTAAATCTCTCTCATACATACAAGCACACAAAATAAGGCTTAGATTTATAGATATGTAAGAGGTTTGCAAAGAAAAAGAGACAGAGGATTAGGGAGGTGGCCAAAAGGATACATATTTTAGCTTTAACTGATGTTTTAGTTTTTAGAAGGAAAATATTTGTGTATTGCTTGCATAACTAAAAATACAAATAATATGTAGTTGAATACATGTGCACAAGAATACAACATGTATTCAAGAATGCTTGAAGGCATAAATACATGAAAGCATGCAAGAATTTATGTAGGAATGTTTAAACACAAGATGAAGTATATGGAAAAATCATCGATGAGTCTAAGTATTCATAAATGCATTCATACATTTTAAAAAATCATATGCTATCATGAACAAACTGATCACAAATACAATAGCATATGTCTGCATGTAAGATGAGAAAATGAATTTATACATGAATATAACTTATGGATGAATGATTCTATTAGTGAATACATAGAAGAATGCAGCAATGTCTAAATGCTTGAACACTTCAGTGCGTGACTGCATAAACGCATGAGTTAATGTCATGGATTAATGAGTAGAGAGAGAAATGCGCCAATGTCTAAATGCTTGAGCATGTCAATGCATGAATGCATACATTCATTAAGTAATGCATAATGACCAAAAAGGGGGGCTGTGCAGAGAACAAACGAGGCATGTAAATTTCACTCGGCACTGGAGAAAACAGAGGGTAAACTGGAACAATAAATCTTCATTATCTATATGCTAAAAACCCAGGAAGGCTACAGGAATATTGGCCAATGAGAGCTAGTCAGGAAGGTGGATTTCCATCAATGTTCTTCCAAGGCTTGACATCACTAAAGGAAGGGGAGTTTTGATGGTGAGCCTGGAGTCAGTGGGAGTGTGGGGCACTTGAAGGAAGGCAAGAGTATCTATTGTAGGAGAGGGGCACAGAAAAGAAACCACCACCTCCAGAAGCTCCACCATGCCTGTGCCCTGGCCTGGAGGGTGGCGAAGAGGACAAGCTGGTCCCACAAGTGGCAGGGACAGTGTGGCAGCAGCCAGTCTTCAGGATCCTGAAGAAGAGTCCAGGTGCCATTTATTTCACCATGGCTTAGATTTCTAAACCACCCCTTACACTTTCAACTGATCCTAATCTGAATGATCTTCAATAAAGACTTAAGTCATAGATATTCACCTACATAAATAATAAATGAACCACATGCTTCATGTCCTGTTTCCAGAAAAGCCAAAGCACTTGGAAGATACAGTCTACTTCAATAAACAGCAGCTTTCCCACCACAAATAGAATTCATGGGCCAAGGGGTGAGGATGGTATGCACCCTGCTTTATTTCCTAAATTCAGAACTTACATGAAATCAGAATTAAGACGCAAGATAGTTTTTAACCAACTAGGACGCTAATTTTCTCAGTTGCGGAATGACTGTTGACTCAGCTTATCTATGCCTCTATTTCCTTTTCCTGATATGAGGGATGGTAAGTAAAAAAACACCTGTTCCTTGTGACAGTTATGAATGCATGTCATATGTACAACATTATGAATTATCTAATGTCACTGAACTGTACACTTAAAATGATTAAGATGGTCAACTTTATGTGTATTTTATCACAATAAAAAAATTGAAGCAATAAAACCCACAAAATGCCTGTTCAAGTGTATGTTTCTTTGAGTATGTGACTCTCTGTCTGTCTGCCCATCCATCCATCCATCCATCCATCCATCCATGTTCTAAAATAGGTGGCATTAGCCCCATCCTGACAGCTGGGGATTGGGTAATCAGGCAGGTTTAGTTCACTCCCTCTCCACCCCAGCATCTGTAATCCCTTGGTCCCCAAGGCTGCCATTTACCTGTTGAGCAGAGGGGCACAGGTAACACTGGCTTGCATTACTGAAGAACACATTGATGAGCTTCCAGTCAAATTGAAAGTCAAGTTGCTGAATAAAAGGGCAACAGCATGAAAAGGAGATTGTGGTAAGACCTTGAACCAAAATAATGTCTTTGTTTTCATGTCTTTCCATTTCATACACCCATCCCTGAAAAACTCATGTATGAATTTTTTTCAATAGTAGTATATGGCAGGAGTTTAAAGTGGTATAACTGCTCTAGATTGATAAAATATATCCAAAACTTTTTTTTTTAATTAAAAGACACACCTTTTGATCTAATTATTTTGATCTAATTATTTCATTTCCCCAAATATAGTTTAAGGAAACAAGGATACGTGAATGATTCAGCTACAATGATGAAGCCTTATGCATAAGAAGGAAAAACTGGAAACAACATAAATGTCCAAAACAGGGGATTGCTGTGTAAACTGTGGAATACTCATGAGATGAAACACTATGTAGCTTTTAAAATGATGCTGAAAAATGTAATTATCATGGGAACTAATCTGTTGAGAAAATCTGTTTGAGGTTATAAAAAGTATCTCTGGCTGGGTGCAGTGGTTCACGCCTGTAATCCCAACACTTTGGGAGGCCGAGTTGGGCGGATCACCTGAGGTTGGGAGTTCGAGACCAGCCTGACCAACATGGAGAAACCCCATCTCTATTAAAAATACAAAATTAGCCGCGCATGGTGGCACATGCCTGTAATCCCAGCTACTTGGGAGGCTGAGGCAGGACAATCACTTGAACCCGGGAGGTGGAAGTTGTGGTGAAACGAGATCGCACCATTGCACTCCAGCCTGGGCAACAAGAGCGAAACTCTGTCTCAAAAAAACAAAACAAAACAAAACAAAAAACAAAAAACAACATCTTTATCCAGTAACATCCCTGTTTTATAAAATATATAAAGATACATATGCTAGGAAAAAATATGGAAGGTAATGTACACCAAGTTACTAACCATAATTATCTTTGGGTTATTAGGATTAAGGATGGTTTTACTTTTTGCTTATCTGTGTTTTCTGATTTTTTCGGTTATGAACATGCATTTCTTGTGTAACCAGAAAACAAACTTTGGTTTTTTAAGAGGCAGCACGATGTAGTTGAGGAACACTGGACTGTGAAGCAGGCACTTTAGATTTGGGCTCTAATTAGCCGTGTGAACTTGCACAGGTCACATGACTTCTGGGAACTTCAGTTTCCTCATCTGGAAAATTACAGGGTTAGACCCAGGATCTCTTGTCTATTTTATAGAATAATCATTATTTCAGAAATTCTGGAATTCTCCTGTTCAAGGAAAACAAACTTTATGGTGTAGCTCCTGCTCTAATCCCTGTCCTTATATGCCTTAGAATGACCTTCACTTCACTTCCTGAACGCTTTAATGCATGCATGGCTGGCTGAAACAGCAGCTTCCCTTGGTTCCAGCAGTCCAGGCTCAGTGCTTGGTTAGATACAGTTTGCTAGCAAGGCTTGCCTTGGTTTGATACTTGCCCATAAGGGCAACACAAAAGATCCAAGGATGCTTATTACAAATTTATATAGGTTATCGAGTAAATAGTATACGAACTGTTAGGAGAGTGGTACCAAGGCACCCAGCATGTATGTGACAGAGGCCTCCACACTCAGAACTAAAATTAATATGGTAATTATTAATAACAGCAATCACCACTACAATAACAATGCAAGCTACAGGCTTTTATATTATGTATTGAGTCTGTGTCAGGCACATCCAATACCTCATTTAATGCTCCCAAAACCCTTTGCTGCAGCTCTTTTATCACCCCATTTCATAAACAGAAAAACTGAGGTTTAGGGAGGTAAGTGCCTTACCCAACATCATACAGCTAATAGATGGAGAATTCAAGATTCAAACTCAAACTAGTCTCACCTGGAACTGAAGCTCTCCACCACCTCCCTTTGGGACAAGTCATTTAGTCCATCTGCTGACTTTCAGCACGACCACAAGGAAAACCATTCTGAAGAGGATGGGTCCTTTTGGCTGAGCATTATCACTCGTCCTGTAATTTCAGCACTTTAGGAGGCCGAGGCGGGCAGATTGCTTGAGCCCAGGAGTTTGAGATCAGCCTGGGCAACATGGCAAAACCCCGTCTCTACCAAAAATATAAAAATTAGCCAGTCTCATAACTGGTCTCAAAATAAATAAATAAATAAATACATAAAAATAAAAAACAACAAAAAAGAATTGGTCCTTTCCTCTAATGACCAGAGAATGGCAAAGACATTGTTTAAAGAACCCAGGCCACACTAGTTGCCGAGTTCATGGTAAAATGGTACCAGGGTCATCATCACTTCGGTCTGCCCGCCTTGCAGCAAAGCCAGGCAGCCCAGCCATGCCAGAGTTGGACGGATGCTTACCAGGTTCTCTTTCATGTTTCTCACCAGTTCTTGAGCCTGAATCCACAAGTCTCTGTGCAGAGGGAGGGAAACAGAGAAAAATTGGCTAAATGTTATTTTGTTAAGGGCTGGAAGCTTGCCCCTTGCCATAGCTCAGGTGTCAGTCTCTGAGCTTTATCCACCCCTGGCTTCTGAAGGGTGGGCATTGACCTGCTTTTCAAAATGAGGCTCATCAGGCAGCCTGAAATCAGTTTGAGGGGGCATTTGGGCTTTGACTTAAATACTTCTATTTTTAAGCCTCTTTGACTTTGCCAGCCCCCCAAATCCTCCCACCTATATGTTGAAGACCAGTAGGAACACATAACCTCAGAGAGAGACAGAAAGGGAACTTACTCAGCACCATCGTGGGGTATGACTCTCTTTCCAGTGTGGCACACAGGCATTGGAACAGAAGGACTGAAATATCTGATGATGTCTGAAAGGACTAAAGAGAGAACTGGTTTGAGGCCCTGGCCTTCACCAGCTGAAGGCCACCTCTAAAGACTGACCTACCTACTGCCGGGAGTGGTGGCTCGTGCCTATAATCTCAGTACCTTAGGAGGCTGAGGCAGGAGGATCACTTGAGCCCAAGAGTTTGAGACCAGGCAGGGCAACAGAGCAAAACCCTGTCTCTGTGAAAACAAAAATCAGCCGGGTGTGGTGGTGCTCACCTGTGGTCATAGCTACTTGGGTGGCTGAGGCAGGAGGATGGCTTGAGCCCAGGAGGTCAAGACTGCAGTGAGCTGTGTTTGTGCCACTGCACTCCAGCCTGGGCAACAGAGCAAGACCCTGTTTCAAAAAAAAAAAAAAAAAAAAAAGACTGACTCCCTTCCTCTAGGGTGAGCTGCCGGGGTCGCCGCCCCTATTCCAAGGCATGGTCCTTCCTCACACCCTGCCTGGGGCTGTGAGGCCACCCCTGTAGCCTCTGTGAGGCTATCTGTACCTCTGGAGCAGGGCTCTGGAAGTGAAGGAGCTGAAAATGAACATCTATAAAGTGCTAGGCCAGGCCCAGTCCTAAGCGCTTTACATGCGTTATCTCACTTAATCCTCAGTAACAAACACAGGGCAATATGATCTCCAAGTTAGAGAAAGGGAAAACTGAGACTGAGAAAAATCAAGTGAGCTGCCCAGGGTCTCACAGCTAACTGAGGTTGCTGGGGTTTGAACCAGAGTTCTGGGACACCAAGGCTTTTCACTGTCATGTGCTACTGCCTCATTAGAGAAAGTGATGCTGGGACAGGGACTCGGGCTGCCTTCCAGCCCCCCTCCCTTCTCCTGAGAGTGACAGCAGGGTGGGAAAGCTCCAGGGAACATGCAGAGAACATGTCCCAGAACTGACAGCCAGAGGACCGCTAAAAATAGTGCTGTCAGGAGCAGTTAACTTGTGTCTTGCTCCTGAGAGGGAAGAGGGCAGAGCGGGGAGAGAGTGTCATGGGAGGCAGATGCCTCCACTCCTCCCCACAACTCCCCTTTCTTTTTGCCCCATCCAGAAGTGCCTCGGGGCTTCCTGGGAGCAGAATCCAGAAGGTGGCTTTAAAGGGGCTCCCTGTGAAGGAGGCTGACACTGTGCAGGCAGCAGGCAGGGTGCGGGTGGGAGAGCTGGCCTGGAAGTCAGGGCACTGGTCACTTGGCTTTGCAACCTTGGGCAGCCTCCTAACTCGTGGGTGATTCAATTTTCCCCATCCTTAACCAAAAATAATGAACTTCATTCTCTAACCCCCGATTGGCTTGCAAAGAAACCCTTTTCCACCTGTAGTGGGAAAGCGGGGAAAGTTCTGAGCTGGGTTCAGGTTTATAGGGACAGCATGAATGTGTGCATGGGTGAGGGGTACTCTTGCTCCCTCATCTGAAGATAGTCTGTAAGGATCAATGACAAAATACAAATATTTGGTGATAGGTCTGAAAGAGATTGCTTTCTGAATGAAAGGTACCTGTGTCAGTGCTTTGTGATCAAACATGACGTTGGATCTTTTCACGTAAATTTGCCAGTCATTTTATTTTAAGTCTGCTGTGTACTTGGTCTGTCCTCACTGCCTCCAAGTTCCCTGGCAGCAGTGGGGTGAGAACAAAGGGCACAGCCTGTGGGGCTGGACACCTGGGTTCACAGGGACCATGCCACTTACTGAGCACATAGCCTCAGGAAAGTCCATTTACCTCCCTGACACTCGGCGTTGCCACCCACAAAATGGCCATGGTGGGCGAGGGCATGGCTACGTTTGGAGATCTCAAAGATCAGGAGGCCTCTAAAGTTCTGAGATTGATGGTCAGGTGGGCTGAGCCTGAGCCAGCCCCATCCCATGCTGCACAGCACAGGCCTGGATGTCCCTAGAGTACTTTCTTCTGGGAAGACCTGCTCCTCCTGCTGGCTCAGCCACCCAGCTGAGCTTGCAGCTGTGGTCTCCACTCCTCCCTCCTTCCCCATTGGGTATGCTGGAGTAAGGCCTGCCTCGGAGGGCTTCAGAAGCGAGATCTGCCCTCACACCTGCTTTCTGCGGGACCTCTGGCCAGCTGGGACTCCTGGCCCCTCTGCTTAGAGAGGGGCACTCAGACTTGTAACAGGGCAAATTGGGAGGAAAAATTGAGACGAACTGAGAAATTAGGCAAAGAGGCATCTGCATTTGTGGCTTCAGGGTCTAAACTATATCCTATCTTCCCAGACACCCCCCAAACAAGCCGCTTCTTTCTTCCTACCACTTCAAGACAAACAGGGCCAAGCCTAGGCATAGCTGTGATAGCCACGGAGTTGGTAATGGGCCTCCCCTTTCAGAACCCTTTCATTCTCTCCAAGGGGACCCTCCTGCCGACCGCTTTGGCCACCAACATCCTCTCACCTGTCAATCAGATCCAGGAGGGCTGAACTGCCAGGCTCAACCTTCGCTGCCGGACCATGAGTTCTGTAAGGCAGGGCCAGCATCCTGTTCATCCCTGTGCTTTCCAGGGAACCTAACAATTCACGGGCCCCTCCTTTCAATTCACTGGCTGAAGTGACAGGGCACTAGCTGCCTCACTTGTTCATTACTCCCAGGGAGCACCAGCTCAGCAGAGCGCTTGCATTGTAATCTATGTCTTCTCGCTCTAATATGGACGGCGAAGTGGTTTCCCTTATTCTTGATTTATGAGCACCAAGCATAGGAGACTAACATCCCGCTAGGCTGACCCAGCTGCTGTTAAAGGACTTAACTTCAGAGTGACTTAACAGAATTATAAGGAATCTCTGATATTACATTTTAAAAAAACTAAATTATGATAGTATATTCGCAAGCACATTTGTAAATCAAAAGGCCAAAATGCTAACAGTAATTATCTCTAGATAGTGAGATTATAGTTGACTTTTATTTTTTTCATTTCATTTGCCTGAACCCAATTGATGTCTTGTATTTTACAAGCAAGGGCAATATTACAGGATAAAATAGACTGAAAATTCAGCTGGGTCCTCCCCTTGGGTGGGAGGAGTGAACCACGGGCGTTTTCCCTGGATGAAGTGTAGCCCTGGGTCTGGGTGGGCAGGAAACTCAGGACTCTGGCCCAGACACCCATTCCAGCTGGCCCCTAAGCCCTCTCCTAGGTTCCCCAATCTTAACCCAATGCCCACTGGCTTCTGTTTGCCCAGAGACCCTGGATACATTTCGCACACCCCCATTCAGGGTTTGTGATTTTTCATATCCTGGCTTCCTGATCTGTCCTCTCAGAACACCGTCCCCTTTCTCCTGGGCTCCAGTGATAAAGTGGCTGGTGGAGTCCATTCTCTTTATTAGAGAGGATGCTGCTGTGTTGGGAGGGAGAGGGGCACTCTGAAATCTGGCCGTGAAAACCAGAACTCACCTGTCATCACTCCCATGCACACCTGCTGTGGCCTTTCTTCAGTCCTGCAGGTAGAAGCAGGCATGTGAGTGTCAGGCTGCATTTGTGTCACCTGCCAATAGCCCTTCCCCTTGGCTGTGGTCTATTTCATAGTAGTCTTTGGCCTAGCCTTGCTCTGGTTCTGGGATTATCCTCCCAGGGGTTATAGGCACACCTCAAGTGGCCTATTCCTGGCAGTAGGTAGCCAAAATGGGGAAAACAGCTCTCTCTGGACCCTCCTCCTCTCCTCCAACCCGCTCTCATCTGGCCCAAAGCTGGAAGGGGAAACTGACCCCAGGGTAGAATGAGACTGAGCCTGGCCCCAGCCCTGCATGGTTCCCCAAGAGCAGAGCAAGGAGAGCTTGTGGGGAAAAAATAAGCACTCCCTCTATTAGCCTTTCCCACTTCTCCTCATTCACCCCAAGGACCCACTGGGGTTCTCAGGCAGAGGGAGGGTTAGACGAGGAGGCAGGAGGCTAGGTTCTGGGAGCTTCTCTGCCACCTTCTCAGAGGGTAGCCTTGAGCAAGGCACTGAGCCTCCCTGGCCTCCAATCTTTCCCATCAATAAGGCAAGAAGATTAGATGGGAGCATCTCTGGGCTCCTTTCTGTTTTCTGTGTTTTCAGGATAGTTACCATTCTTGCTTCTCCAGATCGCCCGTCCCTGGGTCTGGAGGCTGGAATAGATACTCAATGTTAACACCCAGCCAGGGGAGGTGGCAGAGCCTCTTCTAGTTAGACCACAAGTTGCCTGTCAGAACTCCCCCTCCTGCCAGTAAGAGGGAACCTACAAGCCCAGGCTCGGTGGCTCACACCTGTAATCCCAGCACTTTGGGAGGCTGAGCACAAGGAGGATCATGTGAGATCAGGAGTTCAAGACCAGCCTGGCCAATATGACAAAACCCCATCTCTACTAAAAAATACAAAAATTAGCCAGGTGTGGTGGCACATGCCCATAATCCCAGCTACTTGGGAGGCTGAGGCAGGAGAATCGCTTGAACCCAGGAGGCAGAGGTTGCAGCAAGCCAAGATGGTGCCACTGCACTCTAGCCTGGGCCATAGAATGAGACACTGTCTCAAAAAAAAAAAAAAAAAAAAGAAAAAAGAGAGAGAGAGAGAACCTACAGAGAAAGATGAAGGTTCCTTCTGCAGGGAGGAAAAATTCTTGGCTTCCTCTGCAGCATGTTTGTCAGACCTTGGAGCGATGGAAGGTGTGGGAGGTTTTCCTCCACTTAGATTTCAATGCCCCCTAAAGTCATTAACTTTCTCCATAGAAACAAAGGATTGTTTTATTATGACCCTCCAAAATCTAGAATTTATTTAACTCTCCCCCTACTAGACATAAGAGCCATGAAGGCAGGAATGTGTCCATTTTGTACTTGACTATGTTCCTTGGACCTAGAACAGTGCCTGGGCGTGTTGTAAGTATTCAACAAATATATGTTGAATCCATATTTCTGGAACGAACAAGGTAAGTTTCCGATTTCCCCCTTGGTAAAATGCTGGGCAACATAGGACTTGAGCTCTCTGCTGAAGTTCCTAAGTCTAGGACTAGATTTGAGACCGCGGTAACTTGATTGGGAATCACGTCCTTTTGTAAGCTCCCAGAAAGCTTGGAATTGTGCCCAGGACATAGAAAATACTCAGCAAATCTTAGCTCTCCTTGGTTGTATTATTTTCAGTTTCTGATGTGAATTTTCTCTCTCAACATTCCTAGAAGACAGTATCTGCAGGTGTGGTGGTGACAGGCAGACAGCTACACCGCGTCACCTACTCCAGCCTGCACCACTTCCCTTTAAAGGGCCCATCTGTCCTGACCACCCAGCCACAATGAGCACTTGCCTATAGACCTAGGTCACGTCTCTGCAGCTCTCCAGGTAGGACAGGCTGACTGGGAAATCTCACTAATTGGAGACAGCGTCCTTTGCTCCTCAATAAGAGACAGGAGATAAATCTCCCAGGGAGACAAACAAATCACACTAAGATACAAGTCAGGGATTATTTAAAAAGACACCCGACAGGTTAGGTAATGAGGGGAGCAGGCCTCCTGGGGCTGTGGCAAATTGGACAGCCTGGGCCCAAGCAAAGGGGGCACCCCCCAGAGTCATTTTTCAAGAGGAGCTGGAAATGTGAACACTTACTTGAAGTCTGATTTCAATGTTGGCAGCTGATTCAGTTAAAGACAAAGCGTCACTTAGGACCATCAATTTGCTTCTGGTAATTAATTGATAGATCACCCCTCCCCTGCAAATGAACTTGATTGGAGGAGAGGGTGGTAAAGAGAGATGTTGGGAGGAAAGAGGAGAGAATAAGAGGAACAAGGCCAGGAGAGGGGGTTGGGGGAAGGGCTCAGAGGGCAGCCACAGAGAGGGGAGGCTGCGGCTAACCCAGCAAACTCCACGTCCCCATTGTGCCCACTCCCAGCCACTTTCCCTTCACACTCTTTGTTTGCTGAATGTCTGCCTTATGGCAGATACTGTAACCCTGGGGCTGCAAAGCTAAGTAAGACACAGGCTCCACCCTCAAGGAATTTGATAGAGTGAATTGTAACCTCCTTGGCAAGGAAAAATATCTATGACACTGAGTTAGAAAAAAAAAAAAAAAAACCTCGCAGATAAGATATTGCAGTATGACCCTATTTAGGTTTTATATATACACCCTATTTCCCTATGTATTGCTATACATTGGAGAATGAATGAGAATGTATATATGTGTGTGCACGTGTGTATGTTTGTTGAGGTAGAGGAATAAAAGATGTGAACAGGATCTTCTATTGTGCGTACATCTGTTTTTTCTTATATTGAACATGTGTCACAAGTGTTATCTGCAGAACTTCTACAAACATTTACATAACTGATTTTTGAAGTTCTACAAGGAAAAGGGGGTCTATAGCAATTAAACAACTGCTAGTTCTAGTTCCAAAGAAGTGCGTATACCTAGGTTACAGAATGCTCCAGGCACTCAAGGCAGAGGTGTCAGCACTATGGACTTTTTTCTTTTTAAATTCACTGTCTTCCATTATTTTGCCCTGGTCTAGCTTTTAAAATACACACCCCCAGGTAAGTTCATGATGGCCCTCTCTCTTTTAGGACAGACAGCGGAAGAAGGCTTGCAAGGAATTGTGCTTTCAGGTTTTTATCCTGAAGTTCGAGGTACCCGTCAGTGCACAGACAATGATCCTGGGGCTGGGAGGTCATCCTGATGGAGTCGTGTTCCCGAGAAAGGGGAGCCGAGTGACAGCAGGAGCTGTCAGCCCTGAATAATTCATGGACAAAGAGCTCTTTCCGAGATGAGACCAAGGAGTGCAAGTCGCTGACGGGCTTAAAGTTAGAGGCCAACGCTGGGCGGAGATTTCCCTGCCCCAGGCAGAAGGACCCGAGAGTCCTGTGGCAAGTGTGTCCCACATCCTGGGCTCTGGGATGTAAATATCGGTGTGCACAGACACACAGGTGTAGCAAAGTCAGCCTGCTATCTGGGACATGAAACCTCTTTTCTCACTTATTTCCATCCAATTTCACCTCTTATCAAGGGTAACCCTCCACCCCCACCCTGACCAACACCACAGTCACAAGTGCAATTTAAAAACCATCAGCATCGATAAGAGAGAATGCGGGTGGGGAGCTCTGCCTGCTTTCAGTGGGCCTACGGTTGGTTTCCTAAGGTTCAGTCTATACTTCTACACACCACCATCTCCTCACCCTTCTTTCTGTTATACCCATTTCCCTCATTTACAATTGTGATCAGGGTGAAGTTCTAGGTCTGGCCAGCTTCATCCAGTGCTCAAGCAGAGGTGGCATTGATAAATGTGGTGAGGCCAACACTGTCTAGGCAGGGAGTCCAAGCCAAGTTCCAGAGAGGTAGAAACTGGTTATTTGAGATGAGGAGAAGGTAGAAGACAGGTCCAGGGTCTCTGGGGACATTGAGTGGACTGGCACTGTGCATGGAGTGGTGGGCTGGGGCTTGCAGCTACAAGGGGAAGGGGCTGAGGTTGCAGGGAGTGCAGGCTGCTGCAGGGATGGGGGAGGATGCTGGGAAGGAATCATGGGAGGCGGAGCGGGGAGGGAGGCTCTGGGGGATAAAGAGTATCCTGGTTCAGGCGTGGGAGGTACAGTAGGGCTCTGAGCGGGGTGGAGACTGATAAGGAAGTGTTCTATCCAGCTGGGGCTGCTGAGATTGGGGGCAGCAAGGCTGTGGAGCTTTGCTAAGACCAGGAGAGGGGCTGCGGGGAAATGCTGACATTCTCCTTTGCTCTCCAACCTTCTTCTATCCAGATCCCTCTTTCTCTGTTCATCCCTTTCTCCTTTTGTCTTTTTCTTTCTTTCTCCCTTATTTGACCAAATAAAATATACTACTTAGAATTTATTAACGAAAAGTGCATGAAAAGATGTTCAATATACTAATCATCAGGGAAATGCAAATCAAAACCACCATGAGACATCACCTCATACCCATTAGGATGCCTACTATTAAAAACCAACCAACCACAACCAACCAACCCCAGAAAACAGGCATTGGTGAGGATGTGGAGAAATTAGAACCCTTGTGCACTGCTGGTGGGAATATAAAATAGTGCAGTCACTATGGAAAATAGTGTGGTGATTTCTCAGAGAGTTTTAAAAATAGAATTACTATATGGTCCAGCAATCCCACGTCTGGGTGTATATATCCAAAAGAAATGAAAGCAGGGACTTGAACAGATATTTGTACACCTAAGTTCATAGCAGCATTGTTTGCAATAGCCAAGAGGTGGAGGCAACCCAAGTGTCCACTGACGGGTGAATGAATAAATGAAATCTGATCTAGATATACAAGGAAAGAGCATTCATCCTTAAGAAAGGAAGGGAAATCTGGCATATGGATGAATCCTGAGGACATTATGCTAAGTGAAGCCAGTCACAAAAAGACAAATACTGTATGATTTCACTTATATGAAACATTAAGTGTATGATTTCTTTTTTGTTTTGTTTTTTTAAGACAGAGTTTTGCTCTTGTTGCCCAGGCCAGAGTGCAATGGCATGATCTCAGCTCACTGCAACCTCTGCCTCCTGGGTTCAAGCGATTCTCCTGCCTCAGCCTCCCAAGTAGCTGGGATTACAGGTGCCCACCACCATGCCCGGCTAATTTTTTTCTATTTTTAGTAAAGATGGGGTTTCACCATGTTGGCCAGGCTGGTCCCAAACTCCTGACCTCAAGTGATCTGCCCACTTCAGCCTCCCAAAATGCTGGGATTACAGGTGTGAGCCACACCTGGCCAATTTCACTTATATGAGGTACCTAGAACTGCCAAAACAGAGAGGGAAAGTAGAATGGTAGTTGCCAGGGGCTGTGAGAAGAGGAGAATGAGATGTTATTTCATGGGTAGAGTGTTTCAGTTTTGCTAAATGAAAAAGTTCTGGAGATCAGTTGCACAATAACGTGAATATATTTAACACTAGTGAACTATACACTTACAGATGGTAAATTTGTGTTCTATGTATTTACCACAATTGCAAACAAAATTTAAAAAGTTATTTACAAAGATCGGTGTCTTTTTAAAAATTTACAAATCAGGTAAGAAAATTTATCTTAAAAAATTTAAAAGATTACTTTAAAAATTCTGTGTGATCTTTGATTTAATGTATTAATGGATTTAATTTATTAATGGGAAACTCCAAAAGTTTCCTCACCTTGATGTAAAGAGAGGCATTCATTTGATTTAAAAAAAAAAAAGATTCGGCTGGGCGCAGTGGCTCACGCCTGTAATCCCAGCACTTTGGGGGGCCAAGGCGGGCAGATTACCTGAGGTCAGGAGTTCGAGACTAGCCTGACCAACATGGAGAAACTCTGTCTCTACTAAAAATACAAAACTAGCCAGGCATGGTGGCGCATGCCTGTAATCCCAGCTACTCGGGAGGAGAATCACTTGAACCCGGGAAACGGAGGTTGTGGTCAGCCAAGGTTGCGCCATTACACTCCAGCCCGGGCGACAGAGTGAGACTGTCTCAAAAATAAATAAATAAATAAATAATAAAATAAAATAAAAATAAAAAGATTCAACCTCCTGGATTTATCTAGTTCACATGATGTTCTCTCCCAAAATGAAACGTTCTGCCCAGTTACCAGGAGCCCATTCAGAGGATCATCAGTACCAAACTCTGTCTCCTGCCCCAAGCTACTTCAAATACTCACAATTTCCAGATTGCCAATGGCTGCCACAAATTTAATATCAGAAGGCTTCAGAGAGTGAACTGTGGAGACAAGAACCCATATAGGAAGGTCAGATCTACATTCCCCATGATGTCGGCCAAGGATACCGTATGGGAGAGGAGACTCACATTCCCCAGCCCCTGGACAGCTGCGGAGGTCCAGTCTGTTGGCCATGGAAGTGGAATGCCAAAGACCAGGCAGTGCCTGGGAACCCTAGGAATCCTGCCAGAAAGACACCCGCTCCCCTCTGGGAGCCACACTGTTAACTGGACTTGAGCTGTCCAAACAGGTGACCCATGGAAGGTCACTCATGGCCCTCATTTTCCCCTCACCTGGACCCCATTCTGCCTCTCACTTCCTTCTGTCCCACAGTCCTGCATTTCTGGGCCACCACGAATGAGAGGACAACACATTAAGAATAAAACCACCTGGTTACCAAAAGGATCACTTTAGCTTGAAGATTGCCAGAGAATAGCATTCAAAGCCTGTGAACACATATCCACACCAGATGCAAGCTGTATGCAAATGCCACACAAGGAAGTCTCCTGGACCCACTTGAGTGAATGGCATTTTTAGCAATGAAGTCTCCCTAGAAATCACTGATCATACTCCCTGGTCACGTTATGGATCATTTACATGTAAGCCACCTAAAGAAGACATTTCCTTAAAAGTGCATCAATTTCTTTTTCAACCTAAAGTCCTTATATAACAGTAAGAATAGCATGCTTAACTGGAAACCCCAGTCAAGGCAGAATAGTACAAACATAAATCTATTAAATATGGTCTGGTCTGTAATGCAGCCTCTCAATATGATAAAGTCAGGGAAGAAGGCCCACTCAAGAGAATTCATAGCATCCAGGTCATTAGACAAACCCAGCTCATTGTGGGGAAAAAGGTCCAGAGCTGCCATTGTGCTACATTACAAGAATAGGGAAGCTACATTACAAGAATAGGGAAGCCACATGAGTGGCCAAGCTCTAACTCACAGTTCCCACAACACCATCCACCCACAGGAAGGCAAGATCCTGGAGATTACCCTCAATCAAGCAAGCCACCGTGGAAATATGACAGATGACTGGGAAATCATCTGTCACACTGAGGGACTGAGGATAAGGAAGAGGAGGACTTGAAGGGGCAACAGGTCCAAGAGGAATAGGGTTAGAGCCTCTGCTGGCCACTTCAGAGAGAAAACGCCAGGCTTTTCCTGCTCATGGCCAAGGGTTACATACCTGATTTAGAAGGCATATTCACTCCTAATTTATTTGGGTTGCATGGGAATGGAGAATTCTTCAGGGTCTGCAATTGAAAACGAACATCAGAAACATCAACTGCCTTGTATAGAAATATTGCAGGTCCTGAAAACTTGGTGTAGAAATGATCATGTACTCATTCTATCTAGGCTCAAAATCTAGAAACAACAATTGCCCATAGTCATTTTCTCCTAACCCCATACCCAGTTCATCTGGTAAAAGCGTACATAAGTCTATTGACAATGACTTTAACAGGTGGCAAGAATGCCTCAGAACAGTGGAGTAGAGAGGGAAGAAAGATGAAGAAGAATGAGAAAGTTCTAGAAATGGGGATGGGCACGGTGGCTCATGCCTATAATCCCAACAGTTTGGCAGGCTGACGTAGGAGGATCACTTGAGATCAGGAGTTTGAGACCAGCCTGGCTAACATGGCGAAATCTTGTCTCTACTAAAAATACAAAATACAAAAATACAGAAATTAGTGGTAGCGTGTGCCTGTAATCCCAGTTACTTGGGAGGCTGAGGCACGAGAATCACTTGAACCCGGGAGGCGAAGGCTGCCATGAGCTGAGATCATGCCACTGCCCTGCAGCCTGGGAAACAAACAGAGCAAGACTCTGTCTCAAAAAAAAAAAAAAAAAAAGAGAAAGTTCTAGAAATGGATGGCAGTGATGGTTGCACAGTAATGTAAAGTACTTAATGCTACTGAATTGTGCAGTCAAACATGGTTAAAATGATAACTTTTGTATATATTTTACCAGTGAAAAGAAGTAATTAAGACTCAGGAAAAGAAGTAATTAAGACTCAAGATACCTTGACTAAAACAAGAAAAAATAATCAATCCCATGCTATATTTATCTTATATTCCATGCTATATTTACCTACTTTCCATCTTTTAATTTGATAACTTATACAAAATTAAGTATATGAGGCATTATGTTTACTTGTTGCCAAAAACTGGGTACACTTGAAACTGGGAGACTCTCATGTCCCTACCAGAGTGGCCTGAGCCTGGAGGAAGGACTTGGTGACCAGTACTCAGGTCCTCAAGACCACTTGGACCTCCTCAGCTGCTGGTACTGGGTCCGGGGCAGCTTCTGCTTTTGTGAATACCATGGAAGGCTCTGGGAAGGGAGATTGTGTCTTTTCCCCCAAAAATTGAGAGTGGAAGGGGGGGAATACTCCAATAGGGAAAAACATGCAGTAAATGAGGTGATTGAGGACATCTCACATCACAAGAAGACACAGTTTCTCTTGAAGTACTGATAACCGTAAGAAACCACAGCATTTACTCTCAGCTCTTATCTTATGGATGTTCTGGGAAGACCTCACCCAGATTCCTTCAGATAACTCCCAACATCTGCTTCAAGGTTCATGGAGATAACAAGCCCATTTATAACTCCTTCTGGACACTTCTGGGAACCGCCCATTCAGTCTGCAGGGATGATGAGCTCCAAATTCCAGGACACACACTCTGCCGGACAGCCTGGCTGTCCATGGGGGAAGCGGTTCATCCAGCCCATTCCCTCAAGGCCTCAGGAAGGGGCCTGTCAACTTGCACCAAAACTTGGGTTTACCCACTATAAGGAAAATCCTCCCTCTCCCCTCCACACACACGCACCTCCCACCAGGCAAAGCCCTTACCTCTGGCCATAGCTGCCCTTCCAATGTATTCTTTCTAGGAGAGGTATGGATCTGATGGGTCCCTGAAAGAAAGCAGAAATAGTTCAAGTTATTTAGCTGGAATTAACTCCCACCCAAATTTGTACCTTTCATGCCCTTCCTCCTAGCCATATCTATGTGCTCAGCTCAGTAATGTCCATTGTGTTAGGGAAGCCCAGATTCTATTTGTCCAGCTATCCCCTCCATTGTGTGGGACACCGTGCTTCCATTAACACAACCCATTAGGGCAGAATACCCAGGTTAAAAAGCAAAAGTGTTATCTGGGAGCAGTCAGCAATAACATTGTATCATGCACAAGCACATTATCACAGATTGCTTTTTGGGCTCCTTGGCAAAGGGCAGAACCCACAAAGAAGGTAATGTCAGACAAACAGTTACTGTTGTTGCAGATCCAAGACAAAGCAGGGAAGGCAAAGGACATTATAAAATAGTTTGAAGGGTAATGTGATCTTAGGAGAAGAGCTAATCACAGGATTCCTAGCAGCCATGACTGTACTAAGTACCTGGACAGGGGCTGTATCGAGGGGTCTTGCTGAACGTGAGGAGTAAGGGGAAGAAAAGGCAGGTAGGGAGATGGCAAAGACACTGTCCTTGTCCCAGCTTACTTTTGGTCAGTCTTTAAAAACATTTATTATTTTTTACTTTTTAAAAGTGTAATTGACTTACAATAAATTAAATTCATTTTAAGTGTACACGTAGATAAGTTTTTCCATGTTTTTTATCTACACAAATTATAGTATTTTTAAATTAACAGCACCCTAAATTTAAAAAGCGGAAAAAAACACCCACAATGCTATGCCTCTTACAATCAAAAGTGATTTCGTTTGTTCATTTTTTCATGACCATAATGAGGCACATGTTTTATTCAGTTATAATCTGTGTGCATGCAAATTTGTATCCTGCAAACTTCCTTTGACGTATCATGAGCATTTTAAGTGTTGTTACATAATTTTGATGCTTATTTCAATAGCTACACAATACATTAATGATACTGAGATTTAATCAGAGGTCAGGGTACCTTACTTCCTCTGACTTCTCCCCACCCAATGCCTGCCCAGGGTACATCTTCCTTATAAGCGCATGCAATACAAGAACCCCCAAACAACATTAGCAATGCCAAAAGGAAGCCTGACTTGGGCGACAGGGATTGATTTCTTTTCCACCACAGCCTTCTTCTGCAGCTTTACTTTTTGACCCTGAAAATAATTTATTAGAGTTTCATGAAGAACAACAGTATATGTCCATTTTATGCCCACCGTGAGATCAGGCACTGATTTCCACATTAGAGCTTGCACAAGGAATGATGACTGGAATCCGCCTCCAGATCGCAGCGATTCCTTTGAAATTCCCAGAAGCAAGCTTTCTGGGCAGAAAGGGCCACATGACGGGAAGGCATAGAAGTGTGGACAAGCACAAAGTGCTGGAAAAGGCTGGCATAGGTGTTTGTAACTGGAGGCCAGGGAAGTGGTGGGCAGGGGGGATGAGGCTGCACAGACAGATGGTAGCTGGGCTGGGGAGCCACAAATGCCAGGCTAGTCCATGAGCAACAGGGAGCTGTGACCAGTCTCTGAAGAGATGATTTTAAGGTGATCATCACTCCAAGGGGAGTGGAATAGAGGAGTTAGCAGGGCAGAGATTTGAGACTATTTTGGTAATTTTCTTTCTAAGCCAGGATAAAAATGTAAATGGTAGCCAACACAAATACAGCTTCTATGTGCCAGGCACTGTTCTAAGCACTTATGTGAACTAATTCACTTAATCCTCATGACAACTTTATGAGATAAATATCATCATCCCCACTTTACAGACAGAAAACTGAGGCCCCAAAAGGTTAAATGGCCTTTTAAAGGTGGCAAGGCATGGTGGCTCATGCCTGTAATCCCAGCACTTTGGGAAGTGGAAATGGAATGACTGCTTGATCTCAGGAATTTGAGACCAGCCTGGGCAACATAATGAGAACCCATCTCTAAAAAAATTAAAAAATAAAATAAAAATAGAAAAAGATGACATTGCTAGCAAATGGTGATGGTGGGCTTTGAAAACAGGCAGTCTGGCTCATCTGACTCCATGAGCCATGCTTGTAACCAAGAAGCTAAGTGTAAGCCACATGCCCAAGGTCTAGACCAGGGCCAGCAGACTTTTTCTATATAGGGCCAGACAGTCAATATTTTAGATTTTACTCACCATATGGTCTCTATTGAAACTACTCAACTCTGCTGCTGTAGTATGAAAGCAGCCATGGACAACATGTAAACAAATTAAATTTATTTATAGTGACTGAAGTTTGAATTCCATATAATTTTCATGCATCACAAAATATTCTTTTTATTTTTTGGAACCATTAAAAAACGTAGAAACCTTTGTGGATATCAAGAAACTGATTCTAAAATTTATATTAAGAGGCAAACGACCTAGAAGAGCCAACACAATATTGAAGAAGAACAAAGTTAGAAGACTGATAGTATCTGACTCCAGGATTGAAGATAAAGCTACTGTGATCAAGACAGTGTGACTGGCAAAAGAATAACCAACTAGATCAATGAGACAGAATACAGAGCCCAGAAATAAACCCACATAAATAGAGTCAACAGATCTTTGACTAAGGAGCAAAGGCAATATTACGGAGAAGAGACAGTCTTTTCAACAAATGATGCTGGAACAACAATTTTTTAATTAAAAGAAAACCACTCCTCAAAAGCTTTTGGACCCCTTCTTTAAATAGTAGCATTCTAAAACAAATTTAATGACAGCTAATATACTCAGCACTCTATTATAAAGTTTTAAAAAATGAATTAAATAAGCAGAATATCTAACCCAGTGCCTGTACAAAGTATATGTTGAAATACATTAATTATGATGAAAGATGCTCTCATTTGATTATCAAAACAATCCAGGGAAATAGATGGCATTATTAGCATAATTTTAGAGCAGCAAGAGTTTTAAATGTTGTTTAGAGGGTTGGGGCTGGGTCCAGAGTTTACTGCTGACTCCGGAATTCAAAGGTTTTAATGGGGCTCAAAAGAGGATGTTTCTGAAGACAACAGGTGGAGCCCCACATCTTTTCCTAAAACTGTAATGGAATCTTCTAGGTCTTTTATTTTTTCTGCTGCACTCCCGCATTCTGTTAGGCACTCCCACACTCTCTGTGTGGTGTGTATGTGTGTGTGCCTGCGTGCAAGTGTCTGTTCAAAATTATAAAAGTAGCAAGAATTTGAGAAGTCAGGACCCCAAAGAGAAAATAAGTACAGAGAGTGGGCTCAGCATTTGATACCAGTTTTATCCTTGAAGCATTTGTCAAATCATGAGCAACAGAAATCAGCAGCCAAGAGGCTAAGATACTGAGCAGAGCTTCAGGCAGTTTAATGGAACTGGGGGAAAACACTGAGTTCGGCACCCATTGAGGAGGGGGGACCCTGATGAATATCCCAGGCTTTCAAGTGGGACTTAAAACAGACCTTTGGAGTAGGGATAAACTAGAAATGCGCTGATCTGTAAAAAGTCTAAAGACCAGACTTGAATAAGTTTGATTCCTGATTAGATAAAAGTGATCTGTTCCTCCCTAACTGCCTGCCAAAAGCAAAAGGAAAACCTTTATGGATGAAAATACTACCAGCCAGAGCATGAAAATTATCTTTTATATACAATGCCTGGCTTTCCATTAAAAAATTACCAGGAGACAACATTAAATAAACCAAAGTCAAGAGAAAATTTAAAAACACAACAGACAACAGATTAGTGAAAAGCAGTGGACTAATATGGAAATAAATGAAGGAAATCCATAATCTTTCCAGCTCATGTTTTGTACCCAGTTACAGCAAGAGGTGGTCCAATCAGAAATTTAATGGGGCAATCTAGGAAATAAGAAGTACTGACATATGCTCCTCACATATCCCTGAGTAACTGGAAATTGATGTATGTGCCAGAAAGACTGAAAGAGCCACATGTATATCTAAAACCAAGAGACTTAAGAATTGGCTACAACTTCGTGCTCATTCCCTAACCTGCATACACAGCAAGCAACAGAACATTATGGTCTCAAGGTGTTTGAGCACAACCTCTGTGCAAATCATTGACTGACCACTAAACCATGCAGACTCAAGGGTGACTCCTAGGATGCCAGGCCAACAAAAAAAAAAAAAAAAAAAAAAAAAGAAAAGAAAACTGAGCAAAGACATCAGTGGTTAGCTGCACACAATTAGAGAGACAGATTTCACAGTTTAAGTCCAGGCAAGTTATTAAAAAACAAATTGACGACCCTCAGAAAAATAAAAACAGAATCCAGAATTGCTATGTTTGATCAAACATGTCTAGTCTTCAAACAAAAGTTACCAGGCATGGCTTGACATGAAACACCAGTCCCAGATGAAGAAAAAAGGCAATCAATGGAAACTAAGTTGACACAGATGTTGGATTTCACAGGCAAAGTCTTCAAAGCAGCTATTATATGTATTTGAAGAATTAAATACAGCCATGAAGACAATGACAACAAATAGAAGTGACATAAAATGGAAATTCTGGAGTTGAGAAGTACACTAACTGAAATGAAAGATTCACTAGGTGGGCTCAGTAGCAGGCTTGAGATAACAGAATAAAAGATCAGTAAACTTAAAGATAGTAAGTATATTTCTAAAAAATACAGAGGAAAAAAGATTGAAGAAAAACAACCTCAGAGATCTGTGGACAGTGTCAAACATAAAAACATACATGTAATATGAGCCCCAGAAGAAGAAGAAAGAGAGAGACGGGTGGGGGGAGGGCAGGAAATGATTTAAAGATAAAATGGCTAGGCTGAGGTGGGTGGATCACCTGAGGTAAGGAGTTTGAGACCAGCCTGGCCAACATGGTGAAACCTCACCTCTACTAAAAAAAAAAAAAAAAAAAAAAAAAGTTAGCCAGGCATGGTGGTAGGTGCCTGTAATCCCAGCTACTTGGAAGGCTGAAGCAGGAGAATTACTTGAACCCAGGAGGCAGAGACTGCAGTGAGCCAAGATCATGCCATTGCACTCCAGCCTGAGCAACAGAGCAAAACTCCATCTCAAAAAAAAAAAAAAAAAAAAGATAAAATGGCTGAAAACTTCCCAAACCTCCCACATTTGATGAAAAATATCAAACCACAGATTCAACAAGCTGAAAGAACGTTAAGTAGGATAAGCACAGAGAATCTTACTTAGACACATCAACTATAATAGTCTATGTATCTAGGTGTAGTTCTAAAACCAAAGAAAAAATTTTGAAAGCAGCAGGAGTAAAACTCTTCGAGTACAGGAGACCAATATTAAGATCAGCCTGACTTCTCATCAGCAACAATGGAAGGCAAAAGGCAGTGGAAAAGGAAAATGATCCCAGTTGGGACGTTGGTGATGTAAAAAGGAATGAAGTACAGAAATAATAAATATGTAGGTAAACCTAAAATAATATTTACTGTACAAACTGGAGACCAGCCAACTATGACCCATAAGTCAAATCTGCCCACAGCCTATTTTTATATGTCCCTCTAGACAAGAATCATTCTTAAATTTTTAAAGTGTCATTAGAAAAAAAACACAAAGAATGTGATAGAAAATATATGTGACTCATAAAATCTCAAATATTTACAACCTTTTCAGAAAAAGTTTGCCAACCCTAATATAAATAAAAATAATATATTTTGGAGTTTAAAAGACATGAAACAAATTGCTTTGTGGGCAGATTTGGATGGAATAAATGGAGTTAAACTGTTATAAGATTTTCCCCTTATCAAGTGGTAAAAGTACTGATTTATATTAGACTTTAATAAGTCAAGGGTGCATGTTATCACTTTAAACACCAAAATAATGATAAAAATTGTATAATCCACAAGCTAGTGTTGGGCAGGATGAGGTGGTGAAACCTAAACAATAAAAATACTTAATCCTAAAGGAGGCAAGATATCAGGGGAAGGCCAGGCACAGTGGCTCATGCTTGTAATCTCAATGCTTTGAGAGACCAAGGTGGAAGGATTACTCCAGCCCAGGAATTCAAGACCAGCCTAAGCAACATGGTGAAACCCTGTCTCTACAAAACACACACACACACACACACACACACACACACACACACACACACACACAATTATCTGAGTGTGGTGGTGCATGCCTATAGTCCCAGCTACTCAGGAGGATCACTTGAGCCCAGGAGTTTGAGGTTTCAGTGAGCCGTGATCACATCATTGCACTCCAGCCTGGGTGGTAAAGTGAGACTCCATCTCAAAAAAAAAAAAAGAGAGAGAAAAAGAAAAAAGAAAAAAAAATCAGGAGTAAAGAACACAAAAAAGGTAGGGTGAATTGAAACATAGATATTTTATTTAAACAGAAGCTGAGGAGGGTGTATGAGAACTTCCTTCAGGATCTGATAGGTTGGATGCCAAGTGGGCTGGCCTTGTTCCATGTGGCTCTCAAACCAGGACTAGACTAGTGGAAGCAAGTTGCCCCTTGGCAGAATAGCTGGAGCTACCCAAACAAGAATGGGCTGCCAGGGCACTGGTCCAAGCAGAGAGTGGTGATCGTGAACATGTGGCACATACAGCAAGCAGAGGTTAAGAGCTTAGAAATCCTTAGTCTGATCAACTTCTCCAAGCCTTACTTTCCTCACCTATAAGGTGAGGTTGATAATACCTGCCCCATGGAGTTGCGTGAGGACTAAAGGCATGTAAACATCCAGCACAGTGTCTGACTCATGGAAAGAACTCAGTAATTGTTAGTTATAATTTCAGCATAGACCATCTTTTAGATCCTTTCAGCCTCAATATTCTGGGATTTCTTCACATAACTAAATGCTCAGGAGTTCATGTTTTTACCTTGATGATGTGAGTCATCCATGATAACTGCTCTGGGGTGTCACAATAAAGCGTTCCTGGGATCTAAATGTTAAGCGTCCAGACCTGAAGATTCAAAGGGAAACTTGGTGCCTCTCACTTCTGGCCCCACTAACCCTTGGAGCGACATGGGCCCTCAATCTACTTCTCTGCTTTCACCAGGTACAGTGCCTGTTCCCACAGTACCCCAAGTTGCTGTGGAAGAAATTATTGAAGCACTGTGGCATCATCAAACCCCAATCATGGAATCCCAAGGGAACTTTCCCCTTTTGAAAGGTTGTTTTGACATCAAGCCCATGGATATATGAAGGGCTTTGAACTCTCTGAAAAATTCCCACCAGAGTCAGGGCAGTCAGGGGAAAAAAACAAGCACTTTTCTATTCTGATGGGAATGCAAGAAAAAAAAAACACTTGTGTATGCTCTGAGAAACAGGTTTGGCCGAGATCAGTCATCCAAGTTGGACAGGGCTGTGACCACTGGGGTCTGGAACCAACAAAGCACCATGGAGACATCAGGCTTTGACAAGGTAAAACCACATGTGCTTCTCCCTTAGGGGTTTACCTTCTAAAGTAGTGGCTCTCAGCCCATCACCTGCTACCTAGCCCCCAAATGCAGAGACTCAGATTTGACTGGCCTGGTGGGGCATGGGTATGCTGGGCACCAGAGTTTTTAAAAGCCCCTCCAGTAATGTTCACGTGCTTCCAAGGTTAAGAGCCTGACTCTACAAGGAAACCCAATGTGTGTTAGTCCAACAGCTGGCCACATATGGGTGGGGTGATTTCAAAAGCAAAATTAAAGCATGGCATGCTCTCTTAATTTATAGATTTCCTTGATGTTCGTATACTTATGATGTGTCTGGAGTGCAATTTTCTAGCCCCTGTCCCTTCCTTGAGGGAATACAGCCATTTCATGACCTTGATTAAGCATCTAATCTATCTGAACATTGACTTCCTCATCTATAAAATGCAAATAGGACTAGCTTCCCTGTCTTCTTCATGAGGTTGTTATGAGGATCAAAGAACTGGAAAGGGTTGTGTAAGTGAGAGAGGGCCATACACAGGGAAGAGGTGACTTGTCTCCTTGGATGAAAGGAAGAAGCACCTCCTAGGCATCAGGGAGGACTTTCAAGGCCAACTCATGTGGCACTGAGGTCACTCTTCAGTGCACATTAAATTCTTGGGCTCTTTGAAAAGTTGTAATGCTCTCACTGTGACCTTAGGGGCAGGGTTTATGACCCTTTTGGCATTTTTACAGGCTCAGAGGGCCATAAGTGCATGCAGACCACACCAGCAAGGGTGTGGACCACACTGCTCTCCACTAAGCACTGAGCTGTGCTGGTGAGCTTGGAAGGGGAGGGCCCAAGTCAGCCAGTGTCATCTCCTGCGTGGTTTTGAATGATAAGCAGGTCCTGTGGGTGACTATGTGCTGCACTGCACAAGGTGGCTGTAAGCTGTCACCCTATGTGACCTATAGGGACTGTAGGATGCTGCATGGACCTGTGAGCAGGTGCTGCATGTGACTAGCTGTGGGTGCTGAGTCAGAAAACCATGAGTCATGCCTGGCTGACTGCTCCATTAAAATTCCAGGTGCTCTAAGGCGTATAGGATGTTAGCACAGCGTCCTGTCAGTGTGGTGCTTGGCCACTCACGTGCTGCCACCAGTGGAAGGTGAGAATGGGGAGCAGAGAACCCTTCTGAGGTAGCTGGGTTGACCTCTGAATGTATGTCTCAGAATTCTAGAGGAGATGAGGTGAGCAGGCCTTCAAGATCATCTTGTTTACTAGATCCAGAGAGGCTAGCAAACCTGCCAAAGGCTATTCAGCAAGGTACTAACAGAGCCATGTGTAGAACTGGATTCTCCTTAACCTAGTCAAGTACGCTTTCCCTGAGACCAAAGTCTTTTTGAAAGAAGGTTATAGAAAGACTTGTTACATGTGTTGTCTTCTATCCCAAATTTCCAGAAGAAATCTATTGTTTTGCCCTGTCTGTAGATCAGTATTTCCAGCTGTCCTTATTACCATTAGTCACTCTAGATTTACCATCAGGAATGCTGGCCAAAGAATGATTTAGGATCAACAATGTCACAACCTTTGGGTAGACACAACCTCTAGTCTGATTACAAAAAACATTCGAGATGGCTTGAAAAGTCTCAAACCATAATTAAATACTCTGTCCTGTACTGATGGTCCCAGAGAGACCACACCACCAATTACAGACCTCATTCCAGGCAGAGACCAGTGCACCCTCCTGTCTCCATCCTCTGATGCCCACAGATATCCAATATCATACACCCTGTGCCCCAAGGGAGGAAAGCAGTCCCAAAAGGAAATTACATATTCAAAGTTTATTTGTAGTTTTGCCCTTGGCCTCAGACAAGGGGATGCCTTACTTTTGCATCACATTTTCTTCAACTTCCTCATGGGATTGCTGTGGTTTGGATGTGTCCCCCGAAATTCATATGTTGGAAACTTGATCCCCAATGTAGCAGTGGTAGGAGGTGTGACCTATAACAGGTGACTAGGTTCTGCCCTCACAGATGGATTAATGTCATTATTATGGGAGTGGTTTTGTTATAAAAGGATGAGTTTGGCCCCTTTTGTCTCTGTCGTACCCTCATTTGCCATTTTGCCTTCTGTCATGGGATGGCACAGCAAGAGGGCCCTCACCAGATGCCAGCCCCTCAATCTTGGACTTCCCAGCCTCCAGAACCATGAGACTATAAATTTCTGTTCATTATAAATGACCCAGTCTGTGGTATTATAGCAGCACACTACAGACTAAGACAGGGACAGCTGAGGCCAACCCAGAGCCAGGAAGGAGCAACCTGTAGAAGACAGTCCCATGGTGAAGATGAACAAGCAGACCTTGACAATGGCAGGTTCCAGAGCCCTGACTCCTCCTATACTAATATCTTCCACAATCAGCAGCAGCTCTAGCTTCACCTCAGCCACCATTGGCCAGAACTTTAAACGGGACCAGGGATTCCTCAAAGCTGGATGGCGGCAGGTGTGTTGATCAGTAAGCCCCAACAAGAAGGGAGTCTCAGGAAGGGAGACCGTCAGGAAGGTCTCCTCCCAGAGACAACTGGGAAGTTGTGGTGTGAAGGAAGGGAGGCTTAGGACCCCTCATTCTCAGAGATGCAATAATGCAAAAGGAAATGGTGGCCTAAGGCTTGAAGAAAAGCACTTACCCTTCCCAGAGCCCAGCCAAATCCCTGCTGGGCCCCTTCCTATGATCCAGGGCTCTGTTCACCAAGGTGGTGCCTCTTTTGACTCATGACCTTTTATGTCTGGAGCTGGAGGACTCATCTTGCCCAAAATACCACTTGCGTCATGCCACTCCCCTGCTAAAGAACTTTCTATAGTTCCCCATTTCCCACTACAGCAAATTAAAATTCCACGCTTGCTGCATGACCTTAGGCCGGTCACTCCACCAGTTTAGTTTTTGTAAATGTAAAATAAAAGATTTGGATTCAATCATTTTAGAAGTCTCTTTAAGCTAAAAGGCACTCTGAAAAATCTCCACTCTCCTTGCACCGGGGTTTAATTGTCCTACCTTAACTCCTCATTTTGCCCTACACCAACCCCACACTCCAGTTCAGCCAGCCTGCTCCTGTTCCTCAAACCCATCATTGCCATGCCCTCCCCTTGCCTGCCCTCTCTGCTCCTTGGTGTTTATCTCAGTCCCACTCACCCTTCAGTGAGCAATTGAGTTTCACCTCCCACATGAGATTCCTCCAGCCCACATTCATCTCTCAGCTCTCTGAATCCTGTTGCTTTTATTACAGCTGCTTGCACCTATTTTGGTGCTTAATTCTTCTCCAGTGATTTTATGCGGCTCCTTTCTCTCTCCCCAGAGGGTTCCTTAACATTTGATTTAGTAACTACCAGCCAGGCACAGCCCAACTTGGGTTTTTAGAAGGGTGCTCAGTTAATTGACAGTAACAAAAATGCAACTTGATGAAAATGATGATTGACAATAAAGTCCTAGAAATCTACAAGGCACAGATGACATCCCAGGAAAGTAGAACTTCTGAGCCTCTAGAGAAAACCCCATACCTGTGCTCAAGTGTCCAAAGCAGACATTTGGAGACAAGTGTGTGAGTTGAAGTGAGGGTTGGGGATGGGGTTGGAGGCATTGGGATGTAGAGTCTAACACCAGAGATTCGGAGATGGCTATGCCACCAACTAGGTGTGTGACCCAAGCAGGTTCTCCCTGATCTTGCATCAATAATTTGAAGGACTCAGGCCACCAAAAGTTCTCAAATATCCCTTTCTACTCTTATTTAGAAAGACTGTATTTCTAGAAGGCTTGGGAAAACTTCCTGCAGGAAGGGAAGGAAAGCCAACCTTCAGGAAGAACCCTGGGCTCTTGCAAAACAAATGTTACCTAGCTTGTTTTAGTAATGAAAAGGTATCCTTTTCTCACTCAATGAGTTCACCCAGCTCCCACCGTTGGTTTTGCATTGACAGGCCTGTCATGGGTACGTTACCAAGGCAACAAGTTTTTCCCACAGGCATGACAATCTTCTGGGAACTTCTGACCCATTCGAGGAAAATAAAATTCTAGCAAAAATGGTATTTTATTAGATACAATGATTTCTTGCCAACTTGCTTTTGCCGACTGCAGTTGAGTTAATGATATTTCAGTTTTATAAGCCAAAACATTCAAAGCAGGAATCTGTTTTCATATGTATTGCTTGTTGAGTCCATTTAAAAGTTTAAATAAAAGTCTAATTTTGGTTCTTCCCTCGAGCTCTATTATATTGTAAGGTAGCGAAAGGTGCTGGCCCTGGATCCAAGCCCAGGACTGACCTCAGCTTCCTGTACTAATTAGCTGGATGATTTTGGATAAGTTACCTAGCTTCTCAGTTTTCTCATCTGTAAAATGGGAAAAATAGCACAGGCCATCTTAAAGGAAGGCTGTTATACATGAACTGTGCTTATCATAGAGCCTGGTTTTTCCAGGGAGCCTCACACCATGAATTTAGTTTGAAGTGATCCTCAAATGTGATAACATCCCCAGTGCCCAACAGAATGAACACTTATATCTTCTCTGAAGACATTCACCTTCATCCTAGGCCTCAAAGAATCTCATAAGTACATTTTCAAGGAGTCTGAGCAGCATGCAATAAAAGATAACCAGGTATAGTACATAAAGAAATTAGGTACATATGAGCAAGAATCAGCAGGAGAACAAAAGAAACAGATCACAAAGACTTTGGATACTAAAATCATCAAAATTGTAAAATTTCAAAATGAATTTTTGTTGTTGTTGTTGTTGTTTTGTTTTTTTGAGACTGAGTCTCACTCTGTTGCCCAGGCTGGAATGTAGTGGCCCAATCTCGGCTCACTGCAACCTCCACCTCCCAGGTTCAAGTAATTCTCCTGCCTCAACCTCCTGAGTATCGGGACTACAGGCACACACCACCATACCCAGCTAATTTTTGTATTTTCAGTAGAGATGGGGTTTCACCATGTTGGCCAGGCTGGTCTCGAACTCCTGACCTCAAGTGATCTGCCTGCCTCAGCCTCCCAAAGTGCTGGGATAACAGACGTGAGCCACTGCGCCTGGCCCTTAAAATGACTATGTTTTTTAAAATAAGACAAACTTGAAGTTTTTATGGGAATCCAAAGTTATTTAATTACCAATTTGGTAAGAAACCAAATGTAAGTTAAATTTGAAAAATAAAATCACCAATTTTCAAAATCTTCAATGATCAGGTTTAACAGAAAATTAGACGCAACTGAAGGAGACTGAATAAGCTAGAAGATGTATCATAATAAATTACTTAGAATGCAGTATAGAAAGACAAGAAGATGGTAAAGTTGGTAGAGAGGTTAAGAGACACGGTACATGGAGTGAGCAGGCCAAACGTTGTGCTGGCATTCCAGAAGGAAAAGGCAGAAATAATCAAGTAGAGGCAACATTTCAAGAGATACTGGTTGAGAATTTTTCAAAACTGATGGAAGTAATTAAGCCACAGATTCAGGATGTGCTAAAAAGGCCAAGCAAGATAAATTTACATAAATGAATGAACTGGAAAACAAACATACAATATAGACGATGGTATATTTTTCCAAAGATGGCCACAGTATTTCGTCTCATCCTGTATGCCCTTTTGCAATGTGACTTTTGCCATTCTTCCCATCAAGAGGCAACGTCTATTTCCTTCACCTTGAATCCAGGCTACTACAGAAACTTGCATTGACTCATAGAAGCAGCAGAAATGACTTTGGGGACCGGACATTAGAAGGCTTTGTGGCTTCTGTTTGTGCTCTTTTGGGACCTTGGGTCCCCACGTAAAGAAGTCCAGACTGCGCATACAGAAACAAAGGCCAAGTAGGGGAACATGAAGACACCCAGGTCCCAGTACCAAGTCCCCAGACATCTCATTTGGGACCCACCAAGTCAATCCCAGATGATACTATGTGGAACAGGGATGAGATGTTTCTGCTGAAGTCTTCCCAAGCTGCAGGTTCACAGAACTGTGAGTAAATGAAGTGGTTGCTACTGTAAGTCACTGAGATTTGGGGTAGTTTGCTATGCCTCGATAGAGAACGGTGACATAGAAGATCAATAAAAGCCAGATATGGTGGCTCATGCCTGTAATCCCAACACTTTGAGAGGCTGTTGGAGGATAGCTTGAGCCTAGGAGTTCAAGACCAGCCTGGGAAAGATAGTGAGACTCCCTCCCTACAAATTTTTTTTTTTAATTAACAGGTGTGGTAGTATGCACCTGTGGTCCCAGCTACTTGGGAGCCTGGAGAGAGAGCAACTCTTGAGGCCCAGAGGTCGAGGCAGCAGTGAGCTGTGATCAGGCCACTGCACTCCAACCTGGACAGCAGAGTTAGACCTTTCTCAAAAAATAAAAAATAAAAATAAAAAATTGGTTTGAAAAAAATAATAAAGTAGACAAACCTCTGGTAAGATAAATCATAAATAATCAGTACCAGAAACAAAAAGAAGGACATGACTACAGAAGCTACAGGTATTGAAGGGATAACAGAAAACCATACACAAATTTTATGCCAAACCACTAGCAAATTTACTCGAAATGGACACATTCCTAGAAAAAAAAACTTTCCAAAGTGGATTTAAGAAAAAGAAAATATGACTAATTCTATAAGTGCTAAAGAAATTGAAGCGGTAGTCAGAAATCTACCAAAAAATAATATTCCAAGACCAGACGGCTTCATTGGCAAGTTCTACCAAACATTAAAAGGAAAAAAAATCCATTATTATTACAAACTATTCCAGAAAACAGAAAAATAGGAACACTCCAAAATATATTTTATGAGACTGTAAAACATTGGTACCCAAATCCAGCAAGGGCAGAGAGAAAAAAGAAACTTATAACTCACTCTCATTCATGGGCATATAAGAAAAATAACCTGAAACAATTGTTAGCAAACTAAGCCTAGCAATATAAGGAAAGAGATACACCATGATCAACTTGATTTTATGCCAGCAATGGGTATACGATCCCAATGGATCATTCAGTATTAGCAAGTCTATTAATATAACTCAACATAATAGATCTAAGAGTAAATAATCATATGATTATTTCTATACATGCTGAAAAGGCCTTTAACAAAATTTAATATGAATTTCTGATGAATTAAAACTCAAGGATGTAGAAATTTATGGTTATTTCCTTAATATGAACACACACATATACATATGTTATGTATGTATGTATGATTCCCAAAGGCTATCATCTAACTGAATAGGAAAATATTCATTTCCCATTGCTTTTTGTAACCTTGAGACCACATGGTCCTTAAAAATATGAAAACATAATCAAATTACATTGTAATAAGATAAACTAAAATGTTTCTTACCTATGACATTTGCAAAAATTCTAAGTCTTGACTGCATGCTTTATTGTCAATATAGCTTTATTGTCAAGCTATGAAAAAATAAGCAATTTCATATATATTGCTGGTAGGAATGCAAATTGGTACAATCCTTATGGAGGGAAATTTGGTAATACCTAACAAATCTATATGTGTGTTCACCCTCTGACCCAGAAATCCCAGTTCCAGGAATTTATCCTAAGTTAGATGGATAGCCTAGCATAAGCTGAACTTGAAAAAGATACATGCATGTGACTGTTCATGACAGTAGTATTTGTAATAGCAAAATATTGGAAACCACCTAATGGCCATGTTGGGAGGCTGGTGGAATATATGGTACATACTGGAATATTCTGCAGTTGGAAAAAAATAAAGATCTCTGAACCGACGTAGTACAATTTTCAGGACATATAATTAAGTAAAAAAATCAAAATGCAAAAAACATGTATAGTAGGTTATCTTGTGCAAGAATAAAGGAAAATAAGAATATATTTTCTCAAAAAGAAAAAGGATATTAAACTAATAAAATTGGTTACCTACAGGAATGACAGAAATGGGATAGAAAGGGTAGGGGAAGGGGATGGGACCTCTCTGAGTACATCTTTTCATATAGTTTCGACTTTTGAACCATGTTAATGTTTTATATATTGAAATAACTTAGTAAACAGCAAGAACTGAAGAAACACAAAATTAAATACAGACACACTTAACTGTATGCCAACTAGGTTATATAATTACACAGAGAGAACCAAAAAAAATTCAAGTGATTTTGAACACAATATTTTGATTATACACCCTGAGTGGGATATATTCTAAAGGACGGAAGTATGGCAAAGGAATTTTGAACTTCATTTGTTGGTGGTGGTGTTGTCATAGCAATTCCAGTACTGTGTTGTATGTATTGTAGGATTCAGTAAGTGAGTAAATTCATTGATGTGTCTGTAACCCAGATTTGCACTGTGGGTGAAGGACAATACAAATATGGAATGAAAGAAGGAGATGAAAAAGTATAATTCTACCTAAATTAAAGATAACTTTATACATTTATTGGGTGTTTTTAAAAAAGAAAACTACATTTCTTAGTTTTGTCACTGAAAGGGCCTAGACAATAACACTTCAGCATCAACAAACATTCCTAGCACCTGGACCTTGGTTTCTAAATAACACTCCCCTACCAATGGAAGCCTTGAAGAAACAGCTGATTCCAGGTTTGGGATAGAGGAAATACAAGGTTAGCGGGGAAAATCTTGTACCATGAAGTTTAAAAGTGCTTAAAAATTGATAGGGCCACAGAAGTTACCTTGAAGAGGCTCTCACTGGCCAAATCTGTAATAACTTTGGCATCAAAATGAAAAATAACAGGCCTGGATTACAACACACAGATTAATAAGAGTCCATAAGTGAATTTCTTTTCTTTTCTTTTCTTTTGAGACAGGGTCTCACTATATTGCCCAAGCTGGTCTCCAACTCCTGGGTTCAAGCTATCCTCCCTGCTTAGCCCCCCATAGATGAATTTCATATGAAAAAGATAAGATAAAAAGGAGGGGGGAGTTCAGTTAAATATTTTTTTAAGTGGGGGAAAAAAGGGAATCTCTTTTTTATGGAGGAAACCCAACTGACAATAGCAGAAGGAAGAAGGAATGATAGAAAAATCACCATCTTCCAATCACCATGGTAAAAATTTAGGCAAGAAGTATCAATGGACGCTAAAAATCACTGGGAAAAAGGGTAATCACACAGTCTCACAGTATCTCCCTATGGATAATTTATAAACCACATGGGGAAGGTACCTTCACAAGGGAAAAAAGTCAGGCAGCCACAACTTCACCAAATTATCAAATTTGGCATCACCAACTAGGGGATTCATGAACATCACTGTTTGTTGTTCATACACAAAAACCAGCTGAAGATGTTCATTGACACAAAAGAAACAAACAAAAAGCCAAGAGAACTATTCTTGATGAAAAGAGATTAAAGAGACAGGACAAATAAATGCAACGTGTGGTCTCTGATAAATCTAATAAGCAATGACTGAAGAAATGAACAAAATAATAAAAAGTCAATTTATTTAATTCACAACATTAGCAGATAAAAGGAGTAAGTCACACAATCATCTCAATAAATACGGAAAAAGCATTAGATGAATTTCAACATCCACTTCTCATTTTAAAAAATCTCTTAGCAAATTTGGAATAAAGGTTTCTTAATCTCATAGAGCTTATCTACAAAAAAAGCCATTAGCAAACAGCACAATTACTGATGAGAAATTAAACACTTTCCTTTTTTTTTTTTTTTTGAGACAGAGTCTGGCTCTGTCACTCAGGCTGGAGTACGGTGGTGCAATCTCGGCTTACTGCAACCTCCACCTCCCAGGTTCAAGCAATTCTCCTGCCTCAACCTCCTGAACAGCTGGGATTACAGGCAACCGCCATCACGTCTGGCTAATTTTTGTATTTTTGTAGAGATAGGGTTCCACCATGTTGGTGAGGCTGGTCTCAAACTCCTGACCTCGGGTGATGCACCTACCTCGGCCTCCCAAAGTGCTAGGATTACAGGTGTGAGCCACCACGTCCAGCTTAACATTTTCCTTTTGAACTTGGGAATAATATAAGAATACTATCTTTGGTATCATCACCTCTTTGAAAAAAAAAAACAAAAAACTGTTGTGCAGGCACCAGCCAGCACAGTAAGATAAGAAAAAGAAATAAAGGTACACAGATTGAAGAGGAAGTAACAACACCGTCATTATTGGCAGGATTATGTGTGTTAGGTTGGTGCAAAAGTGAGTGCTATTTTGCCATTGCTTTGTTACAAAGCAATAGAGAACTAATCCAGACTTGAGCCTGGATTCTCTATTTTATTTTTTAAAAGGTCAGTTGGAACAACGCTATGTGCATTAGCTTTTCTGGTGGGAGCATTAAACAGCATTAAAAGTAATGGCAAAAACAGCAATCACTTTTGCACCAACCTAATAGAAAACCCAAAAGAATATATAAATTATTAAAATTTTTAAGTTTAGTTGAGTTCAAAATCAACACAAAATTCATTTTATTTCTATATATCAATAACAAACATTTTCAAAATAAAAATTTTAAAACCCACTTGCCACACAACAAAAATATCTAAACCTAGGAATAAATTTAACAAAATATGTCCATGCCTGCAACAGAGAAAACTTTGAGAGGCATTAAAGATCTAAATACATGGTCATGACTTGAAAGGCTCAATATTGTAAAGATGTCTATTTTCCCCAACTTGATTCATAGAATTCAAAGCAATCTCTATCAAAATCCCAACAGGTTTTCTCCAGTGGAAACTGCCAAGCTGATAGTACAATTTACATGGAAATTCAAAGCCAAGGCACTTCTGAAGAAGAAAAAATAGGAAGACTTCTTTTCTCAAAAACAGAAATTAATATAAAGCTACAGAATTAAGATAATGGGTTATTGGCCCTGAGATAGACAAGGACTAATAGAGCAAAAAAGAGAACTGACACAGATAGAAACATGCATGAATCCTTAATGTACAAACAGAGGTAGCTCTTCACAGTGGTAGGGAGACAACCGATTTTTCAATAAATGGTAGTGAGACAACTGGGTATCTGCATTTAAAAAAATGAGGGGCTGGATGTGGTGGCTCATACCTGTAATCCCAGTGCTTTAGAAGGCCAAGACAGGAAGATTGCTTGAGCCCAGGAGTTCGAGACTAGCCTGGGCAACATGGTGAAACTCCTTTTTCTACAAAAAATACTAAAATTAGCCAGGCATGGTGGCATGTGCCTGAACACAATATTTTGATTATATAACCTGAGTGGGTGTGTGGTCCCAGCTACTTGGGAGGCTGAGGTGGGAGGATTACTTGAGCCTGGGAGGTTGAAGCTACAATAAGCCATAATTGCACCACTGCCCTCCAGCCTAGGTGACAGAGTGAGACTCTATCTCAAAAAGAAATAATAATGACAACATTGGGTTCCTCTCATATACTATTCATAAAAGTCAATCCCAGATGTAGGGTGATTGACTTAAACGAGAAAAGTAAATTTATAAAGCTTTTAGAAGGAAATATAAGATATCTTCATGACCTCGAGGTAGGAGAGGAGTTCTTTAAGATACAAAGAGCACAAACCATAAAGGAAGATTTAAAATACATATACTTAAGAATAAAGGCCGGGCATGGTGGCTCACACCTGTAATCCCAGCTCTTTGGGAGGCCGAGGCAGGCAGATCACTTAAGATTAGGAGTTTGAGACCAGCCTGGCCAACATGGTGAAACCCCGTCTCTACTAAAAATACAAAAATTAGCCAGCCATGGCGGCAGGCACCTGTAATCCCAGCTACTCAGGAGGCTGAGGCAGGGGAATTGCTTGAACCTGGAGGGCAGAGGTTGCGGTGAGCTGAGACCAAGCCACTGCACTCCAGCCTGGGTGACACAGCCAGACTCTGTCTCAAAAAAAAAAAAAAAAATAGAGAATATACAAATGGACAACGGTAGGACCACATATGATAACAGAATTCTGAGCCACAGTCTGCAATCGGCCAGGCCAGAGAACCAAACTGCAGCCTCTGCAGCAATCAGCCCAGAATGGTCAGGTTTGGTTAATGACTGCCATCTTCTCTATTTTTTGCTCTGCTTCCAACTCAGGACCACTCAGAGAAAGCCAGATACACTCCCAACTGGATAACTTCAGATGCCGTGCCTCTAGTCAGCTGGTCCCTGATACCAACAACCTCCAACCAGAGCAGATCTGAAGATTTCCCTTTTTTCCACTGTGAAGCTTTCCCACTCCCCTGCCTGCCTTTGAATCTTGGCCAAACATAAGTTATGTCTCGCTACAGCGAGCTCTGAATAAGTAGCCTCTGTTTGTCCTCATTTGGGTGGTCTACATTTATTTACACAAAATTAAGAATTTTGCTCATCAAAAGTCCCCATAGAGTAGGAGGACAAGCTTCACAGTGGAAGAAGATATTTGTCATATATGTAACCTCCAAAGAGCTAGTACACAGCATATATGGAGAACTCCTAAAAAATCAATAGGGAAAAGACTTCAACAGGCACTTCACAAAAGAGAAACTCAAACAATCTCTATGAAAACACTCCTTGGCCTCATTAGTAATCAAAGAAATACAATCATCCTGTGCAGAAGGCATAGCAAGCATCGTCATTCTCCCCCACGGCTCAGAGCGGTAACTGACTTGCCCCAGAGAAGCCTCAAGCATGGGCTCAGACCCTAGGCAGGCCCAGGACTCTGTCCCATGCCTCCTCCACTCTCTCTGGGGAGTCAAGGGCAAGTGCCTTCTCACTCCAGACCCCGTCCTCTCATCTGGAGAAGATGAAAGATCTTTAAGGCCCTTTTCAGTTTAAAAGATTCTGCCTTCCTAAGCAAAGGGAGAGCCAATGATGGGAAGAAGAGGGGCAGAGAGGGATTGTGGCAGAGGCACAATCTACCCACAGTCATTAATGTTGGGGGGAATGGAAAGCCCTGGCTGGTTGCCCACTCAGTTCAATGAAAGCTCAGCACTCTGTTTAGCAGCACTAAAGAATGTAGGCAATCTTTTAGAATTTATCATCTGGAAATCTGTCTTCCTTTGTCCTTCAAAAACAAAACAAAGCTCATAAATGGTAATAGTAATGATCAAAATGTGCATAGTAGTAGTATTTCCATTTTAAGGATGAAAAAAATCGAGGTCCAGGGAGGTGGAAGAACTTGCCCAAAGCCACAAAGCACAAACAAATAGAATCCAGGGTTTTTTTTGTACCATGGTACTGCTACCCGACTGCACTTCTCTCCTATCCCAAGATCTGCCTCGCTCCCGGCAGCCTTTGGGACATGTAACCCTGTGTAGGCAGCCTCTGTATCCCATTCCGCAGGAGGCAAACCAGACTTCTTATTCTTGAACTGTACGCTTTGTGCTTTATCTCTTCAAAAGCACACACTCCTCTCACACACCCATTGCCTAAGCAACATGGGACACCAGCGGGGCTAAACCACTGGTAGTCCTCTGAGCAAAAGGCACGCTTACCTTGCCCCAGAAGCAGCAGCAGCTCCAGGAGGAAAATGCCTGGCCGCAGCCCCATGCCAGAATGCTCCAGGTGACTCAGGCCTCTGGAAGAGCTGCTCCAGCAGATGGATGGGCTATCACACCTCCTCCTGCTTTTATGCTCCTCTGTGTTCTGATAGAGCACCTGTCATAAATTTTACTGTGATCACCTTTGAAAGGGGGTAGTGGCGGGCTGTAAATGATAAATATTAACACTTAGGCGGAAGAGTTCTTAAGGCAGATGAGTCAATGATGGGTAGCATGTTCTAGTCATAGACACTGACAGACCAGGGCCGCATAGCTGCCTCCACACAGCCTTCCATGATGGTGGGTGCCCAGAAATTGCCGGTGTTCGGGTCTGCTGGGAAGAACGTGGGCCTGGGAATCCCAGGTGCTGGTCGGAATTCCAAACCAACCACAGCTGTGGGAACTTGGGTGTATCCCTTAATGTGGCCTCAGCTTTCTCAGCTGTAAGCCAGGAGATCAAAAGTACCTTGTAACAAATGTAAACCATAAACCTACCTCCAAATGTGAAACGTGTTCCCACCATGTCTCAGAAGCTCTGCTAGGTTCCCTGGTTTGCATGACACAGAGAGGTTTGTTTCTGTTCCCCCCATCTCCAAACCCATGGGTGGCCAGTTGTGTTGGGTGGATGTGCACACCATAGATTTGTTGTCTGCATGTTGAATTCAGAGATACAAGCCAGAGAGGGGGAACCAAGTTTGACAAAATCAGCCGTTTCCTTTGGGTAAACTAAGTCAGGAATGCAGGCTGGGTCTAAACTGGGCAGACAAAGCTGGCATTTAAAGCCTGAGTGACAAATACCCTTGAGAGTAGAATTTAAATTTTTTACACAAATATCAAGAAACAATTGCCTTGGTTGATAGGAACAAATATATTTAAATTATCCTTGCTTTCTGGCCATGCTTGTGGGTGTGAGGCTGGGATCCTGACTTCTGAGGTCTAGCTAAGACTCTAGGGCTGGTTCCCATGACCCAACCTCAGATTCTGATCTCCTGGCTGACCCACTTTTCTCATATTTAAAAATCACAGCCAGACACAGTGGCTCACACCTGTGATCCCAGCACTTTGGAAGGCTAAAGAAGGAGGATTATTTGAACCCAGGAGTTTGAAAACCAGCCTGGGCAACTCCATCTCTATAAAAAATAAAAATAAATTAGCCAGGCATGGTGGCATGCACCTGTAGTCCCAGCTACTTGGGAGGCTGAGGCAAGAGGACTGCTTGAGCCCAAGAGTTCAAGGTTGCAGTGAGCTATGATTGCACCACTGCACTCCAGCCTGGACAAGAGCAAGATTCCATCTCAATTAAAAAAAAATTGTTTTTAATTACTGTTATAACCTCTATTGTCTTGAGTAGAAAGTGAAGACGAAGTGAGTGGCCCTTTGTTCCTGAATCTCTGGTTTTAGGATGTTGTCTCCCTTTCTCAACTGCTCAGAAAATATGTGACTTGTGGGTCACCACTGATTTAGCCAATGCCAAAGGCTTAGCCTAAGCCTCAGGACTGTAGGGGGGTATTGGGACATGCCAGAGGTGTGTGGACACTGACACACTTAGTCCAGCTGGCCATCAGCTAGTTCCAGAGCCTAGAAGAGGGCAGCACACACAGACACACAGAAAAGGAAGAAGAAAATACACCCAAGGCCAAGGTCTGTGGGGGACAAGTGAGCACAGATGTCCCTGGATATGTAGACACTTGTCAACTTCACCAAACTGCCCCCAAGTTCAATGAGAAGCCAGAGCTGCTGTCCCACTAAGGATGTCAGGAGTTTACCCAGCTCCATGCCACCAGCAGCTTTGAGGAGCATCATTGAACTTGCCTGGGCTGAATAGGCCAAGGTCCCCACTCATGTGCAGGCCAGCTGGAGGTGGGGTGGAAAGGACATGGGGCATGGGCAGAAGTAAGTTGGTTCCACGCTCCAGGTACTCGCTCCATCTCTTAACTGCTTCTCTCCAGGACTACCACAGCCCAACTGAGTTACCATCCTTCCTCTAACTCCTTTCACATTTAGAAAAATTGAGAAATGCCTTAAAAACGTTTGAATTTTGGGAAGGCATTTTGGTATGGGATAGACTGGATGTCCTTTTAGGTAGAATAAATCTCTGAGTTCCATCCATGCATCAAGGAATCCTCACCAACTGTGAGGCTGTAGGGGAAGCAACATTTCTTAGACACTCTTTTTAAAAATTTTTTTGAAAAATAGAGATGAGGTCTCACTATACTGCCCAGGCTGGTCTTGAACTCTTGGGCTCAATCAATCCTCCCACCTTGGCCTCCCAAAGTGCTGCGTTTACAGGCATGAGCCACGTCGCCCAGCCTCTTGGCACCCTTACAGCATCGCAGCTTAACTGGCACCTACTATCTATGTGGTCTAGTAGCAGCTATGAAAACAAGGAGAAAGTCGTCTGAAGTCAAAGGCTCCATCACTTGTCCATAAACTTTTGTTCTCTGACTTTTGCTAGAAAATGTCCTAAGAGGACATGTCCTATAAAAGGGGATGAGAAATATTCTCCATTTCAGATTTTAGCAATAATCACCCAGGTGCTCCTTTTGGGAAAGGCACAGGCCCCTGAATTAGCATCTTTCAGGGATGGTAGCACATGCCTTGCTCAGAGGTTTCTTGGCCACTGAAAAAGCTAAGCATTCAGGCTGGGCGCGGTGGCTCACGTCTGTAATCACAGCACTTTGGGAGGCCAGCGCGGCTGGATCACAAGGTCAGGAGATTGAGACCATCCTGGCTAACATGGTGAAACCCCATCTCTACTAAAAATTAGCCAGGTGTGGTGGTGGGCGCCTGTAGTCCGAGCTACTTGGGAGGCTGAGGCAGGAGAATGGCGTGAACCTGGGAGGTGGAGCTTGCAGTGAGCCGAGATTGCGCCACTGTACTCCAGCCTGGGCGACAGAGCAAGACTCCGTTTCAAAAAAACAAAACAAAACAAAACAAAAAAACACAGCTGAGCATTCGCTGTTGTCTAAGAATCCACAAGGAGGTGCTAGACTAAGCTCCTGGCACAGAGCCCACGTGGATTAAAGCAGTGTGGGCCTTCCAAGAGAATTTTTCCAAACTGGGGGTTTACAACCCATTATTATCCCGTCAATCTGATTTGGTTAATGATCAGCCCATTTAAAAAAATGAAATCGAATGTAAAATATCTGAGGACATAGCAATGTAATAAGGGTAAGTAATGTATCGGGAAAACTTTTGTTTCAGCTACCTATAGTGATGCAATATGTTTTTCTTAATGTTTTTCTTTCAGTGGCCAAGAAACCTCTGAGCAAGGCATGTGCTACCATCCCTGAAAAAAAAAAAAATTGAAAACCACCACAACTTTAGAGAGTAATAGATCCACAAAGAAATCCCTAGATTTTGAGAAAAATAAAACAGGTTTGTTTTTCCTTCTGGTTAAAGATGTAGCTAGACCCAATTCCCTTGTGTTAGGAGCTAGAAGCAATGTCTACAAAGGGCCCTGAGTCTTAGGAAGAAGCAAGCTTTTTTTTTTTTTTTTTAAGAGACAGGGTCTTGTTCTGTTGCCCAGACTGGACTGCAGTAGTTATTCACATGCATTATCATTGCACACTATAGCCTTAAACTTCTGGCCTCAAGCAATCCTCCTGCCTCAGCTTCCCGAGCAGCTGGAATTATAGGTGCATGCCACCACACCCAGCTTCAGGTCAAGCTTTTTAATGACTGTAAACAGAGAGTAAATCAACTTGTCCTCTTCTTTCAACAAGGAAAATTTAGTCCCTGGCACCTGACTGAGCTCTGCCAATGTGATGGGAAGTGTGCACCAGCAGCCTGCCATCTTGGACAAGGACCCCTTGATGCCTGTTTTAGGAAGACACCCCACTGGAAGAGGGAGGGTACACACCAGAACTGTGGGAGGGGTGGAAGCAGAGTACCTTATATCTCAGGGTAATCTGCATTATGGCAGTAATGCCCTGGGGATTTCCTGCCTCAAGTTTCAGCTTTTCTGAAGTTCCTATTGAACCTCACCATGATGGCTTTGCATTGTTCATGCCTTCTGCATGGAGAAGGTCCTATGTTCCCAGCAAGAGAGGGGCTGGGCCTTTCTGTTCCTACTATCTTAGCACCCTCAAAACTCTTCCCCCAGGAGCACCTAGCCCAGTGTTCTACACATACCAGGCCCCCCACAAATCTTCATTCACTGGCTGAGTATTCTCCAGGGGCAAAGAAACAACTGGTTTAACTGGCCTGTGTTCTCCATCACCCCTGCCACTCACAGAAGTAAAAGGAACCTTGGATTGGACTCTCCAAACCTGGCATATTATCTAGATGCCAGGGCTCCTGTGTATTTCCAATAAGACCTGGGTACATGCATGCAAAACATTGTCTAATGCAAGTAACTGGGCTGACTTAGCTTTCCTTGGACAGAGGCTTTGCTTATAATCAAGATACTAAAGACAAGAAGAGCTTAATTAAGGGATGAAAAAGGAAGAGATAAAATGAAGAAGGTACTAGTGATATATTTCTAGAAAAAAGTATAGTTTTCAAATATCACAGCCTTATTAATAAAAAGAGAAACACTGACAGGGCAAATCCCAGCAGAATGCACCCTCCATGAGGGAAGGGACCTGGCCTGTCTTGTTCTTTGCTATGTTCCCAGCACCTAGCATACTGCCTGCCATAGCAGGCATTTGTTGGATGTTGGATGAATAAATAAATAAATGAAACTCAGAATAAAAGGAAAGAGATCAAGACCACTATAAAAAGATCAGATCAGCAGAGTAGGATGTAATAAGGAATAAAAGCATATTTTAGGATAGAAAGCTGAGGAAAAAGAGAGGTACATTGCCCAATACCATGAAGCATGATGGGAACAGACAAGGGAGAAGTAACATGGGCATTCATGGGTCAAGCTCTTCCCCAAGGCCACAGCATTATTCTTCCACATAGTGGTTCTCAATCCTGGCTGCACACTGGAACCACCTGGGGAACGTTTTAAAAGAATACTCGTGCCCAGGCTTCACTCTCAGAGATTCTGATTTAATTGGTCCAGGGTGGGACATGGGCATTGATCCTTTTTAAAGTTCATCAATAGATTCTGATTGCAGTTAGGGCTAGAACCCCTGCTCCAGTAGAGCCAGAGCTCTCAGGGACCTGCCTAGTGCCCAGCACTGAGGGACAAGAGGGCTCCATGTCTGCTGTCTCAGACAAGGCAAAGGTTCACTGGACATAGCAGGATGCCAGGACAGGCTACTCAGCGCTGACAAAATCAGGCTGACCTGGCAGCCTCTCCAGATGGGAAACCCAGGGAAAAGACACTGGGTAAAGTGCTGGGACTTCTCTCTGAGAAGTCAGGGAGTAGGCGGGAAAGGGCTGGTTTCTGGTGCCTGAGGAAGGCCCGTCACTGAGCACCAGGACGTGTGGGCTGGAGTCCCAGATCCACGGTGATGCCTATGATCACCCGCAGTCATTTCCTCTTCCTTACGCCTCTGTTTCCTCAGCTGTGAGACTGGCAGCATGGATTCCATTCTTTTGAATGCAGTGTAAGCTCATCTCATCCCTTCCCCACCGTGGCAGTGGCAATGTGATGGGAAGCCCAGGCATCCTCCAAGCCAGACGGCTACTCTGCCTTTTGGTCCCTTTCTTTCTCCTCTCCCTCTTGCCATTTCAGACTCAGGGCCTCCTAGACCCCCAGAGCCCTTTTAGCAATGACTGGGAACTTTATTAGTGCTTTGCTTCCCAACCTGTACTCCTCCCAGCTCACGGAAGATGGTGATCTTTGAAGAGCACAGAAGGAAACCAGAGAAGGAAGTCTTTGGCCTGAGATGATCAGCTAGAGGTCCTAAACAGCCCCAAGCCCCTCCTGGTAGTCCTGAAGGGCTCGGAGGGTCAACATCTTTGGCCATCTGTAACCCACGGGAGCTCCTACAATCCAGGTCCAGATTTAAATACCATTTGTTGAGCACCTAGTAGGTGCCAGGCATCTTGTTATTCGAATTTATAAATGTTGTCTCATTTAATACCAGCTACATTCCTCAGGGGGTTAAGAGTCTCAGCTAAGATCACCCAACTAGTAAGTTTAAAAGGAGACTCTGATCCAAGTCTTCTCCCTGCATCCATTAATGTGTCCCCAGCGTGACTGCGAGCTGCACCTGTGAAATGTCCTGAACACCCACAGGATGAAGCCGGGAAGGCTCTTGATTCTGAGCCAGCAAGGAGCAGCCCTCAGCTCATGCACCCACTTTTTAGGAGAGTCTGGACAATAGGCCCTTCTCTCCTGGACTCTGAGTCTGCGTTGAGCATCCACCACAATCATCATACAGCCTGGGCCCCAGGGCCCCCACTACCCTGTGGAGGAAGCACCATTTGTCCTAGCAGAAGGCACCCGAAGAGCGTCCCCCTTAGTACCATCTCAGAAGGACCAGAGACCCAAACGGGATTCTCCCATCCATCCGAGCTTGTGGATGCCCGAGTGTGCCCCTTCCTTCTCCCCTTCTTGGGGAGAATCCCACCCAGTGGCAGGAAAGCAACAGGGACTAGGTCAGAACTGGTCAGTGAGCACCTGGACCTTAACAGCCACCTAGTCCAGTCCTCTTCCCATCATACAGAGGAGGACACTGAGGCAAGGAAAGAGGCAGGCAAGGGCCTGTACTGGGTTTTGGGTTCCCTGATCCAAGCCCAGTGTTCTTTTCCACTCATGATATAAGACTGGATCACCATGGCCATGAGCAGCAGTGGTATTTCTACTCCAGTTTGACTGATAAGACAACCCCAAGAGGATTAGTAAGTTGCCTAAGGCTGCTCTGCGACTAAGGCAGAGGCCAGAGCCCTTTCCTCTCTACCACAGCCATGGAGTGGCCAAGTTCAAGCCATGGAGACTCAATACAGACCCTGTGCTAGCAGATACCGCATAAAACCCATGTCCACCCCATCTCCATTCTGGGGAGGGGGTCCCATGGAGACAGGCTAGTATGGCTGCTGGGTCCTGGCACATGGGAGAAACTTCCCTGGATCTTTTAGAGCTGAAATCCCCTGTGTCCTGTTCCCACGTGGCAGGGCCAGGAGATGGCTCTGGGGAGAGAAGTGTGAAATTTGATGCTCTGCCCACCAGGGGGATCCTGTAGGACCACCTGCTATGGGGCTAATCTTTCCCTCACTTAATTCCCTTTGTATTCTGTCCATGGGAGCTATAATCTGTCCTTCAAATCCAAAAGAAATAACTAAAGGCTCCTAGTCTTCCCCTGGGAATCTCATGTGCTCCAGATCACAATGGGAGGCTCCTGGCTCCAACAGCCCCAAGCCTCAGGCACTGACCCCATATATCCCCCTGGCCTGTGTTCAGAGGAGATCATCTGCCCAGAAAAGCTTCCGCTGGACAAGGGGTCCAGGGAAGAAAGACAGCCTTTCTAGCCCCAGCCATGGCAACTTACCAGCTGGGGAAATCTCTTTATCCTCACTGCAGTCACTCTGGAATGGGCCTCTGAGCCTTTGGCTGTGTAGCAGGGGATTGAGGTGGCGTGGCATAGGATGGCATGGCATGGTGTCATCAGCTTGTTGGGGCTGAGCTGTCAACATCATCAGACACTGGCACGTGGGTGTTAATAGCTTTGGCAATGATGTGCAAGCTTTCTTGCTCTCCCAGCTATGCAGTCCCACTATTGACCTTGATGTCACTCCCTGGGGAGAGGGTGGTGGTATAAGAGTAGGCAGGAGAAGATGAGGTGAGACTGGGACTGGCGTCTGTCCCCAGGGCCCTGATGCAGACTGGCCACTAGGCCTGGCTAGGCAGAGAGATCTGTGCTGACCTCCAGCCATAGGGACATCGAGCTGGACTGGGCACAGCCCTGAGTTTACCATCTCAGCTGGCTCCATCTTGAGGGACTGCCTACCACCTCTGCCTCTGGGCACCACTAGCAGACATTGCAGCCTCCTGTTCCTTCCCCTCCTCCCCCTCCCCTCCCCCTCCCATCCCCCTCCCCTCCCCCTCCTTCTCCTCCTTCTCCTCCTCCTTCTCGTTCTTCTTTTTGAGACAGGGTCTCACTCTGTCACCCAGGCTAGAGTGCAGTGGCTCAATCTTGGCTCACTTGGCTCACTGCAACCTCTGCCTCCTGGGTTCAATCCATCCTCCCACCTCAACCTCCCAAGTAGCTGGGACCACAGGTGTGTGCTACCATGCCAGGCTAATTTTTGTATTTTTTATAGAGACGGGTTTCACCATGTTGCCCAGACTGATCTCGAACTCCTATGCTCAAACCATCCACCCACCTCAGCCTCCCAAAGTGTTAGGATTACAGGTATGAGCCGCCATGCCCTGTTCCTCTCTTCCTTCATGGATTCAGTAAGGGCTTTGTTTGTAACTGCAAGGTTAGCACCCAAAGAGAAAACTTGAGGAAACAGAATTTTCAAATTCCACATCTTCACCATTCTAATCCCTACATATTTTCATAGTACAATCTTTCTGAAACAGACTCTGTCTTATAATCCACAAAAATGTTTAGAAACTTGCCACACAGAGAGCGGGTGGGAAAGCCAGATTTTCAATCCAGTTTTTGTGCAGCAAAAACTTGTGTCTCTTAACCCAAGACACAACACCGCATCACTTTTGTTCAGTTGGGTTAGGTCCTTAACTGACTCTCAGAGGCCTTCTAGGAGTATGTGGGAGGAGGAGCATCCAGGGACACGGGTCTCCAGAGAGTGGCTGGAATCTCAGCATGGTCTCTGTGGGAAGCCTGGAAGCCTCCTTCTACCTCCTACTCACTTTCTTCTTTGCTTCTGAGACAGACCTGCTCAGACCAAGTTTCCAATTGTTCCTCTCTGTTGACCTTGAGATCCATGTTTCCTTAGTCATCCTGAGACTCTGAGTTCTGTGCACCTTAACATCTCTTACCTGAATTCGTGTACAATCCCTTCCGGGTCAGCATCCATCACCAGGGTGACCTTTCTAAAACACCTTCTGCTTACTTGTCCCTACACTTAAATGTGGCTTCTGCTCCCACCACACTACTAGAATTGCTTGAAGGTCAAAATTTGTTCAATCCAATAAACAGTGAGGTCCTCAGACCTCATCTTACTTGACATCTCAGCAGCATTTCACAGCCAACCTCGGCCCCTACTCTTGGACAACTTGCCCTTGGCCTCCAGGCTTCCAGTTTCCTGGTTTCTTCTCTCCAGCAGTTCCTTCTTGGCCTCCTTTGCCAGCTCCTTCTCTGCTGCTGAAGTTCGTCTGGAGCCTCCTCTTTCTACCTGTCTCTCAAGGTGATCACATACACCCCATGGTTTCATTAAAAATCTATGTTGACCATTCCCCCATTTCAATTTCCAGTCGGACCTCTCTTCTAAGCTTCAAACCCCATAAACTCATTCAGGGACTAAGTCTCCACTTTGATGTTTCAGAGGCACCTCAAACTCAAGGAGTTAAGAACCAAACGTATGATCTTCCCCGACTCATTTGTAGCCCCATCGGATATCACAACAGTGGCTCATGAAACCACTCACTGTTCTCCATCTCCACTGCCCCCAGATGGGCCCAGGCATCTGTCCCTGCTCCCCTGAACAGCTGCCCAGCTGCTCCATGTCTACACATGCTTGTTCCAGTCTTTTCGTTTTCACACAAAGCAGCCTGAACAATCTTGTCAAAGGGCAAACCTGATGTCACACCCTTGTATAAAACCCTCACCAGCTTCCCACTGCCCTGCAGATCAAGTCCAGCCATTGTAGTGTCACTTACAAGGCCCTGTGCTCCCTCCTCTCTCCAGCTTCAAGTCCCACTTGGCCCACCTTCTCTGACCTCAGGCTCACTGAGGCTCCATCATGTTCTTAAAAATGTCATCCTTTTTGCGTCCTGGCAGCCCTAATGTGTGCTGTTCCCTCTGCCCAGAACTCTCAGACTGTGTCAGTACCCTTCCCACCTCTTGACCTCCCTAATTCTCCCTCTGGTCTCAGTTGAAATATTTCTTCCTACAGTGGGCCTTCTCTGGCCTAGTGAAAGAGATGCCCTGACCTCATGCTCCTCTGGCCCCCTGCACTTCTCCTCCAATACTCAGTGTGCTTTTAATTGCTTCTGTAAAGTCTATCCTGCCAGGTGTGGTGGCTCACACCTGTAATCCTAGCACTTTGGGAGGCCAAGGTGGGAGGATCACTTGAGCCCAAGAGTTCAAGATCAGCCCAGGCAACATAGCAAGACCCCATCTCTACAAAAAATACAAAAATTAGCCAGGCGTGGTGTTGTGTGCCTGAGGTCGCAGCTACTCAGGAGGCTGAGGCAGGAGGATTGCTTGAGCCCAGGAGTTCAGGGCTACAGTGAGCTATGATCGTGTTGCTTCACTCCAGCCTGGGACAGAGCAAGACCCCCATCTTTTAAAATAAATAAATAAGATAAATAAATACAAATAAATAAAGTCTATCCTGTCTGTCCGATGGTAAATTCCAGGAGGGCAAGGACCATGTAGTTCACTGCTGTGTCCCCAGCACTTAGCACAGAGCCTGGTATCTGTAAGTGCTCGATAACTGCTGCATAGATGAATAAAATCCAGACCCACTTCAGTCACTCCCCCAGGGCCCTCGTGAACTGAATTAAGTTTTGTGTCACAGTGGCTTAACTCCTTTTCTCTCTGGCAGTTTGCTTATAGCTTCATTGCATAACTTACTTCACCTTGTTGGGGATCCAAAAATTAGCCAACTGGGGCTGCATCCTCTGCTGGAATGGGTATAGCCCATGTTTTATTCATCTCTAACTGCCTGCACAATCCCCAGTATGGTGACTTTGCACAGTCCCCAGTATGGTGGCTTTGCACATGGTAGGAAACTGTGTCCCAAAAACTGCACTCTTGGGACTAAGAACAACATATTGCTGCACAAAGGGAGACCTATTTGGCCTCTCCATGGCCAGAATTCTGCCCCTCATTCTTACCTCCCATCCTGCAGAGTTGATAAATCTCTTTAAATAGTCCTCCTAAAAACCAAGAAAATCTGAAATTTTCCCAGTCATGTAAATAAGGCTGGTGAACCAATCAAGGACTGTCAAATGTTTTGAAAGGTCAATTAGGGTCTCTCTCACTTTCAAAACTCCATCCCAATAGAACACCTGCCAATCAGAGACTGCCTTAGTATTTCCTCTTTTTTCTCTAAGAAACTTACTCTTCTTTCAGATACCTTTGAACCCCTGCTAAAACCAAAATGACTGCAGATGTTTCTTTGCGGATGCAAGTTTATAAATAAGTAGTCTTTGCTAATTTTGCCTTGGGTTTAGTTTTATTTTTGACTGTAATCTTGGTGCCATGACTCGGATCCCACCTGACCTGCTCATCGCTGTGGACCTTGGCTCTTAATCAGGTGGGAGCCCACCAAGGCCCCTTGAACCACACACTGACAAGTAAACCTGCCCTGGGCCTCAGCTCCATTATCTCTCTGGTTTTTTGTTTGTTTTTTGTTTTTTGTTTTTTTTGAGACAGGGCCTTGCTCTGTCACAGAGGCTGGAGTCCAGTGGCACAATCATGGCTCACTGCAACCCTCACCTCCGAGGCTCAAGTGATCCTCCCACCTCAGCCTCCCTAGTAGCTGGGACTACAGGCACATGCCACCATACTTGGCTTTTTTCTTTTTTTTGGTAGAGACAGGTTTCCACCATATTGTCCAGACTAGTCTTGAACTCCTGGGCTCAAGCTATCTGCCTGCCTCAGCCTCCCAAAATGCTAGGATTGCAGGTTGGCCACTGTGCCTGGCCAACTCCATGCTCTTTGTGCTGAGTTCCGTGGCTGTTTTATTTACTTGTCAAATCCAGTTATTTATATTTGGTTAATGTTTCCCTTTGGAGCTGCATCCTTGGTGATTTGCTTCCACCTGTCCCTTGTTTTTTCCTGTGTCCTTAAGTGTTATTTGTTTATTTATTTAAAAAAAAATTTTTTTTGAGACAGAGTCTCACTCTTGCCCAGGCTGGAGTGCAATGGCATGATCTCAGCTCACTGCAACCTCCGCCTCCTGGGTTCAAGCAATTCTCCTGCCTCAGCCTCCTGAGTAGCTGGGATTACAGCCTCCTGCTACCACATCTGGCTAATTTTTTGTATTTTTAGTAGAGACGGGGTTTCACCATGTTGACCAGACTGGTCTTGAACTCGTGATCTCAGGTGATCCACCCGCCTCAGCCTCCAAAAGTGCTAGGGTTACAGGCGTGAGCCACCGTGCCCAGCCCTTAAGTGTTATTTAATTATGAGAAGGAAGAATTTAGAGTAGAACACAGGCATAGTTCCTATAATTTGGCTGTTTGAGACAGCCTTACAGACTAGAAAGTTTGCAGTTCCCTCCAGACCAACATCCTCTAAGAACAAACTTTGCTGTGGGTGACCAATAACACCTGATGAGATTATTTTCCCATCTTGGCTATTTGTCCTGAGAGCCTTGTTTGGATTCAGAGAGCACATTCCTTCTGATACATTCCACCTGTTAGGGACTCAAGACTGTTGGGTCTAAATTCTGAGGGGCTGACCATTAGGTCAGGGGCCCAAGACACTAAGTTGTCTAAACACCTTCAGCTGACTGTAACTTTCAACTGCAGTAACCAGGAGTCTTCCCAATCTAACCTCCCCCTCTGCAAAAAACTCCACTTCTTACAGGTATCCACATGACCACCATAACTTCTATCTCTCTAAATGGCAGAATTTCACCAAGGATGTTTTGGCATTCAATGCACACTTTGGGGAACATTTAATTTCATTCAAACTGCTCATTTGAGAGGTGCCTTAAAACAAAAGAATAAAATTCCCCTGGCCCAAGAAGCACAGGTGTTTTTTTTTGTTTTTTTTTTTTTGAGACGGAGTCTCACTCATTTTGTTGCCCAGGCTGGAGTGCAGTGGTGCAATCTCCACTCACTGCAACCACCATTTCCTGGGTTCAAGCGATTATCCTGCTTCAGCCTCCCAAATAGCTGGGATAACAGGTGCGCACCACCACGCCTGGCTAATTTTGTATTTTAGGTAGAGGCAGGGTTTTGCCATGTTGGCCAGGCTGGTCTTGTCTAAATATTACATTTTATTGACGACCCCGAATAACCAAAACAATGTTGGAAATAAAGAACAAAGCTAGAGAACTCACACTTACTGATTTCAAAGCTTACTACAAAGCTATAGTAGTCAGAACACTGTGGTACTGGCATAAAGACAGACACATAGACCAATAGAATAGGATACACAGTCCAGAGACAAACTCTCTCATATATAGTTAAATGGTTTTCAGCAAGGGTGCAAGACCATTCAATGGAGGAAAGGACAGTCTTTTCAACAAATAATGCTGGGAAAACTGAATATCTCATGCAAACGAATGAAGCTGGGCCCTTACCTAATGCCATATACAAAAATGAACTCAAAATGGATCAAAGACCTAAATGTAAGACCAAAAACTCTAAAACTTTTAGGAGAAAGCATAGGGCAAAAGTTTTATGACATTGGATTTGGCAGTGATTTCTTGAATATGACACTAACAGACAGGAAATAAGGAAAAAATAGACAAATTGGACTCCATGAAAATTTAAAAGTTTTGTGCATCAAAAGACACTATCAATAGAATGAAAAGGCAATCTATGCAATGGGAGAAAATATTTGCAAATTATATATCTGATAAGGGATTGATATCCAGAATATATACAGGATGCCTAAGACTCAACAACAACAAAACAACCCAACTCAGTAATGGGCTAAGGACTTGGATAAACATTTCTCCAAGGAAGATATGCAAATGGTCAATAAGCACATGAAAAGATGCTTAACACCACTTATCACTAGAAAAATGTGCATCAAAACTACCATGAGATACTACCTCACACCCAGTTGATGGCTACTCTTTTTTTAAAAAAAGCAGAAAATAGATGTTGGTGAGGGTGTGGAGAAATTGGAACCCTTGTACATTATTGATAGGCATATAAAATGGCACAGCTACTGTGGAAAACAGTACGGTGGTTCCCCAAAATGTTAAAAATAGAATTATCATGTCAACCAGCAATTCTAGCTCTGTGTATTTATCCAAAGGAATTGAAAGCACGGTGTTGAAGAGATATGTGCACTCCTACATTCATAGCGGCATTATTCACAATGACTAAAACACGGAAGCAACCCAAGTGTCCACTGACTGATGACTAGATAAGCAAAATGTGGTATAAACATGCAACTGAATATTATTCAGCCTTTAAAAGGAAGGAAATTCTGACATATGCTACAATACGGATGAATCTTTTTTTTATCTTTATTTTTAACAGGATATGGCTCTGTTGCCTAGGCTGAAGTGCAGTGGTACAATCACTGCTCACTACAGCCTTGACTTCTCAGGCTCAAGCGATCCTCCTACCTCAACCACCCAAGTAGCTGGGACTACAAGCACACACCACGGTCAGGCCTCTGAGCCCAAGCTAAGCCATCATATCCCCTGTGACCTGCACGTATACATCCGGATGGCCTGAAGCAACTGAAGATCCATAAAATAAGTGAAAATCGCCTTAACTGATGACATTCCACCATTGTGATTTGTTTCTGCCCCATCCTAACTGATCAATGTACTTTGTAATCTCCCCCACCCTTAAGAAGTTTCTTTGTAATTCTCCCCACCCTTGAGAATGTACTTTGTGAGATCCACCCCCTGCTCCCAAAACATTGCTCCTAACTTCACCGCCTATCCCAAAACCTGTAAGAACTAATGATAATCCCACCACCCTTTGCTGACTCTCTTTTTGGACTCATCCCACCTGCACCCAGGTGAAATAAACAGCCTTGTTGCTCACACAAAGCCTGTTTGGTGGTCTCTTCACATGGACATGCGTGACATTTGGTGCCAAAGACCCGGGACAGGAGGACTCCTTCAGGAGACTGGTCCCCTGTCCTCATCCTCACTCCGTGAGGAGATCCACCTAACAACCTCGGGTCCTCAGACCAACCAGCCCAAGGAACATCTCATCAATTTCAAATCGGGTAAGCAGTCTTTTCACTCTTCTCCAATCTCTCTCGCTACCTTTCAATCTTCTCTCTCACTATCCTTCAATCTCCCTGTCCTTTCAATTCCAGTTCTTTTTCCTCTCTAGTAGAGACAAAGAAGACACATTTTATCCGTGGACGCAAAACTCCGGTGCTGGTCACGGACTCGGGAAGACAGTCTTCTCTCAGTGTTTAATCACTGTGGGGATGCCTGCCTGATTATTCACCCACATTTCATTGGTGTCTGATTACCGTGGGGACGCCTGCCTTGGTCATTCACCCACATTCCCTTGGTGGCAAGTCAATTGCAGGGACGCCTGCTTTGGCTGCTCACCCACATTGCAGCCCAGGGTTGCTCCCCACCCCCTTCTCCATGTCTCTACCTTTCTCTTTAAACTTACTTCCTTCATTATGGGCAACCTTCCGCCCTCCATTCCCCCTTCTTCTCCCTTAGCCTGTGTTCTCAAGAACTTAAAACCTCTTCAACTCACACCTGACCTAAAACTTAAATGCCTTATTTTCTTCTGCAATACCACTTGGCCCCAATACAAACTCGAGAGTAGTTCCAAGTGGCCAGAGAATAGCACTTTCGATTAGTCTATCCTACAAGATCTAGATAATTTTTGTCGAAAAATGGGCAAATGGTCTGAGGTGCCTGATGTCCAGGCATTCTTTTACACAGTGGTCCCTCCCTAGTCTCTGATCCCAATGCAACTTGTCCCACATCTTTCTTTTTTCTCTACTGTCTATTCCTTCAGTCTCCACCCCAAGCTCTGAGTCCTTTGAATCCTTCTTTTCTACGGACTCATCTGACCTCTCTCCTTCTCCCCAGGCTGCTCCTTGCCAGGCTGAATCAGGTCCCAATTATTCCTCAGCCTCTGCTCCCCCACCCTACAATCTTTCTATTACCTCCCCTCCCCATATCCGGTCTGGTTTACAGTTTCATTCTGCAACTAGCTCTCCCCCACCTGCCCAACAATTTCCTCTTAGAGATGTGGCTGGAGCTGAAGGCATAGTCAGGGTACATGTGCCTTTTTCTCTAGCAGACCTTTCCCAAATCAGCCAGCATTTAGGCTCTTTCTCATCAGACCCCACTAAATATACACAGGAATTCCGATGTCTAACTCTATCCTACAATTTAACCTGGAGTGACTTAAATGTCATCCTAACTTCTACCCTCTCCCCAGATGAATGGGAAAGTGTTTTTTCTCTAGCCCAATCTCACGCTGATAACCGCTGGCTTCATGAACCAGACCTTCAGGAAGGCATTAGAGCAGTTCCCCAAGAAGATCCCCAATGGAACTATCAGGCAGATTCCCCAGGTATAGCTAGGCAAGATTACATGGTTTCCTGCCTCATTGAAGGGCTTAAAAAGGCAGCTTACAAAGCTGTTAATTATGATAAACTTAAAGAAACTACCCAAGGTAAAGACGAAAACCCAGCCCAGTTCAAGGCCCACTTAGCAGCAACCCTTAGATGCTTTACCACCCTAGACCCAGAGGGGCCAGAAGGCCGCCTTATTCTTAATATGCATTTTATCATCCAGTCAGCTCCTGACATTAGAAAAAAGCTTCAAAAATTGGAATCTGGCCCTCAAACCCCACAACAGGAATTAATCAACCTCACCTTCAAGGTGTACAATAATAGAGAGGAGGTAGCCAGACAGCAACACATTTCTGAGTTACAGCTACTTGCCTCTGCTGTAAGACAACCCACAACCCTGTCTCCAGCATACAAGAACTTCAGAACATCCAAGCCAAGGCTCCCAGGGGCTCCTTCAAAACATCCTCATGGACCTTGCTTCAAATGCCGAAAGCCTGGCCACTGGGCCTCAGAATGCCCACAGCCCGGGATTCCTCCTAAGCTGTGCCCTGTCTGTGTGGGCCCCCATTGGAGGTCGGACTGTCCGACTCAACATCGCTGCTGCTCCTAAAGCCCCTGGAGCCAAAGCCCAACATTCCTTGGCTGACTCCTTCCCAGATATCCTTGGCTTAGCAGCTGAAGACTGATGCTGCCTGATTGCCTCGGAAGCCCCCTGAACCATCACAGATGCCAAGCTTCAGGTAACTCTTACAGTGGAGGGTAAGTCTGTCCCCTGTTTAATTGATACGGGGGCTACCCATTCCACATTACCTTCTTTTCAAGGGCCTGTTTCCCTTGCCCCCATAACTGTTGTGGGTATTGACGGCCAAGCTTCAAAGCCCCTTAAAACTCCCCCACTCTGGTGCCAACTCGGACAACATTGTTTTAAGCACTCTTTTTTAGTTATCCCCACCTTCCCAGTTCCCTTATTAGGCTGAGACAATTTAACCAAATTATCTGCTTCCCTGATTATTCCTGGACTACAGCCACATCTCATTGCCACCCTTCTTCCCAACCCAAAGCCTCCTTCGCGTCTTCCTCTTGTATCCCCTCACCTTAACCCACAAGTATGGGACACCTCCCCTCCCTCCCTGGCAAATGATCACATGCCCATTACTATCCCATTAAAACCTAATCACCCTTACCCTGCTCAATGCCCATATCCCATCCCACAACAGGCTTTAAAGGGATTAAACCTGTTATCACTCGCCTGCTACAGCATGGGCTTCTAAAACCTATAAACTCTCCTTACAATTCTCCCATTTTGCCTGTTCAAAAACCAGACAAATCTTACAGGTTAGTTCAGGATCTGCACCTTATCAACCAAATTGTTTTGCCTATCCATCCTGTAGTGCCCAGCCCGTACACTCTTTTGTCCTCAATACCTTCCTCCACAACTCACTATTCCGTTCCTGATCTTAAAGATGCTTTTTTCACTATTCCCCTACACCCCTCATCCCAGCCTCTCTTTGCTTTTACCTGGACTGACCCTGACACCCATCAGTCCCAGCAGCTTACCTGGGCTGTACTGCCACAATGCTTCAGAGACAGCCCTCATTACTTCAGCCAAGCTCTTTCTCATGATTTACTTTCTTTCCACCCCTCCGCTTCTCACCTTATTCAATATATTGATGACCTTCCACTTTGCAGCCCCTCCTTTGAATCTTCTCAACAAGACACCCTCCTGCTCCTTCAACATTTATTCTCCAAGGGATATCAGGTATCCCCTTCCAAAGCTCAAATTTCTTCTCCATCCATTACCTACCTCAGCATAATTCTTCATAAAAACACCGATCATGTCCGACTGATCTCTCAAACCCCAATCCCTTCTACAAAACAACAACTCCTTTCCTTCCTGGGTGTGGTTGGATACTTTCGCCTTTGGATACCTGGTTTTGCCATCCTAACAAAACCATTATATAAACTCACAAAAGGAAACCTAGCTGACCCCATAGATCCTAAATCCTTTCCCCACTCCTCTTTACGTTCCTTGAAGACAGCTTTAGAGACTGCTCCCACACTAGCTCTCCCCAACCATCTCAACCCTTTTCATTACACACAGCCGAAGTGCAGGGCTGTGCAGGCGGAATTCTTACACAAGGACCAGGACTGCGCCCTATAGCCTTTTTGTCCAGACAGCTTGACCTTACTGTTTTAGGCTGGCCATCATGTCTCCATATGGTGGCCGCCACCGCCCTAATACTTTTAGAGGCCCTCAAAATCACAAACTATGCTCATCTCACTCTCTAGAGTTCTCATAACTTCCAAAATCTATTTTCTTCCTCACACCTGACACATATACTTTCTGCTCCCCAGCTCCTTCAGCTGTACTGTCTCTTTGTTGAGTCAGTCTCCCACAGTTACCATTATTCCTGGCCTGGACTTCAATCCGGCCTCCCACATTATTCCTGATACCACACCTGACCCCCATGACTGTATCTCTCTGATACACCTGGCATTCACTCCATTTCCCCATATTTCCTTCTTTCCTTTTCCTCACCCTGATCACACCTGGTTTATTGATGGCAGTTCCACCAGGCCTAATCGCCACACACCAGCAAAGGCAGGCTATGCTATAGTGTCTTCCACATCTATCATTGAGGCTACTGCTCTGCTCCCCTCCACTACCTCTCAGTAAGCCGAACTCATTGCCTCAACTCGAGCCCTCACTCTTGCAAAGGAATTACACGTCAATATTTATACTGATTCTAAATATGCCTTCCATATCCTGCACCACCATGCTGTTATACGGTCGGAAAGAGGTTTCCTCACTACACAAGGGTCCTCCATCATTAATGCCTCTTTAATAAAAACTCTTCTCAAGGCTGCTTTACTTCCAAAGGAAGCTGGAGTCATACACCACAAGGGCCACCAAAAGGCATCAGATCCCATCGCTCAGGGCAATGCTTATGCCGATAAGGTAGCTAAAGAAGCAGCTAGCATTCCAACTTCTGTGCCTCACAGCCAGTTTTTCCCCTTCTCATTGGTCATTCCCACCTACTCTCCCACTGAAACTTCCACCTATCCATCTCTTTCCACACAAGGCAAATGGTTCTTAGACCAAGGAAAATATCTCCTTCCAGCCTCACAGGCCCATTCTATTCTATCGTCATTTCATAACCTCTTCCATGTAGGTTACAAGCTGCTAGCCCGCCTCTTAGAACCTCTCATTTCCTTTCCATCATGGAAATCTATCCTTAAGGAAATCACTTCTCAGTGTTCCATCTGCTATTCTACTACTCCTCAGGGATTTTTCAGTCCCCCTCCCTTCCCTACACATCCAGCTCGGGGATTTGCCCCTGCCAAGGACTGGCAAATTGACTTTACTCACATGCCCCGAGTTAGGAAACTAAAATACCTCATGGTCTAGGTACATACTTTCACTGGTCGGGTAGAGGCCTTTCCCACAGGGTCTGAGAAGGCCACCACGGTCATTTCTTCCCTTCTGTCAGATATATTCCTCAATTTGGCCTTCCCACCACTATACAGTACGATAACAGACTGGCCTTTACTAGTCAAATGACCCAAGCAGTTACTCAGGCTCTTGGTATTCAATGAAATCTTCATACCCCTTACCGTCCTCAATCTTCAGGAAAGGTAGAATGGACGATTGGTCTTTTTAAAACACACACCTCACCAAGCTCGGCCTCCAACTTAACAAAAAGGACTCTGTCAAGAAAAGAGCCCAAAAACTCGCCAGCCAGGCAAATAATTACACTGAACCCCATTGGACACTCTCTAATTGGATGTCCTGGGTACTCCCAATTCTTAGTCCTTTAATATCTATTTTTCTCCTTCTTTTATTCAGACCTTGTGTCTTACGTTTAGTTTCTCAATTCATATAAAACTGCATCCAGGCCATCACCAATCATTCTATACAACAAATGCTCCTTCTAACAACCCCACAATATCACCCCTTACCCCAAAATCTTTCTTCAGTTTAATCTCTCCCACTCTAGGTTCCCATGCCACCCCTAATCCTGCTCGAAGCAACCCTGAGAAACATTGCCCATTATCTCTCCACACCACCCTCAAAAATTTTTGCCGCCTCAACACTTCACCACCACTTTGTTTCTTTTTCTTATTAATATAAGAAGACAGGAATGTCAGTCCTCTGAGCCCAAGCTAAGCCATCATATCCCCTGTGACCTGCACGTATACATCCAGATGGCCTGAAGCATCTGAAGACCCACAAAAGAAGTGAAAATAGCCTTAACTGATGACATTCCACCATTGTGATTTGTTTCTGCTGCACCCTAACTGATCAATGTACTTTGTAATCTCCCCCACCCTTAAGAAGGTTCTTTATAATTCTCCCCACCCTTGAGAATGTACTTTGTGAGATCCACCCCCTGCCCGCAAAACATTGCTCCTAACTTCACCACCTATACCAAAACCTATAAGAACTAATGATAATCCCACCACCCTTTGCTGACTCTCTTTTTGGACTCATCCCACCTGCACCCAGGTGAAATGAACAGCCTTGTTGCTCACATAAAGCCTGTTTGGTGGTCTCATCACACGGACACGCGTGACAACCACTATACTCAGCTAATTCTTATTTTTTTATTTTTTATGGAGACAGAGTCTCACTATATTCAAGTCCAGGCTGGTCTCAAATTCCTGGGCTCAAGCAATCCTCCTGCCCTGGCCTCCAAAAGTGCTGGGATTACAGGCATGAGCCACTGTGCCTGGCCAACGTGGATGAATCTTGAGGACATTATGCTGAGTGAAATGATCCAGTCACAAAAGGACAAATCCTATATGATTCCACTTATATGAGGCACTCAGAATAATCAAAATTGTAGTGACAGAAAGTAGAATGGTGGTGGCCAGGGACTGGAGGGAGGCAGGAAAGGAGAGTTACTGTTTAATGGCTGTAGAGTGTCATTTTTACAAGATGAAAAGAGTTACAGACATGAACGCTAGTGGTGTTTGCACAACATTTTGAATGCATTAAATGCCACTGAACTGTACATGTAAAATTGGTTAAGATGGTAACTTTCATGTTATGTGTATTTACCACAATAATAATGTTTAAAACCACCGTTTGTGAATCAGACATGCCTTCTACCATAGAGCCCTAATCTAAGAGCTATTGTCAAAGATTTCCCTGAATACTGACAAGGCAGACACACCCCTTGAATTCAGAGTCTCCCAGAGGCCTATAATCCAGGCTTGCCAAATGATATGGTTTGCCTGTGTCCCCACCCAAATCTCATCTTGAATTGTAGCTCCCATAATTCCCATGTGTTGTGGGAGGGGCCTGGTGGGAGATAACTGAATCATGGTGCAGTTTCCCCCATACTGTTCTCATGATAGTGAATAAGTTTCATGAGATCTGATGGTTTCATACAAGGAAACCCCTTTCACTTGGTTCTCATTCTTTCTTGCCAGCTGCCATGCAAGACTTGCCTTTCACCTTCCACCACGATTGTGAAGCCTCCCCAGCCACGTGGAACTATGAGTCCATTAAACTTCTTTTTCTTTCTAAATCACCCAGTCTTGGGTATGTCTTTATCAGCAGCATGAAGACTGACTAATACACCAGATTTCTGCCAATGAATTCACACATTGGTCAGAACATCATGTAGGGTCCCCCAGTTCCCATTGCTTTCTTTCCATGTCCTGGCCAAAAATCACAGCCACACCTTGACTGCTTTGTGACACAGCCAGCTGCAGGTTTTCCCAGCAGGCTTGAACCCAAACTTTGGCCTTGAACATTTCCAGGCACTGATGAAGGTATCTAGCTTGTTGCCTAAAACACTGAAAGAAACTGGCCCCAGCCTTAAGCCAAATTCCTTAAATCCTCATATAAACTCCCATACTCAGACTGCCTGGCTAGTGCTTCTTTCTCAGGAATTCCAGCCAGCCCCATCTTGGGATGGTTTGGGGGCATTCCCCACCCTCCCACCTTTGGTCGCTTCTCATTATCAAGCAGGACTCATCTAAGCCCCTCTTGAGCAATGAGACAGGCACACAGGATTCTGCAACGTTCCTGTTTTTTGGTTTTTTGTTTGTTTTTGAGATGGAGTCTCTTTCTGTTGTCGCCAGGCTGGAGTGCAGTGGCACGATCTCGGCTCACTGCAACCTCTGCCTCCTGGGTTCAAGCGATTCTCCTGCCTCAGCCTCCTGAGTAGCTGGGATTACAGGTCAGGTGCACATCACCATGGCTCGGTTAATTTTTGTATTTTTAGTAGAGACAGGGTTTTGTCATATTGGCCAGGCTGGTCTTGAACTCCTGACCTCAGGTGATCCACCCACCTCAGCCTCCCAAAGAGCTGGGATTACAGGCGTGAGCCACCATACCCGGCCAATGTTCCTGTTCTTTAAACAATACATTGTGGTTTGAAATACTGGGAACTATTTCATTGTCCATCATCAGAGAGTGTCCTAATAAGCTGTGGAATAGCCACACTATAGGATACACAGGAATGAAGAAGAATGAGGTGGAGCCACACAGATTCACAAAGCTTTTCAGGATTATTAGGTTGGTGCATAAGTAATTGCAGCATTACTTTAATGGCAAAAAAACTGCAATTACTTTTGCACCAACCTAATATAATGTTGAGTGAAAAAACTAAGAAGCTGACAGGTAAGAACAGTGAGATACCAATCAAATACTATATTTTTCTATGGGAAACTACATATGCATGTGTGTATGTGTGTGTGCATATGTAATACATATAGAAGAAAAGGCTTATAAGGATATTAAAAAGTCATATAAGTGGTTACCAGGTTACCTCTGCTTGGGGATTGGCGGTCTAAAGGTCTTTAGCCTTATTAAAGTTGTCTATACAGGCTGGGCTCAGTGGCTTACACCTGTAATCCCAGCACTTTGGGAGGTCAAGGCGGGTGGATCATCTGAGGTCAGGAGTTCAAGACAAGCCTGGCCAACATGGTGAAATCCCGCCTCTACTAAAAATACAAAAATTAGCCGGGCGTGGTGGCGGGTGCCTGTAATCCCAGCTACTCGGGAGGATGAGGCATGAGAATTGCTTGAACCTGAGAGGCAGAGGTAGCAGTGAGCTGAGATTGTGCCACGGCACTCCAGCCTGGGCAGCAAGAGTGGGATTCCATCTCAAAAAAAAAAAAAAAAAAAGTTGTCTATACATATTTTACTTCAAGGATGTATTCCAGTACTGCTTGAATAACTAGACATTTTTTAAGGAGGTAAGAGAACAGTTGGAACTTTCTAGGTGATTGGGTGATATATTGACTTGGCTGACATCCCAATTCTGCTATTTATACTATGAATCATTTGCCCTGTGGGGGGCTTCAGTTTTCTCATTGCTAAAATGGGAATAATATCCTTCCCCCAGTATTTTTGAATATCTCAATGAGATGATGTGAGACCCTTCGCAGGGCCAAAGTGCCATGAAAATATCAGCTTAGTGTCCTCTCTACGGCTCCCATTGGCCCCCCTTCCTTCTCAACAACTTCTATTGACTCCTGTCCTGCTCTGAACTCTCTCCTGGACTTGCCTAACTCCCCTGCCCTCACTTTTTTACACCTCCTTGCCTTTTATGATGTTCATGAAATAGAAGGATAAAAGTAACTCTTCCTGTTGTCTGGGCAGAGCCCCTAAAGGCCTAGAGCAATTCAGAAGGTGCCAAACACACTGTTTCCTAAGTTGGGATGCAGGACCACTGCGCTACTTGAGTAAGGGTCTGTGAAATCAATCATGCCATCCTCAGTCTATCACCCACCTCCAACTCTTTGGGAGACTGAAGGGGCATGGGGCACATGGTGAGGATTTCTCTGAAGGGAAGTGATCAATGGGCTGTAGGGGATCTCAAAGAATGTGTCAGGCATCCCCTGAAATTTGAGGAACACAGGAACGGATTGACCGACCCACCCTTGGAAAGCCCCTGTGTGAGAGGGAGTGGCTGGGTGAAGAGGGGCTGTCTTAGAAGAGCCTGTGCCTCCAGGGTTTAGGGGAGCAGGGATGGGCGTGGGGGCCAGATACAGAACCTGCAGAAGCAGACTCAGAAGGGATGAGGTGAGGGCTGATGGGAGCCAGAGAGATCTTATGTGGCCAGGCCAAGGAGGCAGTCACGTCTGTTGACTGAAGCCTCAGCAATTCGAGAGGCTTCAGAGCAACCACAGACTCCTAGGGCAGAAGTAACTCTGCAATCTGCCATGTCCAAGGGCACTAATGCCAGATACAGCTGCAAAAGGTCAAGCTAGCCCTTCCTGGCCTCCCTCTGCTTTCTTCCTGTCTCCTCCACCCCTGGAGCAGCCTGGGGAGAAAAGGTGAACAGAGAAGTAAGAGAAGGAGACAGTTCTCTGCCCTTGCAGCTTCCCCAGCCTGAATGGGCTTGGCAGAGACATTTTCAATGGAACAGAGCTTGAGGTTTGACATCACATGGGGCTAGATATTTTATTACATGAGAGTGGTCAGAAAAGGATGGGAGCTGCCTGGGGTTTTTCTGCGGGGCAGAATGGGTCCGAAGAATGGTTTGCTGCAGAGGATAAGGTGCTTTCTGCTTCTGTCATGTGCCCAGCTTGTTTGGGAAGGTGGTCACCTGTGTTTCCTATCTGCCTACATAGATGAATATCCTAGGTTTCAACAGACATGACTGAGCCTCCACCAGGCATTAAGCCTGGGGCCTCTCTCTATCTCTTTTGGTTTCATGCTGCAGCCCAGCTTGTCTGATCTGAAACTTTCCCTTGCCCCATTTTAAGATTTGAGAATGCATGTGTCATGAAAGCTTCTCATCAGAGGCCTGGATCCTCCAGGTACCAGACCCCATGTATCCAGGTGGATCCCACTTAGGAACCCAGGCAGCCCAAGGGCTTCTGAAATAGCAACACCTGATAGCATGTCCGTTGGGGGCTCAGGGACCCTGTCCCAGCCATGCTGGGCACAGCACAGAGGAGAAGCCTTCTCCTCTCCTTGAGCCTCTCTCAGTTGCTTCTGCCAGTTAGACCCCACCTGCTAAAAGACCTCAAGGCTCCCTATAATTGTCCAAGTCAGCAGATGTCTTAAAAAGGATGTGCCTCAGTCCCAAGTGTGTAGTAGTGATTTACAGAGAACATAGGGCCACTCACCTTGCAATAAATGCTCAAGGTGGACTCTCCTTTCCTGCAGGCCTCTCCCCTCCTCCTTTCTCATATGGGTGGCAAATAAAACAATTCTTTCCCCAATTCAAGGCCCAGTCCTCAATCAGCATTTCTTCCCTTCCCCTGTGGCCATCACCTCCCTGGAGCCTTGTGTTCCAGGCCCTCTCGCCTCCCTCTCACTGACCCCTGGTGCTCCAGGTGCCCAAACCTTACCCGGCACTCAAGGACAATATGCACCTCCCCTGCAAAACTCAGTGACCTGAACCCAGAGGCATCCTCCCTGAGAGGAGCCTGAGGTCAACACATGTTTACTGTGCCACTTCCATATGCCAGGTGTGCCCACTGACCTCAAAGAACTCATATTCTATATGCCAGGCATGGCCACTGACCTCATGAACTTGTATTCCATACGCCAGGTATGGCCACTGACCTCATGGCTGGGGCAGGGTCTCTGAAGGGACATGCTATCAGGTGTTGCTATTTCTGTTTGTTTTGGTTTTTTTGTTTTTGTTTGTTTGTTTATTTATTTATTTATTTATTTATTTATTTTTTGAGATGAAGTCTCGCTCTTGTCTCCCAGGCTGGAGTGCAATGGCATGATCTCGGCTCACTGCAACCTCCACCTCCTGGGTTGGAGCAATTCTCCTGCCTCAGTTTCCCAAGTAGCTGGGATTACAGGCGCCTGCCACCACGCCCAGCTACTTTTTTTTTTGTATTTTTAGTAGAGACAGGGTTTCACCATGTTGGTCAGGCTGGTCTCGAACTCCTGACCTCAGGTGATCCACCCGCCTCAGCCTCCCAAAGTGCTGGGATTAGAGGCGTGAGTCACCATGCCAGGCCAGGTGTTGTTATTTCAGAAGCCCTGGGCTGCCTGGGCTCCCAGGTGGGATCCGCCTGGATACATGGGGTCTGGTACCTGAAGGATCTGGGCCTCTGATGAGAAGCTTTCATGACACATGCATTCTCAAATCTTAAAATGGGGCAAAGGAAAGTTTCTATATTCTAAACACTGTAGAGAGGCATTCATCAAAGAATTTCACAAATGAATATAAAATGATAATATGGAAACATACCAGCAGGGGCCTCTCCTAGGCTCTTTGCACAGCTCTGTGATTAGTAGGATCTTGGGGAATTCCAGGAAAGACCAGGTGGCTGTAATGCAGAATGAAGGGAGCTTGAGGCAGGAGAGGTCAGCAGGAGCCCCCTAGGCCTTGGTAACATCTGGGCCTTTATTCTAAGAGGAAGAAGAGGCTGGTAAAGGGTTGTAAGTGGGAAAGTGACAGGACCTGCTTCATGTTTTCAAAAGCTGACAGATAGCTGCATGGAGAAGGGAAGGCTGGGAGATAAGGACAGAGCCAGGAGCCCAGTCAGGAGGCTGTCACTCTCCAAGCCAGAGCTGAAGGAGGCTCATGGTGGTGGAGAAGGAGGAAGGCGGTGGGAGGTGAGGCCAGCTGGACTTTCTGGGTTGAGTGGGGACTTAGGGAACTTCCCTGTCTCACAAGAGGATTGTAAAATGCACCAATCAGCACTCCATAAAATGCACCAATCAGCGCTCTGTAAAACACACCAATCAGCACTTTGCAGCTAAAGCACCAGTTTGGGGCCAATAAGGGAAAGGATTCTAAAAGTAGCCAATCACGGGGAGGATTGAAAAAAGGGCACTCTGACAGAAATGGAATATAGGCGGGGACAATAAGGGAATAAAAGCTGGCCACCCAGCCAGCAGCAGCAACCCGCTTGGGTCCCCTTCCATGCTGTGGAAGCTTTGTTCTTTCACTCTTCACAATAAACCTTGCTACTGCTCACTCTTTGGGTCTGTGCCATCTTTAAGAGCTGTAACACTCACTGCGAAGGTGCCCGGCTTCATTCTTGAAGTCAGCCAGACCACGAACCCACCAGCAGGAACCAATTCCAGACACAGTGGGTAAGGAGATGTTTAGGAAGTGAAACTGATGGATGATGTGTGTAGTTAAGGAAAGATCTCTGACCTTTGCACTGGAATGGATGCACTTCATTCCCTGCATAGGGATCACTGGGCATGGGAATTTTGGAAGCATGCAGAGGGAAATCATCAATGCAGATGTGGACACAAGCAGCATGCAGTGCCTTTAGGACACACACTCAAGAGATGCCGGAGGGGCAGGTAGACCCATGGATCAGAAACTCAGATGAGAACTCTGGGCCAGAGTGGCTCAGAGTCAGATGCAGTCACTCAAGCTGTGGCAGCAGAGCCTGCTAGGAGAGAGAACAAGGGGGAAGGGAAGGGCCTGGGGAACTCTTAATGATATTTAATAGCTGGGCAAATAATAAAAAATCCTACAGTGCAGACAGAGGAAAAACTGATTGGAGAAGTAGAAGGTTTGTGTCAGGGAGAGAAGTATGTTTTTAAAATAGAGAATACTGCTGAAAAGTCAAGGATATGAGGCCTGGAAATTGGGTTTTCTCAATAAATAAAAATAAAATAAAAAATTGCTGACCTTAGTGGGATCCCTCAGAGCCTCAGCTCAGTGTCCCTGGGCACCTATTTCCAATCTGGAATTTTTTTTTTTAAGAGACAGAGTCTCACTCTGTCATCCAGGCTGGAGGGCAGTGGCACCATCATTGCACTGCAGCCTTGAGCCTGAGCTCAAGTGATCCTCCCGCCTCAGCCTCCAGAGTAGCTGGTACTACAGGCACACACCATCATGCCTGGCTAATTAAAAAAAAATTTTTTTTTTTAGAGATGGGCTCTTGCTATGTTTTGCTCAAGCTGGTCTTGAACTCCTGGTCTCATGTGACCCTCCCACCTTGGCCTCCCAAAGTGCTGGGATTATAGGCATGAGCCAATGTGCCCAGCCACCACTCTGGTGTGTCTGGAATTGGTGGGTTCTTGGTCTCACTGACTTCAAGAAGGAAGCCGCGGACCCTCGCGGTGAGTGTTACAGTTCTTAAAGGCGGCGTGTCCGGAGTTTGTTCCTTCTGATGTTCGGATGTGTTCGGAGTTTCTTCCTTCTGGTGGGTTCATGGTCTCGCTGGCTCAGGAGTGAAGCTACAGACCTTTGCGGTGAGTGTTACAGCTCTTAAGGCAGCATGTCTGGAGTTGTTCCTTCCTCCCGGTGGGTTCGTGGTCTTGCTGGCTTCAGGAGTGAAGCTGCAGACCTTCACAGTGAGTGTTACAGCTCATAAAGGCAGTGTGGACCCAAAGAGTGAGCAGTAGCAAGATCTATTGCAAAGAGCGAAAGAACAAAGCTTCCACATTGTGGAAGGGGACCCCAGCAGGTTGCCACTGCTGGGTCGGGCAGCCTGCTTTTATTCTCTTATCTGGCCCCACCCACATCCTGCTGATTGGTCCATTTTACAGAGAGCTGACTGGCCTGTTTTATAGAGAGCTGATTGGTCTGTTTTGACAGGGTGCTGATTGGTGCGTTTACAATCCCTGAGCTAGACACAAAAGTTCTCCACGTCCCCACTAGATTAGCTAGATACAGAGTGTCAATTCGTGTATTTACAAACCCTGAGCTAGACACAGAGTGCTGATTGGTGCATTTACAAACCTTGAGCTAGATACAGAGTGCTGATTGGTGTCTTCACAATCCCTTAGCTAGACATAAAGGTTCTCCAAGTCCCCACCAGATTAACTAGATACAGAGTGCTGATTGGTGCATTCACAAACCCTGAGCTAGACACAGGGTGCTGATTGGTGTGTTTACAAACCTTGAGCTAGATATAGAGTGCTGATTGGTGTATTTACAATCCCTTAGCTAGACATAAAGATTCTCCAAGTCCCCACCAGACTCAGGAGCCCAGCTGGCTTCACCCAGTGGATCCTGCACCGGGGCCGCAGGTGGAGCTGCCTGCCAGTCCCGCGCCATGTGCCCACACTCCTCAGCCCTTGGGCGGTCAGTGGGACTGGGTGCCATGGAGCAAGGGGCGGCGCTCGATGGGGAGGCTCGGGCCACGCAGGAGCCCATGGTGGGGGAGTGGCGAGGCTCAGGCATGGCGGGCTGCATGTCCCGAGCCCTGCCCTGCAGGGAGGAAGCTAAGGCCTGGCGAGAAATTGAGCACAGCAGCTGCTGGCCCAGGTGCTAAGCCCCTCACTGCCCGGGGCCAGCGGGGCCCGCCAAGCCCACGCCCACCCGGAATTCTAGCTGGCCCACAAGCACCGCACAGCCCGGGTTCCCACCCATGCCTCTCCCTCCACACCTCCCTGCAGGCTGAGGGAGCCAGCTCCGGCCTCGGCCATCCCAGGAAGGGGCTCTCACAGTGCAGCGGCAGGCTGAAGGGCTCCTCAAGCGTGGCCAGAGTGGGCACCAAGGCCAAGGAGGCGCCAAGAATGAGCGAGGGCTGCCAGGGCTGCCAGCACGCTGTCACCTCTCACTGGGACTTTTATTTGTCCATCAGTAAAGAGGAAGAGATCATCACCAAGGTCCCTCCCCTGCTGAGCATCATTCCAGAGCACCATCATGGAGGAGACGTCCCTGCCCCTGTCTTCACTTATATCCTCCCTGGGCCCCCGTCTTCACTTATATCTCACCACATCCCATGGGCATGTTTTGGGGTCACACCCCCAAAGCCACAGGGCCCATGTGTGGGTGGAAGGAAATTCCTATTCATTCAACATTCTGTGAGTGTTGGGCCTTCAGTGAGCCAAACCCATTTTAGGTGTTATGTGGAAGGCAAAAAAGAGACAAGATGTGGTCCCTGCCCTCAAGGATCTCATCATCTCTGGAGAGATAAGATGAACATACTCAGAAAATAATGAAGTCTAGAAACATAACAGGAAAGTGCATGGAAATGTACACAGAGGCACCAAGTGCAAGTGGGACTCTGGGGGCAGCTGCCTGGGGAGGGGAGATTGGAGGAGGCCTTGAAAGGGTGATGTGCCCTTGCTGGAGGAGCTGGGGCAGCGGCATGGAGCTCAGGTATGACAAGATGGGTATGGGGTTGGCCTGGCATGTCTGACCAGGTGGGGTGGGGCTTCCCAGAGATGGGGTGACACAGGTGTGGCTGCTTCATTCCATCCAGGCCCACAGACCTGGGCCCAGGACCAGCCAGCACCACAGGTCCAAAACTACATTGGACAGATGTCATCCTGTAGGAACATGTTCCCCGAGGAGGGTCCCTTCAGCCCTGACTAGGATGCCTGGATACACAGACACACAGCACATCCTGGCCAGGGCGGGGGCTGTGGGAAGGATCCAAGCATTGCACTGCAGCTCTTATCACACCTCACCCTTCTCCATCCCCGCCACCAAATCGATAAAGGGTCATCTCCTACCTGAACCGTTCACAAGCTCCTTTCTCCCTCTTCCTGTCACCCTCACAGCTGGCCTCTTGCTCTCTTCGCTGGCATGATGGGTGCCGTTGGGCTTCTCTCTGGGCTCTGCCAGCTGGACCTTCAGCCTGGGACAAGCCTTTCTGGGCAGTTCATCCCTGAGAACACTGTGGTGGCCACATGAGGGAGGCAGATCCTCCCCTGCCCTGGCTCCCGCCCACATCCCAGCAGGCTCCTCCTCCTGCACTCTTCATTGGCTTCTTCCCTTCCTCCCCTCATCACCGGGCTTCTCCTCAGTGCTGTCAGCTTGGGCCTCTTCCCTTCACCCATGATGCCTGTGGCCTTCTGGAAGGGTCACATGCCCCTCTCCCAGACCCTTAGGGCCCTCCATCCTGAGCCCAAGCCTCCCTCTAGCCTTAACCTGAAAGATTCCCTCAGAGCCCACCACATAGTTCTAGGGCCACGCTGCCTCTGTGTCTTCGTTCCAGCTGTACCTTCAGCCTGGAAGGCCTTCCTCCTGCCTTCACCTGATAAGTCCCTTCCTGCCCTCCAGATTCACCTCGAACCCCACCTGTGTCAGAGCAAAATGCACATAAGGGTGCACTTTGGAGTCAGAGACCTTGGCCCTTAATTCCTGCTTGGCCACTTTCCAACCATGTGGCCCTGGGCAAGTCACTTCACATCCTTCTGAGTCTGTTCAATGAATAATAAACTTTCCCAGTTCATGAGAGGAGGGGACGATCCCTAGCTCAGAGGTGAGAATGGAATGAATCAGGTATATGGAGTGCTCAGCACAGCACCTGCTCCTGGTCTGTCCTCAGGAGTGCCTGTCATTGGGGTGTGTTTCTGGTCCCCTCTCACCAACTGTGGAGCTTCAGAACATTCTGAGTCTCTCTGACAGTGCCCAAATTGGACGTTCTTTAGAGCTGGCAAACTCCTCTCAATTAGAACTCTTCTTTGCACCCCTTTTGGTCTTATACAAAATGTTTTTGTTGAATGGAAATAAGGATTCACCTGTCCTGAAAAGAACAAACACTTCCTGTGGCTGGAAGTGCCCAAAGCCAACAAACGCCTCTCTGCCAGCACCTGCCTTCTGACCCTGAGGCCAGCCCAGCACCTCACCTCACCCCTCACCCCTGTGTGTTAGACCACTTTGGCCTTTTTCTGGTTCCTCCTGTGCCTGCAGCAGAGTGACCTTGGACAGGGAAAGGCCTGGCTGAGCAGAGATGACCCCCAATAACAGCCAAAGAAGAAGCTGTGCTCGTGCAACTGACAGATCCTGCCCACCAGCCAGGCTGCTCCTCACAGACCTTCTTCTCGTGCTGTGCAAACAGAATGAATGGTGCCAAAGGCCAGGTGGAGTTACACTATTGGCATGGGAAGAGGCCTAAGGTGTTCATATTTTTGTACGCACAGAACAAAAACTTGGAAAGGATATCCTCCCACTTCCTCCTCCTCCTCCTCTTCCTCTCCTTCTCTCTTTCTCTTTCTTCTCCCCCTCCTCCCCCCCTCCCTCTCCTCCTCCCCTTCCTCCTCCTCTTTCTCCCCCTCCTCCCCTTCCCCCTCCTCTTCATCCCACTTCCCCTTCTCCCTCCTCCTCCTCTTTCTTCTCCTCCTCCTCCTCCTTCTTCTTCTTCTTCTTCGATTTTCCTGCTTTAGCTCCATTTTTCAGGAAATTACATTTCCCATTCTATTTGTGGGCAGGGTGTGTAGCTCTCCCTTCCCGCATGGGGGAACATTTGCCTGGCTTTGTTGATTTCTGTATTATTTCTATTTTTTCAAAGAGATAAAGTGTTTTTTTTTAAACAAAGAAAAAACAAAACGTTGAATGAATAAATAAGTAAATAAATACATGGCTTTAGCCCACGCTCTCCCTTTTCAAGAATTTGCTCTTCCATAAACCCACCTTCCCCCAGGGACTTACTCAGTTTAAGCAGTCAGTGATCTTCCAACTAGTCCCCTTGGGATAGAAAACTGAAGAATTGAGGCCCTGTGGGGGTGGCTGTGGAAATCACACAGCCAGGGCTGTCCCATTTCCCTGCCATCACTATGACTAAGGCAATGCCTGCTGGCCAGTATCCAGCCAAAATCCCTCCAAGGATGGGGAGAGAAGAGAAGCCTCTCTTTCCAGCACACCCAGAGTGGCCCTGATTGGCTAGGCCAGGGGCACTGGATCAGCATCTCCCAGGCTCAGAGAGTTTCCTTCCTAAGGCCCCAGGGTTCTCTCCCACCAGCTGACCTCAGAGGATCTGCCTTCATCTCTTAGAGATGTGAGAAATCATGGTCCCCAGCAAGCAGGAGGCAGGTTCCTGAGGCTGCTCAGGGCCACTGCACAGCTGACACCTCCTTCCCAGCAGCCTTCCAGCTCCACCTGCAAAGGAACGTGTGAGAACGGGGTCCAAACCGTCCCATCATGCCTGTCCTTCCCCCAGGACAGTAGGTGTCTACTCACAGAAGTCCACACAACTCAAAGCAAAGAGAACCCACTCAAGGCGGTGAGCAGAGTCTCTCCTTATCCAGCCCTCTTCCTAAGAGAAGAACTAAATGACCAGGCAAATCAGAGGTGTCACCACACACAGTGACAAGGGGAGCTCTTGTCCAGCTGGATTGGGCCTCACTTGAAGGCTTATTGGGGAATTAGTTAATCAGCAGTCCAGCAGCCTCCCGGAGCCCCCAGACAAATGGAAAGGATATTTCTGGGGTTCATCTCCCAGCCCCCTTTCCTGCCCTCTACCCAACCATGCCCTTATGCCTCATACTCCAGTTAGACTAAATGCACCCAGCACTCATCATTTATGAGCCTTTGCATATGGTATTTTCTCAGCAGAGACCACCCCCTTCCCTCCCTCCTCCCCCGCCTGGATAACTCTTACTTCAAATGCAATCCGTGCCCCTGGAAAACCACCCTGCCATTTCCCCTAACTTCCTTGGTGTCCCTCCTCTGGCCAGGCCCACTGGCACCCTGTGCCCCCAGAATAGCCCTGATCCTCAGTCTTTTGTGGATCATAGGTCTGTCTTTGTATAGATGCAGGAGTCCTTGAGAACTTTGCCTTTCTATAGCCCCAGTTGCCAGCACATAGCAGCACAGCACTGAGTAGCTGCTCAATATAAATGTGTTGAAGTGAATAAAGCCATGAATTAGAATGTAGATTAAGACCTAGAGGCCAGGAGAGGTGGCTCATACTTAGAATCCCAATATTTTGGGAGGCCGAGGCAGGAGAATTGCTTGAGAACAGGAGTCCAAGACTAGCCTGGGCAATATGGCGAGACCCCATCTCTACAAAAAAAAAATAGTTGGACTGTGTGCCTGTGGTCCCATCTACTTAGGAGGCTGAAGTGGAAGGATCCCTTGAGCCTGGGAGGTAGTGAGCCATGATCCTGCCACTGCACTCCCGCCTGGGTGACAGAGAAAGACCCTGTCTCAAAAAATGTTTAAAATTTAAAAAATTTAAGAAGACCTAGAATTTAAACTCCTCCCATTGGTACAAGGAAGGAGTAAAATGAAGGCTCCTTCTCCTGACATCCCAAACTACATCTGAGAGTCTGTTCTGCCTGTTGGCCAGGCCCCAGACCTCCACCTTCTGACTCTATCCTCTCCTTGCCCTTTGCCTCCATGAAGCTCTTTCTAACCACCCTGGTGTTTGAACCCCCAAGCCCTTGCTGCCTGAGCTCTTCACCTGCCACTCGATTGGTCCTGCTTTGGTTCCTAATTAGATGTGGGCCTGATTCTTCTCCCTACCCAGGGCTGAAAGCTCCAAAAAGGCAGCCAGCCTGGCTTCTGCTCCTTTGCCTCTCCCAAAGGAGAGGTGCGGGGTATGGCCCAAAGTCTGCATTTCATAAATTAGCAAAATGGCTGAGTGAATTGATGAATGGCTTAATTTCCAAGGAGGGTTTCACATTATTACACAGCTCCCTACATCCCTGTGGGACTCGGTGAATCTCTTGTGCCTTCTCCAAAGAACGTGTGCTATGGCACATGGCACATGTAGGCGTATTCACACACTCCTCTCAGTGTGCACAAGACCCTCTGGGTCCCCTACTACCCCACACCTTCTGAGTGCCCGCTGCTCCCACCCCGGGTTCACATGTTTCTTTCCCAGCCCTACTGTAGAAGAAAGAGCTCAGGGGCTGAGGGCAGGAGCCTGATGTCACCTCAGCTTTGGTCCTGACTTGCTGGGAGGTTTGCCCTCTATATGCCTCACCTTTCTGTATCTATGTATTTTCTTTCTTTCTTTCTTTCTTTTTTTTTTTTTTTTTTTTTTTTGAGACAGGGTCTTGCTCTGTCACCCAGGCTGGAGTGCAGTGGCACGATCATGGCTCACTGCAGTCTTGACCTCCTGGGCTCAAGTGATCTATCATCTTGCTTCAGCTTCCTATGCAGCTGGGACCACTACCACACTTGGTTAATTTTTTTGTACAGGCAGGGTTTCACCATGTTGCCCAGGCTGGTCTCGAACTCCTGGGCTCAAGCGATCCACTCACCTTGGCCTCTGAAAGTGCTGGGATTATAGGTGTGAGCCACCACACCTGGCCCAGCATCAAAACGTTAGGCAAATTACTCCCTGCATTCGTTTACCTCATTTGGCCAGCTAGCTGGTTGAAAGGCCCATTCTTGCTCCAAAAGTCTATAATTCTGTGGATCCCATGATACTTTTATAATTTTGTGATAAGCAACTACATTTTTACCCTGTCATTGCATGTTTTATATCTGAAAGTGCACAAAAAGATTTTTATGTTCACTACCTTGCAAATAGATAAGCAAACAGAGTCATTGAGAAGGAAAGCTGGAAGTTACTCAGGAAGCTAGAGGCTAAGGAAAGACTGAAGCAAGTAGGTAAGTACCCTGGCCGGGGTAGGGGATCGGATTCCATCCAAAGCCTTCTTTGACACAGTATTCCAGGTTCATTTGCTTTCTCCACTTACCAAAAACAAACAAACAAACAAAAACCCACTAGTGCAAGACTCAGGCCAGCTCCCTCTGGCTCTTCAGAAAATGTGGTTGTTTTCTTGAATTTGGCCCTGGCTACAGCAATGACTTGAGAACGTCTGGAGAGACCTGGGTAAAAGCTGGGTGGGTAAGTTACCAGGCTCCGCCCAGACTCAGTCTCCCAGCACTACGGGCGCAGAACTGGGCTCTGAAGGCAGATGTGAGTGTCACGGTGTCTTCAGTGAGCCTGGGCTGTCAGCTCATGAAAAATTTAAAAAAGATTTTGAATTAGTTGGCATTTTTTAATGGGATGATTTTATATTTTAAAATGCAGCTTTCTGGCATATTTTGAAAATATGAGGCTGGGTGCTGTGGGTCACGCCTGCCACCCCAGCACTTTGGCAGGCAGAGACAGGAGGATTGCTGGAGTCTAGGAGTTCCAGATCAGCCTGGGCAACAAAGCAAGGCCCTGTATCTGCCCAAAAGGAAAGAAAGAAAGAGAGAGACAGAGAGAGAGAGAGAGGAAGGGAGGGAGGGAGGGAGAGAGGGAGGGAGGGAGGGAGGGAAGGAAGGAAGGAAGGAAGGAAGGAAGGAAGGAAGGAAGGAAGGAAGGAAGGAAGGAAGGAAGGAAGGAAAAGAAAGAGAGAGAAAGAAAGAAGAAAGAAAGGAAAGAAACTACCTTGCTAAGTAGTGAGCCCTCTGTCACTGGAGAAATGCAAGCAGAGACTGGAGATCATTGAACTACACCAAAGGGATAACTGTATCAAACACTTCTTAGGTCTCTTTCACCTGTGATATTCTATGATTCAAATAGTTTAACTTCAAGGGCTCCCAGGGGGACTGAGTGGGGAAAGATGGAATGTGAGGTGCAGTGGATGAGATAAGGAGAGAACAAAGGAATGAAGTGGTGAGCTCAGCACTGTAGCTCTCAGTGTGCAGAAAAGTAAGTCAGGTTTGAGGTCAGGTCAAGGGAAACCAACAGTACATTTACATAAATGTGCTCTAAAGTTCACATTTGCTAATCTATGGGAATAGATAGATACACCGAGATAATCAACTCAGTTTGAGGCTTCTTGGAATCTTTATGCTGCTCATCACCCTGAAAGAACGAGACAGACCAGAGCAAAGTCATCTATGTGGTTACAGTGGTATTTTCCCAACTACAGGTTAGAAGTCATGAAATCAGTTTCGTTGGTTGTAACTAGCATTAAAAAAAATGGAAAATACCAGAGTGCATCACAAGTGATTAAATGACCAAATGTTTCATTAAAGTTTTGTTTCAATACTATGTAAGTCTATATATCATATATGTATGTGCACCAAATTACGATGTAAAATTGGTGAAAAAGAGTTTGAAAGCCACTAGGTCAGAGACAGAGTGGGGGCAACCCTGCTCTGTGAGCCAAATCCTGTCTCAGATTAATTTTATCTGGCCAGGGGTGGAGCAAGATGGCAATCAAGTGCAATCCTGATGGGAGCAAGGTGACAACCAGGCCTGGGACCAAGCTCTGATGGGCTTCATTCCTGAGTCGAAGAGGCCACAGCAGAGTGCACAGGCAGATTCCAGACTTTCCTCGGGAAGCTGCTATCCGTTTTCTCAAATGAGGTCTGTGTGTCCCACCATTTGCAGACATACCTCCCCACCATGACCACCACCATCCTGACACTTGCATATTGGCCACACTCCTCACCCTAGCCCAGGAGGAAGCCAGGAACTTCTGCATGCATCATGTCTTTGGAGTCCACCCCATGGCCAGTCCTGTTCCCTCCATCCCTCCATCTCAGCCCCTTAGTGCCTCTTCCATAAGATCGCCTGGGGTATGGCAATGAATTAGTGGCATAGTCTGTATCCCCTGTCTCCATATTCCTGAATTGCTTAACTTATTGAATAGGTTTCTTTAATATCATCTGCAGACTGAAGGAACTGACAAAAAATGATGGTGTGGATTTGACAGTTGCTATGAATGAGCTGCCTACAATTCTATCTAAGGCTGGCTCTCCATTGGAGCACAGGATTCTGTACTCTCACTTTCTTTTTTTTCCTTTAAATTAGAGATGGGGTCTCTCTGTGTTGCCCAGGCTGGTCTTGAACTCCTGAGCTCAAATGATCCTCCCACCTTGGCCTCCCAAAGTGCTGGGATCACAGGTGTGAGCCTCCACACCCGGCCCAACTCTCACTTTCCTGACACATCAATGATCCCCTCTCAATTACGCCCTCTGGCATACCAACATGATATAATTTTTCCCAATGTCGAAAATCAAAACATAACTTCTCTTGACCTCATAGCCCCCTCCAGCTTCAATCCTATTTTTCTGTTCTCTTGGCAGTTAAAATTTCTTGAAAGCTTTCTCCAAACTTATGGATTCAATTCTTCGTTTCAGTGAGTTCTGAGTCTTCCACTGGAACAAAACTGTTGTCAGTTCACCAAGGACCTTCATGTTGCTAAACCCAGTAGTGAACTTTTCATCTTTATCTTACTTAAGCCATTAACAGCATTTGATACCGTTGGTCACTCTGTCTTTTTTTTGAAATACTTTCTTCATTTTGACTTCAAGACAACGCTCTTGTGGTTTTCCTCTTTCGACATTGCCCACTCTTTCTCATCTGCATTCTTACTTCTTCCTCATGATGCTGGTGTGTAAACACTGGAGTGCATTGATCTGGGTTCTGGACCTGTTTCTCTTATGCATCTACACTCACGGCCTAGGTGATTTTACCCACACGCATGACTCTTCATACCTTCTATACCCTGTCAATGTTAAATGATTTATCTCCAGAGCTCCGAGTGCATATATCCAATTGGCTAGTGCACATCTTCACTTGCATATCTTGTGACCATCTGAAATGTAATGTGTCCAAACAAAACTTCTCGCAGTTCTGTTTCCAGGGTAGCATAGTGAGCTCCTGCTGTATAAACCCCTACAGGTAACTACCGTAAACTCTGAACAAAATAGGAAAAACAACGACCTGAAGGCCCTGGAGTGTGAACAAAAGCAGGCAGTTTCTGGAGAGGAGTTACTACTTGGAAAATGAAAATGCATATGGGATGAGTTTCACAGTTTTTATGGCTTTTATCCAAAAGGCAGGCCATGGTAGAGTCACAAAGGGCAGATAAAATGATGATAGAAAGTCTGCAGTCCTTCTGGCCTAAAGAATCAAAGGATAGAGTTCGAGGCAACCACAGCCATTGGAAAGTGAGAGGGAGAATCCATAAATAGAGAGACGCAGAGAAGAAGAACCACAAATTCTGTGTATAAACTGTCCAAATCTCTGGCCAATTCCTAGTCCATGCATGCATGAGGCAGGCTCAAGCAGCCCAGATAAGAATGCACAAACTAAACTGAGATTTAAACTGGTGCTCAAGAGATGGTTTACAGCTTGATCCAACCAAGTTAATAGCTTGCTTAAAACAAAACAAAATTTAAAAATCAGCATTTGGCCAGACGTAGTGGCTCAATCCTTTAATCCCAGTGCTTTGGGAGGCTGGAGCCAGAGGAGCACTTGAAGTCAGGAGTGTGAGACCAGACTAGGCAACATAGCGAGACACCTCTCTACAAAAAATAAAATTTAAATAAAAATTTAAAAAAGTAGCCAGGCATGGTGGCTACTTGGGAGGCTTGAGGTGGGAAGATCGCTTGAACCCAGAAGTTTGAGACTGCAGTGAGCTATGATTGTGCCACCACACTCCAGCCTGAGTGACAAAGTAAGAATCTATATTAAAAAAAAAAATCAGCAGTTAGGGGAAATAACAGAATCCAGAGTCTCCACAACTTAACAATCATAATGTTCAGAATATCCAAATTATTTCGTATATGAAGAACAGGGAAAATGTGATCCATTTTTAAGAGACAAGACAATCAACAGAGACTGACCCTGAGATGACCTAGATATTGGAATTAACAAAATCATAATTCTCAAGTAGCTATTATAACTATGCTTTGCAAGCTGAGGATGATACATGTACAACAAATAAAAAGATAGGAAACCTCAGCAGAGAAATAAACTTGATTTAGAGGAAAACTAAATAGAAATTCTAGAACTGGAAAAGATAATGTTTGAAATAAAAGATTCACCAGTTTGGCTTAACAACAGTGTTCAGATAATAAAGGAGTCAACAACCTTGAAATTAGATCAGTACAAAAAGTATCCAATCACAACAAAGAAAACAAAGATTGAAAACAAACAACAACAACAAAAACACAGAGCCTCAAAACCTGTAAAAACAGTATCAAAATGTTTAACATGTGAAATGAAACCCCAGAAGGAAAAAAGAAAGACTACAGGATAAAAGAAGAGAAAATATTTGAAGAAACAATGGCTAAAATTTCCCCTTATTTGGTGAAAGACATGCATTTACAGACTCAAGAAACCCAGCATACTTCAAGTAGGATAAATACAAAGAAAATCTCCCTTAGGCATATCATAGTCCAACTGCTAAAAATCAAAGATAAAGAGGAAATCTTGACACAGCCCAAGAAAAAAGATATGTTACACACGGGGTGGAAAAAAAATCAAATCACTGGTGACTTCTCATCAGAAACCATGGAGGGCAGAAGCCAGTTTTTCAACCCCAGATTTATGAAATATCCTTCAAAAATGAAGGTAAAACAAAGATATTTCCCCAAAAACAAGAAAACTAAAAGAATTCACCATTAGCATCTTCACTACAAGAAATGCTAAAGAAAGTTCTCAGGCTGAAAGGCAACAATACAGAAGACAAATGTGGATCATTAGAAACAAAGGAAGAGTGTGGGAAACAGTAAAAAGCTAGGTCAATACAAAAATCCTGATTCCCACTCTGCCCCACCTAAACCTGCTTTTTCCCATAGACTTGCCTGTCTTCGTGATGGAAACACCGGCTTAATGGTTCCCAGGCAAAAACCATGGCATTCATTCTTTTTCTCACACCCCAACAAGGATTCTTGTTTCTATCTTCAAATTAAAATGTATTCAGAATCTGACCATTTTTTCTGCCTTTCTTTGTCTTCCTGGTCCAAGCCACTGTTTTTTTTTTTTTTCTTATTTCTAGAAGCGTTTTGAATACACCTGGATTGCTGCAATAGCCTACTCATTGATCTCCTATTTATTTTATTTTATTTTATTTTATTTTATTTTATTTTATTTTATTTTGTAGAGGTGGGGTCTCAGTATGTTGCCCAGGCTGGTCTCCTGACTCGCCCTCCCAAAGTGCTGGCATTACAGGTGTGAGCTGCCACACTCAGCCCTGATCTCCTATTTCTACTCCTGGTACTGTACTGGTGATTTTCCACATAGCAGCCAAGGAAACCTTTTAACACCTATGCCAGTTTTTCACTCTTTGCTCAACACTCTCCACTGGCCTTCTACCTTATCAAGGAAAAGAAACGAGTCCTTAGCACAGTCTACAAAGGCCCCGGGTGATGTGGACCCAGATACTTCTCTGATCTTCCCCTCTTTATACACTTCCTCCTTCTCTTGCTGTGATCTGGCCACCTTGGTTTCCTTGCTGTTCCTCAAAGACACCATGTACCTGCCTCAGGGACTTTACATTTGTCCTGGTATCTTCTCTGGTAACTACAGGACTCACTCCCTCAGTTCTCTGTTCAAATGATGCCTCATCAATGAAATGTTTCGTAGCTACTCAAAATAAAATAGCAATAGAGCACACATTTCCTATCTTGCTCTGTTTTTCTTCTTAACACTTACTGCCTTCATATTCAATTAAGCAATCGTTGAATGAACGAATGAATGATATAGATAATAATCTATAATGCAAGACTGAAAGTTCAGATAACGGGCTATGAGAGTTCAAAGGAAAGAAACCATTATTTATTAAGCATCCTCCACATTCTAGCCCTGTTGATTATGTTCTATTATTTAATCTTCATTATCATTCTGTTAGGTAGTTTATTGCCATTACTTTACAGGGAGATGTTGAGGCCCAAGAAGGTTGTGTTTTACCAAGGTCACGTGAATAGTAAACAATGGCAGCAGAATTCAAACCTATGTCTTTTTGATCTCATTACATATTCATTGCATCAAACAGGTCCCAAGACTTCATCTGGCCCAGGTGAGGTGAGAGGGAGGGAGTATCTGGGAAGGCTTTCTGGAGGAGGTAGCATCTTAGTTCCCAAGGCATAAGATCTAAGCAGGAGGATAAGATACAGGCACTGCTCAGGATAACAAGAGTTGGGATGGAGCATGAAGTTGCTAAAAGAAGAGAGACATACCAAGATATATATAGTAAGAGGTGAGGTAATAGTAAGAACAATCTTTGCTACTTCACAACTCTGCCAGAACTTCCCAACAATCAGAACGATCCCCTAATGGAGCCGATGACCTACGTGGGCAATTATAATAATGCTAATAATCCCTTATCTGTTCAGAGTGCTTTAGGGTTTAAAAGTATTTTTCCGCATATTACCTCATTGATCCTCATGGCGGCTCTGTGAGGTAGGACGGCGCAAGTGCTACTTCCATTTGAGGTGTGAGGAAGCTGAGGCTTAGCGCCCAGGTGCCAGCGCAGGTTTTCCCACTTGAGATTCAAAGCTCTCCAGGTAGTGAGATCTCCATCTGTGAAGGAGTCAGACTGTTGTAGAGAGGGTCGTGTGAACAGTGGTAAAATGATGGCATAGGCTCTCTGCGCTTCGTGATCCTGGTTCAGTCTTTTTTTTTGAGACAGGGTCTCACGTGGTGACCCAGACTGGAGTACAGTGGCATGATCTTAGTTTACAAGGCATAAGATATAGGCAGGTGGAGGTCCCTGCAGCCTTGACCTCCCAGGTTCAAGCAATCCTCATGCCTCAACCCCCAAGTAGCTGGGACCACAGGCATACTCCACCACACCTGGCTAATTTTTTTTATTTTTTTATTTTTATTATTCTTATTTTTGAGACAGAGTCTCACTCTTTCACCCAGGGTGGAGTGCAGTGGAGCAACCTCTGCTCACCGCAACCTCCGCCCCCCGGGTTCAACGATTCTCCTGCCTCAGCCTCCCAAGTAGCTGAAATTACAGGTATGCACCACCATGCCTAGCTAATTTTTGTATTTTTAGTAGAGATGGGGTTTCACCATGTTGGCCAGGCTGGTCTCGACTCCTGACCTCAGGTGATCCACCCACCTCAGCTTCCCAAAATGCTAGGATTACAGGCATGAGTCACACTGCCCTGGCCTAAAAATTTTTTTTTATTGTAGCAAAATATATGAGAAAGAAGAGAACCTTTTTATCTGCACGCTCTTTAGTTATCAGGCCCAGAGAGGCAATGAAAAGTAACAACATCACATTCCGTTTCAAGGCATCTGTGAGACTGCAGAACAGGTGGCAAAGCTCACCCTCACAAGCCGAAAAAAATTATGGACAAGAAGTTATCATTGAAATTAAACGGTGGCAGACATGTCCAAGGAATGCTGCGAGGATTTATCCCTTTATGAATCTTGTGATAGATGAATGTGTGGAGATGGCAACTAGCGAGAAACAGAACAATATTGCAATGCTGGTAAGATGAGGAAATAGTATCATCATGTCAGAAGCCTTGGAACAAGTGTAAATAGTGGCTGTTCAATGGAGACTTTCATGTCCCCTCTCCAAAGGGCCCATTTCACTATGATGTAAAAATTAGGTCATGAAAATTTTCATATTAGACTTTTTGTTAAATAAACTTTTGTAATAGTTAAAAAAATAAGAAAAGTGACAGCATGCCACATCTCATCCTCTCCACCATCTTGGGCTAAATAATTATGTCTTACAGCCCCTTGCTATGTGGGCTCTAAGACTAACTGACACCAAGTAGCTATAAAATGCCACACACTCTGGACGCCATAACTCTTACCCTATAGTTCAACAATGTATAGCCAATTACTAATCAATGTTATTTCCATTAACCAATGAGAATTCCTGACAAACAACTTTTTATCAGCCCACTCATTGTCTCCTTTTGCCTTTTTGACTAAAATGTTTAAGCAATTAAAAAAGTTTTTTAAGAGACAAGGTCTTGCTATGTCACCCAGGCTAGACTCAATGCCTCAGCCTCCTGAGCACCCGCCCCCTTTAACTTTTAAAACCCTGCTTGTGGCCAGGCGCAGTGGCTCATGCCTGTAATCCCAGCACTTTGGAAAGCCAAGGCGGACGGATCACCTGAAGTCGGGAGTTCAAGACCAGCCTGGCAACATAGTGAAACCCCATCTCTACTAAAGATACAAAAATTAGCCGGGCGTGGTGGTGCACACCTGTAGTCCCAGCTACTCGGGAGGCTGAGTCAGGAGAATCACTTGAACCCGGGAGGCAGAGGTTGCAGTGAACCGAAATCGTGCCACTGCACTCCAGCCTGGGCGACAGAGCGAGACTCCGTCTCAAAAAACAAAAAGCAAAAAAACCAAAATAACCTGCTTGTAGCAGAGGCCAAACAGAGCATTGCCAAGGCAACTTGGAAGTGTGTCCTGAGCTATAGTCCTTAACCTTGGCCCAAATAAACTCTTTATATTAATTTTGCCTCCATTTCTTTCTTTAGATTGACATAGCCATAACATAAAATTTACCATTTTAACCATTTTTAAGTGTACAGTTCAATGGTGTTAACTACACCCACAATGCTGGGCAACAAACACCATCATCCATTTCCAGCACTCTTTATTTTTTTAACTTTTAATTACAGGTACATATGCAGGTTTGTAACTTAGGTCAACATGTGTCATGGGGGTTTGTTGTACAGATTATGTTATCAACCAGGTATTAAGCCTAGTACCCATTCGTTATTTTTCGTGATCCTCTCCCTCCTCCCACCCTCCACCCTCTGAGAGGCCCCAGTGTGTGTTGTTCCCCTCTCTGTGTCCATGTGTTCTCATTATTTAGCTCCCACTTATAAGTGAGAACACACGGTATTTGGTTTTCTGTTCCTACCTCAGTTTGCTTAGGACAATGATCTCCAGCTCCATCCATGTTGCTGCAAAGGCAGAACTCGTTTTATCATCCAAAACTGAAACCTGCACCTGTTGGACACTGATTCCCCATTTCTCCCTTCCTCAGGCTCCTGGCAGTCACCCTTCTACTTCCTGTCTCTATGAATTTGACTACTCCTATCAGTAGAATCAGACAATATTCGCCATTTTGTGACTGGCTTATTTTACTTAACAGATGTCCTCAAGGCTCATCCATGCTATAGCAGGTGTCAAAATTTCCTTACTTCTTCAGGCTGAATCATCTCCATTGTATGGATAGAACACATTTTGTTTACCCATCCCTCTGTTGCTAGGGTTCAATCTCAATGACAAAAGGCAGCAGCCTCCTTCACCAGAAATGTTTTTCCCTTTAGGCTGCCAGCCCCAAGGGCAAAACATACCGGCATCCTTTCTCCTCACCCCATGAGGCTCTCTCCAGGCAAATGGAACCTTTGCGCTGGGAGCCACCTACTTGAGATCAGATTCTATGACGAGGACCAGATTTCCCAGAACTTTCCAGTCTTCCAGGAGACAATACTGAGTGAGGGCTAGGCGAGCAAATGGCAAAATGCCCCAGGTCTTCCCCCTTCCCAAACCAAGAAATACAACTGAGCTGCCCACCTGGCCCAAGGGAGCAGGAGGGAGAAGAGGCCTGGCGGGAGCAGCCCCCATTTCCATCTTGGTCCTGCACACAATGCCCCAATAACCCTATGCCCCACGCAGTCATGACCTGTTTAAAGCAGAACATGGTGGTGTGGCTGCCTGTTGGGCACCGGAGGTGACGCAGCCTCAGGGCCCAGAATGGCTTTGCCTTTCCCAGCCTGGAGAACACAGCACCCGCAACAGCATGGCCCTGCCCCACCCCATGCCTGGGAGATGAAAGGGCTTGCAGGCTGAAACCACTGCAGGAAAGCAAGGAAAAAGCCAAATATCAAGCAAACAAAACAAGAAAGAAGCCTGTATTAGTCCGTTTTCACGCTGCTGATAAAGACATACGCGAGACTGGGCAATTTACAAAAGAACGAGACTGATTGGACTCACAGTTCTGCGTGGCTGGGGAGGCCTCACAATCATGGCGGAAGGCGAACGGTACTACTTACACGGCGGCAGCAAGAAAAAAATGAGGCAGAAGCGAAAGCAGAAACGCCCTATTAAAAAAAAAATCAGATCTCATGAGACTTACTACCATGAGGAAAGTATGAGAGAAAGCGCCCCCATGATTCAGTGATCTCCCACTGGGTCCCTCCCACAACACGTGGGAGTTACAGGAGTATCATTAAAGATGAGATTTGGGTGGGGACAGAGAGCCAAACCATATCAAGCCCCTACATCCAGAAAATGCAAATTTCATTCAACGCTAAAAAGAAATGTGCTGCCAAGCCATGAGAAGACATGGAGAAAACTTAAATGTATATTATTAAGTGGAAGAAGCCGGTATGAACAGGGTGCATACTGTATGATTCCAACTATATGACACTCTGGGAAAGGCAAGACTACGGAGACAGCAAAAAGACCAGTGGGTGCCAGGGGTTGTGGGGAGGGAGGGATGAACAGGCGGAGCACAGAGGATTTTTAGGGCCGTGAACCTACTCTAAGATGCTGTGACAGTGGATAAAGTCATCACACTTTGGTTAGAACTCATAGGACATCAACACCAAGAGTGAACCCCAATGTAAATATAGACTTTGGGTGATGATGCATCCATGTGGGTTCTTGATTTAATGAATGTACTACACATGTAGGGGCAGGGGTATATGGGGACTCTCTATACTTTGTTTTCAAATTTGCTATGAACCTAAAAAATAAAGTCTATTAGAAAACAAAACAAAAGGATCCCCAGATGCCCTGAGCTCTGTTTTACAAGGAGGGCCACCTGGCTCCTCAGGCCACAGCTCAGAAACCCCTGCTCTCCCTAGGAGGACTCACAGCCACATTTTCTCCTTTGCCTTTTAAGTGAGCTGTAGGGAATCCTTTGAGTCTCTTATCTGGGTCACCATTTAGGATAACTTCCACCGGAAGTGTCCTCTGCTTGGTTCCTCGACTTCAGTGTCACCTCCCCAGAGGCCTTCCCCAACTACCCCATTCGTAAGTCACTGCCCCTCCCATTATCTTGTATGATTTTCCGCCTAGCACTCATCATGTCTGAAATGAGCTCACCTGTTTACATATTTATTTTAAGTCACCCCTTTAGAGAATGCAAGCTCCACTAAGGCACTGACTGTGCCCCGGTGCCCAAAGCAGTGGCTGGCACAAAATAGGAGCTCAGCAAATATTTGTTGACTAAGTTATTTTGTTACTGAGCAGCAGCATAACCTAGGGCAAGGCAGTTAAACTTTTCCGGGCCCCAATTTCCTCATCTGTAAAATGGGCAACTACTCTTAATGATTGTGCTCCCTTTTCACGCCAATGCTCTGAGTGTTGTCTCAACATGACCTTGTTTTGCCACGAAAGGACTTCTGCAGTGAAACAGGAGAGGTCCCCGATCCCCCTCACAGGATGTGCCGCTTGCCTTTTCGGTCACCCCTGCTGCTCAAACCCCTCTCAGGAGGGGGAGCATGCAGATGGGAAGGTGCAGAGGCCAGGGTGAGCCATTTGGGCTCTGGCCCTACTGTAGTGTCTAAAGGTGGGTGCCTGCAACCCCAGTGTTACAAAGCTCTTTCAGCTTTGCTGTCCGCAGACAGCATATGTTAACCAGCTCAATGGACCCTCTGCCTTTTTGCAAGGGCAGAGGGCCAGTGTGACAGCTCTCTGTATCACAAGCTCTTGTCCAGCATCCCGGAAAAACTGGGTCACACATGGGCTTGAAGGATGAATGCGAGGTTTTATTGAATGGTAGAGGTAGCTTTCAGTGGGACGGATGAGGAGCCAGAAGGGGGGTATGGAGTAGGAAGGTGATCTTCCCCTGGAGTCAGGAGCCCAGCAGCCGGACTTCTCTCTGACCGTCCCCAGTCAAACTCCTCTCCACGTTCAGATGTTCCTCCTCCTCTCTCTTTCTCTACTGCATCGTTCCACTGTCCGTCTGCTAGTCTGCTGGCTTGCTCGTCTGTTTCTGAAGCCTGGGGTTCAGGGTTTATATGGGTGCAGGATAGGGGGTGTGGCAAGCCAAAAGGCAACTTTTTCCGCTCAAAAACAGGAATGCCTGTCCTCATTTAGGGCCGTGGGTCTTCAGGCTTGAGGGTGGGGCCTTTGCCAGGAAGCACCCTCTTCTACCCAGTATTTCCCTGTCTCCTGTCTGTATCACCAGGCCATCTGGATGAGTACTTATGGAGAGAGTTCCTAGCAGCTTAGGATGTTGCTTAACCTTGCAGACTTGAGTTTGCAGATGCCAGAGAGAGGTTGGAATGTGTGCTAAGTAGACTGGGGTATGTGAAAGTCTCTCCCCTAGAAGGTCAGCCGTAAGGAGGCAGGGATCTTGTGTTTTATTGATTTTTATGGCCCAAGAGTCTAGAACAGTGCCTGGCACCAAGGAGGCTCAACGAATAGTTATGAAATGAGCACAGGAGGAATGCTGGACACGTCATTGACACTCAGAACATGAACTTCCATTCTTGGGTAAGTGTCGTGTGGTATGGAAACAGCAATAATAATGCCTTCCATTAGTGGAGCCCTCTGTAAGGTGTTTACACACACATCATCTCATTTGATCCTCATGACAACCCCATGAGATAAGTACCATTAAGTGTTATTATCCCCAATTTACAGATGAGATAACTGCGGCTCAAAGAGTTCAACCTGCCTGAGGCCACATAGCTGGTAAATGGCAGAGCCTGATCTTGAACCCAGGATTTTCTCACCCTAGACCCAATGGTCTTATCTGTCTGTGTGTTGCTGGTCATGCAAAGCTCTGAGTGTGAGCAGCAGCTGGAAGCCTCACATGAGAGCCAAGGCCCTGAGGAGAGCCACCGTGGAGCAGACAGAAGAGCTACCTGTGACTGAGCCCAGGCCTGCTGTGCACACGGAGGCTGCCAGAGCTCTCAGCAGCAGGGGCTGGGTGAGAAGCAGGAGAGGCGGGTGAGCTGGGCCAGGCCCCTCTCAGCTCCAACAGTGGCCAGGTGCCCCTCTCGGGGAGCTCCTGAAGAGACAGCAGGGCCTCACATAGGCACCGCCACCCTCAGGCCCAGACATGCATGGCTCCAAGCGGGCCCTTCACAGGGCACAGATGATGCCAAGGATGTGGGCAAACTGGTTTGAGGAACACAAAAACCAACTCAGAGTTTTCTCCCTTTCCTCAACAAGGCACCAGACCTGGCTTGTCGCACCCCATGCCAAAGAGAAGTCTTCAAAGTGGTGTTTGCTTAGCCCCCACATCCTCCTGACTTTGCCAAAGTCCCGTATGTCTCCCTGAATCATACCTATGCACACGCACATACACGCGCGCGCACACACATACACACACACACACACACACACACACAGTGCCCAGGCCACCCCAGGCTCCTTTCCCTGGGAGCCCTTGAGCTGAGCCCTGGCCCACCTCTGTCCATAGCAATCCTTTGCACTTATCCTGCAGGCTCTTCTCTCTGCTGTCTGTTCCAAAGGCGCCTTCCCTCTTCTATACTCCAGAGCCTGCCCCAGGCCCTCCGCCCTGGTTCTGGCCATGGGGGCTTTCCACTAGATTTATCTGTACAGGTGACCGCTCCCCGTGTAGCCGCCAGCTCCCTGAGGGTGGGGCTCAGGTCCCTGTGCTGGGACCCACCTGGTCTAGGGGTCACAACCGCTGGCCACCCTGCATCAGGCCCTGTCAGGGAGCCCTGGGAGTCAGTAGTTTAGCAAACCTGTCTGGGGCCTTCCCCCTAGAAGCCACGGGGGCAGTCATGAAGAAATGGAGGGTGAAGGTGGGTGAGGCCAGGACAGGTGGCGGTCCACACACTTGCTGTGTTAGTCATCAAGGGCACCCAGCAGGGCAGAGGTCATCCCTAAAGCTGTGGCGAAGGGGATGGGTGGGGAGAAGGAGACAACGCATGCCAGGGAAAAGGCATCATGTCAAAACATCTTGCTGGAAAGGCAGTTTTCCTTCCAAACTCCCCAACAAGACCCGAAACGGTAAGTGGAAGGATGTCTTGACTAATCTCAGGCTGACGTTTTGCATTTGCTCTTGCAGCCAACACACACCGAGCCATCAAATCACCCTCCTGCTCCGTGCCAGACTCCGAACATGGAGTCCTCATTCCTGCCTCAGCAGCACTGGACAGAGCTTCTCTGTCCTCCCCCCTGGAAACGAGCCCCCAGCACAGGACCAAACAGATCATTGCTTCTACCTAGTGGAGCTAATAGCTGTTCATTGACCACATAGTCACCGGTCCCCTACTCTCCCAGCCCCTTGCTAAGCATGTCGCATGCATTATCTCATTTACAAATGGGGTGGTTCCCAGAGATGGTTCTGGGGACCACAGTGGAGTGGGGAGGGGGCACTTCTGACCTGAGTGGAGTGAAAAGACAGCTGGCCCAGTCTCTTTTTTGTGTCTGCTGCCCAGCATCATTGTCAACAGAGTCCACCTCATGCTTAGGAATGGCCCGGTTTGGAAGGTCAATTCTAGGTTCAGAGATTGGCCCAAGGCACCCTGTACCTGAGAGGGGCAGACACTAGAGGGCGCAAGGGAGCTGCGCTTGGTGGCCCAGGCTCAGGGATGTCAACTGGGCTGCAGCCTTGGGGCAAGGGCTATCTGCAGAGAGTGGAGGTGGGAGGCAGGTGGGGGGTAGCGGGGGAGAGTGCCTAACCCTGCTCCCTCACAGAGCCCTTGCCCAGACCCAGCCCTAGCCCACATCCACTCACCTCCATCAATCGCCCAGCAGGAGCCTGACCAGCCTGGGAACACAAGAGGGAAAAAGAGGTTCTGGGCCTGGCCTCTCCCCTCTCCACCACTTCAGCCCAGCCAGGCCCCAGCAAGCCTCTCCCCTGGGCTGGAGCCCTCAGACTCTCAGGCCGCTCTCCCGATGGGCTGGGACTGCAAATGAACCACGTTCTGGAAAAAGAGCCAGGCCGTGCATCAAAGAAACTCCACGACCCTCCAGGGGGTAGGTGTGGGGAGGGCCGGAAGCAGGAGGTGGAAGGACTGATAGAGCCCTTGGTTAGGAGTTCCGGTTCAGAACACCTTCTCCTCCTTAACCCACCCTCGGGAGCCACGAGGGCTCAGTTACAAGGCTCAGGTGGCAGCATCCTGGCCTGTGAATCAGGCTGACCAGGGTCCCTGCCCCGCCTGCTCCCACAGCCACAGGGCTTGTAACCTATGAAAAGCCCACTTCTCATGGTCCTAGCCTGGCCAGAGGTTCTGAATGTGCCACTGCCCCGTCCAAGACTCTGCCCGCAATCAGACGCCGGGCAGTGGGGGCGCCTCCAGGAGGCAAACTTTCCATTCCCACTGGGACAATGCCATGACCCCAGCCCCTGCTGACTCCTCTCCAGCCAAGGGATCAGGCCACAGGAGGCCCTGCCTGCCTCCAGAAACTGGACGCCCCAAGCCTCTAAGTCCTCTTCTTGAGAGAAGGCCACACAAAAGGCAAGGTGGTGACGTCTTAGAGGCACGTACTTCGGTGTCCCACAGACTTGGGTATAGGTTGTATCTCTGATATTAGCGCCTTGGGCACAATACTTCGCTTCTCTAAGCCTGGGTTGATTTACCTGTAAAAGGTAATAAGAACATCTACTTCACAAGGCTGGTGTAAGGATTAAGTGCTACAAAGAACAGAAAGCACAGAGCCGAGTTCCTGGTGCCCAAGCCAGCAGGAAGGTGGAGGAAGATGCTCTGAGCAGCACCTGCAGGGCCCTTCCGGCTCAGCCCAGTTTCTCTCTGCAGTGGAGTCCCAGTCTGCAAGCTAAGAATGGAGATGGACTTTCAATCCCAGCTTGGTATACATGGTATACACGGGCGAATTTTCTATTAGACAGTGGCACCAATGGATGTAGGAAGCCATGAATGCCTCAGTGCCAGCAGCCTCAGCCTGTTAAAGAATCATTCATTCATTCACTTGTTCATTCATTCACTTATTCAACAGACACCTTTTTGACCAGACAGTCCCAGATTACAACTGTTGTCCAGATGTAATTATTAATAGCCTCCTTTGACCTTGAAGTGTCCCAGTTTGGATGATAAATTATATGGTCTCTCTGCCTACTGAGCACCTACTATGTGTCAGGTCCCAGGCTAGGCCCCGGGGATTGAGAGAGAGATAACATAATGGCCCTGCCCTCTAGGGCTCCGGAGACAAGGCGGCGATTGCAAGGCAGTGTGAGAAGGCGGGGATGGACATGCTGCCACGGGACCCCTGTATCCCTTGACAAACCTGTCAAGAAACAACCTTTGACTTTCCTGCCCTTCTTGGCTTTATTTACTTTTACTTGTTTACAAAGAAACATTTTTTGGGTTAACTCATGTCATGCTTTTCCCACCTGATACAGGAAGCAGCAGTGCTTTTATTTATTATGTTTTCCTCTGGCCTCAGAAGTTGCCTTTTATTGAGATATTTATGATCCTTTTTCAAGAATCTCAAATATCCCATCTGTTCCCTTCATGATGTCACAAACATCAGTTTTCCAGAAGCAGGGTCCTAATTTATTTCTTCATGAAAAGGGTATGACATGAAAATGGCAGTGACCCCGGGGCATGCTCTGGTTGGCCAGCTCCTCACTACTTGTGCCAGAAACACCTCCATGACATTTAGGGAAAAAGACAGGAGGAGTCACAGGAGAGAAGATGAGATGAGAGGCAGGGATGTTCCCTGGGTGGGCTCCTTCCTGATCATCTGAGTTGGATGTGGGGAGGATGGTTGCCCCCCGCAAAGGACCTTAGGCAGCCAAGTGTATGGGACAGGGCAGTGGCCTCTCCCTTCATGCCAGACCAGGGATGCCTTGGCCTGTGCAGTCTGTAAGGAGCCCAACCCCGCCAGTTTCCCACACCCCATACCCATTCTCCTCAGCTCAAGCCTCCTCCTTCCCTACCTAGGTCCTCCCAGTCTCCTACTCAGTTAACTCCAGAGCACCAGGGGCCAACTGGCATCGCATCTCCTTGTCCAGCCCTTGGGGATCAACTTCCTGATTCTGTCTCACAATTTCCCGAGTCACTAGATGAAAATCCTGATAATTCACAGCCTGGAAGGAACACTACCTTATTTAGATGTGCTGCCCCCAGAGGAGGGGGAAAGAAGGAGGAGGAGGGGGATTTAGAAGCAGGTAGAGTAAAAGGAGAAGATAGAAGGCACCGGTGATTCTGAGAATTCAAGGTAATGATGATGTCATCACGGGGAGGGTTTCACTGGGGTCAGTGGGTGGGGGCAGGGCACGGTGGCTCAGACTTGTGACTCATTTGTAGAAGTGGGCCCTGTATTCAGAAGTCATTCATTGAGTAAGCCAGTAATTGTTTTGACACTCATTTATTGAGCTGTTATTATGTTTCAGACCCTGGACTAGGCCCCTGAGAGGGAAGATCAGGGCCAGGGCCCAGGAGCTCATGGTCCAGAGGGGAAATAGAGTTCCACTGCAGGGTGTGGGTGGGCACCGGGAGAGGGGGGTGTGGCAGGAGGCCAGAGGCATGGCTGACAGATGGATGGACAGACAGACAGACAGACACAGACAGCCAGGCTCCATGCAGAGGGAGTGGTCAGGAAAGACTCCCTGGGAGAAGACGCGGGGTGGGGAGAGATATCTGAGATAATCGTGTGGGAGGAGTAGGCAGAAGCCAGACATGGGAGGGGAAGGGAGTTTCAGGCCGCAGGAAGAGCATCGTGCAGGAAGGCATGGAGGTGGGGGCTCGGGAAGGTTTGGGGAAGTGCAAGAAGTTCCTGAGATGGTGAAGGGAGAGAAATGGGTTTGAAGAGGGAGGGGCAGCCACTTCCTAAAGAATCTGAGCTGCTGCCCTGCAGGCCCTGAGGATCCTGAAGGCACCAACCCTGGGGCTCCTGGCCACATTCCCCCTTCTTGGGAGAGGAACCCCTGAGCGTGCAATGGCCAAGTCCCACCCTGACAGACCGGTGCCTGGCTCCAGCCCTTACCAGTGTCCTGCCTGGGCTGGAGGATTTTTCGCACATCATCCCATGCCACTCCTTTTCTCCAGAACCCCACTGATCCTCGAAGGTGGCCCAATGTCCCCTGATGATGGAGAGATTGAGTTTCTCTAGAGGACAGAGCTCGCCAGGCCCCTCGGCCAGCATGTGGCAGAGCCAGAATCAGAAGACAGGGCTGTCTGGGCTCTTCCCACTTAATTCTAAGACCTCCGTTGCACCGCAAGGCCTCCCTAGGAGCTCCTGCTCGAACTCCACTTTCCAAAGTGTTTTACAGCCCCTGCCCGAACGCTGCCTGTTCCAGGCGATGCCCCTAAAACCAGCCCGGCTTCATGGTGACCTGACACCACCCCAGCCTCAACCATCTTACCCATGCCCTGTTTGATCCCATTGCAGGACCCTGGCTTGTAGCTGTGTGGACCCCATACTCTCTTCCTATCCCAAACCTTCCTATTCCACCAGGGTGCCCTTCTACAAGGGCCAGGACCTCCTCCAGGCCACAGCAGTCACCTGGATGATGAGGGCTCCAGGAGGCACCCTCAACCCTGGAATTCTCTTTTTCAAATAAGAGATCCAGGTGAGAACCGTGAGGATGGGCACTTGGACACGAAGAGGTTGCTTTGGCCCGAGCAGCAACAACATTGGTCACTCAAGCCTTCACCAGGTTCTGCTCCACGCAGAAGGAAGGAAAGCCCATCTCATCAGGCCTTGGGCACCAACAACACAAATAGTTCCTTGCTAGCAATACATTTTCCGATATGTTTTTGCTTCTTCCTCTAACGTTTAACCTTGGGTATATTTCAAAAGAAACGCAAGTCTGCTTGCTTCTGATTCATACTCACTGAGATCATCAAAACCAGAATTATTTGGTAATAGCTGCTGGGTTTACTGGATGCCCTCTGGGATCTGTAAAATCTCTATTCCTCAGAAACAGGAAGTTTCAACAAGAGGAAGGAGGCTGGTTGCAAAAATCAAAATTTGAATCTTCTCCGCCTATTGGAGAGCCCAGCGTTCATGGCACTTCCTTCAGCCAGTTAACAAATGTGGATTCGGTGCCTACTGTGTGCAGGAACTGGGGACAGAGATGATTTTTTAAGGGGCTCTGAAAGAGTTTGCTGAGGCTGTCAGAAGAGAATACTGTACATCAGGTGGCTTCAACAACAGAAATTTATACTTGCACAATTCTGGAGGCTGGAAGACTGACAGGTGCCAGCAGGGGTCCTTTCTTTTAAGTCCTCTCTCTTTGGCTTGGAGATGGCTGCCATCTTGCTGTGTCTGCCCATGGTCTTCCCCCTGTGTCTGTTTGGTTCTAATCACTTCTTGTAAGGACACCAGTTACATTTAATTTAGTCCCCCCCAATGACATCATGTTAACTTAATTACCTCTTTAAAGACCCTGTCTCCAAATACAGTTGCATTCTGAGGTTCTGGGGGGTTAGGACTTCAACATATACATTTGGAGGAGTGGGGCGCACAATACAGCTCAATGTAGCCTCTGATCTCAAGAAGTCATTTTCCCATGTCAGGTCTTTCTCTTTGGTCACCATCTGAGGTTAGCGTCTGCAGTGAGGTGGTCAAGGTGCCTGTTCTGGGCTGTTGCAGGTTTTCTAAGGCAGGATGATTTGGTGAAATGGCCACCACACCATCAGATCTGACCTCTTGTTCTGCCCCCTTCACTAGCTGGGTGGTATAGCCTGAGTTATGTAACCTCCAAAGCCTCAGTTTCCTCATCAGTATACTGAGAATAATCATTTCTGCCTCGAAATGGGAGTTATTTTCCCAGGTGTGTTTCCTGCAGGGTTTCCTCCTCCAGTGAACCAAGGATGCCTTCTCATGGCTCTATGGGAAGAAGTGGGCTGGGAAACGCAAGAAAGGAAGACACAGGGTTAGAGGTCAGGTCCCTCAGCCAATCCATAGCCAAAATGCCTGACTGCTAGTACTTAACTCCTCAGGCTTGGGCCTCTTGGGAGCTGATGCTTGGTCAACTCCCACTGTCTGGGCAGACCCACCCACTGACTCTCCATCCTAGCGGGGTTTGCCTGGCTCTCTCCCCTGTGACTGCCTTGGAAAAGGTTCTCCTCTGAAGGCAGCCAGCTCTCCTGGGTCAAGTCCCAGGCTAGGAGGAGGGGAAAGTGACCTGGAACTGAGCATCCCCCAGGAGTACCCACGGCCAGGACCTCTGTAAGAGTGTGGTCTAGGAAGGCAAGGGACAATTGTTGGGTCCAGGCTGAGCCCACTTGCTGAAAGATGATCTTGGATAGAAAACAAGTCAAAAGGCTAATAGAGCCCTCTGTTTAGAGGAAGCCCTCACAGTCCAGGGATGTAGGGGCTGGACTAGTCATTAAGGGACCTGGGTTCAAATCCCAGCTCCAGTAGTTGCCTGTGATAGGACACTAGCAGCTTACATGACTGCCCTGAGCTTCAGTTCCTTGGCTATAAAATGGAGATAACAATACCTAACTTGTTCCCCTCAAAGGCTCAAAATGGAATAAAGTGCTGGACAAATATGAGTACATACTTTATTGTATTGCATTGTATTTGAGACAGAGTCTCACTGTGTCACCCAGGCTGGAGTGCAGTGGCACAATCATGGCTCACTGCAACCTTGACCAGCTGGGCTCAAGCAATCCTCCCACCTCAGCCTCCTGAGTAGCTGGGACCACAGTTGTGTGCCACCACCCCCAGCTAATTTTTCAAATTTTTTTAGGGCTAGGGTCTCACTATGTTGCCCAGACTAGTCTCAAACTCCTGGGCTCAAGCGATCCTTCCGCTTCGGCCGCCCTAAGTGCTGGGATTACAGGCTTGAGCTACTGTGCCCTGCCTGAATGCATATTTTATTAATAAGTAAAAAAAGTGCCCACTTGGCCTCCGTCCTCTGAGCCAGCACACCTTCTCAGCTCCTGGGAATGAAGGGAGAAGTCCTTGTTGCTTTGGTTTCCAGTTTCTTTAAGCTGCCAGTATTCTACACATACACACACACACACACACACACATACACACACACACACACACCCCATTGGGAGCAGATTAAGGAGACATCTCTTCTCAAAAAGACGAGCATTTCCAGCTTTGGAGTAAGAGGAATTAGGGCTCCTTCTGGGCCACATCACCTCTTCAGCATCATCCCACCCCCAGCTGGAGCCCTCTCTCCCTCCCTCCCTGAATTACTCACACTCTTGGAAACATGACTGATGACTTCAGGATGAGTAAGAGGCTCTTGCGCGTCATGGTTTGACTGCTGGGAGGGTGAATGAGTTCAGTGCTCCCTTGAGCAAGGCCACCGCGGACCTGCACCAGGGGTCCAGGCCACAGGACCCCAGAGGGGAGTTAGGCTTCATTTAGCAACGAACTAAAAGTCCTGACCCATTCCCCCTTCTTCCAAGCCCCTGAGTGGTGATGCCCTCTCAGTGTGGAGTGACAGCCCCAACACCTTTCTGGGCTGCCCAGGTAGAGGGTGCAGGGGCTCCTTCTGAGCTCCAGGTGAGTGCATTCCTCAGACCCAGGCACTCCTGGCCTCACTCCAGCAGAGCCAGGCCCAGGGGCTGCTCTGAAATTGGCAGCCAGCCTTGGTTGCTGTGGAAGGTCCCTAATCCTGGGGCCCACTCTGCAGGGTGCGTGTGTGTAGTGGGTGTGTGTGTGTAGTGGGTGTGTGTGTTTATACTCTCGTGGACACCCTAATCCACAATGTCAGTCAAGCAAATATTTTTGGTCTGTTTTCCATTTTCCATGTGTCTCATTTCAGAACATTTGGTGGACATGGGATCACAGCAAAGGAAGGTATTTATTCAATGCATTTTGAAGTGTCTTTTTTACATTCTTGGAGTTACTGTGCAAGGTGAACATGCTAACATAAGCAAAACAACATGCGAACTAGACTTTCCTGGCATGCAATAAATAGGGCTGAAGGATCAGTTTCCCCATACCTAAAGTGGGTTTAGTCAGAACACAGATGGCATGGAAAATAACGCTAGGACTGTGAAGCATGAGGCAGCCCCACCTCAATGTCCTCTTCACCCGGCACAAGACAGTGTCCTCACTTGGAGCCTTAGCTTCCCAAATAGTCACTGCCGTGCGAGAGATGGGGCTCACCCTCAAACTTTGCTCCATGCAGATCTTGAGGACTGAATGTCCATTGAGTTGCTCAAGATGAAAGTGACGCATCAAGAGGCAGGACTTGATTAAAGCATTGCAGGACAGAGGAATAGAACTCAGAGGAACCCATTATGAAGCTGAGTTGCTTGATGGCACTGTGATATCCCAAACACAGAGCTGAGAATAAGTGAGGCAGGGAAGCCTACTGGCCCAGGCTCTCCCAATTCCTCCCCACCAGCTCCTCTCCCAGCGGAGTGGGTGGTTCCCTCCTCATCACCACTCTGTATTAACATTAGGCTTAGTCCTTAAAATGTAGGGTGTTAGAAGTTCCATATAAAGCTGGAATAAACCTTAAGTAACTAACTCAGGTGTTCAAAAAATATTACCTTCTTTCCCTTCCTATAACTCAGCTGAGATACCTCACCACCAGAATGGCAGAAAATTACCCAGTCAATGCAGGTTTTCCTGCTCACTCTTCTCAGTGTTGGGAGTGATTTTCTAGGAGGTTCACCAAGAGCTAAGGAATTGGGGAGACTTTCCTCATGCAGGCCTCTGCTGGGATGGCTGCTGTTCTGATCTTACAGATCCTTCAGTGTGCACCTCTCTCCAGGTCATACTAAGGGTCTAGAATTCATGCTGCTGCTCCCGCACTGATCAGAGCCAGGGGAGGCTCTGCAAGCCTTGTCTGTCCCCTCTGTGAGATCTGGCTGGCTCCTGAGACCCTAACCCAAGATATAGGGGTGCGGAGCTGCTCTCTAATTCCCTCCTGTTCTTCTCTCTCCTCCCCACCTAGGGGATTTTTCGCTAGTCTTAGAAGGGTGGTTGGCTGGAAGCGGGAGTGGGAGCTGCTCTCTGTCATCTGTTTTCTCCAAACTTTGTGACTCTGTTCCTTTTAGGACTTGGGCTTTGAAACCAAAGCCAGAAAGGCACCCCTTTTTTCTGCCTTGTATCCTGTTATATCCACTTCCCCCTTGGTAATCAGCTCAGAACTGGTGGTGAAAAGGGCAAAGAATAAATACTGGGAGGAATGGGCTGATATTTCAAAAATATGCTGCACAGGCTGGGCACAGTGGCTCATGCCTGCAATCCCAGCACTTTGGGAGGCCAAAGCGGGTAGATTGCTAGAGCCTGGAAGTTCAAGACCAGCCTGGCAACATGGCGAAACCCCATCTCTAAAAAAATACAAAAATTAGCCAGCTACGGTGGTGTGCATCTGTAGTTCCAGCTATTTGGGGTGCTGAGGCAGGAGGATCGTTTGAGCCTTGGAGGTCAAGGCTGCAGTGAGCTATGATCACCCCACTGCACTCCAGCCTGGGCAACAGAGTGGGACCCTGTCTCAACAAAACAAAACAAAACAACAAGAACAAAATATGTATATGCAGTACCCCATGGAGCATCTTCACTACCTGAATTAGAACTTGCTGTAAAGCTATTGTAATCATGACAATAAGGTATTGGTGTCAGAATAGACAAGGAGATCAAGGAAACAGAATAGAAAGCCTAGGAGTGAGACCATGTGTATGTGCTCAACTGACTCCCAACAAAGGCACCAATGTGATTCAATGGGGGAAAGGAAAGTCTTTTTAATTTTAAATGATGCTAGAACATCTGGATATTAAAAAATGAGCATTGACCCTTACCTCACATCATACTCAAAAATTATTTTGCACCAGGCACAGTGGCTCACGCCTGTAATCCCAGCATTTGGGGAGGCCAAGGCAGGCGGACCGCTTGAGATCAGGAGTTCAGACCAGCCTGGCCAACATGGCGAGACCCTGTCTCTACAAAAAATACAAAAAATTAGCTGGGCCTGGTGGCATGCACCTGTAGTCCCAGCTACTTGGGAGGCTGAGGTGGGAGGATGGCTTGAGCCCAGGAGGTAGAGATTGCAGTGAGCCCAGAATGCGCCATTGCACTCCAGCCTGGGTAACAGAGCCAGACCCTGTCTAAAAAAAAAAAAAAAAGTAGATGGATTATAGTCCTAAACAAAAAATCTAAAACTATAAAGCTTCTAAAAAAGAACAGAGGAGAGAATTTTCATGACTTTTGGGAAGGCAAAGCTTTCTTAAACAGATCACACACAAAGAAAAACAATCACAAACTATTAAAAAATGAAATAATTTGTAGATTGGACATTATCAATTTTTTGTTGTTTTAAACTCTTTTGTTGGTTTTTATTTGATTTTTTTTTTTTTTTGTAGAGATAGGGTCTCCCTGTGTTTCTCATGCTGGCCTAGAACTAACTCCTGGCCTCAAGCCATCTTCCCACCTCAGCCTCCCAAAGTGCTGGGATTACAGGTGTGAGCCACCACACCTGGCCATTTTTGTTTTCTTTTTCTTGGAAAGACGTTTTTAAGAAAATAGGCAAGTCAGTCTGTGAAAAAAATATTCACACAAAACATATATCTGACAAAGTTCTGGTATCTAGAATATATAAATACTCACAAATCAAGAATAAAATGATTTTTTTAAAGCCTAATAAATAAAAGGGAGCAAAGGACATGAACAGACACGTCACAAAAGAACATTACAAAGGGCCAGTAAACAAATGAAAATTGCTCAACCTCATTGTGCTTAATCAGGAGATGCAAATTAAAACCACAGCAGTAACATTTCACACCCACTCGAATGGCTAAGCTGAAAATGACCAACAATACCAAATGCTGGTGAGGACGTGAAGCAACTGTAACACACACTGGTGAGGGTACAAAATGGTACAACCATTTTGGAAAACAGTTTGGCAGATTCTTAGGAAGTTAAACATACACCAACCCTATGATTCACCAATTCCACAACCAAGTATTGCCCCAAGAGAAATAAAAACAGATTTTCACCCAAAAAACAACTTGTCCAAAAATGTCCATAGCAGTTTTATTCCTTTATTAGCAAAAATTGGAAATTACCCACATGACCATGAACAGGTAGATAAATAGATAAATACATTGTGGTTTCTTCATACAATGGAACACTACTGAACAATAAAAATGAACAAACAATGCAACATGGACAAATGTCAACATTGTGTGGAAGAAAGAAGCCAACACAAAAGAGTGCATATGAGATGATTCCAAAAAGGATCTGTGATGATAGAAATCAGAACGTTGGTTGCCTCAGGGTGGGGTTGGAGATTGACAAAGAAGGTAAAAAGGCAACCTAGTGGAGTGAAGCAAATATGCTATATCTTGATTGGAATTGTGGTTGCATGGGTGTACACGTCTGTCAAAACTCAGTGAGTTTTACACTTAAGATCGACGCATCTCACTGTCTCTAGAGTACACCTCAAAAACAAACAAACAAACAAAAAAACAAACAAAACACACACACACAAAAACAGTTGCCAGGGGCAGAAGAGAGGGGAAAATGGGGAATTTTTGTTTAATGGGTACAGAGTTTCAGTTTCCTAAGATGAAAAAGCAATTGGTTGCATACAATGTGAATATACTTAATGTGACTGAACTGTCTGAACTGTACTCTGAAGATGGAAGAGATGGTACATTTTATGTTATGTGTATTTTATTACATTTTAAAAATAAAAAATTTTAAAAAATGCTAGCACATAAAACCTAACAAACCTTACTCATGAGTATTTAAACACAAACAACTTGATTTCTTTTTTTTTTTTTTTTTTTCGAGACGGAGTTTCCCTCTGTCGCCCAGGCTAGAGTGCAGTGGTACGATCTTGGCTCACTGCAACCTCCGCCTCCTGGGTTCAAGCGATTCTCCTGCCTCAGCCTCCCGAGTAGCTGGGATTACAAGTGTGCACCACCACATCCAGCTAATTTTTGTACTTTTGGTAGAGACAGGGTTTCACCATGTTGGCCAGGCTAGTCTCGAACTCCTGACCTCAGGTGATCTGCCTACCTCCGCCTCCCAAAGTGCTGGGATTACAGGTGTGAGCCACTGCACCCAGCCAACAACTTGATTTCTTAATACAATATTTATCTAGTTTATTAAAATAAAAGAGGCAAGATAAATCTTTTATATAGTTAACCAGAGTAAAATAAAATAAATAAAATAAAATAAAAAACAGGCTGGTGCTCGTGCTCTCAAGACACCACAGTGTCTTGTCCAGTGGCAATTGGTGCCTTCCAGTGGCATCATCACTTTCCATATGGCACCATCATGGGTTTGGAGGGCAGAAGTTCTCCCCTCCGAATGCCTGCATGGCTTGTGCTGCTTACTGGGAGAAAGACGTTCCAGAACTACTTCCTGATGAATTTCTTCCCAAAGAGCCTGGTTTCTTGTGTCTCCACATCGGATCTTTTTTACTTTTTCCCTCCCCCATCCCCACCCCACACCCTGAGCCCAGGCACCTTAGGGAGTCAACAGGTGCCTTTCAAGGTGACTGTGTTCCTCCTGCGTCATGCTGTCTTCCTGCGAACCTGCTTGGTGGAGGGGCCAGCCGGTGGGGACGCTGAAGCCTGAAGCTGTTCGGTCCCACTTGCCCTGAGTCTCCCTGACAAGGATGTTGGTTCTGGCCCATCCTTCCGTCTGTCCCAGGCAGAGGACAAGGTCTTTCTGGCTGCAGTGCCCAACATCTCACTCTCCTTGCAGACAATTCAGAAAATAAAAAGTGGCATTGGAGGAAGGCACATGGAGGAAATGTCTTTGGATTGTCCAGAGGTTGAGCTTACTCTCCACCAGAATTGCCGCTAGACCTCTGTCCCCCTCAGCTTGCCCCTGCTCCACTCTACAGCACCCCCAGCTCAGGCCCAAGGTGGTGACTTCTTAAACAGTGGGTATGGAAGGTGGCATTGAAGAAGTGAGTGAGTGCTGAGTCCTGGCCTCTCCGTAGGACTGCCTGGTTCTCAGACTGAGGAACATGTGGACCCTTTTAAACTTGAAAATCTCTGCCCTCCCTGGTCTCCCAGGAGAAGCTAGAAGTTTCAGGAGACCTCACCCATGAGCCCATTTTCTGAGAACCTGGCTCCCCACAAGCATGGCAAGTCCCCTAGAGGTTTGTACGGACGAAAAGGAGAGGCCTTATCCACTGCGCCCAGGGCTCAGTCCTGCTTCAGGCGTGTGTTGTCTGTAGGAGGCAGAGGGAAGGGGGCAGGTGGGGGAAGCGTCATGAGTGTGGCTCCCGACACCTGTCCAGGGCCTCAGCCCGCTGGCCTGGACTCTGTTGCTAACACTTGTGCGGCCGTTGCCTGCCCCGCCACCTGTGAAAGTAAAGCGGGGCTCAGGGGAGGGCCTAGCTCAGGGTGTTCTACGCTGAGTTCCTCAGCACTGATGGGGGCTCTCCATTGTCCCCTCAGGCTCTGCCAGTCCAGGAACCCCGATGGAGCAGGACTGGGGGCCCAAGACTGAGTATGGCCACCCCCTCCGGCAGGTGGGCTGACTCCAAGGCCTGCTGTGTGGCAGAGGAGCGTGGAGGGTGGTGGCGTGGGGGTGGCAGCTGTCAGGCCCAGGTGAGAGGAAGGCAAACAGAAAGGGATATATCCTCCAAAGCAGTGAATCACGAGCCACGACATTCATTAACTCGGCCTAATTAAGAAACAAACATGACGGCCACTGGTGCTGGGCAATTTGTTAAGACCCAGTCCTCCTGGTCCCCCTGCCCCCGCTGATGAGGCCCTCTGCCTCCTCCTCAGTCCGAAGAGTACCCTGTAGAGTCAGCACTGGGGCACTGACAGATGCTCCTGGCCTGTGGGATGGGGAAGGAGGGCTGATGCTCATGATGTATCTCCCTCGTGTCAGGTCCAGGGAAGGAAGGCTGATGCTCATGATGTATCTCCCTCGTGTTAGGTCCAGACTTTCATGAGGGTCACATCCGTGGGACCTCACAAGCCCCTGAGAGGTGGGATTCATGGTTCCCAATTTGGAGATGGGGAATTTGAGGCTCAGAAAGCGGGGTGAACTTGCCCAAGGTCTCACACTAAGTGACGTCACTCTTTTCATCACAATAGATAGTTGTCTTACTTGTAAGACTGAAAATACTTTTAGATTTTCTATTCTGACCTCCCAACTCATGGCTGTCCCCTCCCTAACAATATAACTTCCAGCTCCTTCCAGCAGCCCCCTCCACTGAGTCAGACTTGAAGGGCATGGTGCAAGAATGCTTTCCAGGACAGGGAAGGTAGGATTTTAATTTTTCTGAATTAAATAGGAAAAATAGGGATAAGAATAGCAATGACAGTGTATTACAGAGGCAGACGGAAGGGAAGGCTTAGCATATCACGTGCAACAGCCTGCAGGAGGCCATTTTGTCTGGAGCACAGTGAGTGGCTTAGATGGGAGCGGTGAGGGAGGGAGGGGTTGGGGGCACTGAAGAGGTGTACATTTCATTCCAAGGGCATTTTCAGCAGAGGAGATGGTGGCCACCTGCTGCCCTGTGAAGGCTGGATGAGTGATGGCTGGGGGGGCAGGTCCGCAGCGTCAGGGGCTCACATAAGAGATCTGAACTCGAGCTAGATGGGATGTTGTGTTGACAAGAGATCTTTCAAGAATGGCTTGACCTTTCTGTATCCCACGAGTCTACCACAGTGATCTGCAAAGCTATCTCATGAAGGAAATGACTGCGTGAATTTTAGCCCATGCTCTCACTGCGGCCTGGGCGATTATGATATTGGACAGAGATACTAGAGGAACACCCTCCATGCTGGGTCCCACCCAACTCTGAAGTCTGGTGTTTCCAGATTCTCCCTCTGTGCTGCTAGACCTATGTGGCATCCATCTGGAATGCGAGAACACATCCTTCCAACCTCTTTTCTTCTTAGGCCCACCTGCCCTTGTCCTCTCTACAGCTTTCCCATTAAGGCATCTGATGACCACAATGTTTCTAAGCTGGAAACCTCCCAACTAACAGCAGGACCCAGAATGCAAGTCTCCAGGGGCACAAAGAGGTACTTCAACAACAGGACGACCCACCCCCAACTACCAACCAAACTACGCTCTGCTGCAAGGCAGGAGACCGGCTTCTCTCAAATACAGCAAAGGCTGCCCCAGATACACAGTGACACACAGACAGTGCCTTGAGTTCACCTGGTCATTACTTGGAGGATTGATTTGGTCCAAAACTCCTCGAGCTGCCAGGGATCCTAGTTAACAGCCCCATGCATGAAAACCAAGCAGGCCTGGAATTCCACCCTCCTGTCAACAAGCCCAGGAGAGGAAACCAGCGGCTGGGATGCACTTGTGTTTGCCCTGAGAGCAGGGAGCTCCTCCTCCACAGACCAGGCATGGAGGACGGCCCTGGTGGGGCCACCTGCCCATAATCCCCAAGTGACTCTGGAAGATTCCTCCTTTTGAAAATCATGGGGAAGGGGTTACCTGTTATGATTTTGGCATTCTGCCTTCTTTGTGACTGGTGGAAATCCTACAGACTTGCACCAACTTTCCTAAGACAATAGACTTCGGGGTTTAAAACATGTTAACACAATGTCTTTGAAACATTTAGAAATATCTTCACCACTCCCACCAACGTTGAGCATTTGTTTTTAAAAAATAAACACATGGCAAGAATGCCGTGCAGCACGCCAACGCACAGGGGGCTGTTGTGCAAGCCACCCGCCCACCCGGTGGGTAGGAACCTGCCCACAGCTGTCGCCCTGCTCCTAATAACTCCTCCGGGCACACCCTGCTCATTAGGCCCAGGCCACGCCTGGCCGCCCAGACTCCTGGTTTAACCAGAATGCCAGGGGCGGGCGGGTGGGCGGCTCCTTGAACCCTGAACAATGGGCTATGAAAGAATGAATCTAGGCCCAGGCCTCGGGCCCGAGAGCTGGGCGCTGGCCCTCGGGATCCTCCCTCAGCCAAGCCAAGGTTGGGCCTGTGGATCCTGCAGAAGGGGCCAGGGAGCAGCAAGGGGCCCCCAGAGGGAGCTGGCTGAGCTCTAGGCAGTAAAATTAGACTCCGTCTAGAGACTGCCTCATTCAGTGGAAGGCTGAGCTGCAGCAGACATTATCTCACTCCTGCTCAATGTCCCCTCAGGCAGGTAAGGGATGAGGCTTGTTCCTGCTTTATAGCTGGGAGCCCAGGCAGAGAGGACAGGGCAGTTGGAGATGGAGAGAGAGGAGGCTGCCAGGCATAGCCCAGCACCTTCCCCACACCTGGGCAGAGGACCCTGCCGGCCTGTGCGGCTGCCCGCCTCCCCCCACCCCCACCCTGGGATCCGCGCTGCCACCTCGGGGTGGGCATGTGCCCTGCCTGAAACAAGCTGCCTGCCCCCCACCTTAGCTCACACCACCCACCCCCAGAAAATCCAGACCTCGCTCTCCTTCCTCCTCAGGGGCTGCCGCACTACCTGCCTGCTCCAAGGCCCTTTGGCAGGATGCCCTTTGTTTGCAGCACTCCCACCCTCGGGGCACCGTGTGGCATGAGGAAGCACAGGCTGCCTGGCCCATCCCTGCCTGGGAGGACATCTCACGAGTGCTTCTGCTAAGTCAGGATGAACCGGATTGGGGTTGGGCAGGTGGCAACACGCTGCTATTTATGGAGGCTCCTGCCCTTCCTGCTCCTGTGATTCCAGGAGGGCGAGGGCTGCGGCCATCCCCACCCAGTCACGGGACTCGGCCCGTCCAGAGAGCCAGGCTAGAGCCACGACCGCAGGCTTGAAGGCTAGGAGTCTGCACAGAGAGACCACGAGAAGCAGCAGGCTGCAGGGGAGAGCCCTGGCTCAGACAGGAGACTCCAGGGGAACCAGCTAGCCCGGCCTCTGCCCACTCCTGGGGCCTCATCTGTTCAGTGAGGGGGTTGGATTAAAAGAGATCCTCTCACTTCAGAGTTCCTCCACTGTCATTAGTCTGGGTTCCCCGACTCCCGATCCCTCCATTGCTCCTCTCATTAAAGTCCATTCTAATTAGGGGATTAGAATTCACCTCTGTCTAAATTAAAGGCTGGGCAGGGAATGATGGCGGGCCGCAATGAACAGAGGTTGTGCAGGTGCAGATCTGGGCTGGCAGCCCTGGGGCACCAGAGAGGGGAGGAGAACAGAAGGCCCCGTCTGGCTCCACCTGCCTGACCTCCACCCCAAACTTGATCTTGTGGGTTTGGACCCAGAGTCCCCTCACACAGAGGCCTTATGTGGGCCAGGGGTCACGCAGGATGAACAGGTCTGAGCCCTGCACTGGGGAACCCCGGGGTACCAGGAAACATCCACAAGGCTTGAAGAAGAGTCCAAAGTCTTCCTAAAACCAACTCTGCTCCAGACATTCACCCACCAGCAAGACTTGGGACAAAGAAATTCCAAGCTCCAAACTCCACAAGCTCCTTCACTTACCATTTAGACTGGTTAATCATTTGTAGACTGTGTTTTGGTTTATAAGGTATTTTCCCATAAGTGATGTCATCCGATCCTCATAAAAAGACAATAGATATTTCTCCATTTCATAGATGAGAAAACTAAAGCTCAGGGAGTTTCAGCAGCTTGCTTATAAGATCCCAACTGGGAAGTAGAAAGAAACAGGCCTGCTAGTCTGGAGGTCAGATTCCAAGTACAGCATTCTCTTCAGAGCATGGAATCCCTCTCTCCAGGCCCTAGGGACCCAGAAAAGCTCCACCAACACCCAGACAGTGGGCTGAGTCCCTCCCAGCTAGCGAGGCTATGTGGTCTACAGTCAAAAGGGCCCAGAGATCCATTCCACTGTTGTCCTGGGCCCACGTGTGGGCCCACAGAGAAGGATGGCCTCTCTGTAGTGGGTCAGAAACTCAGGGCAAACCTTCCCTAAAGTGTGAAATGACTGAATTTATATCCTCCTGCTAAACCCCGCACTGTTTCCTCATAAAGAAACAGAGCTGTTAGCTGTCTTCAAATACGGTCACCTGTGGCGACCAAGCAGGAAACAGATGGGATGGCATAAGGAAGGACCAGGGTAAGAACGAACCCTCCTGCCTCAAGAATTGCCAGGGATGTTACTTTGGAAGGTGGTAAGCTCCCCATCACTGGGGGAGTTCAAGCAAAGCCTGGGTAACCATTCTGTCCTAGGAATGTTATAGAGGAAATTCAACCACTGGATAGTTGAGTGGGAAGAATGGGGTGAAAGATATTCACACTTCTTTATGCCAGGGGTGCCACTTATTTGCCAAGAGCCCATGATCTGAAACAGGAACTATTTCAGCTTCTATTCAGACTCCTGATGCCCTTCTATGGGGCATGTTTAATCAGGATGGAGTTGTCAGAGTGTCTCTACCTTCTGCTGTTAACGACTGGAATGGAGTTGGGAGAAGGAGTCAAGAAGCAGGGTGTGTGCGTGTGTGTGTGTGTGTGTGTGTGTGTGTGTGTGTACATGTGTGTGTTAGTCCTTGTGCCACAGCAAGCCAAAAGGCTGACACAGGAAGGAACTTCTGGAGCTCCACACTCTGAGGGCTGAGCACTTTGAAGCCTTCACTCTCTGCTCTCCCTGAAAAACAATTTGGACATTCCCATTGATTTGGGCGGCCAGCCAGAGACCTGCCTGGGCCCCATCGGCAGCTGTCCTCTTCATCACAGTAAACAAAATGAGTTGTGAGGTGGGTGGAGGCAAGCCCTGTCTTGGCCATGTGTTCTGGCCGGCCACCTGCATCCAGGAGACAGTTGGCAGGTCACTGGCCATCTCTCCTTTGCAGCTGGACTGGACAGATCTTTCATGCTGGGAGGAGTTCTCTTGGGACATCTGAGTACCCGAATCTGGAACCTGGAATTTCAGGTGCAGGGATTTGATAGTAGCATCCCAGCAATGTAATAGGGACACTCCAAGCTTTCTAGGATCCCCCAGGCAGTGAGGCTCCTGCCCCCGTGGCAACAGCGCTCTGTGCATACTTCTCAGAACTGAGAGCTTTTTGTGGCTTGGACACCCCAAGCTACTAAAGTTGGCCACAGTTTCCTGAGGGTTAGAAAATGGACCAGAATATCCCCTACCTCCAGAAAACCTCCCAGGGCTGTGCTCCGTTGGTGAATAGAGAGTGACACCTTCCCTTTCCCCAGCCCTCTGCACGCCCCCACCTCCCGCTTGGTTTTCAGTTTTCCTCTGGAGGCATTCACTGCCAGTCGGGGTTGCAGGGGGAGCATGACCGAACTCCAGCCTCGGCCCAGCCTCGCCCATGTTCTTCTAGGACTAGTACTAACTGTTCCCACTCATTCCTTCCTTCAATAAATGCTGACTCATGCACCTGCAAACCAAAAAGAATAGAAAACTACCTCAAAGAAAAGTGGGCAAAGGATATGAACAGGCAACTCCCAGACTTGGCGTGACCACTTACTTGCTGTATAAATTTCAGCAACTAACTCAAACACTCTGTGCTTCAGTTTTCTTATCTATTCTATTTTAGTGGGTTATTGTGGACACTGAATGATGTAATCCACATGTTGTGGGCTGAATTGTGGATGCTCCTGCTCCAAATTCATGTATTGAAATCTTAACCCCCAGTACTTCAGAATGTGATAGTATTTAGAGACAGGACCTAAGCAAGGTGAATATGTTAAACTGTATTAGGGTGGGCCCTAATACAGCCTAACTGTGTCCTTATAAAAGGAGAGGAAGAGACATTAGGGGTGCCCACAAACAGAGGGACGACTATGGGAAGAGGCAGCAAGAAAGCTGCCATCTGCAAGCCAAGGAGTGGGGCCCCAGGATCAACCAACCCTGACAGCACCTTGATCTTGGACTTCCAGCCTCCAGCACTCTGCATGGATACATTTCTGTTGTTTAAGCCTCTGGTCTATGGTGTTTTGTTGTGGCAGCCCTAGTAGATTGATACACCACATAAAGCACTAGAACAGTATCTGGCATACAATACGCAATAAATGCTAACTACTACCACCATCAACATTCTTTCCCTCCATTGTATACTCACACTGTTTTAATTTCTGATTGCTGCTATAACAAGTTACCACAGCTGTACCAGCTTAAACACAAGTTTATTACCTTATGGTTCTAGGAGATCCTAGAACCATAAATATGTGTTGTTTACATAAGTCAAGAGTCTCCTTGGGCTAAAATAAAGGTATCTGCAGGGCTGCATTTCTTCTGGAGGCTCCAGGGGAGGGTCCATTTCTTGCCTTTTTCAGCTTCCAGAGGCTGCCTGCATTCCTTGGCTTATGGGCACTTCCTCCATCTTCAGAGTCAACAGTATAGCATCTTCAAATTTTTCTCTGGCCCTCCTGCCTCTCTAAGGATCCATAGGATTATATCAGACCCTCCCTGATTATCAGGGTAACTTTCCCATCTTAAGAGCCTTAATTCAGTGACATCTGCGAGGGTACTTTTGTCATTTAGGATAACATATTCAAAGATTTGGGGGATTAGGATGTGTACATATTTGGGGAAGCATTACTCTGTCACACACACAATGTGTTATTAAGTGAGAAAAGCAAGCTGTAGGACAAATGCATATAGATCGATCTTGTTTATGTAAAAAAAATCAAATAAATTTCTACAGAGAAAATAAATACAGACAGAACAAAACTGACAAAACTATTATCCATGGCATTTTCTGGGGCTTCACACTGTGCATTTAAAAACATTTTTTATAACATGCGTCTTGTTCATTAATTATTTTTACGATTTTTAAAAATTTTTGTTAAGTAATCCAAAGAAAAAAAGAAGACACATGTACTCATCTTTGTGGGGCCCCGGCTAGAGTCATCAAATAAATCGCCAGTACCAAAAGCTCTCCGTAAGTATTCTAGGCAGTGTGGGCAGAGCACTGTGGCCACTGGGGCAGGAGCTGCCCACTGCCTGGGGCACCCTGGAAGGCTTTGGAGGAAGTGACACTTCTGCTGAGTTCTTCCGGAGAAGAAGGAGTTCTCCAGGTAGAGGGAAGGGAGAAAAGTATTGCAGATGACCACGGCTCAAAAGGAGTCTGCCCTTTATCTGGCAGTGTAGGTGATGTGGAGTAGAGGCTGGAGGTAGGAATCTGCCACTTGACCGTGGCCAGCCACGTGGAGAGATAAAGGCAAAGGGAAGGGAAGCTCCTACCTGGAGCCGCAGGCTGCCAGGCCCCAAGCTGAGCGGTTTTGTAGGCATTTCCTCACTGGGTATAAATGAACCTTGGCTGTATGATTTATGGGAGGAGAGAGGGTCCGGAATGGATGAGAAGCATGAGAAAAGGAGGCAGGGGCTTGGGGCAGGGTCTGCCGTTAGAGCAGCAGATGCAGGCTGGGAGGGGTAGGGCCAGAGCTGGAGGAACACCCTCCCCACGCTATCCCCAGACACTTCTGGGCTTCTTATGGCCCCATCCACCAGTTCTGCCCCAAGGCAGGTCTAAGTTCCAGAAAAGACTTAGGCAGCCTAGTAGGACTTGGGGCCAAGGGAGCTTCCCAGGGACCCTGACCCTGGACCTGGTGCCTAAGGGTCGACAAGTGATCTCCAAGAGGTGCCCCAGGCAAGTGGCCACAGACCTGGCCCAGGTCATCCTGGCAGCAAGGTGCTCTGCATAAAATCCTTGAAGGGTATGGTATCCAAACCAGGGCCAGGCGTGGGTTTAGGTGGGGGTGCTGGGCCCGCTGGTGGGGAAAGCAGGCTGAGGGACTTCAACCAGTGGCCACCCACCTCATGAGCTTGTCCTGACTTGGAGAGACAGCACATGTCTTGAGGATGCAGCTGCAGATATAACAGACCTGTCTGTGGCAGAGAGAGATGGTGGGGTGAGTGGGATTGGATTAGGGGGTACCATCTGCAGGGTGCCAATGGCATGCTGGCTCCCATGATGGGCTCAGATCTCTGTTCTGCCAGTCTCAAGCTGTGTGGCCGTGGGCCAGCTATTTAGCCCCTTCCTCGATTTTCCCATCTCTAAAGTGAGGGTAATGATAGTGTCTACTACATAGGCTGCTGTGTGTTAAGTGCATGGAACAGCTGGCGCATGGTGAGGCTGCTTCGGTGCTAGTGGCAATTCCTTGTGGCCCCTTCAGGGATCTCCCAGCTGCGCCTGGCAGGCAAGGGCCCCTTCAGGGTTTCCACACTACCCAGTGCCACGCTCAACCAGTCACCCTCTTACACCTGCTCCCACAGCCCATGTGTGGCCTACTGCCCAGGGAGGAAAGGAATGCTGGCTCTGGGGTGGTGGTTATGAGGCTGGGGGCTCTGAAATGCCAGAAGCACGGCCTCAGGTGTGAGAGGAGAGGACAGGAGGAGGTGGGGTTCCAGAGTAGCAGAGACACTAAACAGGGAGATCCTCCCAGGGCTGAGCTGAGCACACCTGCTGGTCACCAAATGCCCAGGGTTGGGCATCAGAGACAGCCTCATATGGGCCAGAGCTCCTTAGCTCTGTGTCACAATGCCGAGGTGTCTTTCATTATCTCAGGGGCCATTGTGAAAACATCTGTGTGCCAGGAAGCCCTGCTGAGAAGGTGGAAGTAGGCGTCACAAAGTCAGAAATACTGATGGGTTTGGTTCCACTCTGGAGAGGCAGGTTGCGGGGGATGGATCTGGATACTGATTCTGGCTGCAGGACCAGCATGCCAGGGCCTTCAGAATCCTCCAATGGCTCATGGAGATGGACAGGTATGCTGACCCACTCGGGAGCACAGCTACCTCCCACAGGAAGGACCCTCTCCCAGGAAGAGGGCAGGGGATCAGTGCAGAGCAGCTCAACAAAACCTCCACAGTTTGCCTGGCAAGTGGTGCATTAGTGGCTGAGCTGGAAGCAGTGGCAGCCTGTGGTGTTCTAATGCCATTGTCAAAAGGTGTAGAGAGGCAGCACTTAGGGCGTGAGGTGCAGACTATCAGTTAATCTGACCTGTTAAGGATTCTCAGAAAAGCCCCGACTTAGGAAGGGGTGGAAATCGTGACCCCGGAGGAAGCCCAGGCCTGCAGCTAGCTACTGTGTGGCCTTGGACAAATTGCTTCAACTCTCTGGGTTTACCCTTCCTCTTGTTATAATAAGGACAACAACTACATAATGATAGCATTAACCACCCTGCAGCACTTACTATATTTGAGTGACTTTAGCACATTATCTCATGTAATCCTTATGACAACCCTATGAAATAGATATTATTATCCTCATTTTGCAGATGAGAAAATGAAAGTTCAAGGAGGTTAAGTAACGTGTTCAACACTCAACAAATAAGGACTTTAAACCCTGGAATGGCCAGTTCCAAAGCACCTGCTAAAACTCCCAGCTGGGATCCCTCTGGGCCAGTTCTGCCAGTTCTGTGCTCCATCCTCAGCATGAAAAATTGAGAGAGGTTGCCTAGGTTCCTTTGCACTCCACCTCACCGCTGCTTGAGGGCTTGGGCTCTCGGCTTTGTGCACAGGGGATGGGCAGGGATGCCCCTAGTCCACCATCAGGCCCTGCATGACATGGAGCAGTAGGAGCCCTGTGGCCTCCACAACCCACACTGTTGCTTGCTCTTGCAGGCTCCAGAGGTCTTTTGACTTGTTTAAGAAGGGCTACTGATTGTCATCTATTTCTCACATCTCAGCAATAGCATGCTGGCTTGAGTTTAAACTGAGCCCTCCTTTGCAAAAGCTTAGTCCATACATTCTTTACACAGCAACTTCCTAATCACCCATTTAATAAAACAATAACTCCTATGAAAACCTCTACAAAGGGCCTTTTTGTCCAAGGCTCATTTAATGCTCACAGCCAACCAGCAGGGGATATTACTATTTTCATCATTTTGGTGGTCAATCGAGGCAGAAAGGTGACCAACAGCAGGCACTGCAGAGTCCTCTGTGGCTCCTCGATGACCAGATGGGTAGCCTTGGACAAGTCACCCATTTGTCGGAGCCTGTTTTTTTCTCATGTATAACCTGGAGGTAATTGTGGGGACTAAAAACAGAGTGGGTGTGCAATGCTTTGCACTGCTGCAGAGTAAGCACTCAAAACCAACAGCTTTTATTTTCTCTTTTTCAGGTCCGTTTTTTGTTTTTGTTTTTGTTTTTGTTTTTTTTTGAGACAGGGTCGCACTCTGTTGCCCAGGCTGGGTGCAGTGGTGCCAAATCCCAGCTCACAGCAGCCTTGATCTCTCAGGCTCAAGTGATCCTCCTGCCTCAGCCTCCCAAGTAGCTAGTATTACAAGTGGCACATCAGCATACCTGGCTAACTTTTTAAATTTTTTTATAAAGATGGGGTCCCACCATATTGCCCAGGCTGGTCTCAAACCAATTTTTAAAAATAGCCTTCATTTTTTAGAGTGGTTTTAGGTTCACAGCAAAATTAAGCAGAAAGTACAGAGTGATCCCAGATACTCCCTGCCCACACACGTGCATAGGGTCCTCCACTGTCAACAGCTCCAACCAGAGTGGTGCATTTCTTTCCATCAATGAACCTGCACTGACTTATCATTATCACCTGGATTCCACAGTTTACACTAGGATTCCCTCTTACAGTTGTGATTCTGTGGGTTTTGACAAGTGCATAATGACATGTATGTACCGTTGTAGTACGAGACGGCTTCAATGCCCTAAAATCCTCTGTTTTCTGTATAGTCATCCCTCCCTCTCCTCAAACCTCTGATAACCCCACTGATCATTTTCCTGTCTCCATAGTTTTGCCTTTTCCAGAATGTCATATCTTTGGACTCATATAGTATTTACTTTTCAGATTGGCTTCTTTCACTTACAGACATGCAGTTAAGTTTTTTCCATGTCTTTTTGTGGTTTCATGGCTCATATTTTTTTTTTTGTAGCACTGAATAGTATTCCATTGTCTGGATATACCCCAGTTTATTTATTCAGCATCTACTGAGGGTCATCCTTGTAGCGTCAAAGTTTTAGCAACTGTGAATAAAGCTGCTATAAAATTGGTGTGCAGGTTTCTGTGTGGATGTACATTTTCAGTTCCTTTGGGTAAATACCAAGGAGCATAATTGCTGAGTCGCCTGGTAACAATATGTTTAATTTTGTGAAAAACCACCAAACTGTCTTCCAAAGTATTTGTTCTGTTTTGCATTCCCACTGGCAATGAATGAAACTTTATTTTATTTTATTTTTTGAGACAGGATTTTGCTTTGTCATCCAGACTGGGGTGCAGTGGCCCAAACATGGCTCACTGCAGCCTCAATCTCCTGGGCCCAAGTGATCCTCCTGCCTCTGTCCCCCAAGGAGCTGGGACTACAGGCACACACCACCATGCTCTGCTATTTTTTGTATTTTTTGTAGAGATGGGTTTTTGCCATGTTGCCCAGGCTGCTCTCAAACTCCTGAGCTCAACGATCTGGCAGCCTTGGCCTCCCAAAATGCTGGGATTACAGGTGTGGGCCACTGCACCCGGCCGAGACTTTTATTTTAAATCACAGATGAAAGTGACTTGCTTAAGATTACACAACTATTAGTTGGTAGAGCAGCACTTCTGGTTCCATACTCTGGGTAGTTTCTGTTTGACCACACTGTCCCCTCAGCTAGACAAGCCAATCCCATGCCCTTACAAACACTCCCACGTTTCCTCACCCTTGCTTTTGAGGCTTCATTCTTGGTGCAGAAGCTTCCTAAGGCATCCTTCTTCTGCTCCATGAAGGAAAGACTATCATCCATCCAGGTCCTGTGTCTGAGAAGCTTGCGATGCTCTTGCAGTGCCCTGGCATGCGCAGGGGCCAATGTCCAGTTGTCCAAGCTTACCTGTGCCAAGAGAGGACCCGGGTGGCTCTGCAAGGCCCTCTTTCTAGTCAGAAGAGACCCGGCCAGCCCCAGAATCTGAGGAGTCACTGGAACGTCATCAGGGACTAGGAGAGGAAAAGGCCCCCATGGCGTTCCCCTCTCTCCAGATCCAAGCTCTTTCTTTCTTTGTCTCTTTTTGATGCGAAATTCACATAACATAAAAATTAACCATTTTAGGCCAGGCATGGTGGCTCATGCCTGTAATCCCAGCACTTTGGGAGACCAAGGTGGGTGAATGACATGAGGCCAGGAGTTCAAGACCAGCCTGGCCAACATGGAGAAAGCCCGTCTCTACAAAATAAATAAAAAACAACAAAATTGACCATTTTAAAGTGAACAATTCAGTGGCATTTAGCACATTCACGACGTCGTGCAGCTACCACTTTTATCTAGTTCCAACACTCTCATCACTCCAAAGAGAAACCCCATCGCTGTTAAGCAGCCAGTGTCGCTTTTCGCCCTCTTCCTAGCCCCGGACAGCCACCAATCTGTGTTCTGTCTCTTTGGGTTTACCCAGTCTGGTAATGGAATAAATGGAATCATACAACATGTGGCCTTTTGTGTCTGGGTCCAAGTTATTTTCCATTACTCCCCGAGGAAGGAGGAGGAGAAGGGAACTCTTCTGCCTTTGTCTCCCTCCCCGTCCCTTGTCCACCTTGCCCTGTGCGCCCACCAGCAGCACCTGTGGCTCAGCTCCTCCATTCTATGCTATTTCCTATTTCTCTTTTTTATTTTTTGAAAAAGGGACTCACTCTGTTGCCCAGGCTGGAGTGCAGTGACGTGACCGTAGCTCTCTGCAGCCTCAACCTCCCAGGCTCAAGTGACACTCCCACCTCAGCCTCCTGAGTAGCTGGGACTACAGGCATGCACCACTATGGCCAACTAATTTTTAAAACTTGTTTTTTGTAGAGACAGAGTTTCGCCATGTTGCCCAGGCTGGTCTCGAATTCTTGGCCTCAAGTGATCCTCCTGCCTCTGCCTCCCAATGTGCTGGGATCACAGGCATGAGCCACCATACTCAGCCTCCTATTCCTTTTTTTTTTTTTCAATTTTGTACATTTTTAATTCTAAATTTTCTCATTACACAAATAAAAAGTGAAGTAATAGCTGTTGAAATGTTGGCTCTATTAGCATAAAAAGAATTTGCAAACGGTTAAATATTTCCAATTTCATATCAATGTCATCAGTTGCTTTGAAGGAAAAAAACAGTTAATTCCAATAGTGTTTGATTTTTATTTTTCATCTAATTCATAACATCCTATTCCTTTTAATTACCCTTAGCAGAGTACTTTGAGGAGTCATAGATGCATTCAACAAATAGCCCATAGGCTAGCAGCGGGGAGAGACAGGTTAAGTGTCATTAAAACTGTGATAAGGCAACACTAGCAGTTTTACAGAGAGCCAGGGTACCCAGAGGAGAGACAACTAATTCAGCCTGGAGGTGAGGCTGGTGAGGGAAGACAATACGGAGGAGACAGATGCGGGGTGGGGGAGGGCGGGCCGGTCTGTCTTGCTCACTGTTCCTCAGCACTCAGGGTAGTTCCTGGCAACGAGAACGGGGATGAGTGAACAAGTTAATGAATCAAGCAGGCAATCTATCAGCCAAGAGCTGAAGAATGAATAGGAGTTGTCTCTACCAGAAAAAATGGGTAGAGCATATCTGGAGACTTGTAGGCAAGAGGGTCAGCCCTTTTATTACACTGAGTGGTATTTCGGTCTAGATGAAGGTTGAAGAAGATGGGGGGTAAGGACAGAAGAAGTTGGGGCCAGATCATGCAGGGCCTTGGAAGCGACATAAAGGAGTTTGACTGAGTAAAAAGAGCGACCTGAGTAAAAAGAGGGACAACTGAAGGGTTTTGCGCAGATGTACGTTTTAGAAACACATCTGTCTAATCCAGGCTAGGGATAATGATGACCTAACGAGGCTCCCAGCAGACAGAACGTCATTCTTGCACTCCTGCTATTGGTGTTCTACTGGAAAACAGAGGTGTTTAATCAAAAATAACCATAAAAAAATTAATGAATTAATCATAAGGATGCAAGGTGCTCCGAGGGATGCTATGAGTCAAGAAAATCCTTCTCAAGACCAGGAGGGACTTTGAAATCAAAACTTGGGAGATGAACAGGAGTTGGCCAACACTGAAGCTTTTGGGAACGTCCTGAGCAACCTGTGGTGAAGGAAGTGAGAGAAGTCCAGGGTAGTTGCGGTGAAGAGTGTGAGGCTGGGAGACTGATCGGATGAGGCTGGGGCGATAAGTAGGGCTCAGACCAGAACGACCCTATTACACATTTTGGACTTACCCTAAGCAAAATAGGAAGTCCTTGATGATGTAAACAGGACCCTATTTTGAAAAATAGGATTAATTGCATTTCTCTTTTGCATTTCTGTGCAAGTGACCTTCTTCCTGCTCAGCTCAAACATCTGCTTCCTTGGGGAAAGGGACTAGGATTATCAAAGAAAAAAATGGAGAGAAAGATAATGAATAGCTTCTGACATCCAAAATAAGATTTTTCAGCCAGACAATAGTCTCAAAAGACATTATTTTTAAAAGAAAAAAGATGTTCTGTTGTCTTTAGCTCCCTCTTTAAGATATCAAGAAGCCCTGACAGAATTAATCATGGGGCTTTACCTAAAGAAAAGAATAGAAGAGAAACCCCTGACCTTTAGTCCAAAGGATGGCAAGGAGGAGGCCAGAGAGAAAGCAGGTGGGGAAGGAAGTCAGATATGCGTCCTAATCTTCTATCTTCCATTGGAAGTCCCGGAGGGTGAAGATGCCTTAGAAGAGAGAGCAACAGGTGGTCCTTTTAGGTCCCTGGGAAGAGATTTCCTTGAATATCTATCCAGAGGTCTTCACATCAAAGTAAACTTGGTGGTTTGGTGTGGTTAGTCACAGAGAGGGTTTGAACTTAACCTTCTCAAGCCACCCTGGGTTCCCATGTGGTGTGAAAAGGATGTCTACGCTAGATCTTTAGCTGTGGTTTTTGCTTAAGAAACTGACTAGAAGCAAATAGATTGAAAACCTACCAAGCTTTTAAAGAAAATGTATAAATTTTTTTTTAAAAAGCAGTGAGTATGGTCTGTCATAACCTTAACAGTTAAATCCTAAAGCAATCCAGGGGCCCCAGAACCTGCAGCAGCAAGAAGTAGGCTGTGAATACCCGGGGAACCCACTCACCAATGCCCATATCGAGGGTGGCCATGGAGGTTAGTGAACCAGGAAGAACCTCCCAGAAGGAAGAGCCCAGAGACACAGACAATGAACAAAATAATTCTTCCCAGAGAGCAAATTTTCCCCCCAACCTCTGGCTCCAGACTTTCAGATAAGAGAAGAAAACCTTGTATGTTCAAGGTTCTGTTGATTTGGGTTTTCAGGCACAGGCGGCTGGATGGAATCCTAACGGAAGTACCTCTCCAATAGGCTTGGAGCAGGAGCCTGAAATAATCAGTTTGGTTTTAGGGACCCAGAACCTGCAGCAGCAGCAGGAAATAGCAGGCTGTGAACACTCATATCAGTTTGTTTTGGCTGCAAAGTGGGGACTGGAGATGACTGTGGTTGTCTGGATGAGAGATGAGAGGGGCTTATACTAGGATGGAGGCAGTGGAGCAGGATAGAACATTCACACGGGGAGCAGACAGGACTTGGGGGTGTCTGCATTGATATGAGGATTGAGCAAGAGATGAGAGTCAAGGACAGGGAGAGGAAAGTTAAAAACAAAAAAAGGCATTTCACAGAAAAAGTGGTTAGCAGTGCCAAATGCTGGGCAGTAATCAAAGATGATAAGGGCTGAGATGTGTCTGTGTAAGATTTTGTCACAAGGAAGTACAGAGGCTCAGGGCAGAGAGGGGAAGCCAGACTTCAGTGGGCTGACAGAAGAGTGGCAGTGAGGAAGTGGATGCAGTAAGTAAACATAACTTCACAAGATTCTCAGCTGTGAAGCTGAAATGTGAGTGGGGCCAAGGTCGGTTTTTGTCATGTTTAAGATGGATGATACTTGATCACATTTAATGCTGATGGGAAAGGGCCCTTGAAAAGACAGACGTCAACCACAAAATAAGAATAGGAGGAAGCTGGTGGAAGAGAGTCCCTGAGAAGAAGGAGCACGGCGGGGACCCAGAGCTGGGTGAAGGGAGGGGCTTGGGGGCAGGAGGGGCCCTTCTCTGTCAAATCAGGAGAAGGAGGGAAGGTGGGAGACAGATGGCAGCAATGGGAGATGGAGGAGATGCCTTCTGATGGCCTCCATTTTCTGTGAGGTGGAAGGTGACATCGTCTGTAGAAAGTGAGGGGGCTGGGGGGCCTGAGAAGAGGGGAGCCCCTCTGGGGAACAAGAGAACACTGGCCGGGAAAACACAGAGGGCTCAGGACCAGGGCAGGGTGGAAACATGACGTGATGGTGGCACCCATCTGCACGTCCTCCAGCTCCTAGCATTAAATGCCTAAAACCGAACTCAGGACCTGGGCCTCCTGCCCCCGACCCAGCTCCTCCTCTTGCCTCCCAGTTTTTATTCCTGGAACCAGACCTCTCAGACTCGGCTTCCCCAGGAACGTCCTTCTGACATCACTGCTAGTGCGGACTCTTGCGGGGCCTCCTTCCTCCCCCCGCCCACCTTTCCTGCACACCTGCAGCAATAACCTCTCTAGAGTGGGACTGTGGCTGTGTCACCCCCCTCCGTGCAGCTGCCCCATTTGCAGCTTCCAATACCTAGAAATAAATCTCTCATTTCTTCTTACTTTTGGGGTCTGTTTAAATGCCACTGATTCTGGAAAGCCCTTTCTAACCATCCCCCAGACTAGGGAAAGTCCTCTTGGTACCTGCCCCCATGGTGCCTTATACATCTCTCTGAGACACTCGTGAACCTGTAATTACTTATTCTACAATGGCCAGTGGCCAGGACAATGGCCTGGGGTGGGGGTGGGGGCCCTAAGGCTTCCTTGTCCCCTCTGTCTTCCTGGAGCCGAGAACAGTGCCTAGCACAAATAGGCACTCAATAAAAGGCGTTGATAGACTGACTACAGAAAGGTTCAAGCCTGCCTCAGGTTGGCAGCTTAAATTTCCAACATCCCCAATCAGCCCATGCTCAGGACATCCAGGCCTCCTGCACAGCCCCCAAAGCCAACCCATGTTCTCTTCCCCTTGTGTTAGATTGTTCCCTTGGCCAGGCACGCTTGCTCTCTTCTTTATCCATTTTTTTTTTTTTTTTTTGAGGCAGGGTGTCACTTTACTGTCCAGGCTGGAATGCAGTGGCATTATCACAATTCACTGCAGCCTCCACCTCCTGGGCTCAAGCGGTCCTCCCACCTCAGCCTCCTGAGTAGCTGGGATCACAGGTGTATGCAACCATGCCCAGCTAATTTTTTAAGTTTTTATAGAGACGAGGTCTTGTCGTGTTACCCAGGCTGGTCTTGAACTCCTGGCCTCAAGTGATCCACCTGCCTTGGGCCTCCTGAAGTGCTGGGATTACAGGTGTGAGCCACCGTGCCCAGCTCCACTCCATCTTACCCATAGCCATCCCACTTTCAGGCTCCAATTTAGGATCCTCTCCTCCATGGAATTGTCTCTGAAATCCCCCCACCTGCCACAGGCCAAAATGTCTGTGCTCCTTCTCCTTCCACTCCAACCAGATTGCAACCTCCTTGAGGGCAGCTTCTAGTTTTTAGTTCATTGCTATTTCCAATGAAAACATTTGACTGTGAAATAAAGAGACACCTCATTTCTAACACTGGCATCAACAGTGTCTTATAGAACTGTGTCCCAAGAGTGCCTTTGGCAGTGTCATGCACTTAGTAGGAACACAAAAATATTTTTTAATGAATACTTTCTCCCTCATCCCTGTAAGAATATAATGATGACAGTCTCCAACTGCACACTAATTTTTTAAAATGCGGTTCTCTTATGTTTACAACACAAGGTGTCTGTTTTTATCAGTGAATGAAGTCTGTCTTTTCAGATTTATTCCATCTTTGAGAAACAAATGCATGCCATTTGCACTGGATCAAGGTAGTAACTGTACTTGCCAGTGGAACAGACACACCACTGTGTAAGAAAAAAGGAATTTCTGGCTGGGTGCAGTAGCTAACCCCTGTAATCCCAGCACTTTGGGAGGCCGAGGCAGGTGGATCACTGGAGATCAGGAGTTCGAGACCAGCCTGGCCAACATGGTGAAACCCCATCTTTACTAAAAATACAAAAATTAGCTGGGCTTGGTGGTGCATGCCTGTAGTCCCAGCTACTCGGGAGGCTGAGGCAGAAGAATCACATGAAGCCAGGAGGCAGAGGTTGCAGTGAGCCAAGATTGTGCCACTGCACTCTAGCCCAAACAATAGAGCGAGGCTCCATCTCAAAAATAAATAAAAGAAAAAGAAAAAAAAGAGAGAATTTCTAATGGAGTTGAGATTTTCCAACACATCCAGCAACATTTGTCTCTTGGGTTACTGAATGAGACCATTTATATAAAGGCACACGAAAAGGTTACGAAGTATGGAAATAAAGGGGAAACAGTACCACTAGTCTCTATTAGTTTATTTTCTGTACTAATGTTTCATGATTCTTTTTTAGTTCAGAAAATAGAGTCACTGGGATTCTCAGAAATACTACCTAAATATAAATCCATAGAGACAGAAAGCAGATTGGTGGTTGCCAGGGGTGGGGGAGGGAGGACTGGGGAGTAGCAGCTTAATGGGTTTGGGGTTTTCTTTCTGGGTGATGAAAATATTTTGCAACTAGACAGAGGTGGCAGTTGTATTATACAACATCGTGAAGGTAATAAATGCCACTGAATTGTTCACTCTAAAATGGTTCATTTTCTTCTATATGAATTCCACCACAAAACAAAGATATGTCACCTATATAATACTGAATAGTTTCCAAAGGTCCTGAGGGACAAGGCAGCGTTATGCTCTGAAATAGCGGCAGATCTGAAGGCCCCACAGCAGCCTGTACTTTGCCTTTGGAGAAAGAAGGGGGGTCCCCCGTGTCTAACCAGGGCCCTGTCCTCACAGTGCCCTCAGAGACATTCAGCCGAATGCCACTGCAGTCCAGGCCACTGCAGAGTGTTTGTGTTTTGGTTTGTTTTCCCCTTGGGCTTACAGAAGGACTTGTGAAGGTGTTTAGTTTGATTAAGGACTTCCCACTTCCAGAGGTGGAGCCTGAAGAAGGTTCTATTTTTTTTCTTCAAGTGAGTGGAACTTTCCAGGGACAACAACTCACAGGCTATGGATAGACTACGGATGCACTTCACTGTGGCCTCTACTCATGAGGGGCTTAATGGAGGAGGAGGAGGAGGATCTGCCCAATGGGCAGTCATGGGGTATAGTCCCTCTCCACTCCAGGAAGGTTTGGCAAAGGCAGAAGCTGACTGCAAAGACTGGATGGGTTGGGTGCAATGGCTCACGCCTGTAATCCCAGCACTTTGGGAGGCCGAGACGAGTGGATCACCTGAGGTCAGGAGTTCAAGACCAGCCTGGACAACATGATGAAACTCCGTCTCTACTAAAAATACAAAAAATTAGCTGAGCGTGGTGGTGGGCGCCTGTAATCCCAGCTACTTGGGAGGCTGAGGCAGGAGAATCGCTTGAACCCGGGAGGCAGAGGTTGCAATAAGCCAAGATCACACCACGGCACGCTAGCCTAGGCAACAAGAGCAAAACTCTGTCTCAAAAAAAAAAAACCCGAAAAAACAAAAAAATCAAAGAAGGCTGGATGGACTTGTCCTAACAGCTCACAGTGTCTCAGGAAACAGTCCTTTAGTTGTCTCATCAGGTGTAAGAACAGCATCCTAGACCAGGTACACAGTTGGCCCTGAAGGCCATCAGACCTGTGTGAGGGCCTGGCAGGGCCCTGTGGCCAGCAGGGGCTGAGCTACCCATGTACAAGTATCCCATTCACCCTTTAAACACACAGGCCAAAAGGAAAATCGCACTCTTCATTTCAAACATGGCACTGGAGCCCAGAGCCCAGTGGCTTCACCTTAATCAAGTTGCCTCCTCAACACTGTCACAAAGGTCTATGATTTCAACTACTTAAGTTTCCCTCTGACTTGAGCCCTTCACTTCTTTTCATATGCCCTCACACATACATGGTCTCGTTGCTCAACATGTTGGAAAATATCAGCTCCAGGAGAAATTCCTTTTCCCTTACATAGTGGCGGGCCTAATGAACGCAGAAAGCCTGGAGACTGGGTTGTGTTCACTTGGGGAACTCTAGGTCCAGCAAAAGGGGATGGTCCCAGGGATCCCTCACCAAGACAGCTTTCCTGGGGAAGCAGATTGTGCTTAATCCTCAAAACTGCAAATTTGTTGGAAATGTCATCAAGAGTTAACCATTACCCCAGGTCACTGAACTGGTTTGGGCCGAGGCAGCCTAGAATGACAGGTGACTGCAACATTCCCCCAACAGACCGTCTTAGGTTGAGAACCCAGTAGAGGTCGCCCCTTACTTTTTTTCCTCCATAAGAGACTGAAAAACTGTCTGGATGCTTTGAAAACATTTACAGCTGCTCAGAGAAGCTTCTGACTCCATCTAATAAGCCCCTGGCAGCCATCAACCTCTCTAATTGCCATATGGGTGAAGAGGTGGGAATTTAAATAAACAGTGGATTTTGAAGATGAACAATGTTATGGAAGGGCCTAGGCATGACAGCCAAGCATCAAAGCATGAGCACATGTGTCTCTCTTGACAACATCATCCCCAAAGCTCAGAGAAGCTGGATGTGGACCTCCCGAGCATCTGCCTCCTTGGCATTTATACCACAAGGAAACATACCAGTTACTCAAGAAAGTACAGGTAGCACTGAAACCCTCCAGATTCCTTCTGGTTCCTTGTCTACTCAGGCAGAAGAGGTCATTACAAGGCCCAATGCTACGACTCTGAGTGGCCCTGTTCCCTAATGCCCCTGGCTCACATAAAAGGAAAACGAGGCCATGTGCGGTGGCTCACGCCTGTAATCCCAGCACTTTGGGAGGCTGAGTCGGGTGGATCACTTCAGGTCAGGAGTTCGAGACCAGCCTGGCCAACATGGGGAAACCCTGTCTCTACTAAAATTACAAAAATTACCCAGGTGTGGTGGTGCACACCTGTAATCCCAGCTACTCGGGAGGCTGAGGCAGGAGAATCAGTTGAACCCAAGTGGCAGAGGTTGCAGTGAGCCAAGATCATGCCACAGCACTCCAGCCTGGGCAACAGAGTGAAACTCCATCTCAAAAAAAAAAAAAAAAAAAAGGAAAAGGAAGGCATATTGTTATTCCTCTTAAGTAGGTACTCTTCTATATTATATATTATATATAAAATAAAAAAGGAAAAGGAAGGCATATTGTTATTCCTCCTGTTTACTTATATATTTTACATATATAATATAATATTATCATGACCCTGCTCCTTTACTGATGAGGAAACTAAGGGTCAGAGAGGTTAAATGGCTCTCTCCAAACCTCAATAGCCAGTGAGTATTGGGGGCAGACCTAGGATTTAGGGTCCCTGTGACTCCGAGCTCAGTGCTCTTGGTGTCTCCAGAGAATGAGGCCTATACACTGAGCTTGTCTAACTAAAGCATGTGGGAGGCCAGGCATGGTGGCTGACGCCTGTGATCCCAGCACTTTGAGAGACTGAGGCAGGAGGACTGCCTGAGTCCAGGAGTTCAAGAAGCGCCTGGGCAACATGGTGAAACCCTATCTCGACAAAAAATACAAAAATTAGCCAGGCATGGTGGCAGATGCCTGTAGTCCCAGTTACTTGGAAGGCTGAGGTGGGAGGATCACCTGAGCCGAAGAGGTCAAGAGGTCAAGGCTGCAGTGAGCCATGGCTGTGCCACTGCATGCCACCCTGGGTGATAGAATGAAACCTTATCTCAAAATAAAATAATAAAGCATATTGGAGCAAGTGGTATAATTTCTAGGGCTAAGTCTCAGCCAGCTGCCAGCCACCATGGGCCTTAACTCATGACAGGGTTTCGTCCCTATCATTCGCACTACAAGGAAAGAGTACCCCAGAGCAGATGTTCCCCAATCACCCTGGGATTCCTGGTCTACAGGATAATGGGGGCCTGAGCTGACACTTTTAAGTGTTCAACACCTAACAGCCTGTGACTTTTCAAAAACAGAAGTCTAGAGATGTGATCACCCCACATATTTGCACGGTTTTCTGAGCCCTTTCCTGCTCGTGATCTCATCCAACCACCCTGACAACCTTAGCCATACATTTAATTGGTTCTTTGAAGATTTCTGGGTTTCCAGAGTCAACCTGTTCAAACAAAATACCCCAAGGAAGGGATAGCACCTTATACTTTTATTGGCTCACAGCTTGGCAAGAGTTGGCAGCTGGCTGAGAATTAGGCCCTGAGAAGGAAACAGGATCAGGAGGGATTGGGAAGGGGTCAAAAGGGAAAAGAAGAATGAGACGGGGAGGTAGACATGCCCCGATGCCCTCCCAGAAGCCCACCTCACAGCTTTGCAGAAAGAGGTTCTAAGCAAGCAGAAAGAAGTTCCCAGCTCCCCCAGCCCCCCTGCCACCCCACCAGCAGAAAAACCAACTTTACCCATGAGGGCCAAAGGTAGAGAGGAATAGAAGAAAAAGAGAAGAAAAAGGAGAGATGGGAAGACAGAATAAACCAACCATCAGAGGCTCTTCAATCTTAATTCATTTTATTCTACAAAATGCTACTCAACTGAAAGTGGAAATGCTAACCCCCCTCCCCCAAAAAAATCGCAAGGGAAAGAAGTTTTAATATGTTCTTTCTTCCATAGCAGCAAGCTTTTTCTAACAAGCTTTCTTTAGTGCAAATACTGTAGGCTTGTATTACATATAGTAAAACAACAAAACAACAACAACAACAACAAACACCACCAGAAAGGCTTCCAAACAAAGCTACTCCTCAATTTTCAAAACTATACAAAGATTTTGAGCTTGCGGTTCTGCCTGGAAGGTCTATTTAGGAGACTCTCCAATGGGACCATTTCACCATTACTTAAAAAAAAAAAAAAAAAAGTGCCCAGAAAGGTAATTAAATTCCCCATAGAGCCATATGAACCATATACAACTTGTTTGCCTCCAGAGTCTTACAGCTGACTTTACTCCACATCATTAACATATCTCAAATACAGATGCACAAAGCTTATTTTCTACTATACACCAAAATACTATATATATACACATCTCCCACGGCAGAAAAGACACCCTGATACCCTACTCTTTACACAAAGTCAAATATTTTCTTCCTCAAAATCAAGTAAACACAAACTAAAATAAATGGAATAAACTTTTAATCATACAGAGAAAATAATTTTTGAGAATCAGGACAGGATCTTCCACTGTGTTCTCTTACAATGTAGATGTCTTGGCGACCACTGTCCCCAGAGGAATGAAAATCCACCTTTAAAAACAGAACCTTTTATACAGTTTATACAGCACAAATCACAAATCACTTTAGAAACAAAAATGTGTTATCCTAAATTAAAAAAAAAAAAAGGAAGCGAGAAGAGAGAGAGGAACGGAGTATTTTAATGCTATCAGTTTCTATTCAGGCTTGATACAACATAAAGAAGATGTAAACATTTAAAATAAATAATAAAATAAATGTCAATTTCTTCTCCCCCTCCCTTTCCCATAACCCTCTCAAAATTTGATCCAGCCCCTCCTGAACATGTCGTCAAGCATTGGATAAATTAAACCCCTTGGTTGATGTATGGCCAAAACACTAGAAGCATAAGAAGATGCCAGATTCATAGTGGGATGACTAGGTTTCCTTTTAAAAAGCTATAGGACACAGGCACGCCTGGAAATGTATACACACATGCGCACACACACAGCCCAACCTGTCAATAAATAGTGAGATGCTGGCTTTTTTTTATGAATGCCAAAACAACTCAACAAGCAGAAGGTAGCAAAGACTCCTTAAGTTTTTTAAAGAATATTCACACATCACATATTCTATTGGTCCCCAAATTCTGTAAGGACTTGGGTTACCCCTCTGACCATCTGAGGAGTGCACGGGAGCACATGGTGGGGTAGAAGGAGAAGTATGGAGTGGAAGAATATTGTAGGGGATAAGTCCTTGAGAACAAACATCAGACTGAAGGCAATCTTACCTTGGATCTTGAAGACAGACCTTCTCACCTCTAAGCGTTTCTGTTTATCCATTACTTAGGGGCCTTTTATAAAGAGATGTCCTCATCCCTTAGTCTCATCCTAAGGAGGATCTATATAAAAGCGCCTAACACAGTGCCTGGCACATAGTAGGTGTATTCTTTTCCTTCCTAAAGGGGGCACAAAGATGTCTGATCAGGAAAGGAAATCGACCTGAAAGTTAAATGGCGAGATTGCATTTGCACTGTTGGTCCATCAAGGAAAAGAGAAAAAAAGTCCCAGTGCTCCAGACAATTCAACCACACTTGGAATCAAGGGAGAGGAGAGGGAGATTCCTTTCCCCAAAGCCTGAGAAAGAGAAGCAGCAGCCCCAGACGGCTTTTGACTTTGAGATGCTTGTGTGACACACCTGGCCCCCAACACAGGCAGAATGATGTTTGACTCTGAAAACCTCCCCAGTGAATTCTCTGCTTGGAGCCGGCTCCAGCAATTTCCTAAGCCTCAGCTGGGATCTCCTCTCCTTCCTGTGCCAGCAGCTTCCCCCATTCAACTGGCCAGGGAGAGGACTATTCGCAGAAAGACCGGCCAGGAGGCCAAGAAGACGGTGTGTTTTACACGAGCTGATCAGAGCGCCCGCCCTGTGCCGTCCCAGAGCTGCCTGCAGCCCAATCGGAGTCCACACCTCCGAGCTGCCTCGCGAGTGGAGCCACGAGAAGCACAGAAGTTCCTAAGCCAAACAGAAAGGCAGCCCCAATGCAGCTGTTCCCATAGCTGGAGCCATGGAGGTGTCTGGTGATTCTGGAGCAAGGGTGTGTGTGTGTATGAGAGAGAGAACTTGGAGGGCAAGCCATAAGGAAGTAAAACTCAGGATATGCTCACGACTTAGGTGTGAATATTCAGTCTTCCCCAAATCAAATCACCTCTGACTTTGGGGAAGCTGAACGACCTCCTATGACAAAGCCTGGGGGTCTTCACAGGGAACGTAGCTCAGAGTCCTCTTACAGTCCTGTGTGTTGGCTGGACGTTTGCCTTCTGCTGGTCCCAACACCAACACAGCTTGAAATCTGAACTGAAGCCAAGTTGTGCCTCAGGAATTTGTCCAGCCTGGCCACAAATCAGGCTGTGACCTGCACGGGGATCTTTGCTGCACAAAGTGGGGTATAAGGGGGCTTTTAGAAATAAAAGACAAGAAAGCAGCTTCATTTAAGAAATATCTATATGCACAAAAAAGAAAATAGCTCCTACTTGGCTACAAATACCACTTGAGATGATTACCCCTGTGAGAGCTGAGTGCACCCCAGTTTTCTTTGCCCATCTCCTGCTACTCCTGGCTCACTCTGCTGCTGGGATTCATCTCAAGCCAGAAACCCAACTGCCCAATCTTCTTAGAAGGGTCCCTCCCAGAGCCCCTGGGAAACCGGGAGAGGGGCATCACAGCCAAGGGATGCAGGAAATAACATTTTTAAAGTATTTTAAACAAAATCCTTTTTCTTTGAAACCCTCCTTTCTGCATCACTTGTACAGGTCACTTCCAGTCCCACTGGCCCATGTACTTTAAGCATACAGCTGTTCCACTCTGTGTGTCTAGTGCACGAAAACAGGTCATGTTCATGAAATAACATGCGAGGGAACAGCTGTGTGAATGTGTCACTGCTTTCTCCACGGGGGATCTTAATTGATCTTTCAAACGAGGATACTGTGACCTCTAGAGCTGAATCCCCAGCAGCAGAGTCTTTGCAGAGCACAAGCCCCGCAGAGGCTGGTTCTGGCCAGGAGCTACTCCCTGGATTCCTGTCAAGGCCCTGCCGGACAAGAAACTCAGCAGGAGCCATACCCTGGGGAGAAAAGGCTCAGAGGGGTGGGCATCAGGGACCCTGCTGAGCTGTGCTCCTGCTGGAGGTCAGGGGGACCCTTCCCCAACCCCGTGAAAGGGGGCAGCTCTCCTGCAGTGGGAAGCAAAACATCCTATCTCCAATTCCAGCAGCCAGAAAGATTCAACAGACAACCAGGAATGGCGCATGAGCCACAAGCCACAGCGACAGCTCAGGCCAGCTGCTCACAGCTTGCTTGCTGCCTGGGCCAGAAGAGCGCACTGGGGTGGGGACAGGGGAGTGTAAAAGAGAAAGCACTTGATCCAGCAGGTGGCAGATGACCACAGAGGGCAGGAAAGGCCCAGTGCCCTGCGGGGAGGTGAGCAGCCAGGACAGGCTGAGCGGGTACTGGGGCAGCAGCTGCTGCAGACGCCTCTCCAGTGACGGCCTCCCGCCTCCCTCCCCTGCCTCTCCATCCTCGGCAAATGCTTCTTTGAGGCTTGGGGAGGGGCTGCCTGGCAGCATCTGGGGAAGGTCCAGGCCCACGTTCATTAAATCTCTGTGGGTGGCGTCACCCTGAGAGCCAGGGTGGGGGAAAGGCGGAGCCCGGCAGGGACTTGGAGTATAATGTGTGGCTCCTAGGGAGGGATGCCTCCCTGGTCCGGAGAGAAGGGTCCAGGGGCAGAATGGCAAGGCAGTAATTACAGGAGATGCCCTACTCAAGACACCAGGTGAAGGGAAGCTGGCTAGGACACCCATGTGGCTTTGTTGGCATGATTCCTGGCCTGGTAATTAGGCGTTTGGCAAACCCAACCTGTGCCCCACTGTCTCACTCACACCCTGTCTTCTGGCCAAGCCGTTCCTCCAGAAGCCGTCTCCGAAGGTGGGCAGGAAGGGTCCTCTGAGCCTCCCAGTGATGGCAGCATCTCCTTGAGAGCTCAGGGAGCCCCGCTGGGAGTTCTGGAGATGATGACTGGGAGGCGTCAGGGTAGGGAAGGCTCTGTATTGCACTTTGTCCCCTTCTGGACAAGTCAGCCCCAGCAGAAGAGTCACCTGCTGCCCCATCTCCAGAAATGAAGAGCTTTAATATTCAGACCACCCAGATGAAATGTCATGGCAAATTTGATAAAAACCAAGAGGGAGTGAAACTGACACTGGGGGAGGGAAGGGTCAAGTCGAGGGAAGGTAAAACCAAAAGGCACTGAGCATGCGTGGTGGGGCAGGGAAGGACACCATCACTCCAGAGACAGTATGGTAACAAAGGGACAGGAATGGTCCAGGCCAGCTTCAGGCTCTTCAGAAGCCAGAGAGATGTCCAAGTCTACGAAACCGAGTTCTCCAAGGCTTTTCAAGAAATGGGATTTGCTTGCAAGATGAATGAGGGAGGAGGTCCCATGGCTTCTAAGAGATCAACCCAAGTCTTCCAATACTCACTGCTAAGTCCCACCTGGGTCCCCCAGAGCCAGGAAGCTCCCTGGCAGGTCCCCCTCTTGCCCTCACGGCCCTGGAGCGCTTGAAGGTGCTGGTCCCTGGGAAGGAGGAGCGAGGAGGACCCCCTCCGGAGCTGGGGAGGGAGGTGCACTGGGTTACAGAGCCAGCAGAGTGGGGGAGTTCAAGGAGTCTGATGATTGGTCCCCGCTGCTACTGCTTCTGCGGTGAGCCTTGGAGCAGGATTCGGAGGGAGATGCGGGCGACTCCTGCTCCAGGACGCTAGGATAGGTGAAGACGAGGTTCGAGGTGCCCGGAGTGACAGCAGGTGTGGAGGTCACCACGATGGGGGTGTGCAAGGGCTCCTCGCCGTAGAAGCCCCCAGCAATGCTGATGGGCTTGATGACAGAGCGCTGGGCCTTGTCCAGCCCCGCCGACGAGGACGAGGGGCTGTCCTCTTCCAGGGGCTCCTGTTTCACCACTACAGCGCCCACCGAGCCACCCCCACTGCGCATGGGCTGTAGCCCAGGGGCTGGGGGCGATCGGCGCTCCTCGGGGCTAATCTTGCACACTGGGCCGTGAGCCACCAACATGAACTCCAGCTTCTCCTTCTCCTTCTGCAGCTCAGCAATCTCCTTCTGCAGGCCTGACTTCTCCTCCTCCAGCTCCTCTGTCTCCTGCCACGGAAAGAGAGGGATGTGAGGGACAGCAACCTGCCAGGGACCAATCTAGGCAGGAAAGAGAAAACCAGTAATGTTCTCAGACACTGTGAGAGCAGAGGCTCACACACCTAACCACAGACCCCGCTGGTCTGAGTCTCTCAGTCACCTGGAGGCTCAAGATTCCTTTCATTTCCAAAGAAGGAAAGTCAGCTTGGAGAGGGGGTAAGACAACAACTGCAGCTGCCATAACCCAGCACCTACTTTGTGCAGGGCACGGTGTTAAGCATTTCAGAGATGATCTCATTCAATCTTCCAGGAGTTTTTTGGAAGCAGATGTTATCATCGCCCCATTTTGCAGATGAGGAAACTGAGGTTCAGAGGGGTTCTGTTAATTTTCCAAAGTCACCGAGCTAGCAGGTGGGGTAGCCCAGATTTGATTCCCAATGTATCTGACTCCAGGGTCTATGTTCTATGGCCTTGGTGCCAGGACTGCCCCCTCGGTACCCCTGAGGGGTGAGTACTGCAGAGATCTGCATGGAGAAGGGGGCACGGAACACAGCTCTACCCACCTCTCTCCTTCTCTTACTCCCCAACCCCATGCCAGCCCACCTGTGGATGGATAAACGCTAAGCCCTAGGCTGCTAGAGAGTGGAGACTTTGTCATGCACACTCCTGTATCCCTAGCACCTAGAACAGTGCCTGGCTTCTCAGAAGTGCTCAGCAAATCCCTGTGGGATTATCACAGCCTCTCCTCCTCCCTTTTTTCACTCCAATTTCTTTTTTTTTTTTTTTTTTTTTGAGACAGAGTCTCGCTCTGTCTTACCCAGGCTGGAGTGCAGTGGCATGATCTTGGCTCACTGCAGCCTCTGCCTCCCGGGTTCAAGCTATTCTCCAGTCTCAGCCTCCTGAGTAGCTGAGACTACAGGCACCTGCCACCACACCCGGCTAATTTTGTATTTTTCATAGAGATGGGGTTTCACCACATCGACCAGGCTGGTCTTGAACTTCTGACCTCAGGTGATCCACCCGCCTCAGCCTCCCAAAGTGCTGGGATTACAGGCATGAGCCACGGCGCCTGGCCTTTTGCTCCAATTTCTTAAGCACATATTTCAGGACTCCCAGAACCCTCAGAGAACATTTGGTTCAGCCACCACGCTTGACACAGAAGTAACGTGACAGCCCGAGAGGGCGTGTGAGGATGCCAGGGTCACCCCGCGAGGACCTCAGCCCCCTTCTTTCATCCCCAGCCAGAGAAGCAGAAGCGAGCAAGTGCACGTGGAGGAGCCGCTGTGGGAGGGGAAGAGGTGTGTGTCACCAGCCTCCTCCCCACGTTTTCCCTAACATGGATTCCTGTTCATCAGTGAGGACATACGGGCAAGGGCTTCGTTCAGCAGAGGACAGCATATTCCGGAGTGAAAAACAGTTTCCGTCTGTCTCAAGGGTCTGACGAACGTCATGAGCTTCTGAGAGGCTTCCTGTGGAGGATGTGGCTCAGGGGCCTGGGTGGCTGGGTCAGAGGGCGGGGGAGGTGGGGGAGGCAGGGGAGTAGGGTGTGAGGCCTCTGGGAGGAGGGAAGGAAAGTAGAGGAGCCTCAGGGGGCAGGGCTATTCTGAGGCGGGTGGTGAGGAGCGCCACATGGGGCACAGCTCCTTGAAGTGCCAATCAGAGAAAGGTTAGTGGTGGGAGGGCCCGCTGAGGAAGCGGATTGTGGATCTGCCTCACCTGGGAATGAAGAATTCCCACTCATCCTCCCCGGCTCTAACACCTCCGAGGGACATTACTACGGGCATCACAGAATTCACGCAATTCAATTCATTCAACACCCCAGAGTGAGGGCTGCAGGACAGAGAAAGACAAGCCTAAGCGGGTGGATAGTACCTGGAAACATTAACTCAAGTGAGGGGATGGGCCAGGCACGGTGGCTCACGCCTGTAATCCCAGCACTCTGGGAGGCCAAGGCAGGCCTCCCGAGGTCAGGAGTTCGAGACCAGCCTAGCCAACATGGTGAAACCCTGTCTCTACTAAAAATACAAAAATTAGCCGGGCATGGTGGCAGGCACCTGTAATCCCCGCTAGTTGGGAGGCTGAGGCAGGAGAATGGCTTGAACCCAAGAGGCAGAGGTTGCAGTGAGCTGAGATCGTTCCACTGCACTCCAGCCTGGGCGACAAGAGCAAAACTCCATCTCAAAAAAATTATAATAACAAAAAAGTGTGAGGGGATGTTTTCCAAAGCCCCATCCTGGGCAGTCACTGTGAGGACCACTGACAGAGTCTCTCTCATCTCCTCACTCTGAAAGCATTCCACTGGGGAGAGTCAACCCTGGCTCGGGGCTTCCTCCACACAGCACATGGCCCCTCCTGCAGGGCCAGGCTCTGAAGGGAGTTACGTGACGTTGGTCAGGTCAAGCTTAACAGAGGGAAGGGCAGGGCTGCGGGTCCCCAGGTCTGGGCAATTAGGCGGCACGGGAGAGTGACTCACAAGAGCAGCATGCGGTACCATGGCCACAGCTCTGAGTTCATGATAGAGGTGGGGAACCCGCCTGCCCATAAAGGAAATGAGAAAACCCCAAGGAAATACAACCCGGCTGCCACGTGACCTATCTCCATCAAGACTTCTCCCTGGCCCAACCCAGAAGGCCAGGCTGGGCCACTCCTGATGGCGGCAGGCATGGGAGTGGCTGGAACCTTGGGAAGCAGCCCTGGATGGGGCAGGTCTGGACCTGCCCTGGCTCCCACCCTCCATCATCCCTCACCCAGGAGCCCCCACAGTTCTGTGAGCAGAGAACACTCAGGTGCTGCGTAAAAACCGTGGCTAGCACCCCCACAGAAGGTTGTTCATTTCTTCCCTCTGGGCCCTGGCTGGTGCTAAACGCCACCTCCCTCTCTCTCTCTCTTTTCAATCAACACAATGCTGACCCATGTGTCCAAAGGAAGGAAAGCTCTATCTCCACTGACTCATCTGTAGGGCACTTGTGGGTAAGGAGACAGCTGTGGGAGAGAGGATCAGGACCCCCGGGGCTCTCACTCCAGCCCACCCAGAGGTGCTCCCACCCTACGCAGAGTTCCTCACCGCCTGCAGCTTCTCTGTCAGCTCCCGGCGTCGGTTCCGGCACTTGGCTGCAGCCAGCTTGTTCCTCTCCCGCCGGATGCGACGCTTCTCCTCCTCTTCAGGAGACAGCTAGAGGCCAAAGCCAAGGATCATGATTAGAACAGAGACAATGGTTCACAGTACTTTTTTAAAACTGTATTTTAAGTAAGGCAAGAAGCCCTTCTGGAAATGGAGAAAGGAGGAGGAAGGGCAAGAGGAGCATGGCTGGACTCAGAGGCCCCAGAACATGTGGATCCCTGATGTCTGGCTGCCTGGGAGGGCTCTTTTGAGCTGAATCTGCCCCAGAAGGTGATGTCCAAGTTTAAAGTCCATGTTTAAACAGGACAGCAATGGGTCAGAGATTCACTGGCCCAGGCATGATGGCAGCACCTATCACATCAGCCCTGATTCAGTGCTCAGGCCAGAGAGAAGGAGCTGGGAATGCTTCTCCAAGAGTCCCCTCCTGCCAGCCAGGTGTGGCCCCACCCACTTAAGCAGCTTCTTCCAAACCCTGGCTAATTACTCCTCCCATCACTCTGCCTGCTCTGCAAGCCTCATTATCCCCATTTTGTTAAGTAGCTGGGCCTGGAGTCCCCACACAGGTTAAGAACCACCCAGGGGGGAATGTTATGTTGCTGATGGGAGGGCCAAGAGTGCCACTCCACTCCCGATTTCCTCTGCCAATCCCAGGGTGCCAGCTGCTCACGGTTCAACCCCAGGTACTCCCCCACATGCCTGGTACAGTGCTAAGTTGGACAGGACATGCAAAAGGAAGAGGAGCCCCCAGCAGGTAAAATCCTGCTGCCCACCATATCTGTCCACTCAACAAGTGAGTACCTGGTTCCATGTGCAAGATGAAGTTCTAGGGGCTTGGGATTTATCTGCGAACCAAACAAAGGAAGATTCCCCTGCAAAGAGCTTAGGATCTAGCTTCTTCCAGTGACACAGTTAGGAATCTGTCACTCATACCAGAAAGCATGAACTCTGCTCTACTGAGCAGGGCAAATGCTCTGGTTCCACAGAGCCCTGCAGAGCTGTGACCCCAATGCCTCTCTCAGGCAGAGGTGACACAAGGAGACGGCTGTGGGCCAAAGCAGAAAGCAACACAAAGGGAAAGCCCACCCATTCAGTTATCAAACATTGACTGCACACCTACTAAGTGCCTGGTGCTACACTAGGAGCTTAGAAGATCTCAAGGGGAATAAGACCTGGGTCAGCTCTCACAGGACACCTGGGGGCAAAATCAAAGCTACTTTTGGAGGAGCAGGGAGAAGCTACCCCAAGGAGGGATACTGCCTGGATTTCAGGTCACCCCGTGAAGGAAAGAGCCACTGTCCTGGTTGGGTCCAAGTCAGAGTCCCACAATGCTCCCTTTAGCCCTGGAGGTCTGTTGCTGTGATGTTTTGAACAGCAAAGAGAGGACAATTATCACAGCACCAGAGAGGACAATCCCATGCCTGTCACACAGAGGGGAGTCCACAGCCCGGCTGAGGTCATGAGGCCATTTGGCCAAGGCCCTGGATACTTCCTGCTCCTAAACCTGTCTTGTCTTGAGCCCAGCAGAATTGCCAAGAAAGCCTTATGGCCCTGCTGCAGGCCTGGGTTTAGGGCTCACCACTGAAAGGGCCACCGGGGCTCCCCTTAAGGCCCAGGAAGCCCCCTAGATCCCTCGCTAATGAGGGGCAGAAAAGAAGGAGGCTGGCCTTGACCCAGTTCAAGCCCTCCTTCCCCCTTGGCTGCTTCTGGACAACTTTTGGCCTCCTGACTGACCTAAAAGTCTCTCCCGTGACTGGTGAGGTGTGGGGCAACTTGTGGGAGCTGTCGACATAGGAAGTGTTCAGGGGCGGTGAGATCAACATGGTTCCAGCTTGAGTGTGTCAGCAGCACCATGTACCCACCCACAAGCCACACACACCCTCCCCTCCCCACCTCCTCAGAGTCGCCGCCACAGGGCACAGAGGGAACCTCCCAAGAGGAGGCCTAAGAGGCACCAGGCCGGCTCCGGAGGCAGGCTCCTCCCTAGCAGGGAGGCTGGGGGAGGCTGGGGACGGCCGGAGTAAGCTTCAGAGCAAAGCCCTGAGGGCTGGGAACCTGAACAGCCAAAGTTCTAGGCTGCCACTGCCCAGGCTTCCTTAAAGCTGCTGGGAGATGTGTGAATTCCCAACTGATGTGGGATGAAATGCTCCTTGTTCTCTCCCTCCCTCTCAAAAAAGGAAGGAAACTCTCCAGACAGATTGTATGAGGCACGCCTAGGTGGTGTGGTGGGAAAACCACAGGGCCAAAGGTCAGGAGAAGTGGGTTCCAGTGCTGGCTCTGCTACTAATTCACTGTGAGACTCTAACAGGGCCCTTCACCTTTCTGGGTCTCCATTTCCTTGTCTATAAAATGGGTATAAAGGGAGAATGAGAAAAGATGGTCTCCAAAGTCCCTCTGGATACAAATTTCTAAATTTGGTGTGAGGTAGGCCCAGAAGAGAATGGAGAGCGTGGTCGGGCGTGGTGGCTCACGCCTGTAATCCCAACACTTTGAGAAGCTGAGGCGGGCGGATCACCTGAGGTCAGGAGTTCGAGACCAGCCTAGCCAACATGGCAAAATTCCATCTCTACTAAAAGTACAAAAAAAATTAGCCAGGCATGGTGGTGCATGCCTGTAATCCCAGCTACTCAGGAGGCTGAGGCAGGAGAATTGCTTGAACTGGGGAGGTGGAGGAGGTTGTAGTGAGCCGAGATCGTGCCACTGCACTCTAGCCTGAGCGATAGAGCAGGACTCCATCTCAAAAAGAAAAAAAAAAAAAAAAAAAAAAGAGAGAATGGAGAGCATTCAGCACATCCTCAGGCTTTGTGGTCCTGCTAGCCCCAGAGAGTACCTGGCAAGCCTGGCTCTCACTCAGGATCACTTATATCCCAGAAGAGTCCAGCTCATCAGTGAGTATAAGGCTTTGCACCTTGGATTCCATGAAGGAAGCCTATTTATAAAGGTCCTTACAAGCATGGCTACTGCAATATTTACAACTGCAATTATAGAAAGCAACTGTGAGGAGGATACTGGCCACTTGCTCCAGCAGCAGAGGCCCAACATGCAGCTGTGAATCCATTACAGTGTCTAGCAGACACACCTCCCCAAGTGGCTCTGCACCGTGGTTCTGCCATTAACAGAACAAACCAACAAGTAGTGGATACAAGACCCAGCTTTGTCCTCGCAGGAGCAGAGCTCCTGAGAAAGCTTCCAGTTTCTTGGTGTGGTGATCCCTGTAATTCCAAGTATCCTGGGGTCTGGATCTACCCTGATCCACCGGGAACCATGTTTGAAAGGTCCGTATATTGGAACATTGTGGCCCTGGGGATCACAGGGTGAAGATGGACAGTGGTTGAAATGAAGAAGGGTTCCAAGGCTGTCACTGGAATAGTTTCCCAGGATAACAATTCATTTGAAAAAGGGATTCCACTGCTAAAGTATTTTTCCCTTCCCTGGGCTCAGGGTGGCATAGCCTTGGAGAAAGAATACTGCATAGGGGGTCCAGGGAACTGGGATCTAGCCCAGACTTCCCCACTCACTGGCCGAGTGGCCACACACAGGTATGTCTGGCCCTTGCTTGTATCATCTGACATGGGGGAGAGATGGGGCTCTCTGAGGCTTTATCCCATTCTTTCTGGAATTATGCATGATTCTGATTTCCCTTTCCAAGACCAGGGAACTTGGCACTGCCCTGGCTTACTGCTGATCCAGGCAATGAGCCTCTTGAGTACTAGGTAGGTGCTGCCTAAATAGCAGAGCCCCCCTTCCCCATTTTCTGGCTTCCCTCCCCAGCCAGGTTAATTCTTTCTCAAAGCTGAGCCCCTTGAAGAGAAAAGGGCTGATGTCTGGCCTCCCCTGCCTCATCCTCCTGTCCATGCCACTGAACAGACTCCTAAGGCCCCAGAGTTACTGCACCTCTGGAACATGCATTCCAGGCCCTTGAAATGGGCTCCTGCTCCAAGTTGGAGGCCTAGAACACTGAGGAGGAATGGGAAGTCGTGGGCAGTACCGACCCAGAGCTTGACCCCGTAGGTCTGCTGGGTGCCTGGCCTGCACTAGACCCTGGGAGACAGCTAAGGGATAATCCTAAAAAGCTCACAGCCAGGGTTCATTGGCTGCTTGTCCCATGGCCCTTTTGCCAAGGATCAGAGAAGGATCCTGCTGTGGGCAGGTCGTAATGGTCCTTCCCATCTGTAGCCAAGTCCTGGCTTGCAGGGACCATGATCCCCATTTTGTGGCTGAGGAAAGTGAGACTCAGAGATTCTACGGGACATAAGCGAGATGACAGAGCCAGCCTGAGTCTTGGCTCTCCAGCTCGGCCTCCAGTAAGGGGGATGACGTGCTCTTCAACCCCTAGCTCCCTTGTCTCCCCTGCTCTCAGAACATTAACCCTCCCAGTCTGGAGAAACCCGTTCTGTGTTTCTGGGGCTCTGAAAGCCACTGACGTGGCTCCTTCCCACTGGTCTGAGCTGTACCTGCTCATCTCTCCTCCTGCGGCCCACGGTGGTGCCAATGGTCTTGATCACGCCAGGTCTTGGGAGGGCCATGTGTCCAGGGACAGAGGCCAGGCCCGGCAGGGGGCTGTAGGGGTGCGAGCGAGGGTACGGGTTGGACATGGAGGTGATCACTGTGGGCTGCACCATCCACTGCAGGTCCTGGCTGGTCGTGATGGCGTTGATGGTGGGGATGAATGCACTGCCTGAGCCAGGCATATCTACCCGGAATTTCTGAAATGAGGAAAAAAAATACAAATGAGCCAATAAATACTAAGCTGAACAGGATAGTTAATAATAATTGAACAGAGCTGAGGCAAAAACCAGCACAGAGCAGGGTCAGTGTTTGAAGGGCAAGGTCAGGACCCCAGGTGGGCCTAGACAAGTCCTGTGCATCCAGGAATCAAGGGGGGAATCTTAATTATGCCTGGGGCTTCACGTCGGATCTGCTCCCTGACTGGGGTCCTGAGAACTCCATCCCCAGGTGGCTCAGTGAGGATACTGTCCTATTCCAAATGACTTCCAAGATAGACGTGGTCCCCAGCACTCACACTCGGCAGGCCCTCTTGGCAGCTCTCCAGGATACACATCTGCAGGATGTGGCACCTGGGTTTTTAAGCCTCTGAGTCGCCTGCCAACTGTTTCTCAGGGTACCAGCTCAGGACACCTTGAAGGGATTTGCACACCAGTAGCCTTGGACCAACAAAGATCACCAAGGGAGCATACTGTGTCTGCCTTTGTCACTTTCCAAAGAGGTTCAGGACAGAGCTATGACTCCATCAGGGCACAGCCAGGTCCGTGAAAAGATGTCCTCTAACCCATGAGACTAACAAGTAGCGGCATTTGCAGCCAGACATCCCTTGCTGTCCTTGTCCCTCCTCCCTTCCCATCATCAGCATCTTGCTTGGGGCAGACTGGCTGAGTGTGTCTCTCTACCCAGCTACATAGGCATTGATCTATGTTCACAGATGTTTCTGTGGGAAACTCTGGTGCTGCTAGTGCAGTTTTCTCCCTGCTTCTTAATTTATGCCCAGACCACGTTGCAGAGCTCTCTGGAACATGCTGCAGGAAGCATTCTATTTAAAATATAAGATGATGACAGAGTATAGAAACTAAAATGGGCTGTGCTCCTTAGCAGCTGGTCTTGACCTTTCTCCAAGGCAGCTACTGGAAACTGCAAGAAGCGGGAAGGAGAGAAGAGCCCCCTACTTCCAGCTCTTCAGAGGCAAGTCCCCCTAATGGAACCCAGGTGAACCTTCATCTTCAGATGACTCCCGTGTCCACATAAAGCTTCTCCAAGTAGTTTCTTCCCCACTTAAAAACTGGGTGAGATGATGACAATAGCTAACAACACTTCCTGGGCACTTACTAAATGTCAGACACCATGTCTTACCTAGATTATCTCACTAATTCTCCCTCTGAGTGAAGAACGACCATTAGCTCCATTTTAGGGACAGAAATTTAGGCTTAGTGAGATTAAGTAACTTATCCAAGGCCACATTGCTAATAAGCAGCGGGGTCAGGATTCAAACCCAGTCCAGCCTGACAAAGAGGCCAGAGCCCCTGAACACAGTGGTATACAAGCTCCTTTTCCATTGCTTCTTTCTTCCTCAAAATCCAGCCCTAAGTGCTGGTTATCCACCCCCACTGCCCTCAGACAGAGTGTCAGGTCATCCCCTGTAGACCTCCCCTCTCACAAAGAAGGTACCACAGGTCTGTCTGGCCCCGAATGGAACCCCACTATCATTAGCATGGATGCTGTAGAACCCTCCCTATGCTGGTCCAATCAGACCAACTAGGATAGAAGCATTCGCAGCAATGGAAGCTGGCACCACCATTGTCTTTGCCTTGTCACAACATCAGGGTTCCTGCTGTGTAAATAACACATAGAGTACCTCACTACAGCTGACAGAGCTGGGGACCCCTTCTTGCTCAATTCCCTGCTATCTGCCTGACCCTAGTCTGCATGGTGGAACGGCTGCCTCATCTCCCAGGCCACCTCGGGGGCCCAGGCCAAGGGCTTCAGTGAAGAGAGCTGCCCAGCACAATGGATTCTGGGATTCTGGAGGAAAGTTACCCAGTGCAATGGATTCTGGGGTTTGGGAGGAGAGCTGCCTAAAGCAATTGGTTCTAGGATTCTGGAGGAAAGTTACCCATTGCAATGCATTCTGGGATTTGGGAGGGGAGCCACCTAGAGCAATGGGTTCTGGGATTCTGGAGGAAAGTTACCCAGCACAATGCATTCTGGGATTCGGGAGGAGAGCTGCACAGAGCAATGGGTTCTGGGATTCTGGAGGAAAGTTACCCAGTACAATGCATTCTGAGATTCAAGAGGAGAGTTGCACAGAACAATGGTTTCTGGGATTCTGGAGGAAAGTTACCCAGTGCAATGCATTCTGAGATTCAGGAGGAGAGCTGCCTAGAGCAATGGGTTCTGGGATACTGGAGGAAAGTTACCCAGCGCAATGCATTCTGGGATTCGAGAGGACAGCTGCCTAGAGCAATGGGTTCCAGGATTCTGGAGAAAAGTTACCCAGTACAATGGATTCTGGGATCCCGTGAAGACAGCTGCCCAGGGTGATAGATTCTGAGTTGCATTTCTGAAGGCAAAGAAAAGTGGGCTTTTTATCAGGCGCTGACTGAAAAGCAGCAGGTGTGTGCATATGAAGGAGGGAAGAGTGCAGTGAACAGGAAAGCATCCAAGTGGGAAATGATCTTCAAGGAGGAAAAATGGCCAATTGGGGCTGGGCTGTGAGTAGGCAGAGTCGTGAGAACAGCAGGCATGGCTGAGTGTGTGTAGAAGCACCAAGTCCCAGACAGCTATTTTTTTCCTGAGCTGCTGGATGGGAGGGGCGGGGAGTCAACACTGCACTCGGGGTCAGGAGGCATGGGGTTGAGGCCTGGCTTAGCCACTGAGTGCCTTGCCCTGGGCTCAAGGACTCAATTCCATGGATGTAAAGGGGAATACTCATCAAACTCACTGCACTGTCATGAGGATTAAATGAGTAGCTACTTGTAATCACAGGCTATAAAAGCACGCCAGTGGTTCTCAACCCTGGCTACACATTAGAATATTCCAAGGAGCTTGTAAAAAACACACTAATGTCAGAGCCTCGCCATTAGACCTCTAAAATAATTGGTTTGGGGCAGGGCTCTGATAAGCTTTTTTTTTTTTTAACCCCCAAGGAGAGTCTGTTGTGCAGCCAGGGTTGAGAAACATTACTCCAAACCAATGGAAGGTCACCATCACCACCACCATCATCATTAGATGTGCCTGTGTACTCTGCACAGGAGGCTCCGGGGAGAAGTGCCAGCTTCCCACTCCTGGGAAGCACCCAACTTTTAAATTCCATTTCTCTCCCCAAGCCAGGTTCTGGGTTTGAAATGCACCTGAGGCATTCAGCACAATGGTTTGATATGACCCCCTCCTCCATGGGGAAGCTGTCAGCTTTCCTTTTAGGAAAGCACCTAAGAAAGTCACTCCTCATTCCAACAAATAAAAGTGCTCCCATTTTAGGCTTGGGGAACCCAGCAGAAAATCTGAAGCAAAGCTGAGGGACAAAGACCCCTTCAGAATAAGTGGATGCCTATTAGCCCCTCTGAGGCCCTCTAGTCCACCCGCTCTGGAGGGCAGGTCCGTGGTGTGTGCTCCCCGGTATACATCGGCCAGATTCCTCGCAGCAATAGCTTGGTCTAGACAAAACAAGACAGCAATAAAAACCAGCCAGGAGGTAATGACTGCCTCTGAAACGCATGTACACCTTGTTTCAGACAGGAGGCAAAGCCATCTGGATAATACACTGGCTCTAAACTGCAAGGAAAACAATGTCCCATCCCCAGAGGGGCCCGGGGCTCTGATAAAGAAGGCTTTTGTCTCCAAGAGGAGCTTCTCTGGGAGACACACAAAAGTTTCAATTAGATCTGGCAGATGGGTCTTGTCTCAACTCCCAGCATGTTATTCAGAAACGTGTTATTCAGACACTGGGGTAGGAGAGAAGAGGTGAAGTTAGGAGTTTGTGGTCCCAGAAGTTAGCCTAGCATTCTTCTATGCCAATAGACCCGAGAATCAGCCACATGTCACACTGGAGATAAATCGTGGTTCTCTATGGACGAGTTAACACTAAACACAAACCAAGATAGAGCTGCTCAGCTGGGGGCTGCAGGGCAGTTTCAAACCTGCTGCATGCATGCCAGGAGTGTGCTGGGAGTGATGGGATCGGGAGAGGTAACCCAAAACCTCACTCGGCTGCCTGGGGCTCTGTAGCCAACATGTCCTCCTCAAGGACACTTTGAAGATGCTGGATGCCTATGTAGCATTCCAGCCTGGCAAAGCCTCCAAATATTTCACTGTGTCACCCTGTCAACTGCGGGGTGGGCAAAAATGCCTATAAAAGGATATAGTGGTCCCCATCCACCTCCTAGAGCAGAGTTTAGCAAACTTTTGCTGTGAAGGGTCAGACAGCAAATATTTTAGGCTTGGTGGGCTATACGGTCTTGGCTGCACCTCAATTCTGCCACTGCAGTGCGAAAGCAGCCCTAGATAACATGTAAACAAATAGGCATGACTGTGCCACTGTATTTTATTTAGAAAAATACTCAGGACATAGTTTGCCAACCCCTGTCCCAGAGGTTCATTCTCATCTCCCATGCTCAGGTTGGAGGGAAACGAATACAGAGGAAATAAGAAGGCAAAAAGTCAGAACTGAGATGTTCCTCCAACCCAGGTAGCCGAGGAGACGGGCTCTCACTTATCAGCTTGAACCTCCAGACCCTGAGCCGACGTTCAAACCCTTACAAGCCTTGTGGTCTTTGGGCATGGAAACTCCCATCACCCTGCTGTACCCTGTTGCTAGGGTGCCACCGGGCTGCTTAGGAAGGATGCGTGTGCTCCTTCCACTGCCAATGAGAAAGACGGCCGAAAACACGGACCCTCTAGGGCCACCAAACCTCAGCAGGTCAGAGAAGTTCCCTCCACAACAGTTGCTGATTTGGGAAAACTGCCTCCTGAGACTCTATACTGGAGCCTTGGCTTCAGCTATAAACCCATGGCTTTTTGCTGACAGGTATTGGAACTAGGGTTTGGGCCCCTACAGGCCCGGATGGGGCCGAGGGCTTATCCCAGAGACTCGTGAGTGGGCAGAACTGGTATGTGAGATGGAAGTCAGGGTTGGGGTTCTTGGCCCAGCCCCTTGGCCAGGCGATTCTCCATCAGATAGATTTTTGTCTGGGTTATCAAGCATTCAAGCCATGAAGCCCTGTGGACTCTGCAACCTGCCTTGCCAGGCAAGCAGGTATGATTGAGTGTATCTAGGAAGGGACTGGGTTCTTTCCCTTTACGAACCCTTTCTTTAGATTCCCAGGATGGAAAAGGGACAATTCCAACATCCTAGAAGATTGGCTCCCAAGAAGAGAAAAGGATAAGGGCACAATCTGTCTCATACCTCCCATCACATCCCCACTGAGGTCCAGTTTAACGCAAATACTCTGTATTTTTACTGAACCTGGGATGTTCCCCAAAGCCTTCCATAAGGTATTTAACCATTCTTCACAGGTTCTGCGTTGAACATCACTTTGACCTCTGACCTTTCATTCCTCTCTGAAGAAATACCACTATGTCACAATGGAAACTGTTGCTAATAAGTTGTGATTTCCCAAAGCGTTACAGTTTATAAACGCTGTCTTAGGTGACTCGCCTCCCTTCAGCCTCCACGCTTTCCTGGGTTCCCTTGAAAGACTTACTCTATCCTCCTCCACCTGGCTGCCTGCCAGGGGGAAGAGAAGCAGGGAAGGAAAGAAACAGAAAGAGAAGGCCTTAGCCCTCGTCCAGGCTCCCCAGCTGCTTCCCTGCCAGGGCCCTTTTGGCCAGAAGCGCCACTCCAAAGCACTGGGGAATTCACTCCACTAGTCTGTGGGCCCCTTTGGAGCCCCCACAGCTCCCCGGCAGCTCTGTACTCCATGGGAATGACACGTCCTCTCATCCTCCATTAAAGCCACCAGAAGGTGAGCCTAGGAAAGTCTCACTGCCACGGGACAGGGCCGAGAGACCAGGTGGGCCAGGAGAAATCTTATACCTTCCCTCTCTGGCCCAGGGAGTGGAGAAGGGATAGAATTACCAGATGGGGTTTGGAACAGATATATTTGCCTCAATCAGGGCAGCTGCTGTCATTTTGAAATACTGTGGCCACCAAACGACACCACATACAACATAGATGAGACATATCCACAAAGTAATGATGCTATTTTTTTCTTTGTTTCAACAAATAGACCAGAACGTTCGTCTCCTTAATTCTCACAACCAGTATCTTTATTCCTATCTAACAAATGAGAAAAAAAATCCAAGTTATTGACGGCAAAGGTGCCTGCTTTGGTGTCCTTTGTCGTGGGCATGCTCTCCCAGGTAGACTCTAGAGGCCTGCAGGACACAGGGTCACACCCTACACTTTGGCCTCAGCCTGATCATCCAGACTTGTATGTCAGACTCGGCTCCAAAGAGGCTTTTGGTAATTTCCAAATATCAAATTCACCCTTCAAAGGACAAAGATTTGTTAGTAGGGAGGATTTTCAAAAGAATATGCTGAAAGCAACTGCAAAAGAGGGGGTACTGCAAAACCTTTCTGAGTCTGAGCATAGCCGCAGCATTCAGATAAGCATTTAGTCTCCTCAAGGAAAAAACAAGGAAGGGGATGACAGTGATAAGGATGAATAAGTTCTGCTGTGTTTGTATTAAGATAGAGAAGAAAAAAACAAGTCTCCCAATTTTACCCTCACCTTGAATAATAAGACAGGCAGAAGCAGAAATAGGTAGTGGAAATGCACTCAGCGTTTTGGATAGGAAAATTCAAATGCCTTTCAGACAATACATGACTGCTATTTCACCCCATTCCCTTTGATGAAAAAGTGAAGCTGACTTCCACCATCAAGAATCAGCGGAACAGACAAATTCTTGGGATAACATTTTGTTTGATCCTAATCTACAACATCTGTAACATCAAGGGGAAAAAAAAAAGCACCCAGACCCTTAATCTATGCCTCCCACATTCCCACCAACTGAACAAGCCCCCTCCTAATATAAGCACATAGGAAAACATGCCTTGGGAATTTGAACAAACTGTGAAGGCAACCTAATGAATAGACAGACATCAAAATAGGAAAAGAAAAAAGCACTCCTTTTTTTATATTTTTTTATTATACTTTAAGTTCTAGGGTACTTGTGCACAACGAAAAAGCACTCCTTTTTTAACCAGGTTTTATTTAGAAGAAAACAAAAAAGAAACTCAAAGTCAAGCAGTTCCTAGTTAACCACGGTTAAATATGTGGCATTTATTTGTCCCTCATTAAAAAGAAAAAGCATCCTAAGAATTCCAAACTCACCAATTTAACACTCTCTGGGACTGGAAAAATACATTCCCAAGATAGTTTTCCTAAAAATTTCCCGTAGAGGGCAGTAGAGAGGTATGATTGAGGCTAGCTTGGGAATCACAGTCATTTCTGGTAAAAGTTCTTTGATGTGAGGAATGTCCCAGTCTGGTACAGTTGGCAAAAGTTCACTCTGGGGAATTTTGTGTGTGTGTGTGTGTGTGTGTGTGTGTGTGTGTGTGTGTTTGTGTGTGTGTGTGTGTGTGTGTGTGTGTGTCTTGGGAAGGGGTGGTTGAGGAAGAAGAGTGCTAGTCTGGTATTCCTTAACTCCAAAAAGGAAATACTGCCCTTGATTTATTTTCACAAGTTATCTGAGAAACAAATAGCAGCCTTGGAAAAGTTCTAGGTCTTGTTTTTGTTTTGTTTTTTCATTAAAAGGGGGCCCAGCTGATGAAAACAAGTTATGAAATGACCTATGTTTGTGTAACTGGCTGGATTGCGTAATGCTCAGGCCCTGAAACCGTAATAGTCAAGCAGCCAGGCAGGGCATATATCTGGGAGATGTTTTCCTAGGAAAGTTAGGAGAGAAAAAACAACAGCAAAAAGAAAAATCTAAGAAGGGGAGGTGTGTGCAACGGTTACTGACAAAACAAAATCACCAATGACCAACCTTTGAGATTAAAACTATAACTGGAACAGGAAATATTTTTCATGCCTCAAGTTCCTGCCATATATAAGAACAGAGGCTGTAACAAAGACTAGTCTGCTCCCCCCACCCCCAAAGTCACTGGAGCTCATGGCCATGTATTAAGATCCAGCTTCATGAAGCTAGAGAGGACGGGAAAGCTCTGGGTTGAAGAACTGGCAACAAACTAATCAGGAATATTGGACCCCCAAAAGAGAGAGCTGAAAAAAATAAAATTCACTTCCCCAAAGAAAAAACCAGAGAACTGTCTCATATGGATCGGTCCACTGAGATGCCATAAAAGAGAAAGGCCCATCCACTAACTGCCAGGAAAGTCTTCCAGTACAGGAAGCTGAGAGAAATAAAGGGATTACAGGTTTTATCTGGTATGTAGTAAAGTTACCTTGAGCCCAAGATCGGGCAAGGTCATAGCATAGACTTGTGGAGGAACAAAAGCCTCTGAGGTCAGTCCTTAGGACCACAGAACAATTTTGTTCACAGTTGGAGCAATGACAGAAAAATCCACCAGTTCCTCCTCGTCCCCCACCCAACCACCACCACACCAAGGAGCGGACAGGCCAAGAAACTTGTCTCAAGTGGCATTACCTTGCCAATCCCTCCGGTTTGAAAGGCGCCTCACACACTGCCGGGCCGAATGGGCAGGCGTCTATGCGAAACCCCGTGCACTGGTTATTGCTAATTGCAAAACACTCATGTGTTACAGCATGCTAGGAATTAGCCAACAGCTGCTTTTTGCTTCGGTAATGAGGCCCTATTACACTCTGCTGGACTGAGTTCTCTTCCTTCTTCCTAGCACTGGTTTCCTGTCTGATTTTCTTCCAAAACCGGGAATTGCCTCCGCTCACATCCTGGGCTCAAAGCCCTAGTGACACAGATTATTCAGTTGGGGCACTGATGTCCGGTCTGACTTCCCTCCAGGCCCCAGGGTCTATGCTAAACCAGGCAGTGAGATTGTAATACTCCAATGATCACATTGGGGAATCACATTGTGATCCAAAGACACATTAGGGAAAAGAACAGAGAAGAAATCAAAAGATCCCTTCCTGATTTCAGGGAGGAGGAGACAGACAGGCGTTTGGGGTTCGTTGAACGGGAGACGGAGGGAGTGGGTACAGACTTCAACCTATTCCCTCATGATGTTTACATTCAACACAAACCACTAGCGGGGCTGGGAAGCAAACATAATCAACAACTTTTCGGATATTAAACTCATCACCTTGGTGCTCATTACGAAGGGTGCATTGACTGCACCCTCAATGAACAGACTAGGCTGTCTCTACTGTGGGTGCTTATAGGAGCACCATGGGAGGCAGAGGGAAGGCAGAAAAGCCATTTTGGGGACTCACCAGGTATAGGGAATCACTTTGGGACAAGGGACCCCCCATCAGATCCAAAAGAGAGCCACGTTCCAAAATTCTTTCCAGCTGAGTCCACCCCTCCCTGGAAGCCCACCCCAGCCCCTTCTAGAGGCCAAGGCCACCGCCTTATGGAGCATCCCTTGCTGCAGCCAACTATGCTAGACTCCACAGATGCTGACCACGGTGGGCTTCATGTTGTATTGGGCCTGCGTTAACCCAGCTCTCTCTCGAGACAGAGCGGGTGGGGGAGCTGCAGCAGAGGGCAGGCACGCCATCAGCACCCCCCCCCCAACAGCACCTTCCTGGTATTTATAAACACAAAGATCACACGCACAATCCCTCCAGTGCAAACCAGTCCGGCTGCTTTAGAAACAAGTTGTTTTCTGCTTCCAGAACCACCCAGGAGCCTGCGTGATGTCTCTTCCCCCACCCGACCCCCTCTTCTCTCTGCCGGTCTCCTTGCTCCAGGTACCCCCAGACCCTCAAGGTGCTCCTTCGTTCCTGGGGGGCAGTGCAGCCTCCTGTCCGTGATCCTTACAGAAGACGGGTCGGCGGGGGGGGGGGGCAGGCAGGCAGGCAGGGGGCACACAGGCGGCATGAGCCAACCAAGGCTGGCTTCTTCCTTCCTGACCTTCGCACCTGATTCCCACAGCGGCAGCCCTCGCCCTCGCTCCAGATTACTTGAAGGAGTCCAACCATGTTTCTGGGTCCCCAACCCCTTTCAGAAAGGAGCTAAGACTGATGGAGAACGGGGAGGAGAGAAAGAGGGCTTTCCTGAAGGAATAGGGTCCCAGGATGTCGAGAGGTGCCAGTGGGTGCAAAGATTTTCTTGTCTGTCCACCACCCAGAGAGAAGACGCGGGGCAGGGGTGGGGGGGGGGCAGACACGGGGGAGGGGGAGTAGTTCTTGGAAGGAGGTAACAGGCTCCTGGTAGGGGGCCTACAATTCCAGGAGTTTATCTGGGTAAAATATAATGTGAGAGGAAAAGGGCATGTTGTCTCTTCAAGCCCACTCCCCAATCCCCTAGTTTAAAAGGGGGTGGGGGGGAAGGGGAGGACGAAAATCCAGAACTTACAACGGTGGCCCGTAGGTATTTTCTCGCCAAGAAAAAGAAAAGAAAGCAAAAGAGGCAGTGGCGGCGAGAAGAGGGCAGGGGTCCGCCCGCGCCGCCAGGTGCACCGGGGCCCGCACCTACCTGCTGGCCGCCGCCGCCGCTGGAGTAGGACTCGGCGTGCGCAGGAGAGCCGCTGCTGCCCCGGGACGAGGTGTCAAAGTTCCCGGGATAATCCTGGTACATGATCCGCGGTGGGGGCCGGAGAGGAAACAGGGTGTTTTTCTTCCCCCGCCCTCGCCGCGGCCGCGCACCGGCTGCTGCGCGCTCGTTCGTCCGCCGGCCGCGCCGCGGGCTCTGGGCTTCGCTCCTGGGTTTCTCCCCCACCGCGGCGGGCGAGGACAGGGAGGCGGCGACACCTCAGGAACAGCGTCCCCCGAGCGTCCCTTACAGCACTTCTTTCCGGCTCTGCGAGCGCCGCGGGACCAGTTGTCCACCCGATCCCTCCCTCTAAAAAGTCGGCGCGTCTCTCGGTCCCTCCCCTGCGCGCGCCCTCCCGCCCCCGCGCGCAGCCGGAGCTCAGCGGGGACCCACGGCCCAATCAAAAATTGGAAATTAAAAAAAAGATTAGGAGCCCAGCGAGCCTGGCCTGCCAGCCCCGGGGACCCCCGATTTCAGACAGGGCCAAAAAGGCGGAAAGAAAAGCTGTCCGCTGGGAGAACTTCTGTTTTTTCCTTTTAGAAAAGGAGCCGGAGAATAAACTTCCCGTGGCCGACTCGCCGCCGGAGTTTCGGGGCGGTTCGGATACTTGACTAGGAGAAGGCGGCGTGCGCCCGTCCCGCGGCCCCGAGCGCGCCAGGGGGGACAGCGGCTTGTGGGGCTCAAGTAGAGCTGGCGCTGAGAGGGACGCGGCCCCGCTCCCCGCTCCGGCGCCCAGACCTGCACCCCTTCCCCGGAGCCCGCTCCCGGACGGGCCCGCCTCGCCCGGCCGCGCCTCTCCCTCTCTCTCTCTCTCTCTCCCTCTTTCTGTCCCCGCCGAGCGCCGCTCGTTCGCTCGCTCGCTGGTTCGCTCGGAGCCCTAGCGCTCTGCCCGAGATGAGTCACTACAATGGCACGAGTTCAACTCACACTCTTTATTCTCCAGCCCTGTACCATGTGGATTCACTCACGTCAACCCCAGACTCCACCTTGCAGGGAGGAGCGCACGAGGAGGCGGGGGGAGGAGGCCGCGGAGGAGGAAGAGGCGCGGGAGGGGAGGAGGCGGGCGCAGCTCTCCCCTCCCAGCCCCGGCTCCCGGCCGCGCTGACGCCAACCGCGCACCCCGCGCGAGGAAGCCAGGCGGTGGCCCGGGCGGGAGCGGGCGGCACGCACGGTTCGGGGGCGCCGAGGCAGCCCCGGCCCTCCCCAGTCCCCCGCTCACCCCCCGGGCCCAGCGCCCTTGGTCTGTTCCATTGGCGCACGTTGCCAAAGATGGTCATTTGCGTTAGAGGACGCGAGTGCGGGTTTCCTCGCTTTCGGGTGACGTGGAGGGAGAGGGATTCCCTCGCCCGCTCCCGAGTGCGCTGCGGCCTCTCCCCCGCCCTGGGAAGGGGCTCGGGGCGGGGCCCCGAGAGCGGCCGCGCGGGTCTCAGCTCCGGATTTTAGAAAATAATCACAGCCCTGACGGCGAGACGGGCGGTTCGGTGCGGCGCCACCGGGAGGCCGGGAGCCGGGCGCGCAGAGCCGCTCGCAGGGAGGGCGCGGCTGCGCGCGGTCGTAGGCGCCCTCCGCGGCGCCGCCGAGTGCAGCGGGCGCGCAGGGTGCCCGCGCCGCCCTGCGGCCGGGTCTTGGCGGGGCACGGCGCCGGGCGGGGCTGGCCTGCCTATTTTTCCCTCCGTGGCGGTCTGCCTACCGCTTCCCTTTTTGTTTTTTGTTTTTCATGTTTTCGGTCCTACAGTTAATTCGTTAGGAGTAGCCTTGAAGATGAAATTAACCAGTCAAGACATTCCGGCCGCCCTGTACGCCGGGCAATTAGGACGCATCTAATAAGAGTAATCGGGCGTTTATAAGCAAACTCCAGACTGTTACGAATTTAAAAAAAAAATAGCCAGCGAGAGGGTGTGCCCCAACGTTGTCGTCTTCAGCTGTTTTGGAGCGAAGTTCAGGGCGCGGGTTGCCGGACATTTGGGTCCTCCTCCCTCGCTGGGCGGGGCTGGGAGGGGCGCGGCGCAGGGTACAGAGCACAGACCTTGGAGCAGGAACGCCCGGCTACGCTATTTACGAGCTGTGAGATCTTGGACGAATTCCTTAACCTCTCTGGGCCTCAGTTTCCTCCTATAAAGTGAAGGAGTTTGGAGACATGACCTTAGGCCCTTCTCTGCTCTGGAGCTCCAATCCTTCCGCTGAGATGATGGTGTGTGTGAATGGAGAAGTACTGTAGCGGAAGTCAGGGAACTTAGGTTTTGGTCCAGGGTCTGTGTTAGCCTCAGTTTACCCAATTCTTAAGTAGCGCCAGCCATCTGTACCCCACAGGGTCCTTATGAGGACCCAATGTTAAGAGGTGTTGAGAGTCCATTGCTGACAACTCGCTGTGCACCGTCACACAACTTCTGTCCTCAGTTTCCTTATCTGTAAAGTGGGGGTGTTGGTAGCAGAGAAAAATAGAGCCGGGAACGCGAAGCTTTCCTGGGGCTCTATATAAAGCGCTGGCATTTCCGGGACGGCTGGCGGCATCTGGCCGCCCCAAGGGCCCCAAGATACGGTAATCCCAAACAATACTCGGGGTCATTGTTTACAGCTATAAAACACATTCTGTCCTGAACGCTATCCCCAAGGACGCGCGCGCGTGCGCGACGAGGCGAGGCCAGCCAGACTCCTCGCACCTCCGCTGCTGCCCGCTGGACAGAGTCCCCAACTCCGCAGGCCCAGGAGAGGGGTGTGGGGCAGGCGGACGCGCGCGCCGGCCGTGGGTGCTTTGCTTTTTTCTTCCCCCTCCCCATCCCTGCGTCCTGGCCTGCCTGGGTGTTTACGCGCCTCTCCCAGCAGGACTGAGTAAATGCAGTCCTTTGACGCAAAACGAATCAGTCCTTCCCCAGCGGCAGCAGCAAAACTCAGAAAACTGGGGGTGGGGGTAGGGACGGGAGGGGCACAGAAGAAATCGTGACACTTTCCCACTCGTTTCTCAGCCCCTACCCGCGCCACGCGGGCCTCAGGCCGCCCTAGCCAAGTCTTGGGGGCTGCAAAGGGAGGCGCGGCCAAAGCGCCCTGCCTGAGCCCTCCCAGTAGCAACCGCGTGTCGGAGCGGCGCGAACAGACGCACTTTTGGTTTTCCTTTGAGCAGTAGAGGCTGCCCCGCCCTCCCCCACCTGGGCTCGAAAATCCGGGTGCTTCTGGGTCTCTCCCACACAGTCCTTCCAGTAACGCGGGGGGAAAGAGGCGGGGGAAGGGGAGCGGGAGCTTCCTCCGCGGCCTCCGCAGTCCCGGGCGCGCCCAGCCCCGGCCAGGCGCCGCCGGGAGCGCGCGGGCGAGCGCACCCTCGCGCCCTCGCCCGCCCTCGCCCTGCCAGCTCCCCGGTCCTTTCCTTTCTTGTGGGTTCCCGTAAAGCCCAGCAGCCTGGAGACGTCTGCAGAGCATCACGGAATCTGTGCTGATGCAATTCACTAGCCTCCCTTTGGTGCGCCCTGGCCTGCCTCAGAGCTCTTTGATCCCGGCCTTCTCCTACTCCAGAACTCGTGCTGGCTCCCTCTGCCCGCCGGGAGGCCTGCGTTCCGCAGCCCGCTCACCCCCTATCAGTCCTCCCAGCGCCGGACACACAGCGCTGTGCCCTGGTGCTGCTGCGGGACTGACCTCCCCCGGTTGAGCGAGTGCCTCAGCGAACTGTGCCTGCCATACAGAGAATTCAGCCTCCAAGTGCCCTCTCCTTGGGAAATCATTCCAGAATCATCCAGTTAGAAAGGGTCCTCTGGCTCCCTGGAATGCTAAAAATAGAGGTGACCCTTTATTGAGTGCTAAAATCAGAGCCAGGCACCATGCTGAATACAGGGCTTGTTCCGTGAAATTCTCACAGCAAACGCTGGAGGTGGGTATTATTCCCTGGTTGCAGAAGAAGACAGTGAGATTGAATAACTTGTCCAGGGGAACTGGTTAGTGAGTTAGTGATCTGTTAGGAGTGCAGCTGAGATTCTCCGACACCAGGCTCTTCTTTTTCCCCAGGACATGGCATGACCTGCCTCCTGTTGGAATGTCTTTGTCTCTCTCTTACTGGTCTTGGAAGGCATGGTCTTTATCTGGTACATGACTTTATCCTACACTTAGAGGTGCGCCTTAATTCTCCACTGAACAAATAGCCTCAGCGGCATCCCTCAGCTTAGAGAAGAGGCCATGTCAAGTGAGGGAAGGGAAGGGGAAGGGGGAAGCTGGGGTGGGAAGAAAAGGGTAGATGAGCTGGGAAGAAAAGGGTAGGTGAGCTGTCTTCTCATTGCCTCTCTGGGTCTCTGAGACCTCTCTTGCCCTACTTTTGCCGGTCTCCTTGTTTGTCCATCCTGGCCAGTGTTTGGCCCCTGAGAGATGAGGAATCCCAGAATAGCTGCCCCCTCAGAGCTGTGCTGGCCCACACATCTCAGCACGGGATACATGAAGCCCTTTCACACACATCGCCTCATTTGTCCTTACACATGACATCTCTGAAAGGGATATAGACAGCAGAGTGACTCTGGATTGCCAGAAAGGAGGCCGAGGTGCAGAGTGTCACAGCAGCCTACTCAAAATTTTCCAGCTGTAAGTGTCAGAGCCTGAGTTCAAAGCCATCTCACCTGACTTTAAACCCAGCGCTTTGCTGTTTGCCATGCTTCCAGCCTTGTAAGTTCAGGAGCAAACTCCATCTTTTTTTTTTTTTTTTTTTTTTTTTTTTTTTTTTTTTTTTTGGAGACAGTGTCTTCCTCTGTCTCCCAGGCTGGAGTGCAGTGTCGTGATCTCGGCCCACTGCAACCTCTGCCTCCCAAGTTCAAGTGATTCTCCTGCCTTAGCCTCCCAAGTAGCTGGGATTACAGGCGCACGTCACTGCACCCGGCTAATTTTTGTGTTTTTTGTAGAGATGGAGTTTCACCGTGTTGGCCAGGCTGGTCTCAAACTCCTGGCCTCAAGTGATCAGCCCGCCTTGGCCTCCCAAATTGCTGGGTTTACAGGCATGAGCCACTGCGCCCAGCTTACATCTCTTAATGATACACTGTCCTCTATATCCATCATGCCTGAATGAACCTGCCATCATTTCTTTATAGTAAGCCATACTTTTTGATGATGTTGTAACATTTCTGAAAGCCAGATGTATCTTATAATTGATGACTATTGAATATGCAAGTGTTCCCATTTTTGTCCAAAGACCTGTGAATCAGTCATGGGTCCATCAGGAAACAGACTTTAACCCAGATGGTTCAAAGGATGATGCTTTAATGGAGAAATTCCTTATAGAGGTATGGGCAGAGTTAAGAGGGAACTTGAGGCACCTAGAGCCTAGTAACAGCAGGAAATGATGACCATCCCTAGGGTTGAAAAGAGGAGGCAATCATATTATTGGAGCCTAGTGAGCTTGGGACCATGAAAGAGGGGCCATCCAGCAGGTAGAGGAAGGAGCCACTGCCAGAGATAGCCTGCTGAAAGGGAGGGAGGAGTTGGGGTCAAGAAATACCAGACCATCTCTCCTACCTCCTACCTCCTTCTCTGGCCAAATGGCAGGGGGCTGCTGATCAATGCAGTCCACTAAGGTTGGCCTCCCAGGGCACAGAGAATGGCAAAGAAGGGTAGAGAGCGCATCTAGTGGGGCACTCAGCAAATGGGGAATAACCAGTATAGATCCCATTAAGCACATGAGGGATCTAACGAGGGATCGTGTTTCAGAATGAAGGAAATAAGGTAAATCAGTGAGCCTTACACCTCACCTACTGTGGAAGTGAACATTGGAATAGCCTGAACAGCTTTTTCAAACCACATCTCCCCTCTTTACTGATACACGAAGCCACTCACAATGGTACACGAGCCACTGAGGCATGTATTGTATCTCTCAGGTGTGGAGCAGAGAAAAGGCTATACCCACTGATGAACAGGGATCCACACCTGGGGAAGAAGCAAGTATGACTTTCTCTCCTGTGGCTTTACACAACCTCCTTGAAATTCCAAGAGCAACCCTCCCAGCTAAAGTCTTCTCAGATGTGACACATAAGCCTTCACCCAACATGATTCCCATTTCATGAATGGGCTATATGCCAATGGAGAAGAAATGAAGACAAGAAATATCACTCTAGAGGCAATCATAATCATAGTTTTAAAACAACAATCTCTATCTGAGTGGGGTATTACACATCTGTGGGTATGTAAAAGTTCATCCACAGGCTCTGCCCTTAGGATTACAGCATTTTCTTCATTTTACTTTATGTATGTTACCCTCAATTTAATAAAAAACAAGAAGCAAACAACGACAACAAAACCTTTTTATTTCCTTAGAACACATTTAGAGTTACACTGAAGTGTAGGCAAGACTTTTGAGAAAGCATATGCAAATGAGGCCTTTCTGGCCACCCCCACGAGGCCCCTAGGAGACTGAGTGGAATCAGTGCCCTGGGGGGGGGGGGGTGGGAGGGGGCGGGCAGGAAGAGGGTACTTCCCTGCCACCAGTTTTTTGGTTTTTTGTTTTTTTAAAAGCCGGATACATTCCAGAGATAAAGTGACCAGTGCTATTATTCAGAAATATCTTTATGAGTCAGAACAGAAGTCACCCCTGGTAGGAATGTTTGTCAGGTTGGGAGAAGAGAAACAGGACAACTTGCTCCGCTTCTTCTGTGGTTCTAGGATCTGCACAAGCAGAGGCGGCACAGGGTTTGGCTTCCAGTTGGGAAATGAAGCTCCAAGGGCAGCCCTACTATGGTGGGCTGTGTGACCTGGGCCAAGCCCCTTGACATCTCCAGACTCGGCTTCCACATCTGCCACCAAGACGCTGGATTGAATGTTGGGTACGTTGTAAGGCAAGGGAGACACAGAAGTCCTAAAGGAGATAAAGCTTTTCCCCACTGCCCCTCCATCTGGACGAGTCTCTTGCCAAGCATCTTCAAGTCCCACTTTGAAACACGATTCTGCCACCTTCCTGTTCTGAGGATCTGGGAAAGCAAGGGGGAAGGGGCTATTGGGAGTCCCGCTTGCTCCAGGCCCAGACCAGGAGGCTCAGGCAGCTTATCTACTTCTGATGTGGTGGGGGGCCCAGGATGCTGCCAGGGTCTCACAGCCATGGTCTCACAGCCACTATCAGCCTGTCCTCAAGGGTATAAGAGAAGCTGGAAGCCTAGATGGGCACTGCCCTCAGGCAACTTCCAATCCAGCCAAGAAGAATAAAGAGTAACACACAAAATATTGGGGGCATGAGGCAATAACTGTGGGTACACCTATAAAAACCTCTAATTGGGCTTACCTGGTACCAGACAGTATTTTAATTGGATCATATATAGTGCATTAACTCAGTTAATATTCGCAACACCCCTATGAGGTAGCTACAATTATTATCCCCATTCAATGATGGGGAAAACTGACATCAGAAGAGGTCAACTTGCCCAAATTTCCAGAGCTGAAAAGCAACAGAGCTGAGATTTCACTGCAGGTATTCTGGCCCCAGAGTCTTGGTACAAATAGCGTTAATGAACAAGTCTTCTTCTGGTAAGAGCACCCCGATTTTCCTTTGGAGAACCTCCACTTCCTCATTTCATGTGCCATGGGTGACCCTACCCTTGAGCTCTTGGGGTGAACACATGGACACGCGATCCAGTCCTGACCAAACAGAATATCTCACTTCCCTGGCTACAGTTAGTGATAGGTTCAGGATTGTAGCAATGACCCAAGACTGGCTTCTGAGAGTCAGTCACATTTGAGACTGTGGCTCAAACTCTTAAGAGAAGCACTCATTTTTCAACTGAGACACTACAGTCTTTACTACTCCTTGAAGACGGACTACCAGGAAGAAAGCCAACCTAGAGGGCTGCAAAGCTGAGCAGTGGAGAACAGCAAGTTCCTGATGACATTGTTTGATGGCCTAAACCCCACTATACTTCCACTGCTTATCTCCCTGGACTTTCCTGTTACACAGAAATTATCCCTTTTGTGTTGAAGCCAATTTGAATTGGATATCTGTCACTTATAACCAGAAAGGTCCAAATGTACTAGTGAACACAGAGCACATACTGTGAGCACCTACTCTTTTTCTTCTTTCTTTTTTTTTTTTTTTCCCGAGACAGAGTCTTTCTCTGTCACCCAGGCTGGAGTGCAGTGATGCAATCTCGGCTCACTGCAACCTCTGCCTCCCGGGTTCAAGTGATTCTCCTGCCTCAGCCTCCCGAGTAGCTGGGATTACAGACACGTGCCACCACGCCCGGCTAATTTTTGTATTCTTAGTAGAGACGGGGTTTCACCATGTTGGCCAGGCTGGTCTCGAACTCCTGACCTTGTGATCCGCCCACCTCGGCCTCCTAAAGTGCTGGGATTACAGGTGTGAGCCACCGCGCCCGGCCTGAGCACCTATGCTTTTCAAGACATTTCCAGAAAAACAAATGCAGGTAAGAAAGGATCAGTCTTCAAAGAACTTGGAAGCTGGTGAGGGATTACAAAGATTCTCAAATAACTTTAAAACAAGTCAGAACACAATTGACAGCACAAGGCAGCTACCCGGGTTCTCTGGTTAATGCAAAGGGTGAGAATTTTCTATATTGGATGGAACACATCAGAAAAGTTCTCACGAAGGTGGTAGCAGTGAAATTGGCCTCAGAAGTCTGATAGGATGTTGGCAGGTGAAGGCAGGGAAGCTACAGGGCAGACAGAATGAGGAAGGGCCCAGGTTCAGGGAAGTGTGGGCATGCAGGGGCAAGTGTAAATTGATAGGATTGCCTGGGACCAGAGGAAAGGTCTAAAACGTACAGTCTGAGGCTGGGGCGGGGTGGGGAAAGGATGGTTCTGAGGTATCTGAAGTATCTCCAAATATCTGAAGATATTCCCCATGGAAAAGAAACTAGGCTTATTTGGAGTGACCCCAGAGGACAAGGCTACGACTAAAAATGGACGCTCGCAAATGGAGGAAGTAGACCTGACCCCTGACTAAGGAAGATGGTGCTACCTGTTTGGGGCAAATGTTCAAAAAGAGGCAGTGTCTGTATGGTGGATGCTGTTAAAAGGGACTCAGAAACCAAATGAGAGTCTGAATTAGCTGAGTTTAACATTCTGTGAGTTTTGTGCCAGACTTGGGACTACTGCAGAAGACCCTGGGAGAGTTGGGATTGAATTCCAAAGGCAGTGCTGATGGACACTGACTTGAGGAGCCAGGAAAGAAGGCAGGAACAGTGGTGGGGATCACAGCCTCACTTGTATCTGTGCACTTCTATAAATTCACAGACTGGGAATTTTTAATATGAACTGGATATTAGATGATGCCCAGGAATTGTTTTTAATTCTGTTAGGTGGGATAATACCATTCATTGTGCTGTGTAAGATAATGTCCATATTGTTTAGAGATGCATACTGAAGAATATAGGATGAAATGACATAATGTTTGGATTTTTTATTTTAAATATTTCAGCAAAATGTGGGGACAAATTTTATATACATTATTTTTTCACACATATGTGATATTCATATATACACAAATGTATATATTACACACATGTATATGTACATACATATATGGGTGTATATCTATGTGGGTATGTGTATATGCTACATGCATGTGCATAGCTGGTTAGCAAATAGAATAGTTAACAAAATAAGCCAGACACAAGATAATACATATTGTTCCATTATATATATATATATTTTTTGAGACGGAGTCTAGCTCTGTCACCCAGCTGGAGTGCAGTGGCACGATCTTGGCTCACTGCGACCTCCACCTCCCGGATTCACAAGCGATTCTCCTGCCTCAGCCTCCCAAGTAGCTGGGATTACAGGCCCCTGCCACCATGTCTGGCTAATTTTTGTATTTTTAGTAGAGACAGAGTTTCACTGTGTTGGCCAGGCTGGTCTCAAACTCCTGACCTCGTGATCCGCCCGCCTCGGCCTCCCAAAGTGCTGGAATTACAAGCATGAGCCACGTGCCTGGCCTATATACATTTTTTTAAGGCAAATGAATCTATGATGGTAGAAGTCAGGGCATGGTTGGCCTTGTAGTGTCAGGGGAAGGCAGAGACGAGAGGGGTCCAAGGGCCTCTGGTGCTGGCTGAGTGCTGTTTCTTGGCTGAGTAATGTGTGCACAGGCCTGCTGGCTCTGTGCAAACTCATTGAGCTGTGCACATGATTTGTGTACCTTATGTATGTTTTAGACTTCAATAAATTCACTCCAAAATACCACCCCCTACACACAAACACACAGACACACACACACACACACACACACACACACACACACGGGGAGAGATCTGAAGTAAGTAGGATTCCTCCATTGATCATTTCTTGAGAAGCGGGGAGAAGACATGCTCTGGGCTATGCTTTAAGCAAGAGTTTTCCAAACAAATTTGCTACTTTCCAGAGTGAGATGTTTTTTACCCATGACCCATGGGGCATATGTCATGGGCTGCAGCCTGAAGTTGAAAAGTCTGGTTTTAAGCTGATCTCTCTGGTGGCAGGGTAAAGAATGGAAGGCAACAGGAAGAGCCCAGAGAGGAGGCTGGCAGCTTGTGTCTTCTGCCATGGTTCAGGAGAGAGGTAGGGAGACTCTGTAGCAGGGCCAGGTGACAGGAAGGCAAGTATGCTTCAGAGAAAGAGTCCAACTTCATTGTGTGGGCAGGCCCTGCCACTCCAACTGCCTGGGGTATGCTCAGAGGGACAGGGGAGACCTGCACAGACTCAGCCAGACACCCCAAGGACAACACATGCAGAGTGGGACCAGGTGCTGCCAGAATCCCCATGAGTGTCCCCCTGGGTGTCAGCACACCCACCCCGCACCCCATGGATCAGCTGCTGTGGGTCACTGAGCACGTGCGCTGCTGCCTGGGGCCCACACTCCCCACGCCCCTAAAGACACACAGAGCCTGGGGAGTGGTGGCTCTGTTATCTGCGCCAAGGAGCAGATCATGCGATTTCCTGCTCAGGACACATGAGAGGAGAGGGAATATTCCTGGAAAGACAGAAGCAAGGGAGGAATGAAGAAAGGGAGGGAAGGTGGAAGGGCCTCTACTGGTTTTGCTTTTGAGGCAACTATGATGTTTCCAGAAACAGCCTTACGTTTGTAGGCAAAAAATGGGGGTTTGATTCCTGGCTCTGCCAGTTGGAGCTTCGGTAACCTTGACAAAGTCACTTCATCTCTATATACCCAGTTCATCTGGAGCAAAGAATGTTGATTGTGTCCTTAGCACACAGCAGAAAGGGCCATGAGCTTAGGCCACAGAGGCCTGGGTTCAAATCTTGGTTTTGCTACCTGATAGCCAGGGGACCCTGGGTAGGTACTGAACCCCTCTGCGCCTCACTTTCCTTCCTTGTGATGTGGTGATGATAATAACACCAAGATTTCCAGGCCACGGTGAGAATTACACATGTATGTATTTATCTAACTATCCACCCACCGTCTGTTTATTTATACTCTGCCTTATTCCCAAAAGGATTTCTCTAGCTATAGGAAGATTCACTGAAACAGCCCGGAAGGGGCATGGCACATGGGTGATGCCCACAGTGTTACATTCCTTTCTCTTGCCATCTCACAGGGTTGTGGTGAGGCTCCAGTGGGATAATGTTTCTGAAAATGTCTCACAAAGTGGGAAATTTCATACACATGCAAGTGGGGAAGAAAGGAAGGGTCTGGGGAAGCTGAGGCAGGAAAGTGTGTCCAGCAGCTCACAGAAAAAAGAGTTTGGGCTGCTGAAGCTCTGAGGTCTTCCACCTACCAGCTGGGGGCCCCTGTGCTGTGGCATCCGGAATAAAGCAGATGTGGGAGAAGCTGCGTCTACAGGATCCTGTAATGTCAGAACTAGAAGGAACCTGAGAGTGTATTTGGTGCAACCCCCCACCATTATACAAATGTAGGAACTGTGGTTCAGAGAGGGAAACAGGCTTGCCTCACATCACCCAGGGCACCAGAGGCAGAGCTGGGCCAAGACCCCCCATTTCCTGATGCCAGGCGCAGGGTGCCATTTCCACTGCCCCATGCACCTGGGAGCCCAAGGCACCTCCCTCACTCTGGCCTGGGGCACCTGGAAGCAGGTCTGCAGGAACTTCACTTCCCAGGAGGAATTCTGGGAGCTTACAGCAGAAAGGCTCAGTCCGCTCACCTGTAAGTGTGCCTGGGGCCCTACCCTGTTGACATGCCCAGGGGCTCCTGAGTAGTGACGTTAGCCAATGAATAGAACCCGCAGCCAAGACCAAACACAGAGCCTTATTGTTAGGGACACTGATTACTGCACTGGGTTGGGCATTTATTTATTATCACCTCTTTCTTTTCATTAACAGAAAGCAAACATTCCCCACCCCAGTAGCTAGAAGGCGACTTACCTGCACAAGAAGACAGGTGATGTCTCTCAAGGCTGGGTTAGAAGCAGATCCGACCTACTTACACAGTCCTTCCATCAGATCCAACGCAGGCGAGGGGAGGAGAGATTCAAGTCACACCTAGCGAGAGCACCCTCAGGATGCAGAGGCTGTTACTGAACAATGTCGAAAGCTGTGGTGTGGGGTCAGGAGCCAGACAGATCTGGCCCTGCTCCGCGCTTTGCTTTCTCCCTGAGCCTCGGTGTCTTCACCTGTAAGATTTTAGAGGTTAAAAGGATTAAATAATATATATGTGTCAGCAGCTAGCATGGTATCTGGTACAGGGCACTCAGTAAACAGCTGTATCTCAGGGCACAGCGAACCTTGTTTCTGCAGATGAAACTGTTGGGTAACAGACACTCCATAAAGGTTGATCCTCTGAGGCTGAGTGTCCTCTTCTAGGAGTCTTAAAGACAGAAAATGATAGGAGAGGGTAATAGCCCACATGTCATCTCACGCCGGGCAAGGGGAGAAACGTGGTAGCCTTTTCAAGACACTCCATTCTCCTAGTTCAGCTTTCCTGTCAACGTTTCCGTCTCTCTCAGAGCTCGCAGCCCCACCGATTCCATCAGTGAGTGATCTTCAGTCTCTCTCATTCTTCCATTAGGACAAATCATTCAGATCCTTCTTTCTCCCCACTAGAAGCACCTTTCATTTGGGAGTCCAGGTATTCTTCTTGCTCCCACTTCATAAGCTTCAACTCCTTTGAGATTGTGTGTGTGTGTGTGTGTGTGTGTGTGTGTGTGTGTGTGTGTGTGTGTTTCTGCCCCCCACAGCCAAGGTAGAAGTTAATTGAGACCTTCAAATAAAGCTTCCAGAAGACCTGATTCAGAGACAGCATTACCTAACTAGGATGGCTGAGCAGTGCTGAGTCTGAAGTTGAGACAAGGTCTGGATCTCCAGGGGACAGAGCAACAGAAATACTCCTTACTTCCCTGGCTTCCTCCCACAGGGGCCCTCAGCTTCCTGTAGTGCCAGGTAGGAGCTAGAGAGGCCCAGGGCCCCTAGGCGGAGGCCATCGCCCACAGCCTCACCCTGGCCGTCTGTGGCTTGGGGGAGGGGCCTCTAATTTTCCAGATTATTTGTTACCTCCAGCAAAATGCTTAACAACAGCGCTAGGGATGGGCATCCGAGCACATGAACGATTAGGTTTGACCTAAACAGATTGTGAAAGCTGGAAAAGACCCCGAGGCATCACTGAAAGCATTTCCCCAAAGAGTGAGGAAGTTTTGCAAGGTGATAGAAGATGGTAGTGGATAAAAGCACTGTATTTTCAAATAAGTTTGGAAAATATTGGGGTTAAGTGGATTTCTTTACTTAGGACTTCTCAGAGCCTTTAATGTACCAGTGCAAATTGTGAATCTCCAGGATGCATTTCTCAAAAGCATCCCATGAAACGGTGATTTGGCCACTCTCTAGTGTTACGGCGAGGAAACAGGCACAAAGTGCTAGGGACAGGGCCACCAGGGAGACCGGGGTCTCTGCATTTTCCCTGGTATCAAAACTAAGCCCATTCATCCTTTTTCTCATTTTCTTTTTGCCTTGTAATCAGGGGCAGAGGTGGTGGGATTGGAGGGTTTATTTATTTAGATGTATGTACTCTGAAGACCAGAACTAAGGCCAGTGGGTAAAAGTTCCTGTTGAGCAAAATTTCAGCTCCACCCAAGTAAGAACTTTAAAATAATTAGACCTGTTTGGACATAGATGGAGCCAACTCATGCAGTAGTGAGCCGCCCATCACTAGAGGAGTCTAAGCCACAACCTACCAACCACTCAGTGGTATAGCAGGTTGAATGGTGGTCTCCCAAACAGATAGGTCTGTGTCCAGATCCCGGGAACTTGTGAATGTGAGCTTATTTGGAAAAAGGGTCTTTGCAGATGTAAGGAAATTAAGAATCTTGAGAGGAGGAGATCATCTTGGATTCTTGGATTATCTGGGCAGACCCTAAATTCAACAGGAAGTATCCTTATAAGAGTGGGGTAGAGGGAGATGACGCACACAGAGAAGGCCTCACAAAGACAGAGCAGAGACAGATGCAGGGACAAGCTAAAGAATGCTGACAGCTCCAGAAGCTGGAAGTGATGAGGAATGGATCTCCCTAGGGCCTCCAGAGGGAGCGAGGCCCTGCCGACACCTTGATTTCCGACTTCTGGCCTCCAGAACTGTGAAAGAGGAAGAGTCTGTTATTTTAAACCACCAAGTTTGTGGTCATCTGTTATAGCAGCCACAGGAAACCAAGAGAGGTAGGGGTGCTGAGGAGGAAGGCGGCGAAGGAGTCTGCACTGAGTGATCCCAGGGCCTCTTCTGACCCCCTGCCCACTGGTCGTCACCCCCAATGATACCTTTGATTCGGTGATGAGATAACTGTGGTAGGAGTCCCCATCTGTCCTGGGAAGGGGGAAAGCAAATGGACTCAGCTTCAAGGCAGAACTTGAGCTGCTGCTTCCGCACCTCTGCCAGAGCCACCAGCAAAGGTGCCTACTTTGGCCTCTTTAGAAGATAGTCCCTTAAAGTCAAAGAACCTACAACCAGCTTCTAGCCCCCAGGGTGTCAGACCATCTCCACTAAGTGGTCAGTGGGCTGCCAGGCAGGTGCCAGTCAAGACTGGCTGAGAAGCTACGAGTTGGGCTATGAGACCAGCTTCAGTCAGTGTCAGTCAGCACAGGGAGGCTGAGCAGCTCAGGCACCGGCTGCAGCTACAGAGGCCTTGCTGGGTCTGTTTTGTGTCCTGGGGTCCCCTGCCTCAGGGACAGAAATCAGCCCAGTGACCCTCCCCCTGCCATAGGCACACACAAGGGAGGAAAGCTGGCACCCATCCTCCACCCCATGTGCAGCCTGTTCCCTTCCTCTGCTACACGCGTGCACTCTTACACGCACTCAGGAGCTCTGTTGCAACAGCCTCTGTGCCCGGAGACAAGCGATAACACGCCCTCCTGCCCGTCTCTTCTTGCCTTTAGTGCCTGGCAAATTAAGACCAAACCCAAGTTGCAGGGCAAAAGAGGATCAATTACCAGGTAAAGGAGGAGGCTGCGGTTTGAATGTCTCAGCAGCATTTTGGGGAGACCTGGGGACAGGATAGAGAGGGGCTGAGGCCAGTGCTCCCTTCAACACTGCCAGTTGTCCAGATGCCTGCAACCATTGGTAAAAGCAAGTCTCAGTTGCTTTGTCCCTAAAGCCAGGAGCCCAGTTGGTTGTGTCAATCAGGGCTGGCCACTCCCTTCCTCTTTGGGGAGCAGAATGAGCTTTGCCCACCTGGTAGAGCGGTGCTGGGTGTCCTGGGCAGGAGTCCCAGCCCTGGCACACCTGTGTGTGCAGTCTGACTGGCTTACCTAGAGCCCAGCAGCCCTCAGTGTCCTCCCTCCTTCCCTCCCTCTCAGGGTGGGGAGGGTTCCCACCTGCCCAGCTTCAGTCCGGGCAGACCTATGCTTCCCCCCACACCCTCAGAGACCCAGGCATCCACCTTCAGAGGTGGCCTCTCTTTACCTGTTGGTTCCCCCTTTCCAAATTAACCCCAAACCCCAATACCACTCCCCAAACCTGAGTCTAGGGGGAAGGGAACGTGGCATTCTCCCCTTTCTAGGTCAGAAATGTTTTGTAACCAAGCCCTCGGGCTCTGCAAATGTTTGCTTGCAGGTTGCTTTGCTCAGCTGGGGCAGGGCTGGGCTGAAGCCCCCATGTCCTCAACTGCCTTCTCCCCCTCCCTTCACCACCCTAATTTCAGGCTCAACTGTGCGCGTTTAGGGCTTCATTAAACTCTTGTCTTGCTTTCAGAAGAGACACTTTCTGCCCCGGGGAGTTGCTACCATGCTTTGTGGAGAGGGCAGGTCTGAACAGGCTCCAGGTGAGGGCCTGTTGGGAGGGAGAAGGAACATCCTTGCTGGAAGCTGCCTAGAGGTGGCCAAGGGGGAGCTAGCAGGGCGGGAGGCTCAGAGGGTGCCCACCTTGGTGAGGGTCCCCCCAGGCACAGAGGGTCTCCCTATCTCCACCACCACCGCTGCGTGCCTCGTTCAATGATCGCAGGTCGCGGTGTCCAGGTCACCCTGTTCCCAGTGCCTGCCCCGCCCTGCCCCGCCCCACCCTGCCCAGCCAGCGGGCAGGAGCCTCCCGCACCTCCCAACTACTGCTGGCCGCACCCTGCCCTCACCGTCAGGAGGGCCAGGCCTCCCACCCCAAGGGACCTCGCCCACTCTGCCCTCACCTCGCACGTGGGGCCAGGCCCCCCCTCTCCAAGAGACCTTGCCCACCTCCTGGGGCCCTCGAGAGGAGGAAAAGGATCCAGAAAGTGGGCTCTGTGATCCAGACCCTCAAGGCAGGCACGTGGTGACCACACTCCCAACCACTAGGACGGACCTGCCTTGTACTGGTCCCAGGAAGGACTCCATGGTGTGAAACTTTCTAGAGAAGCATGTCTCAAAGGGCCTGCTGGCTTCGAGGCCTGGGTTTGCCCCTTACTACCTGTGTGTCCTCCAGCAGATTACTGCATCTTTCTGAGCCTCAGTCTCCCTGTCCGTAAATTGAGGGTACTATACCTGTTCCCCGAGGTGTCCAGGGGAATGGAAAGACATAACGTAGGAGAGAAAGCCTGTTGCTCACTTAGGTAAAAGGCTACACAGACATGAGATATTACTTCTATCAAGGCTGGGCAGGCTGTGAGGAAAACTGCAATAGAGCTTTTAGCATTGTCCCCAAAAGAAAATGCTATGTGCACCGCCCCCATTTCATTCTGTAAGTGCTGTGTTCCCTGCATGCTCTCTCCCTGGCCAAGAAAAGCTCATCTTGCCACCCCCTGCATATCTTTCCTTGGGCTTCACAAGCCCCCTCAGGATTACTTCATGGGTATTCTCCATTGCTGTTTTTACCAACAGGGAAACTGAGGCAAGGAGCAGGAAGGCCCTTGTGCAGATCACACAGTATGTCTGTGAGATGGCCAGGAGCCCGAGCCGGGGCTCCCGACACCCTGCTGGATCTTCAAGGTCCTGCCACTGTCTCTGGGATGAATCTGCTTTCTAACATTCTTTAAGCTTATGCAGGGGCAATCATGAAAAACAGACAGTGTTCTGAAGAGTGTGGCTCTAAGTTAAGGGACTTGGGACTGTCAGAGCTGGCAGGGACCTCAGAGGTCTCCTAGGTTAACCCCTTGGAGCACTGGGCCTGGCAGAAGGGGAGTAGCTGTCCCATCACACGGCTCTGGTCTCAGAGCCTCTCTGCCCCAAACAGAGATGGGCTCACCCCTCTGTCCCAGGAAGCATGGTCCTCCCCCAGAGAAGCTCAGAGGCAGGACATGTCCCCAGGTGATCCCCGGTCAGTCCAGGTGACCCTGCTGTTTCCATTCTTCTGTGGGATGACACTGAGCCCAGGACCCCAGGCTTTCCATCTTCCGCTGGGAGGCCCCAGAGCTGCAGTCTCCACACACTTCAAAGGCCTTCTGGACATGATCTCATTCAGCCTCACCTGCTCACTTGGGGTTGGGAGGGGGTGGGGAGAGGTCATTGAAGAACAGTGACTTGTCACAGTCACACCCTTGAGCAAGTCAGTGTTCCTCTGTGTACCTCAGTTTCCCCATCTCTAAAATGATGGTTAATAGGGCCTAGTGCTAACAGTACCTAGATGGCCTGTAGTTGTATTAGGGCCAATGAAGGCAACAGCAAGTTGTCTCATGGGAACACTATGCCCTTCCTCACAGGTAGGAGGAGACCACAACACAAAAGTTCCTTTTATGGTATCTGGTGTATGTTGGAGGTTGAAGGTCATTAGCCCTACTAGCCATAGAGGCCTGGGGGTGGGGATGCCAGGCTGCCAACCCCATCAAGGGCTCAGTGGACAAATGAGTCCGTAGTCTATCTTTTTTGGAGGAGGCCCACTTACTTCCTGAAGACATTCAGGAACAACCCTATAAATGCTACTTCTCTTCCCAAATCGCCAGGCCAGGCCAGCAAAGCCCATGCTTATGGGCCTCCTCCTGTTTTCCCAAGTCTCCCCTCTGCAGCCACTCCAAGGGCCCTGGTGGGCTGGGAGGCTCTACTGCTGCCCTGCTGGGCTCCTGCCCCCTGCCGGGCTGGGTGGAAGCCCCCATTGTCTGAGTTCTCCCCAAGTGCCAGGGGGCTGTGAGTTCCAACCTTCATAAGATTTCTAACTTACTGTGTGGCCTCAAGCCAGTCTCCTGGCTTCTCTCAGTTTCCCCACCAGTAAAATAGGGCTAATGACCATCAGCCTCCTGCGCTGGGGTGTTGTGAGAATAATTAAGGTTTGTGAAAGGCTTTGAGATCCGTGGATGAAAGGCCCTGGAGAAGGAGAGTGTTATTATCCATTATTAGTACTGTTATTTTCCACGCAAGGATCTCAAAGCCTTTCAAAGACAGTAATTAGTACCTTGCAGGGGTGTTTTGAGGGTGATTAGTTCCATTTCATATATGGGAAAACTAAGGCACAGAAAGAAATCAAAACAGGGCAGAAGGGTAGGTGCTCACCTAGTATACCTAGAATTTGATGCTGCCCAGGCCTGGGTGCCCCCGACCCCCAGGGTCCACTTAGGGCACCTTCCTTTGGACCAGTCAGAGTCCACGAGGGGCCAGTGAGAGGCTCAGAGCAGGCACCTCATGACCTGCTTCCCTGATTCTTCCCTCCACCTCGTGCTGCCCCAGGAAGTGTGCACCGGGCAGCCCATCTTCAGTCTGGTTGGGCAGCAGAAGCTGGCATTGAAGGCACTGGAAAGAGGGCAGCTGCAGGAGATGGAAGCATAGGGCATGAAAGGGCAGAGACAGTCAAGACCCCGGGCAACCCCTTTGCTCCGGGGCTTTGAGAACAGACTCCCTCTTTTTCTCTGCACTCCCCAAACTCCTCTGGTCACCTTGTATGTGGGATCACGTCGAGCCTTGGGTGAACCAAGGGCAGCCCAGCCTTTCAAGCTATCTTTACGGGAGCAGCTAAGAGAAGTAGAAACAGGAGGTTACAAGACTGATGAGGTGGGGTGTGTGCCAGGCTGCCCACCACATTGAGGGGACAAGAGAGTCCTTGGTTTACCTTTTCAGGAAGACATGCATTTGCTTCCTGGGCACAATCAGGATCCCCTGGTGCTTGTGGTTGGTTCTATGGTGCCCTGCCATGTGGATACGGTGACTATTAAAAAAAAAAAATAGTGTCCCAGAGCTAGTAATTTGAAGATAGGTTGCACTTGTTTGCATAATAAGTCATAATTCCAAGCACGTAAAGTAAAATCAATTCATTAATGCAGCAAGCTGCAGAGGCATTCAACAGAGGTATTCAACAGCAAGCCCAGCCTCAGAACATCAATCCCTACCAGGGTTGCCCTGTTACACAACTCCACGCAATCATCCTGCAACCCACTCCCTAGGACAAGAGCACGAGATGAGAGACATTGATACTCAGTAGTGGTGTATTGGTAAATGTTTAATATCCAGTTCTTAAAAAAATAATCCAAGTAACCCCCAAAACCCAAAACAACAATAACCTGATGTATAGCATTTGCAAATTGTCATGTTAGGGAAATTCAGGGAAGACTCTCCAGGTTGGCCTATGTTTGCTCTGAAAAATAGGGGTTAGGTCATCTGACAAAAAAGGATGGGGAGAGAGACAGGTGGGGGCTTGAGGACAGAGGTAAAAGTTTGGAAACTCTGTCTCAGGAACGCAAGGGGCTGTTGACCACAAGTAAAAGCACTCGTGAGCATTGGGCACCACACATTTGCAGTGGCACCTGTTGGCAGAGCTGTGCAAAAGTCAGTTGCAGGGTAACCTGGGGTGGTGTTAGGTTTATTCACTAGTAATTTATTTTAAAATAACTTTAAACTTCCAGAAACATTTCAAGAACAGTACAAGGAACTGCTATATCCCCTTCACCCAGTTTCTCTGATTGTTAACATTTTACCATATTTGTGCCTTCTCTCTCTCTCTGTGCCTCCCTATTCCTGTCTCTTTCTCTTTCTATGTAGATATGTATAGAGAGTTGCATCTGTTTTTTTTTTTTTTTTTTTTTTTTTGCTGAACCATTTGAGAATTTCAGAACAATTTATAGACTCGATGCCTCATTACCCCTAAGTACTCCAGTTTATATTTCCCCAACACAACATCTTCTCCTTGTTACTATCATTAAATCCTCCAAATTAGGAAGTCATAATTAATTTAACACCATCCTCCAACCCATGGACCCCATCCAGATTTCTCCAACTGTCCCAATGATGCCTCATTTGCCTTTCTGGTCCAGGTTCCAAGTCAGGGTTCTGAGCTGCGTTGAGTTGTCATGCCTCATTAGTTTCCTTGAATAGGAAACAGATCTTCAATCTCTCCTTGTCTTTTGTGACCTTGACAGTCTTCAAAAGTTTGGGCCATTTATTTGGTAGAATATGGCCCCCCAAATGAGTCTGTCAATTGCCACTCTGGGGCTGGGCATTCTTGGCAAGGATGCCACAGAAGAGATGCCATGTTCTCCTCGGGGCATCACACATTGGGCTTATGATTCTGACCTATCCCACCATTAGTGATGTTAACCTTGACACCAGGTCAGGTTGGTGCCTGAAAGATTTCTCCACCATAAACTCACCATCTTTCCCTTTGCATTTGATAGGTATGTGGTGAGGAGATGCCAAGACTATAAAGCCTGTTCCTCATCAAATCTCGCCCACCAGCCTTAGCATCGTTTGATGACTCTGACCTTAATCAATCACCATTATGATGGTTGCCAAACAGTGCCTATTTCTGTCACTCACTCTACATTTATCAGCTGGCATTCTACTGTAAGAGTTTTCCTTTCTCCCTCATTTATTTATTCATTCATTCACTTATATCCATCTGGACCCATTGATCTCCACTGTAGTCAAAGCGTTGTGATCTGTTACTGTAATTATTTATTTTGATGCTCAAATTCTGTCAGTTTTAGTCAGTAGGAGCCCCTTCAGGCAGACTCCTGTGTCATTTTGACATGTCCATGTTGTTCTTTGAGCACTTCCTTACTTTCTGACACAAAAAGATGTTCCAGGCTCATCTTGCATTATCTCTGTTCCAGTCCTGGGATCACCCCTTTCTCCAAGGATCTCTGGTTCTGTTTAGTGGAGAATGGCATTTATTTATTTATTTACTCATTATTATTATACTTTTAAGTTCTAGGGTACATGTGCACAATGTGCAGATTTGTTACATATGTATACATGTGCCATGTTGGTGTGCTGCACCTGTTAATTCATCATTTACATTAAGTGTATCTCCTAATGCTATCCCTCCCCGCTCCCCCTACCCCACCACAGGCCCCGGTGTGTGATGGTCCCCACCGTGTGTCCAAGTGTTCTCATTGTTTAATTCCCACCTATGAGTGAGAACATGCGGTGTTTGGTTTTCTGTCCTTGTGACAGTTTGCTCAGAATGATGATTTCTAGCTTCATCCATGTCCCTACGAAGGACATGAACTCATCCTTTTTTATGGCTGCATAGTATTCCATGGTGTATATGTGCCACATTTTCTTAATCCAGTCTATCACTGATGGACATTTGGGTTAGGTCCAAGTCTTTGCTATTGTGAATAGTGCCTCTGTAAACATACGAGTGCATGTGTCTTTATAGCAGCATGATTTATAATCCTTTGGGTATATGCCCAGTAATGGGATGGCTGGGTCAAATGGAATTGCTAGTTCTAGATCCCTGAGGAATCGCCACACTGTCTTCCACAATAGTTGAACTAGTTTACAGTCCCACAAACAGTGTAAAAGTGTTCCTATTTCTCCACATCCTCTCCAGCACCTGTTGTTTCCTGACTTTTTAATGATCACCATTCTAACTGGCGTGAGATGGTATCTCATTGTGGTTTTGATTTGCATTTCTCTGATGGCCAGTGATGATGAGCATTTTTTCATGTGTCTGTTGGCTGCATAAATGTCTTCTTTTGAGAAGTGTCTGTTCATATCCTTTGTCCACTTTTTGATGGGGTTGTTTGATTTTTTCTTATAAATTTGTTTAAGGAGAATGGCATTTAAAAATTGAGATCTGGGGCTTTCTAGCTTACTGCTACTGGGGTATCATTGCCTCGTAGTAATTGCCTCTAATCAACAGCATCGGTTGTCAGTTCCAGAATGATGTTAAACAATAGTGGCAAATCCTGGCATCCTCTTCTTGTGCCTGAGTTGAACATCAATATCCCTCGTGTTTCAGCATCATGCATGGTGCTGCCTATTGGTCTGACACAGGTATTTTTTAATCATATCAAAGAAGCATACTTCTATTTCAGTTTTACTAAGAGATTTTTTTTAAAGCAACTATGTTGGATGTTATAAAATACGTTTTTTGGCATCTATCTAGACAGTCAAATTGTTTTTCCTCTTTTGACCTATTAATGGGAATTATAGTACAAAGTTCAACAGTATTAATCATGCTTGCTTTCCCTGAATAAACTCTATTTGAGCAGGATGTATTTTTATAATATAATGTTTGATTCATTGTGCTAATATTTCACTTAGAAATTGTGCGCTTAACAGTCCCAAGTGAAAAGAACTTAGCATTCCCTTTTTTATCATTGTGTTCAGATGCTGGCATTGGAGGTGAGGTGGAAATAGAATACAAGTGAATGTGTAACAGAACTGAGAGACTGGGGGCCATGGAGGGAGGGAAGGAGGAGCAGTGGGGAGAAAGGAGGTGGTAGTCCCTGCAGGCCTAAGGGAGAGTTGGGTGCACAGGAAGGTACAGTCTGAAGGGGGATTTTAAGAATGGAGCCCTTCCAGGTGGGGACAAGGCTCAGATTTTGGCCAGGGAGTGGCTTGCTGAGAGAAAGCTGAAAGTCCACAGGATTGCAGAGGTCAAGAAGCTGTAGGCAAGGGTACTGGATGGGTTGCCTGCCAGGGTGTCGAAATCTTCCCAGGTGGTGGCCCAGAGGCTGGCTGAGTCAGTGCCATAGCAAGTGGAGTCATGACTTGGAGGCCAGTTGGGGGATTACAACTTGGAAAGGAGAAGGGAAAAGCACCCAAAGTGGGAGGCAGCTTGTTTTTCTTTTTCTTTTTCTTTTTTTCTTTTTTTTCTTTTTTTTTGAGACAGAGTCCCGTTCTGTTGCCCAGGCTGGAGTGTAGTGGCACGATCTCTGCTCACTGCAACCTTGGCCTCCCAGGTTCAAGCGATTCTCCTGCCTCAGTTTCCCAAGTAGCTGGGATTACAGCCCCGCACCACCATGCCCAACTAATTTTTGTATTTTTAGTAGAGATGGGGTTTTGCCATGTTGGCCAGGCTGGTCTCAAACTCCTGGCCTCAAGTGATCCACCCACCTCAGCCTCCCAAAGTGCTGGGATTACAGGCGTGAGCCACCGTGCCGGCCTATTTTTGTTTGTTTGTTTTTTGTCTTTTGTTTTTTTTTTTTTTGAATGAGGGTGAAATAGCCTGATACAGACCAGTGTGGAGCTGGAGAGAGCCACCCTGTCCTCTCCTCAGCTCAGGTGAGGACGTGAGAGCCAGGGGAGCTGAGAGCCCTGCTCCTGGAGGCCAGGGATTGGGGAAAACAAAGTGGCCAGGCCGCAGAGCTAGGACGGCTGGAACCGCTGCTGAAGGAGGGGCAGCTGTTCTATCCCAACCCCGGGACCAATTCAGTTAAATGAGTTCACAGATGTAATGCACTTAGTGCCTGGCGCTGAGCAAATCTAGTAGCACTGTTATTATTAATTTGTACAAAGTAATTAAATGTTTTTCAAGTAATGCTAAAAGGCAGTTCCAGACACTGCCCATGAAATGTGATTGACACATTCTGCTACAGGCAGGCAAGATGATCTTTCCCCCACTTTCCCCACTCCCGTTCTCATTTACAGATCCTTCTGGCAGCCTTTCATATCAGCCAGGCCCTGGCTCAAAGCTCAGAGGCCACACTGACAAGTGGCATGGACTCGGGCAAACTTGGGCCTCATCTGTAAAATGGGTAACGATGCCTCCTGGAGTTGGAAAGGGCATCTGTGCTATGGTCCCCTGAGCTATGTTCCAGCCGGCACCCTGAGCCCAGGATCACCAGTGCCACAGAATTGGTTGCTGCTCAGAGGCTGAGCAGATCCCAGGAGCAGAAAAGGGAAGAGAGAGGGGGAGCCCCAGCTGGGTTCTGGAATCCCACAGCCCCAGCAGAGGAGCAGGAAGGAAAGGAGATAGGGAGAGGGCTTTTCATTCCACAGAGGCGGTAATTCATCATGTCTTAAGATCCAGCAATATAATCCAGACACTGGGAACTCCGAGGCTCAGGAGCAGAGAAAGGCTAAGTTCCTTCACCTGTGGTTAGATGGGTGGTCTCTGCAGTTCCCCATTTAAACTGGGAACTAAGCAACCAGCCACTACCAAGTGCCTCTATCTGGCCCATTTCCGGCCATGGTCTTAGTCCCAAAGGCCCTTCTAGGGATCTTGGGTGGTCACTGTCCCTTCCCAGGGTCCCTGGCGGGGTTCCCGCTCCCCCGAGTAGACTGCTCACTCCTCAAGGGATGGAGCCGGCAGGAAAAGCTGGGGTGAACTTGGGGGCTTGTCCTAAAAATGCCTCATCACAGAGCTGGAAGGGACAGAAAGGAGGGCCGGGTTGGAGCTTCTTGCACTTACTGTGAGGCTCTCCCAGGGGGCCTTCATCCTGGTGCGCTGCTGGGCAGGTAATGATGAAAATACGAACATTCATTCACACCTGTCCCAGGTCTCATTTCACAGGTGAGAAAACTGAAGCTTGCAGAGTTAAATGTACCAAACCTAACAGAGGCGGTGAGTGTCAGAGCAGGATTCGAACCCACATATTCAGAGTCCCGATGTCTGTGCGCTGGCCCCCTCCACGTGCAGTGCACAAGTATTGAGTGAGTGGGGTGAGCCCAGCTCTGGCCAGGTGTTGGGGAGGGGTCAGGCAGGGCCAGAGGGTACATGGTGTAGAACAAAGAGGCTGGATTGCAGGGGACACGCTGGACTCTCAGTCTCAGCTCAACCACACCATCAGGGGCCTCAGCGAGTTACTTAACCTCTCTGCCCTCGGGTGCCCATGGTGGAAAACGGGAATAACAGTTCTGGCAGAGAGATGCGGAAAGGAGTAAGTCAGAAAATGTAGGTATAACCCAGATATCAGCGGGGGACTCCCAGCTTCCTGAGGTCTAAGCATGATGAATGTGAACCCCCATGCCAGGGGCGGAGGAACCCAGGGCCCTCCCCAGGATTTCTTCTGGTCCCCTAGAATGGCAGTGCGGTGGGGCTTAGGTTCCGAGGGTCCTCAGCCTCTAGGCCCTGCTTCTGCATTTCTCTCTGTGCCACCCTGTGATAACCCAGGTGCAGCGTCTGTCCCTCCCTCTCTTCCCATTCTGGAGCGGGGAGCAGGTGGGGGCCTTCACTGCACAGTGGATAGGGAAACAGCTTCTCCTGGAACACAGCACGTTCAGGTTCTTCACATGCCCTTCAGTCGCTTCACTGGGGACTTTGGCCTCCCCACTGCACAGTGCCAAAGTCCCAGCCGCCGCCTCTCACAGCCCTGGCCCTGCCACCTCTCTCTCCCCCTCACCCCTGCTCTCCCTGCTGTGTTCTCCAGACTCCTCTCCCTTTGTTCAGGCAGCCCATGGGGCCTCCCATCTCCTCTGCCAACTCCTCTAGACCCCTCTCTGCACATCCAACCCAGCCGGGTGCTCGCAGGGCAAAATGATCTTCATGGAAGCCACCTTCTTAGACAGCAGTCTTGGTTATAAAAAATAAAGGCAGGGGCTGCGCGCGGTGTCCCACGCCTGTAATCCCAGCTACTCGGGAGGCTGAGGCAGGAGAATCGCTTGAATCTGGGAGGCGGAGATTACAGTGAGCCAAGATCGCGCCACTGCACTCCAGCCTGGGCAACAGAGAGAGACTCTGTCTCAATGAAGAAATAAATAAAGGCAAGGAGGGCACGTGTGGAGTGAGCTGCCTCCCCATCCCTGCTTTTGATCCTTATTGGCAGCCTGCCCTTAAGAGGTGCACGCGGGCCGTGTGGTAAAACCAATTCTTGTGTTGTGCTCTGCGAAGACCATTTGGGAAAAAAATATTGCTCTGAGGGGCTCGATGCAAACTCAGGGAGAGGAGCGATTTAGGGAAAACAAGCAACTCAGGTTTTGCCCCCACTGACAACTCACTATGTGACCTCCTTACCTCAGGGACCTGGACTTTCCAGTCACCTGTGATATGGGAAAGGGGGGTGGGATCGAACCAAGCGGCCTCCCAGGGCCCTTCTGGCTGTCACTTCCTGGAGAAGCCCTGGGAGGAATGACAAGCCCCACGTCCCCCTCAGCCAAGTCACTGCCCTACCACTGCAGCTTGTAGCAGCCGGGCAGCCCCTGCCCTCAGAAAGTGTGCGTGAAGCCAGATGCAGGCAGAGAGGCTCGGACCCTCGCTAGGCAGAGGAGCGTGGCCTGAGCTGGGGGCCTGCATTGCACATGAGGAAGGCCTGGGAGGGAGAAGTGGGTCCCGTTTCCTGGCCCAACCACCGACTGTGACTTTGAACAGCTAGCTTCCTCTCTCTGAGTCCTGGTTTCTTATCTGATAAGAGGGAGTGCCTGGCTTTGAGATAGGGGCTGGGCCATGGGTTGGCCTGGCCAAGACTCAAAAAAGGAGCCTTTAAAGGCTTAGCCAGCCTCTGAACTCTACCCTACACACAACGAAATCAGCATTAAGAAAGGAAGAGAAATATTACAGCGCAGGAGCCTCACAGCCCAGAGGGAAGCGATGGGAATTGCTCACAGCACCCTGGTCAGCAGCCTGGTTCATTCAGCGGACACCGCCTTGGATCTTATCAGTGCTAGCCCTGGACAAGGCCGCACAACCAATCCTGGTCACATCCCACCTGGCCACATCCCCTCCTGCCCCCTGTGGTGTTTCCATTAGGCTCTGATCCCACCCCTAGCCTCCACCAGGGCAACACCCCCAAAGAGCTCCGTCATCTCAGACCACGCAGCCACCTGACTACCCCATCGACCTTGGGTTTTGAGTGAACGAATGACTGCTGTCAATAATGAGTGTTTATCGGGTGCCAGCCCAGAGTTATGCACTGAGTGTGGTGGGCACTGTGATGCCCATCCCAGGTCACCCTTTGGTGAAAGACTTGCTGCCCCGGCTGCTAGGAGGGTGGCCGTTTAGCCGTGCGCCCTTTCAGGGGTAGCTTCAGTGGCAGGGAGTCACCTCTCCCAGGATCTCACCTCTTCCCAGGCAACCAGCTTCAGTGACTGAAGGATGCAACAGCAGAAAGGCCTGACACCGTTGGCCCAAGGAGGACTCTGAAGAGCAGTTCTGGCTCCAGAACCCCTGTGGGGCTGGCTGAGGCTGCCCTCGGGCCCATATCCCAGCCTGGCCTCACCCTGCCCAGTCCTGCTTCCTGTCCCCCTATCCACAGGAGGCCCCACCCCCTCAGAACCTGCTTCCCACGCCCAATAGAGACTCGGCCCTTATGCCACTCAAGAGTGCTCAGCCTAGCTGGAAATAGAAACAACAGCAATAGCAGTAATAATAAATACCATTTACTCTACTAACTACTTCCTACATTCACTCTACTGTCTCCCATTGGCCAGGCAGCATGCAATGCATTTTATATTTTCTTTTTAAAATGGTTTAATGTATTTTTTTGTAGAAACGGGGTTTCGTTTTGCCATGTCTCCCAGGCTGGTCTCGTACTCCTGGGCTCAAGCCATCCTCCCGCCTTGGCTTTCCAAAGTGTTGGGATTACAGGCGCGAGCCACTGTGCCTGGCCTTCAATGCATTTTACATCCATTGTCTCTGTATAACTGAGAGTTAGGCCTCTCTCAGTTGAAATAGCCAGAAATCCAATCGAAACAGCTTAAGTAAAACAGAGAATATATTGGTCCAGGTAACTGGAAAGTCTAGTAAGTCCAGTAGACTTCGTGCTTCAGCTGCTGGGGGAACCAAGTGTGGCCACAGGGTCGAGAGTCCACGTCTCCCTCCTGGCAGCTCTGATTCCACGGTGCTGGCTTCAGTCTCAGACACAGTATCTCCATTTGGTGTCTGTGTTCATTTCCTGCAGCTGCTGTAACAAATCACCATGAACTAGTGTAGCTTAACACAGCAGAAAGTGATTCTCTCCCAGTTGTGCAGGCTGGAAGTCTGAAGCCAGGGTGTGGGTAGGGTGTTTCGAGGCTCTAAGGAGGAGGCTGTCCCCTCCCTCTCTCCAGGCTCCTGGGTGGTGCCAGCCATGCTTGGCATCCCTCAGCTTGTAGCTGCCACGCTCCCATCTCTGCTGCTGTCATCACTCGGCCTTTTCCCTGTGTGTGTCTGTGTCTCGATTTCTCTCTTCTTAGAAGGACACAAGGCATTGGACACAAGCCACAAGCCACCCTGATCCAGGATGGCTTCATCTTCACTTGCCTACATCTGCAAAGACCCTTTTTCCAAACAAGGCCACCTCCAAAGGTGCAGGGGATTAGAATTTGAACATATCTTTTTGGGGTACACACTTCAACCCACAGCAGTGGCTAAAGGCTTCAGCTTTCCTTCTATCTACCTAGTGACTCCAGTGGGAAAGAAAGCTTCAATAACTCCAGCTAACACCCCAAGTGTGTTCCCACCAGCCTGTTTTGACTCACAAGTTCATCCCCGGGAATCTGACTCTGTGGCTGGGGCGAGGGAATATTCTCATTGGCCAGGCCTCAGTCATGATCTTACGCTGGAACCAGGAAGTGAGGTCAGCCACCCCTGGACCACATACCCAACAGAAAATCCAGGCGACATCACCAAAAGAAAGGGGAAAGGATGCTGGAAAGGGGAAAGGATGCTGGGAAGGTCAAAAGAACAGATTCCACTCAACCATCAGCACCCCCAGGCACCTACAGTGTGGGCCTGATTTCCATTTACTGAAGGTTGACAAAGTTAATGACTTGCAACCAGCTAATGGGATTGGAACTGAGCTGAGACTCTAACTCGGGCCTATCTGGCTGCAAAACTAGGCTCTTTCCCCAACAGGAGTTCAGAGGGTGGTGTCCCTTGCAATGGAGGAGGTGGGACTTGGGCTGTGCCTTGAGCATAGGGAAAGGGAAGACCGCCCTGGGAAGGAGAGGCCTGGAGTCTGCAGAGCCCACGGCCTTCGGCTCGAGGCAGAGGATTCTCCTGAGGGAGGGATGAGAATAAGGTCCACTGTGCAAGGCCTCAGGTGTCTTCTGTTTTCCATGGACAATGGGGAGTCACTGAAGACTCATGAGCTGGAGAGACTCTGCCATCGATCAGCTCACAGTGCTTGGTGTAAGTGGTCCTCCGGGAATCAGCAGCTGCAAAGGTGTGAAGCGTTGATTGGGCGGGGAGACGCTGACAGGGAGGAGGCTGTGGCCACAGTCAGGTGAGCGGTGATAAGGCCTGAGTGGGGCAGGAGAGGAAGGCCCTGGCACCTCCACCCACCCCACCCAACAAGCCCCAGGTCCCGATCTAACTCCACCCACCCCACCCCAGTGGTACCCAGGGTCCAAGACCAGCTGGGACTTTCCTCACACTCAAAAACCCCTCTCAGCAAACCATTCTCATGATCAGTGTATGAGCCAGCCTTGAGTGGCAGGTCATCACGTCCTGGCTAGTCACATTCTGCTACCGCCAAAAGAAATTTCCCCAGCCAAGAGGGCAAGTGAGGCCAGACATGGGGCCAGCTTCTCTGCTGCCTGTGATTCAGGGAACAGGGACAGGGACTGGGAGAGGGGCTGCGGTGCCCCAGGGACCCAGCGGGTGGGCTCCTCTGCGTGCTGTCTGCAGTGATGAATGCCCACCCACTGGAAGGCCCACAACTGAGGATGGAAGCCCACGGGCTGCTGGGGAAACATCCCGGAGGCTGAGAAGGGTCTGGGAAAGGGAGGGGGTGAGGGACCACTCCCTTCAGAGCCCAGATTGGAATTTCCCACCTAACAGGTGGGTAAGAACTGGGGGCTCTGTGAGTCTTTCAAAGATGAGGCAGAGGCTTGCAGGACAGGAAGGAGATTCCCATCGTCCCCTGAGCGGAGCCAGGCAGCGGTGCCCTGGTGAAGTGTGTGTGTCTGCACACGCATACACACATGGGGGGTGAGGGCTCAGGGCGCCATTCTCTGGTGATACCTATGTCCGTGAAGAGGGTCTCAGGCCACAGTTAGAACCATGCTACTCCCCCTGGGTCCTGGAGGAGATGGAATGAGACCTTTCCCTGCTGGGCCCCCAGATCTTTCAGGCGAGCGAGCGTGGAAGGCCCTGCTCACCTTTCCCGTGCCTGTGGCTGCTGAGAGAAGGGGAAGCCGGTGAGAGGAAGTGCAGGCAGCTCTGGGATTTCTCAGTGAGCATTCCCGGCCCTGCCCCTGGGGCGCTTGCTGCCGTAGCTGCGGGGAAGCGCCTGGAAGGGGCTTGCTGTCTGCAGCTGAGGGAAGGCCCTCATTGACTCAGTGGCTTGGCTTTTTCCTAGTTTTCCCCTGGTGCTGAAAGCGAAGAGTGTCCTTCTCCTGGGATAGCTGAAGGTATCGCTCTGAGGGCTCTCAGGCTCTCCAGGACCACAGGCTTCCACAGGGTCTGGAGATGGGGAGTGGGATGGGATGAAGAGCAGACCCCATTTCTCAGGAGTTGATTAAAAAGGCGGACAGGGTGAGGTGAGGGGGAGGCTACTCATTGCATTGTTTAATGTCATTCATAAAGTTTGAACCAGAAAAAAATCTTCTATTCCGCTGGAAAGCTGTTATGCTTCCTTTTATCAGAAAAGGAGAATTGATACCAGCAACCTTTATGTTTTGGATGAGACGCCGGGAGGTTGTATTCAGGTGAGGCTTGCTTGGCTCAGATTCTGGGACACTCTCTCCTCTGCAGCCTAGGCTTGTGTTCTTTTAATCTGAATTTAAAGGCCTGTTATCATTGCATTTCCACTGTGAGTCATCTCAACTCTTTCAGAAACAGGCAGGATAGAATTCACGAATGAATGAATGAATGAATGGATGAATGGTAGCAATTATGGAGTACTTACTACGTGGCAGGCCCTGTTCTAAGCACTTTACAGTATGGGCTTATTTAAGCCTCCCAGTGACCTGATGAGGAAGATATTATTTGTATCCCCATTTTACAGCCAGGGAACTAGAGCAGGCAGGGAATAAAAGCAGCTGGTGGGTGGTGGAGCCAGGCAGGCTGGCTCCCGCATCCTCCTTCCTACTGGCCACGCTATGCTGCCCCTGAGAATGATTGAATGAGAAAAGCTCATTCATCATGCGTGGAGGAGGAGGATGGATGAGGGGCAGGGTGGTGACCTGGTGCTGGAGCTGGAGGGTCAGTGTCGATGCCAGCAGTGATGGCAGCCGGGGCTATGGAGACGGGGCTGGTGAAGAGTCCTTCCCGCCTGGCTGTGTCCAGCTGTCCCATGAGAGGGTTCCTTCAGGGAAGACATGAGACAGCTGCTTGCCCTCTCTTGGCCTCCCTCTACTCACTTGGGAGATGGTTAGTGGGATTCAGGGATTTGGGAGGCCTTGCAGCTTAGACACCCATGGCTTTTTTTTCCCCCCCTCTCTTAGAGACACGGTCTTGCTCTGTTACCCAGGCCGGAATGCAGTGTTGTGATCTTAGCTCATGGCAGCCTTGACCTCCTGGCCTCAAGTGATCCTCCCACCTCAGCCTCCTGAGTAGCTGGGACTACAGCCACACATCACCACATCTGGCTAATTTTTGTATTTTTTGTAGAGACAGGGTTTCGCCACATTACCCAGGCTGGTCCCGAACTCCTGGGCTCAAGCAGTCCATCCTCTTTGGCCTCCCAAAGTGCTGGGATTAGAGGCGTGAGCCACCACCCAGCCAGACTTACGGCTCTTCTTTCTGATCAGAGTTGGGCAGCTGAGCCCCAGCAGGACCTGAAAGGATGGGAAGTCCTTGGGGCTAGGAGAGGGGCACAAGCCTCAAGCCCATGCCCAGCCCGGACCACCCTGTCCTTTCTGAGAACAGCTGAGGTAGAACCTGGTTCTCAGAGCTGGGAAGGAATCCAGAGACCATCTGACCTGAACTTCCATTGTACGGACAAGAACACTGAGGCTCGGGGAAGGGCAGAGACACTCCCAGGGCCCCAGGACTGATCCTGCCTCACAGCGAGCCCTTCCCACTGTCCATTGCTCTTTCCTGAAAGCCCCAGTAACCAGGCAAGAGGGTGGGCCAGTTCTGGGTTACAGGCAAAAGGAATCTTGGAGCATCTGGCTGGGCCAGTGGGATCTCTGGCTTGTCCCTCGGGGCTTTGTGTCATCCTGGGCCACGAGTCAGAAAAGCATCACTGGGACACCAACCCAGGGCACCATGGCTTTTGGGGTCAGTTGTTGATGACAAATCCTCACGCGTAAGGTGCTGAGTCAGCCTTGGGAAAGGGGCAGGAGAGGCTGTCTCTGTTTGGCAGCTTTCCCTGGCCCCTGACTCCCGTGACCCTCTCCCAGCTCCACCCCTCCTCCCCACAGTGCTTCTCAGCCCCAGGCTTGCCCTCTGCTTGTAGCTGGTGGTGTCTTGAAAAAGGACCTGATGCTTCAGTATTAGGATGACAGCGGTAGAGACAGGCGAGAGAAAACTCCACAGCGAGAGACCAAGCTTCGAGCGTCCGTGCTGCCACCTGCTCCCCGCTGTGTGGTCTTGGACCAGTCCTTTCAGCTTCCTCCTCTGTAAAGCACAGGCCTGGTGCTGGCTGTCTGGAAGACCCTCTGCCTTCCAACACTTGGGGATTGTGAAGTACGGCCTCTCTCATGGTGTCTTTGTGTTATAAAGAAAAAGAACTGAAAAGAGGAGCCATAGCCCAAAAAGCTGTGACTCCACTGAAGAAATGCGGGTTCCAGGAGGCCTGTGGGAGGAATTGGGCTGAGGGTGTTTTGGTTGGGCAACCCCGCCTGCATTGCGTCCTCCCGCCTCCTGCCTGAAACAGCAGTTCCGGCAGGCAGGCCCTCAGGGGCATCAAAGCTGAGCTGCGGCCCCACCCTGAGGCAGAGGGCCTGGGGCCTGGGGCGGGTGAGGACATATGGACAGTGTGGGCACCACACCTGCCCCTACACTGCCACCCAGGCACACCCAGACACAGGGGACTTCCTTTAGGAACCCCCCAAACTCATGCCACCCTAGAGTGGGGGCTTGGAGACCCCGAGATTCCTGAGAAAAGTGAAGCCCCATTGGACCTCCCTAGACAGCTCTCTCTGCCCTCGTTTAAGCTGCCGACTGGCCCCCGCTCCACAGAAGGTGCCACCCACCCGCCTGCCACTCCCATCCACTCTCATGAGACGGAGCCCCCGCCTCAGCCAGCCCATCAAGACCAGTGTCTGGGCCCACGCTTTGGGGCCAGTTTCTCCAGGGAACCCTGCTCAAAGCATTGACAGAGTAAGAGAACAGTATCGAAGAATAAGCTTTACCTTACTTAACGTAATCTCTCACCTCAAAGGCAGGGAGTTTGGCAGGTGAAGAAACTGAGGGCTGCGGGGGGTGGGGCTTCCTGGGTCGCAGTTAGCAGGTGGGAATCGGGGCTTGAAACCGGGACCCTGCACACAGGCCTCAGGCTGGACGGCACCCAGCATGTGGGTGAAGAAGCTCCATGGTCTGGAGGCGAAAGCACAGGCCGGAGCCCCAGCAGCCTCCCCTCCCTCCTCTGTGTGCAGGCTGCGTCTGCCTCGCAGGGTCCCGTCTTATGGGACGGTGGTGAGGAGGTGACAGGGCTACAAAGACACATGGTCAGGATGCGTTATCGATATTATTATTCTTGCCACTATTATTATGCCCGCCATGGCAAACGTGACTTTGCGTGCCTCAGGTGCCAAGCCCGAGACCTCGTGAGACACCAGCAGAGACTGCCCCACCCAGCAGGTGACAAGTCTCTCACAGCACCCCAGGAAGCCGCCCTCTGGCCTCTGACGTCCGTCCTCTCCAGGGGCCTCTCCTTCCTTGTGGTTCCGTGTTAAAAATCTCCCTCTGTCTTCCCCCTGACCCTCTGACCACAGTGGCCTGGGCTCCCTGTCCCTCTGTGTGCATGGTGACTTTTGCTGAAAAGCAAACATCACTGGGGCGCCCAGCCTCGTGGTTTCAGGCTGTGCGGTTTACCTCATGACGTCATTTTCCTTCCTCCAGATAAACCAGAAGAGACTTTACTGCTCAGCTGGTCCTGGGGAAATGGTGCCTGCCCTGACTCGTGGAAGGTTCAGGGTGGGCATCTGGGCCGTAGCCAGGGCCGAGAAGAGGTCCCCAGGCTTAGCCAAGGCTCACAGTGACCTGTGTCTAAAGGAAGGTTTCTGGCTCCTACTTTGTTAGCATAGACTCAGACAGCCCAGGGGCTGGGGCTCCCAAGGTGCAGAGGAAGGGTAGGGGGCCACAGCAGCCAGAGCCTTGTCCTGAAGCCCCTGACTGCCACCCCCAGCCACCAGAAAGGGTGGACCTTCTGGGCCTTTGTGGCAGACCACCAGGCCCTGAGCCACCACCCACACAGGGAAGGAAGACAGTGGCAGCCCAGCCTGGAGAAACCGCCCCGTCCCCAGACCGGGTTGTCCCTTCTCCACGTCTCCTGTGCTGCCAGCCAGGTAGGGGACAGGGTTTCCCAGGGGCAGGCACAGGGGAAGGGGCCACCACCTCTCCTGAATGCCCACCCCTGCCCAAGCTCTGTGCTTTATGGTCTCTTTGACTGTCCTCACAGCCCTTTGAAGTCAATCTTTTATAGACTACTCTGTTTCCAGATGACAGGCCCAAGGCTCAGAGAGGTTTGGGACTCGCCCAAGGTTGCAGCTAGCAATGGGCCTGGCACGCAGTTGGTATTCGGGAATGTTTGTTTCCCAGAAAGGAAGGGAGATGCTACCTTTCCTCCGAGAAGCAACCAGAAGTCTCCAGGCTTGCAACAGTTTCCCTCCTGAGGACAGCTGGACCCGTGACAACGTGGGGCCCTGACTGGGCTGCGCCTCCTCTCTGAGGTGGCTGATGCATTCTGCTCCCTCGGGAGCTTGGATATCAGGCTGCGATCTGGGGTCTGGAGTGGCCACAGCAACACAGAGTCATCTCTGTTCAGATCTGGCCACTGCTGGGGAAAGCCCTGGCCCTTCTACCTTCCCTGTGGGGTCCCCTTTCCTTCCACCTGCACCAGGTTCTCATGGGCTCTCTACCCATGCCCAGCAGGCTCCCTCTGCAGGGCACTGGGGCGGGGGCGGGGTCGGCGGGGCGGGGGAGTAGGAGTGGGCGGGAGGGCAGAGAAGACTGAGACAGAAGACATGTTCCTGTCTTCAGAAAATCAACGCTCTTTTCAGGACTCACCATAGGAACGATGACCACTGCCACCATCACCACGGTGCGGAATAATCACTGCACATCCTGAGCCCCAGCCTAAGCAGGTCCCACAGATGTCTCATTTTAATGCTCTTCCACTTTAATCCTTGTTAAAAAACAACCTGTGAGCTGGGTGCGGTGGCTCACGCCTGTAATCTCAGCACTTTGGGAGGCCAAGGCAGGTGGATCACTTGAGGTCAGGAGTTCGAAACCAGCCTGGCCCACATGGTGAAACCCTGTCTCTACTAAAAATACAAAAATTAGCTGGGTGTGGTGGTGGGCGCCTGTAATCCCAACTACTCTGGAAGATGAGGCAGGAGAATCACTTGAACCTGGAAGGCAGAGGTTGCAGTGAGCCAAGATCACACCAAGAGCAAAACTCTGTCTCAAAAAAAAAAAAAAGCTGGGCACGGTGGCTCACTCTGTAATCCCAGCACTTTGAGAGGCCGAGTCAGTTGGATCACAAGGTCAGGAGATCGAGACCATCCTGGCCAACATGGTGAAACTCTATCTCTACTCAATTACAAAAAATTAGCCCGGCATGGTGGCAGGTGCCTGTAATCCCAGCTACTTGGGAGGCTGAGGCAGGGGAATTGATTGAACCTGGGAGGCGGAGGTTGCAGTGAGCCAAGATCGCGCCACTGCACTCCAGCCTGGGTGACAGAGTGAGACTCCATCTCAAAAAAAAAAAAAAAAAAAAAAAGCCCAATAAAACAATAAGAAAAACAACCTGTGAAGTGGCTATTATTTTTCCCATTCTACAGATGAGCAACTGAGCTTCAGTTTCCTGTCCAACATCGCCCAGCTAGGAATTGGTGGAGCTGGGAGTGGACTCTGGGATGCTCAGGCTGTAGGACCTGTGGTCCATAGCGTGCACTGTGCCTCAGACCTGAGGCAGAAGGATGCACATTCCAGAAAGACGTGCTGTGCACATGCAGAGCATGAGATGCTGGGAGCCAGGGCCCTGTGAAGGGCCTGAACCTTGAGGACAGGCAGGAACTAGACTGGCAGGGGGAGGCACGGGCACTCCCAAGACACAGACTGGCCTGAGCCCAGTTTCAAGGGAAGGAGCCATGATGCCTGTGTGGGGGCAGCAAACTGTTCTATGGGGCCAGAGCCCAGGGCCTGGGGAGGGAGATCAAAGCCAGACCAGAGCAAAGCTGGTGCTAGGTGATAGTCTGCTGCCCACCCTCCCTTACCGCTGTTCAGGCCTGGGCCCCACTCAGAAGTCTGTGTCCTCAGGGTCAAAGGCCCGTCCAGGGTGGTGCCACCCTCCTCCACTTGAAGCCACTCTCTCCCATCTTTCCCTGTGGCCCAGATGCCTGCCAGGGTCAGCTGTTGGGACTTAGCCGTTCCAGGGAGGGAGGCCTAGGCAGCTCGGAGCCAGTGGGTTTGTGGGTTGAGCCAGAGGGCTGGAGAATGATCCCAGCTGATAGGGCCCACGTGGGTGGTCTCTGGGAGAGCCTGGGAGGGAACCAGGCAGGGCAGCTCTGTCCTTGGCCTGGGCTCCCAGAGCTCAGCTAGACTGTTCCTGGACAGGCTGTGCTGGCTGCAGGGCCTCCAGACCCCAGACTCTATCCCCGAGTCATCCATCGACACCAGGAGTCACTCCTAGGTAGACGCAGCTGCCTGCTCGGAGCCCTGTGCAGCTCCCTCTGCCCCCAGTCCCCAGCCACCGTCTCCTCTCAGCAGCCTGTCCTCTGCTCCTCCATCCTCAGGAGCTGAGCCTCAGTGAAGTGGCTGCTAGGTGCTCCAGAGTGGAGGCAGGACAGGACTCCGAGCTGGACTGCCAGGCCCAAGGTGACTTGGAGGTGGGGAAGAGGCACGGCCACAGGCAGTGAGCCCTGAGCCAGAGGCGGCAGGGACAGTGTCTGAACCCAGCACTCCCTTCCTCACGCCCCTGGCAGGAGGCCCAGGCGCAGAGCCAGCCTCACAGGCTGATTCGTGACTGAGAAGCTGCCTCGTGGGCCCTGCTCTGGGTGGGAGGGGCCTGGGAAAGTCAAGTCTCTGGGCCTTCGCTATTCTGTGGGGCCTGCCCAGGCTGTGTGTGGCTGCTGGGAGGCACTGAAAAGCCGTTTTCTTCATTAAGCATCTGTGTGGAGATGGAAGGAACCAACAGGGATGCCTCTCCAATCATACAGACTTGGGCCAGCCACCACCTCCTCAGTTCTTCACAATTCTCCTTGCTCTCCCTCCTGTTGTGGTCATTAATTTGGGAGGCTCTGGAGGGTGTGGGTGGCATTGTTCCCTGCCATCCTGCTGTCCAGAGCCCAGTTCCATCCCCAGCTCTGGAACCCTAGAAGATGCGAGGCCCCCAGGACACCATTGCCATCCTCAGTGGGCTGGGTGAGGCCTGCTCCGGGCCCACTCACAGGCCAAGCTTGAGTGACACAGGAGCCAGAGATGGGGCTACTGCAGTCCCCAGGCAACCTTATCTACAGTGGCAGCTGTGGCCACAGTAACCTCTCCAGTTGGGCAGGACGGTGAGGTCAGCCATCAACAGCCAGCCTGACCTTTCTGGAAGCCAGCCAGCCATGTCTGCTGCATCCAGGCAGGACTGCAGCTTAAGCTCTGCTCTTGGAGAGCTGGTTGCCCAGGCAGACCCATCCGTAGACACAGCTCTCTGCGTCAATGTCCCAGCCTGGGAGTCCGAGAAGGGGGCCTGGTCTGTGCCTCTCATCAGCTCCCGAGCACCAAGCTCGCAACCAGCCAAGTGTCCATTTTTAAGTGTTCCCGCCTGTAAATGAGGGCCTGGGACGGACTAATGCAGAGTGGGTAGTGCAAGGAGAACTGATGGGGACAAAAGGGTGGCCTGGCCTCCAGCCAGGGCTACTGGAGTGGGCAGGGCAAGAGATGATGGCAGCTTGAAGGAGGGGGGTGTGGGCAGAGGGAATGGGGCAAGGTAGGTGGATCTGAGAGAGATTTTGGGGTGAGAATAAACAGGACCGGTGACTGGATGTGAGGATTAGACAGTGGGGAGTTCTCTCTTGCACAACCTGGGGCGCCATGGCCTGAGCTGGAAGCCTGAGGCTCCCAACCTGCTGAGCGACTTGCCACGGGCTGATGCCCCCTGGGCCCGTGCTCTCATCCCTCAACTTCCAAGGGATCCCTGATCCCATTGACTTCCAAGGTGGGAATGAGTGAGGTCTCATCCTCTCTGCTCCAACCACCCCGCAAGTCTGGTGCTCTGGGAACTCATGCGTTCCTGTCTCCACTTGTAACTAAAACCATGAAAACTTGAAACACACAAAAGAAGAAGGGACTATCATGGCCCTGAGAGCCCATCACTCAGCTTCAAGGCTCATTGTCATCTTACCTTTTTTATTTCTTTTTTTTTTTTCTTTTTTCTTTTTGAGACAGAGTCTCACTCTGTTGCCCAGGCTGGAGTGCAGTGGCATGATCATGGCTCACTGCCACCTTGACCTTCTGGGCTCAAGCGATCCTCCCACTTCAGCCTCCCGAGTAACTGGGACTAAAGATGTGTGCCTCCACGCTTGGCTAATTTTTTTATTTTTTGTAGAGATGAGGTCTCCATATGTTGCCCTGGCTGGTCTTGAATTCCTGAACCCAAGTAATCCTCCTGCCTCGGCCTCCCAAAATGCTGGGATTACCGGTGTAAGCCACCACAACTGGCCCTTCTTTACTTCTTAGCTAACTTAAAAAATTTTTGGTATTTTATAACAGTGCCAGACACTATATTATTTTATCCATAAATACTTTAGTTTTTATGTCCAACAGAATGAGGGATTCGTTTTTTTTTTAACATAACTATAATGCCAAGTCTTAGCAAATGTTAATAAAGTTAACAATTTCTTTTTAAAAAAATTTCAACTTTTGGCCATGCGCGGTGGCTCACACCTGAATCCCAGCACTTTGGGAGGCTGAGGGGGTGTGGATCACTGGAGGTCAGGAGTTCGAGACCAGCCTGGCCAATATAGTGAAAACCCATCTCTACTATATATATATATATATATATATATATATATATATATATATACACACACAAAAATTAGCTGGGCATGGTGGCGCGTGCCTGTAATCCCAGCTACTCAGGAGGCTGAGGCAGGAAAATTGCTTGAACTCAAGAGGTGGAAGTTGCAGTGAGCTGAGATCATGCCACTGCACTCCAGCCTGGGTGACAGAGCAAGACTCCATCTCAGAAAAAAAAAAAATCAATTTTTATTATAAAGGGTACACCTGCAGATTTGTTACATGGGCAAATTGCATGACACTGAGGCTTGGGGTCCCAGGGACCCTGTCGCCCAGACCGTAAGCATAGTACCCAACAGGTGATTCTTCAGCCCACACCCCCCTCCCTCCCTTCCCAGTCCAGTGATCCCCAGTGTCTACTGTTCCCATCTTTATGATCATGTGTATTTAACATTTAGCTCCCACTTATAAGTGAGAACGTGGTATTTGGTTTTCTGTTCTTGCATTAGGTTGCTTGGGATTATGGCCTCTAGCTCTATCTATATTGTTGCAAAGGACATGATTTCATTCTTTTTATGGCTGCATAGTATTCCATGGTACAACAATTTCTTAATATCATATAAAACCCAGTTCAGGCCAGGCGTGGTGGCTCACACCTATAATCCCAGCACTTTGGGAGGCCTAGGCGGGTGGATCATTTGAGGTCAGGAGTTCAAGACCAGCCTAGCTAACATGGTGAAACCCCGTCTCTACTAAAAATACAAAAATTAGCCGGGTGATAATGGTGCGAGCCTGTGATCCCAGGAGGCTGAGGCAAGAGAATCACTTGAACCCAGGAGGCGAGGTTGCGGTGAGCTGAGGTCATGCCACTGCACTCCATTCTGGGCAACAGAGTGAGACCCTGTCCCCCCCGCACCCCCTCCAAAAAAAAAAAAGACCCAGTTCAGGTTCCCACTTCCCTGGTGGTCTCATCCTTCTAGGAGCAGCAGGGACTTGGTTTCTAGGCATGGGGAGATTGAGCAATCTATTCCTACGGTGCTTAGCCATGTGCCAGAGGCTGGGCTGAATAGGCGACAGGGACAGGCCCTGCCCCAGAGGAGTGCTCAGGTCACTACCACTGGCCGCTGCATGGAGAAGAGTCTTCTTCCTCCACCAACCTGGAGTCCAGGAAGACATAAAATCTCCTGCCTCCCCAGCCTTCCCAGGAGAAACTCAATGGGGCGATGAGGCCCTCTAATGGGGCCCGCACCTCCCTCCAGCCCCTTTTTCTGTTTGCCCTTCTCCGCGCACCCTGTGTGCCAGCCAGCTGGGGTGACCAGGCCTGACCGCTGGCCCAGAACACCCCTTCTTCTCCCTCCCTTCTGGGTCCTGCTCCAAACCTCGTCTGTGCAGCTCCCGCTGACCGGCCAGGGTTATTCAGGTGTCCCCAGCCTACCCCTACCCCCCACCATCCTGCTGTGACGACTGCTCAGTGTGTCTGGGAGTTTCCAAAGGGCAGGACAGTGTCTGCTGCATTCTTGTGTCCCTAGTGGTTCACACATAGCCCTCCGTGTCAAGGAGGTGCTGTGTTTGCCGTATGACTGTGGCGTGCAAGTAAAGGCCAGAATAAGTGGGGGAACAGGGAGACGATTGGCAGGGTGGGAGAATGGGTGAATGCTGTCTCCAAGTTCTCTGTCCATCTTCAGAAGCTGGGAAACAGATGGAGCCAGTGAAAGTGTTGGGGACACTTCTCTGCCTTGGGGAAGACGTCTCCCACCCCTTCCCAACAGCAAAGGCCTGCCACTCTGGTGTCCCCTGTCCCTGGGCTCTCTTCCCTGCTGGCCTGTCTGCACCCCCAGGGCAGTTTCCCTCCCCAGGGCAGGCTGGGAACAGCCGTAGGGAGCACAGCTCACGCCCAGACCCTGTGCCTGCTGGTGGGGTCTGTTTGCATAGGGTCATCTGGTTTCAATCCAGTGAAGTCTTAAAACTTTTCCATGGGAACTTCTTCTATTTTAAGCTCCCCCAGATGGGCTGGACAAACTCAGCCTGAGGAGGCTGTGAGTTCCTGGGCTGCTGCTGGTGGCCTCACCACCCCCAACTGGTCCCCAACAGACAGGAGCAGGTAAGGCTTGGGGCTCAAGGACTCCGGCCCAGCTCCAACCGTTACCCATCAGAGGATCTTGAGCAAGTTTCTGCTTTCTGGGCCTCAGTTTCCTCATCTGTACAGCCTAGGGTTAGTAACAGGGAGCCAAACTGCCGGAGTTCAAATCTGGCACCACCCCTGAGTTAACTGTGTGACTTTGGCAAGGCTACTTAACCTCCCTGGGCTTCAGCTATAACATGAAATAAGTTGAGTTGCTGGGATTACATGAACTGGTGCCTGTGAGTACACAGCACAGTGCTGGGGATATGTCGAAGCCTATATACTCAGTGCTGGTTGTTACAGATCTATTTCTTAGCGGAAACCCATGGTCGTATGTGTTTCAGAATGTCTGTGCTTCTGGAGTTTTAAAAAGGTAATATGCATATTCCAATGTCATGTATAACCCAGTGAGATCTGGGGAAACACCCCATGCTCAAACACATTATGGTTTCCTCATTGAAATGTGAATCTTTACTCAAAGTGAGAGAAAAAAAGGACTTAGGTTAGGCCAGGTTTTGCTAAATAAGGTATGGAAAAGCCGGCCGGGCACGGGGGCTCACGCCAGTAATCCCAGCACTTTGGAAGGCCGAGGCGGGCGGATCACGAGGTCAGGAGTTCGAGACCAGCCTGACCAACGTAGTGAAACCCTGTCTCTACTAAAAATACACCAAATTAGCCAGGCGTGGTGGCGGGCACCTGTAATCCCAGCTACTCAGGAGGCTGAGGCAGGAGAATCGCTTGAACCCGGGAGGCGGAGGTTGCAGTGATTCGAGATTGTGCCACTGCACTCCAGCCTGGGCGACAGTGCGAGACTCCATCTCAAAAAAAAAAAAGAAAAAAGAAAAGAAAAAGGCTTTGGATTTTCAGAGCTTTGGGAGTTTGGAATTGTGGACAAGGGATTGGGGACTGTATTGTTATTGTAATTATGTGTTTAGGAAAAAGGGGTGGTCCCTCCTGCCAGAGGGGGCAGGTAAGCCTGCTGGGAAGAGGGCAGCCCCTCCCTGCAGGCTCAGCAACCACTGGGTAAGACTTGGCCCTGTAGATGGAAACCTTGTATGCAACAAAAGGCATCCCTTCCTCTGGGCAGGCAGTACCACATCGGCAAACCACACAGCCTAACAGGGCGGCCCTGCAGGCCGACGGGCCCTGGTGGGCTGACATCACCCTCACCGGTGTGGACACTCTGAAGGCCCACCTGCATCTGAGCGGTCACGGGTAACGTAGCTGGCCCATCACATAGCTCTGAAAGGAGCTCCTTTAGGTCAGGACATCTGTGGCTCCCCGAGCTATACCTCCTGACCCATCTCCCTCCCCAGCCCTCCACTCTGGTCACTTGGGCCAAGGGGTGTAGGCCCAGGGCTGTGTGGGAGGAGGGAATGAGCTCGTTTCATCTTAGAATCCGAGTCAGAGTGACAAGTCTGGGCTGGATGTCCCCATGGGGTCATTTTATCTCACCCACCCCTCATCCTATGGAGAGGGGTACAGTGCCCTGAACATTAGCACAGAGCTTTAGCGTTTATAAAGCCCTTCCACAGGCTGTGATGTGATATTAATAAGAGTCTCATCCCTGCTGTCCTATGTTTTATTAAAACCAGGACTCGGAGTGAAGTGAGCTGCTCGGGGTCACACTGCAGTGCGTGGTGGGGCCCAGGTCGCCTACCTCCCTGTTGAGTGCTCTCCTCCGCAGACCTCACTGCCTCTGGGTCCACTACAACTCCACGGTGGCCTCCCAGGGACGCCTTCCCTGCCGGCCGCTGAGGATGCTGGGAGCAAATACCGGGCCAGAGGCAGGGAGGGGAGAAGACAAGCTGGGCACAAGCCGGGGAGGGACCCGGTCCTTGGGTCCCAGGAGCTGGCGGGGATTGCGTCCTCCGCCTCCGCTGCGTCTGGCTTGGGGAATTCCCTCTTGCTGAATGCCTGAGGATTAAACACAACACCTCAGCTCATAATGAAATATAAAGAGCAAACAGGACAACAGCTGAGGTGGATGAAGGAAATTAATACTTATCAAGTGCTTTGAGCCCCTGGAAGAAAAGACAGACCAAACTCAAAGCCTCCCTCCCCTGCTCCCGTCAGCCTATCAGGCAGCCAGGGTGGCTCTGAGCCTCCTCACGGAGGAAGAGGAGGAGGAAGTGGAGGAAGCTCAGGCCCAGTATGGGTGTTGGGATCAGCCTTGGGACTATCTGGTGGCCTGGGACTGCTCAGCCCTGGAAACCCAACATGGGCACCTGTCCCGGGTCTGAGCTACTCAGGAAAACACTCCCCTCCCTCTGGGGGCTTTCTGGGCTGGCTGAGGTGATGCAGGGGGTGGGCACGACTTTGGAGGCCGGTGAGTCCACCTCAAGACTTGCCCAGGGGTCAGTCCTTGGTACGGGCAGAGGACAGTCACCTCCGCCATGTCCACAGCTCATGGCATCAGCGAGGAAGGTGGGCTGGACACTGGCACAGGGACTCCCACGGACAGCCTTGTCCTGTCCCTCCTCTGCTGTGTCCTCCTGCAGCCGCCTGGTCACCTCAGCTCGGCTGGGAAGGCCTTCAGAAGCCAACTCTTTCAACCATGGCCTCTCTTCTCCTCACTCCCACCCTAGGCGCAGCCTCGCAGCCTGGAGGCTCAACACGCTTCTCACTGTCTCACGGAAGGCACCCACCTCGGCCCTTCCTCCACTGAGCTGCCAGAATATTCCAGCACATTCACTTCTTTCCCCCAGCTCTGCAGTCTTTGAGGCAGGAACTGACGCCATCACCACGTTCGTTTCTCCCTGTTGCTTGCTGACCAATCTTATGTGACTCTGACCCAGGTGCCTTTCCTACAGAAAGGTACAAGTGACTATTTATGGGATAGATATATAATAGGGAAAAATCAAGAAATAATTCAAATGGCCAAAAAATAACGGAAAGGGGTAAGTGAACTATGGAGAAATATGAGATGGGTTCACCAAAGATGGCAAGATGGTAAACACTCGGGAAACAAAAGAGAAAAACGAAACAAGATCCGCAATTGTTTTCCATTGTTTTTAAGCATGTTAACAATGAATAGGAAAAAGACTGGAAGGAAACCCCTTTAGTCCTCAGACCTCAGCTAGGATATCATTTCCTGCCTCAGAATAAATAAGTACAAAATATTTGTTGAACGCTGTTAAATACCTACACGCTGAGCGTGGTTCTGTCTGGAGGAGGGAGCCTGCGTCATTTCTGGTGTCTGCTCCTTTCATAAGAGGAAAAGTTCAGGTGCGGTGGCTCACGCCTGTAATCCCAGCACTTTGGGAGGCCGAGATGGGTGGATCACCTGAGGTCAGGAGTTCTAGACCAGCCTGGCCAACATGGTGAAACCCCATCTCTACTAAAAATACAAAAAATTAGCCGAGTGTGGTGGTGGGTGCCTATAATCCCAGCTACTCTGGAGGCTGAGGTGAGAGAATCACTTGAATCCGGGAGGCGGAGGTTGCAGTGAGCCGAGATTGCACCACTGCTCTTTAGCCTGGGCAACAGAGAAAGACTCCATCTCAAAACAGACAAACAAACAAACAAAAAACAAAAAAAAAAACAGAGGAAAAGTCTCTCGTGCTAGCCGTTTTGCTGGCAGTGGCATGGGCGGGTTGGAAGCCTGCTGCCCGCTGTGATACCTGCCTGGGAGCCCACCTTCCAGGTCACACCCACCTCTGTTGACCCAGGCCCCGGTGGCAGAGCTTTTGGGCAGAACACGGCTGGCCCTTCTCAGGCACTCCGGGGGCCCTGTTCGCCTGCTTCAGGCAGCTGGATTCTCTGGGGCTGAGTGAAAGGGGAAGGCAGCCTGGCATGGGGCACCTCCTCCCCACTCTCCCCTCCGTCTAGTGGGTGGGTGCCAGGGCAGGTCCCAGAGGCTGGCTGAGGCCGGGGAGGGCAGGCAGGATGGGCGTCACTCCCGTTTCCTTTGCAGTTCGTGGTATTGTCACCACCTCCTCAGGGCACCTCCACCAGGCCCCTAACCTGACCTGGCAGCAGCGGGGGTTGTGTGTTAGGTGGTGGCAGTGGCAACCTGCTTACGTTTTCACGTGGCCATGACCTTTTACTGTCCCCAAAGCCTCCCCTCACCGTATCTGCCTTGTTCTTAGCACCAGCCTGTGAAACAGGCTTGGTATTTTACAAATGAGGAGGTCTAGGTCAGGGAAGCCACCGTCAGTGTGGTCAGGGACGGTCAGCCAGGACTCAGCTCACCGCGATCTCCTGAACCCCACTGCTCCTTGCCTGTCACCTCAGACGTTCTGGATGCAGGGACAAGCTCCACTGGGCAGGTTCTGGAGGGACCCAAGGCAACGCCCCGGGGCTGGGGCCTGGGGCAGGCTTCGGGAGGAGAGCTGGGGACTACCGCTTTCACTTGCCTCTTCCAGGCCTTGGCTCAGACGTCACCTCCTCAGCCAGGCCAGCCCTGCCTCTCTGGCTAAAAATGCACTCCCACCCCTCCCTGCTTTCTCTTCCCTATGCTTGGCTCCTAACATTCCCTCTGTACATCTTGTTCATACCCCCTCTCCCCTGATGGGAATGGAAACCCCATGAGGGCAGGGGTTGTGGTGCTGTATTTACTGCTATACTGCTATAGAATGGTGCCTGGCACAGAGTAGGTGCTCAACATGACTGCATGCATGAGAACCAGACCTTGTGTGCACCTCAGCCCCATGGGAGAGTTCGCCAGAAACCGAACCACCACAATGAAGCAAAGAAACCAAGAGTCTAAAACCATGCCCAGCTGGCCCCTCCTCCAGGAAGCCCTCCAGGATTTGCTTGAGCTGAACGCCAGCAGTGTGGATCTGCAGCTCTGTTATGTGGCTTACTCCAGCCTCTCCCATCAGTGGCAGGGGTGTGCACTAGCCCCAGCTTCCTGGCCTTTCAGGCACAGGGCTAGGCTTATCCATACAGTCCCAGTGCCAGGAACAGAGAGGATGCTCGACAGATGTCTGTCAAGTGCATAAATGGGATGCAAGTTCTGTTGCTCCCCGAAGAGTACCCACTGCTGACACACAGAAAGAGCTTAGCCAATGTGTGTGGAATGGATGAATGGCTGCCTGGCCCAGTGCTGCTTTTCCATTCCATTTTACATCAATGCTTTGCCCGTCCTGACCTGTCAGAGCCCAGACTTGTCTGCTCACCTGTGTCCTGGTCATACTAGGCCCATCTTGGTCAAGGCCTTTTGGCTCCAGGATGACCCAGCACCTCTTCCTGCAGCCTCTGCAGGCCTGGCCACCCCACCCTGGGTGTGGGACACTCCTCAGGGCCTCTGGACCACAGAAGACAATACCCTCTCCAGCCCTGGAAACCCTGCTTCTGGCTTTGGGCTGCCTGCCAGGGCGGCTCACATGTGAGCAAGCAGGCACTGCTCCAGGGGACGGACGGGTACTGGAGAGGGAGCATCTCATCTTTCAGCCGACAGCTGTGGATGGTCACACTGTGTGTTTATCCTGATTCTCCAGATAGATCACGGACAGCCCCCAGTGCAGGGGCTGGCCTGCAGCAGATCAGCAATGAGGCTGTGCCTGGCAGTCAAGACTTGAAAGAAGTCTAATGTTTATTGTATGTTTTCCAGACAGGAGAACCCCCTGGCTAATCCTGTGTTCTAGATTTGACAGAAAACATGCCCACTCTGTGGGGTAACTGGTCCTTAGTGCCCACTGGAATCCTTAGAAAACATGCCCACTCCGTGGGGTAACTGGTCCTTAGTGCCCACTGGAATCCTTAGAAAACATGCCCACTCTGTGGGGTAACTGGTCCTTAGTGCCCACTGGAATCCTTAGAAAACATGCCCACTGCGTGGGGTAACTGGTCCTTAGTGCCCACTGGAATCCTTAGAAAACATGCCCACTGCGTGGGGTAACTGGTCCTTAGTGCCCACTGGAATCCTTAGAAAACATGCCCACTCCGTGGGGTAACTGGTCCTTAGTGCCCACTGGAATCCTTAGAAAACATGCCCACTCCGTGGGGTAACTGGTCCTTAGTGCCCACTGGAATCCTTAGAAAACATGCCCACTCCGTGGGGTAACTGGTCCTTAGTGCCCACTGGAATCCTTAGAAAACATGCCCACTCCGTGGGGTAACTGGTCCTTAGTGCCCACTGGAATCCTTAGAAAACATGCCCACTCCGTGGGATAACTGGTCCTTAGTGCCCACTGGAATCCTTAGAAAACATGCCCACTCCGTGGGGTAACTGGTCCTTAGTGCCCACTGGAATCCTTAGAAAACATGCCCACTCTGTGGGGTAACTGGTCCTTAGTGCCCACTGGAATCCTTAGAAGGCAAGTACATGAGTTATTGGTTAAAAGGGGGGAAATAAATTATTATTTAATAAACGTAACTTGGCCAAGGATGGTGGCTCATGCCTGTAATCCCAGCACTTTGGGAGGCCGAGGTGTGAGAATCGCATAGCTGAGGAGTTTAAGGCTAGCCTGGGTAACATGACAAGACCTCCGTCTATATAAAAATACAAAAATTAGCCAGGCATGGTGGTACGCACCTGTAGTCCCAGCTACTTGGGAGGTTGCGGTGGGAGGATCATTTGAGCTCAGGAGATGGAGGCTGCCGTGAACTGAGATTGCGCCACTGCACTCCAGCCTGGGTGACAGAGTGAGACCCTGTCTCAAAAAAAAAAAAAATTTTTTTTAAAGTAACTTAATAGACAAAACCTCTGGAAACAAGGGAATCTAGGAGCTTGACAGAAGTGACGAGTCAGGGCCCCCAGGTCGCGCTGCTTAGCACAGGCTTACAGGGGAGCTGTGGGAAGAGAGGAGGGGGAGGCGGCAGGCGGATAGCCTTGGGCAGAGGGCCTGGGAGCTCATAGAGGTGGACAGCTGGCAGAGACACTCGAAGTGGGAGTGGCTCCAGCAAGAGGACTGGACTATCGTATGGGAGAGGCCAAAAAAGATTTCGTTGTTTTCGGTCAGTTAAACGCTGAAGGACAGGGATATGGAATGGAAAGGAAGGAGTGAGAAGAGGGACCAGGAGCAACTTGTGCCAAACCTAAAAGGCAATAATAATAAAGATAGGCTTTTCTGAGCACCCACTGAGTGCCAGGCACCGGTGTAAGTGTTGCAATGCTTATAACTCAGTGCCCTCATCATGGAGTCCTCCTGCCAGCACCGCGTGGTGAAGTTCCATTTTGCAGAGGAGGAAACTGAGATCAACTGGCTTGTTCAAGTTCACGCACCTAGGAAGTGGTGGAGCCAGGTTTGACTCAGGCCGGCTGGTTCCGGAGCCCACGGGCCTCAACTCGGCCAACGAGCCCATTCGCCTTGCCAGGGCTTGGTTTCGCTGAAGCGGGGCTCCAGGCTGGAGTTAGTTTTGTGAAGGGGATTAGCCCTGGTGGCCGCTGGCTGCTGACAGCTGGCAGTTGGAGTGGGCGAGGCCGAGGGGGCCCCTGGGCCTGGGCAGCTTGGGCAGGAGCCGGCGAGGAAGGGGAGGTGCCTCAGGGGGCCGCCTGGGTGTCGGTGCGGGCAGAAAGGCGGGAGAGACAGGCAGAGGCAGCCGTCTGGGTTGTACAACCTGCAGCCCACGCACGCCGAGAGCCACCAGCGTGGAGTCAGGATGAGGAGTCCTCCTCCCACCTGGTGTGGGCTGGAGTCCCAGGAGCGGGTGCTGGAGTGGGATAGCGGGGGATCAGCTCATCTGAAGCCCTGGTTGTGGGTGAGTGCGTGCACACGGATGTGCGTGCCTGCGCATGTGCGTGGCGAGGGAATGCGCCCTTGTGGAATCTCCCCTAGGGCAACCTGGCAGTGTGAGGCTGACCCTTGCCCCAAACCTCCTGTCCTCGGGCATGACATCAGTCCCCAGCTGGGCTGTGAAATGAGTCCCAGTCGAATCCTTCCCTACACCTACTTGAACTTACGTCCCTCATTGACACTTTCAGAGCTGACCCTGGGTAAGCGGCCCTCTTATTCGGCAGACCTCGCCTTACTCAAATGATTTTTGGCCTCCCCAGGATTTGCCCTGATACATTGCTTCGGCTGCCTGCAGGGGTGGGCTCTCCTAGTTCTCTGAAGGGTCAGAGGATCGAGAAGGCGCCGTGTGGGAACCACCTGGAACAGGGCCTGGACTGTCACGCATGGTGCTTGAGAAGGGAGAGGGCAGCTGTCACCTTTAACACCCACCCACCACCTTATTTCCAGATGGCACCCAGCACCCTTCTGCGTACTGCTCTACTGGCACCTGCGCAGACAGCCAAAAGTCACCGGGAGCTGCAGAGTTCCGTTTTGGAGCAAAAGCGAGATCATGGAGTTGAAAGGGACTGATTTTCACTTTCTTGCCTGGCTCCTAGGCTCACTCAAAGGGCACGTTTCAAAGAGGCTCTCTGGAACGAGGAGCCTTCTGTGGAGGGACCTGCTCCATGGGACTTTAAGAAGGGGGTGGTGGGCTGTTTTGGGGGAAGATGAGTGTGTGCCACACCCTCCACAAGCCATTTGGCTGGCTCATCCCAACGTGTTGCAGAGGCGGCTGGCCCGGGGCAGGGAGGCTCATTCTGGCCATCCCTGGGTTGCTTGTGGGGCTACTTTTCTGGCCATGATGACCCATGATTTATTATGACCCCAAGCACGACCTCTTAGACTTGGGAAGTGTGGTTCCTCCAAAGGGATCAGAGAATAGTGACAGAGTAAATCCAAGAACGCTGTAGAAGGAAGACACTTCTTTAGGCCTCTTAGAGTTAACTGCTTCCTATTCAACCTGGAATTAGTTCACGGACCCCGCTGTCTTTGGTAATACATCGGTAATTTTCCTTAATAATTGTAACAACTGTTTCACCTTGTTTTCCTCAAATATTAGGCTGTTATTTCAACCAAGTGTGTTTTGGACTTTAACCAGAGACTATGGCACAAATTCTGAAGTCAGGTTTATTTATTTTTTATTTTTTAATTTTTTCCAGCTGTGGGCTGGCTCTGGCTCAGCCACCTGAAAATAAGTTATTTATATTTATGTGTGTAGCCATATAGATATACTCATCCACATATACAAAGACCACTTCCAAGTCTTTTTTAGTTTGTTGCATGTGACCCCACAGAATTCCTTGGACCCAGCTGACCAGGGTTTGACACCCACTTCGTGTGATCTGGCCAGACCCAGCTACTCCAAGCCCCTCTCCTCACAGGGAAAATGGCAAAAAGCAGTGTGTAAATGTCTTATCAGGGCTTTGTATACATTAGATGCTCAATAAAGCTCTCATTTGGGGAACCTGGATAACGGAAGTGGAAAGAAACAGAAGGACCTGGTTCACTTCCTTGTGAAATAAAAAAAGAGGAAGGGAGGGAAGCAAAGAAAGGAGAGGGGAAGGGGGAGAAGGTAGGATGGGTGATGAGTGAATTATGCCAGCTTCCTGTCCTTGGGTAAGTTATTTATTTAACACCTTTGAGGTTCCATGTTTTTATCTATAAAATGAAGACAATAACCCCTATTTCATTTAGTTGTTTCGAGGATTACACAAGGCGATGGGTGCACCCCACACCCGATTTCTAGTTAGTGTTTGTACTGGACCTGCATGTAAGCACCGTAGATGCATAAAAAAAGGCAAAGGTTGTATTTTAATTTTTTCGAGCACCAATGAATTAGCTATGATGCCATTAATAGAATGAGATGTCCTATTACCATTAGATGATGTTCTTAACATTCACATTAGGAACTGTGGGACAGGCTGGTCCCCATGAACTGGGGCAGGCTCTGGGATAGTTGTATTTATAGGCCTGAGCAAGAGGCAAACCAAATGCAGTCGTCCCTCCGGCAAGTCAGCCGCAACTCCAAGAGCGTGGAGCTGTCAGGAACTGAAACCCAGTCAGAGGCAAAAGTGAACCACGCTGCTCTGATTTCCTTGCCTGTGGGAAAGCAGGGGCCGGGGCGAATAAACAGGTCAGTGGGTTGTTTCTTCTCCAGCACTGCTCGGAGCCTGAAGTCCTGCCGAGAGCTTAAGCAAGACCAGCGTGGGGGGTGGGGAACCCCCACAAATACATCGCATCTCTTATCCGTTAAAATTCAAGATGACTCATCATTTTGTCTTCCTGGTAATCCAGACAGGGTCACTTTTCCAAAGGCCAAATTCATTGGCAGGACTTTTTAACAGGGACATTCTGACTTTTTAGAAAAAGGCCAAAGTCAACATCAGAAAATCTTTTTTCTGGTCTGCGGTAATAATAGCCACTGTTTGTCAAATGTTACTGTGTGCCAAGCACTGCACATGGTGCTCTAGGTACTTTTCTTATTTAATTCTCACAAGCCCGGGAGGCAGATATTTATTCCCATTTTATAGATGAGGATAACAAAACTCAGATTAAGTAAAGACAGACATTGGGGCCAGCTCACTCCAGCAGAGGCTCCCACGATGACCCTCCCTGCTCCTCCCAACTCTGCGTCCAGTGACCTCACATTGGTGGCCTGCAGTCCATCATGGGGGGAGTATTTACACCATAGAAATTGGCAAATTGTACAAACCAAGGTCCTTCTCTTTTTTTCCTCTCTCATCCTCAACTTCATATTCTTTCTAGTTCATGTCTCCACAAGAAAATGAGCTTTAATAGAGCATCATTTGAGGCTGGGCGTGGTGGCTCCTGCCTGTAATCTCAGCACTTTGGGAGGCCGAGGTGGGCAGATCACCTGAGGTCAGGAGTTCAAGACCAGCCCAGCCAACATGGTGAAACCTCGTCTCTACTAAAAATACAAAAATTAGCCGGGCGTGGTGGATTACAGCCGTGTGCCTATAATCCCAGCTACTCGGGAGGCTGAGGCAGGAGAATCCCTTGAACCTGGGAGACGGAGGTCGCAGTGAGCCGAGATCGTGCCACTGCACTCCAGCCTGGGCGACAGAGCCAGAGTCCCTCTCAAAAAAAAAAAAAAAAAAAAAAAGGGTCATTTGGCTGTAGGCGATGGGTCCTCAGGAAGCCGGGCTGCTGGAAGAAGCTGAGCATTGGCTAACCAGGGTCCCTTGCCCCTCCTTCTCGGGGCCTCACAGATGCTTGATCATATCCAAGTATTACTGGTAAACACGTGTGAGTCCTTTTCCTCATCAGTGCTAAGCAAGAGAGATTCAACTGAAATTACAAAGGCTGAGTAAGCCGGAGACAGGATTTACTAAGTATTAATAATATGCTGTCACATATGGTTCTTTTCATCTTCAAAGCATTTTATAGCCATTTACTAATTAGTCTTGGGCTGCCCTCTGTGTGCAGGTACAATGCTCGATGACAGGCTGAACCGGCAAGAAGTATTTACAAATATACAGGTGACCTTTACTCGTTTACAGGCGCCACTGGCTTCTGTTGCTGTTGCGGGGTAAAGATAAAATCACGCAAACCCTGGTGTTTGAGTCCCTGGTTCTGGAAACATACAGTGGTGACTGTCACCTTGTGCTGAGTCCCCTCTAAGAAAACCAGCCCAAATCCTCCCCTGTGGCAAGGAAGCTGAAAGTCTTTTAAAAATAATCATAAATTTCCATCCTCACGAACCTATATAACGTCCATCATCCTTCACTGGGAAAGAAAAAAATAAGCTTCAGTTTGTTCACGAGAGTATGGACACACGTGAGAATTGTTGCTGGAGGGGAGCCAGGAGCCTGGATTGGGTCTTGGCTCCGGCCCTGACCGGCTGGTGATCGTGGGTAACTCACTTAACTTCTCTCATCTTCTGTTTCCTCATCTGTGGAACAAAAGCAACCCTATTCAGTTGCTCACAGCCCAGGTCTGCTGTAAAGCTGTGTGAGCTAATGTGTGTGGCAAAACTTCTGAGTTAGACTGTGTGCTTCGCTGATGGGCAGGGTCTCATTCGTTTTCTGGGTCTGTGGGCCCCCAGGGGCTGGCAGGGGCAGGAGGATGACATTCCCAGACCACACTGCCCACTACTGGCTGCTGTCACTGCTGAATGCTTATTTGAAATGCTGAGGGGACGACCAGTCCACAGGACCTCACCCCCTCCCACAGTGCCAACCACCATCTGCTAGAAGTGGAACCAGTAAGAGTTGACTGAGCCTGGGCTTGCTTCAGACCCAGTTGCAGCTCAGAAGCAAGTCCGGGCTCAGTCAACTCTTGGTGCTGTGCACAGTAGAGCCCAATCCATACCCCTCCATCAGGGGAGAGTGACCCTAGCAATCCTAAGTGACCGTGCCATGGCACCTTAGTGGGGGATGGAGGGGACATGGGGCATAGCACACAGCTGCCCTGAGTAGAGGGGCACCTCCTTGTGGGCACTCAGCAGGTCAGGGTCAGAAGCAGTGCCAGTGTGGTCAGCTGGCTTAGTGGGTCATGATCACTTGCTCAGTAGAATCGCTGGGGGAGTTTTATCAAAATCTAGAAGGCTAAGCTCCAGCTAGTGAGATTCCAAGTCAACAGGCCTGCAGTGGGAACTACCAGAGCAGTAGTTCCTAAAAAAATCTCCCCGGGTGATCTGATGAGCTGAGCCCACAATCCAGTCCAGCCCCCTCCTAGTATTAATATTATGGAGAGGAAGGGACTTACTCAAGGCCACATAGCCAGTTAATGGCAGGGCTGGGATATGGACATAGGACACTGGACTGTTGTTCTTGTCCTGGGAATTCCCAAAGTTTCAGGGTAGGGGGCATAGTACCCACACGGTGAAAAAACCCAGAGTTGGGCAGGCCTCCAGCTGACAGGCAAGATGGGAGGTCTGTTCCAGCTGATCTCCAGCCTCCTGAGAACATTCCTGGGTGCCAGAGAACACAGGAAGCAGAGGCACGACTTCTCCTCACCAGTCTTCACAAGGGCCCAGGGATGGTTCTCTTTTGCGCTCACCTGGTAAAAATGGGCTCCAATAGCCACAAAGGGAAGTAAGGGACCAGGTGAGAGGCCCTGTAAAATCATGTGTGTGTCCTGCAGGAGGGGCCAGTGGCTTCACCTTGGAATGGGAAGGCCAGAGGGTGTCAGGTCGAGCACCCAGGCCAGCTCTTGCCCTCACCTCTGTGGGTGGTGCGTGGGCCCTGCTTCCCTGTGTGGAAGGCCATCAGGACAGGACCATGCTAAACCAAACTGTAAACCTGGTGATATGGCCAAGCCGACGGTAGCCATCTTGTGTTTCAGCTAAGCGAGTGTGTGATGGCACAAGGAGGCCTGGCTCCAAGTTCCCAGGTTTGCTCCTAATTTGCTGTTTCTAATTTGCATGTTTCCTTAACTCTTGGGCCTTAGTTCTGTCCTCTGTACACTGAAGGGAGTAACGGGGTAGAAACGAGATGACTTCTGAAGACGCTTCTGGCTGTGATGATCAGTAAGTTCAGGGAAGATGTCGCCTGCTCAGGGTATCTTCCCCAGCTCTGTTCCTGGCTGGCTGCACAACTGCCAGTCCCCAAGCCCAGAAAGCAGACACATTCCTCTGATAAACCATGACACCCAAGCTTTGTCTTTGTGTATAATTCACACAGTGCTGCAGAGGCCCAGAGGGGATGGAGAGGGGAGAGCCGGAAGGACAGAGCCGTTGGTGCACTCACCAAACTTTAATGACTGCCTACTGTGTGGGGCTGGCCTGGGAACAAGGTGTCCACAGAGGGGGCTGGAGGGGTATGGATGGCAGGGGGTGAGGCTGTGTGTGCTAGAGGCCATTTGTTATTGAGCAACAGCCTTAGGCCAGGCTGGATGAGTGGCTGAAACCCAGCAGGTTGGTCACATTGACTCAGGTAACTCCTTCTCGCCGTGAAGGACTGCCCCAGATAGGAAATGCTTGGGTATGAAACACACACATGCACGCACAGAGGGAAGACACTAGTTTCAGAGGAAAAACAGCGAGGGGCATTTAATCTTAGAACTTAAGAGGTCTCAGAGACAAAGGCTTTGGAAGAAAGGCGTGGGCATTCCTGACGCTTTACTTTCCCCGGAAAATTACTGCACCATAATTTGTGAGTTTATTTCTTCCAACTAAGAAATAGAGGCAAGAAAGAGGGAGTAACCCGAAGTGAAGGGCTCTAGGATCCAGGGACCACCAGCCAGCTCAAGTTGGATTTCAGCAGTCGGGGCTGCCTGGGGCGTGCAAAAGCTGCTGTGTGAGCAAAACGCTGCCGTGAAGACATTCCAGGCGGCTTCCAGGAAGCGGCTGTATATGCTGACACACATGTGGACAGGCAGTCTGGCTGGCCACCTCTCAAGACTGGTGTTTCCTAGAGCTTTCCATTGGCAAATGCTGCCTCCTGGAACTGAGGGACAAAGGTTTTGAAATAAGCCCTGGTGGGAAAGAAGGGGAGAAAAAAAACTGTGGTTAGCACAAACAACTTGAAACAAAGTGCAACTGGGAGCTTTCAAGCTAACTCAGAACAGTTGTTATTTATTGTTCATGCATCTTGGGTTGGATTTGCCTTCTCTGCTGAGGCAAAGCCCTCCGGATTTTTCCGAGGAGGTACATGCAGTTCACTACTGTGATATCTCTCAGGAATATTCAAAGGGCCTGTACGTGCACCCTCCTGGCTGCCAATTCCTATGAGATATCTGCACTTAGGTCCTGCTGCCTTTTTTCAGGACAAAGACAAGGGCCTGGTCCAAGCTACAAGACAGTGTGTGTGCAATTGAACCACACAGTCATTTAGTGATCTAGAGTATCAGGAAGGTTGCATTTTCCACTCAGTTGGACCTTTGACTTCATAAAGACAAAGAGGGTCTAATAAGTTTTTTAACACATTTGATTTTTTTAGAGACAGGACCTCACTCTGTGAGCCAGGCTGGAGTTCAGTGGTCCAACCACAGCACACTGTAACTCTGACCTCCTGGACTCAAGTGATCCTACTGCCTCAGCCACCCAAGTTAGGACTATAGGCGTGTGCTACCATGTCAGCAATTTTTTTTTTCATTTTTTCATAGAGACAGGGTCTTGCTACATTACCCAGACTGGTCTCAAACTCCTGGCCTCAAGGGATCCTCCTGCCTCGGCCTCCCAAAGTGCTGGGATTATAGGCCTGAGCCACCACACCCAGCCCTAATAATTTCTAAATGATTCGTGGGCTCCATTTATTTCCAAACGCATATGCAGTCTGGTCTACTGGAAAGAAAGCTAGGCTGGGTGTTAAGAGAACATTTCCCAGTCAGTGGAAGAGGGGTGGCAGGACCGGGGGCAGCCCATTTGGCCTTTCCGGCATCCAGGTTTCTAATCTGTGGAAGCAGGGCCACGTTCTACCTCAGATGTGCACCCGCCGAGCCCACACCGTGTCAGGCACTGTACAAGGCATCAGGGGTGGCGGGGTGACCCAGCCATGGGATAACGCCGTGTGGGAGAATGCAGTGTGGAGGAGACGGACACATGGGTAACCCCACATCAGGGCACCAATGGCAGTCCCGCGGGCCACAGTCCATGCAGCAGGGAAGGGGCAGTGGAGGGGCATTTCCAGCAGCAGCTTGCTGTCAGCTGAGAGGTGAGGGAGAAAAGTGAGGGGAGGAGAAGGGAGGGGCTGCAGAGGAAGGAGGTGGGCACCCGTGCTCCTGGTCACCAGGCTTGCCTTCTAGCCCTGCCCCACCAACACCCACACAATCACAGTGACACCTTACGTGTCCAGATATCTCACCTCAGAGCAATGGCAAGAACCAGGCAGGGCCACCAAGACCTGTCACCCTCAGCACTGCAAAGGTCTCATCGCCTCACCTACAGGGAGCCTCCCACAGTCCATTTCATTTAGGATCTGGTCCTACTGAGCCTGGCTCTATCAGCTCCCAGCTCCCAGGAGATCAGAAGCAGCAAATCTGGAGTGGAGGAGCTAACCCAAGGGTAGGAGGCAGATTCACAGCAGCAGTGAGAAGAGAACGGAAAACTGCTCAGGAAGCACGAGCACTCACCGGGGATCCTGTGCCATAGGGCAAAGAGCCCCACGCAATCCGACAGGCCCTGGAGTTGTCTCTGGAGCAGAGCAAATGCAGCGGCTGGTGCCACCGGCTGCCCGCCCCCTTCAAGTCAACTGCAGCCCTCTTTCCAATCTGGCCTTGGAATGCTCCAGCTCTTTCTCAGTGCTGGCCTCCACCATGGCCTCTGCAGCACTGAAATGTCAGCTCCTCTCTCTGGAAGCTCTCTTTCCCTGTGACTTCTGTGACATGTGGTGCCACAGCTGTCCTGCCTCTCTCTACCTCTCCCTGCCCCTCCTTCGGCACTCCCAGGCGCCATCGTCCTTGGGGTCACACAGAGCAAGGTGGGAACTCCTGGTCCTGCAGCACCGCTAGCCCAGCCCTCCCTCCCCTCAAACTTCCAGTCCCACGTCTCCAACCACCTGTGGGACACCCTACCTGTCACTCTGTAACTCAAACTAGTGTTCCAAATGGATGTTTTCATCACTTTTATGTATCTGAAAATGCTCTGACCAATTTGGTTTTCTGTAACAGAACCTTCAGTTTCCTTCTGAACCAGTTTCCATTCTCCCTAAACCCCTATGGTGAATTTATCCTCAAGGTTCCTGCCGCTAAGTCCCTCCATCCGTAGTGACTCCCACAGCTCCTGTCTTATCTTTCGATGGCACTGCTGCAGAAGCTGCTTCTCCCCTGGACATGAGGCCTCCTTTGCCTCTGTTTGCAGCTACACTGATTCTCTTACAGTGTGAGTCTCTGTCCCTTTCCTGACCAAGACCTTAATGTCCTCCAAACTCTCAGCCTGGCATTCAATGACTCTATCTGGCTCCAAGTCATTAGGAAGAAAATCTATTCTGTTCCTCTATCACATTTTTTGAGATCATGCGACCCTTTGAGAAGCTAAGGAAGTGAAGGATCGTCTCCTCAGAGAAACTGCAGGTAAGACGCCCCACAGCGACCCGGGGGTGTCACAGACCCCCCTGAGCTGGCCACGGTCCAGGATACGAGCCCTGGATCTACTGCCTCTCCCTTCTTCTCATTTGACTACTTGCTCTTCCTCACACATGCCATTTGCCACCTCTGGGCTTATTCATGCTCAGGACAAATACTCCTGCTTCCATCAAGTCTCCCCTGGTCCCCAGGAGGTCGTCTCCCTGCACGCTGTCCATGCTTCTTCTGGGGCACTTGTCCCATGTGCACAGGTCTTATCTCCCAGCCCCTGGAAAGCGGGAGCACATCCTGCTCCCAGTGACCACCAGGCCTGGCTCAGCGTAGAAAGCACTTGGTGATGGGCTGTGGCTTTAATGTAACTAATCACGACCACCAGCTTGCAAGAAGCAGTTACAGTATGTCCATTACAAGCTGTTTAAGAAGGCGGGAGAGGCTGGGCGCAGTGGCTCATGCCTGTAATCCCAGCACTTTTGGAGGCCGAGGCGGGTGTATCACCCAAGGTCAGGAGTTCAAGTCCAGCCTGGCCAACATGGCGAAACCCCGTCTCTACTAAAAATACAAAAATTAGCCGGGTGTGGTGGTGGGCGCTTGTAGTCCCAGCTACTTGGGAAGCTGAGGCAGGAGAATCGCTTGAACCCGGGAGGCGGAGGTTGCAGTGAGCCAAGATCACGTCCGCGCCATGGCACTCCAGCCTGGGCGGCAGAGCCAGACTCTGTCTCAAAAAAAAAAAAAAAAAAAAAAAGAAGGTGGGAGAGACAGCAGCCCCAGAAAGAAAACAGGTATAATATTTAGGTACTAAGGAAGAACACTTTAGTCCATTCTCAAATTTCAAACTTTGCCAACAGTTAGTAAGAAAAAGCACCCTCTTCCATCCACTTGTGATCAGCACAGCCCTGAGCCAGCCAAACCGCCACCTTCTCTGGCACTCAGGACCTCAAAGCCCTTATCCATTAACGGCACCATGCCACAGTTGCCACAGTCACCCTTAATGCAAAAGGGGTGCTGTGGTGTGACAGAGCTCCAGACCTAGGCAAGGCCGGGCAGGGCAGGAGAAGCCCTGGGCTCTGTTCCCTTACGAACAGTAGGGGTGATAAGGCCACCTGATGCCACACTCGCATGGGACAGTGTGTGGGAGGAGACAGTCAACTGTTGGCTGCCACCCAGACGTGAGGGCCACTTATTCCTTCCATATGTTTCACCTGCTGCTATTTCCCCAGCAACATGGAAGTGTGGCCGGAGAGAGCCTTGTGGCCCCGCTTCTCCAGAGGGTCTGAGATCGACAGGCTGCCACCAACCTCTGCTGCATGGACTCTGGCCTGATGTGCACTGTGGAGTCTGGCCCATCCCAGTACCACTTTCAGGGAGGGCTGAATGTTCCCTAAGTTAGAGGTGAGGACGTCACCTTCCCTGACCTTACAGCTACGAACATCAAGGGGAGAGGCTGCAGCTGAGCTGCACTGTAGCCCCCACAGGTGCCTGATGAGCAGATGGTGCTGGAGCCACTGCTGCCCTGGACGCTGGCCTGAGCTGGGCAGGGGTCGGGTCCGGGGAGCCCTCCACTTACCTCCCCAGGCCCAGAGTCACACTGGGTCCCGAGGCAAGCCTCATCAGCTTAGTCTTTCCTTGTAAACTTCTAGGGGAAGGGGCTACAACATTGCAAGCTCCTTACACAAAAGGGAGCACGTTTTAAAGGCAAGCTTTTTTCTTTTTAGAAAGTTCTAAAGTTTCCTGTTCTGTCCTGGGCTTTCCCTGCCAGGGCCAACTGCGTGCTGCCAAGGGGAAGCGTGGCGAGGGCTATTTAAAGGCATGATGCTACCAGCTGTTTTCGGCGAGTGCCTCTCAACTTGGATCCTCATTAAGTTAGTTAACAGAGGGGGAGGAGGGGGAAAGGGAAAATGACAACTGGCTCCCACCCATTTATAGATTTTAAAAACGCTGTTTTCATTTATTTCACTTTTTATCAGAGAAAATGGAGAGCTGCCCAGAGTACAGATTGCTAATGGCAAGAGGTATCTGTCATCTTTGAAAAAACCTTTGACCCAGAGACAAAGTATGTAGTAAGCTTTAAAAGTGTAAGCGTGTTCTAGGGGATAGTGAAGTCTTCTCACCTCCCCATTAACTGGCCAAGTGGGGCCCACAGGAGAGGGCCCTGAGTGTCAAGCTCCTCACTGAATGCACACTGTAAGGGAATCTATTTTTAGATGGCATTAGAGCTCAATATGCCTGAGGGCAAAATGAGGTTCAGTCCCTCTTCACTGATCTCAGTCTCTCTGCTCAGGGTTTCATAAAATTACAACTCGGTCCAACCCAGGAGTCTCAGTTAGGAGAAGAAAATGTAAGGACTGGCTAGGTTTCCCATGAATTCAGAGCAGAAGCAGGGCTGGCCCAGGCTTCAGCTCACAGGCATGGCATGGTGGAGGGAACTGAATCAGGAGTCAGGGGGTCTACTTTTGTGGGCCTTGGGCCCAGGGTAAATCTCTTCTGGGCTTCAGCTCCCTCACCTACAAAGCAGGGTGCCATAACTGAGGGTCCTAAGGCTGGTGGGCTGTAGAAGGTGAGGGTAGCCTGTGTGGGGCAGGCTCTGGAGCCAGGCAGACTGGGCTCGAGGCCTGGCCACACTCCTTACTCGTTGATCATGAGGGCAAGTGACTGCGGCGTTAGTTTCTTCATCTAAAAGGCGGGAGTAACTGCCTACCTTAAAGCGTTCTTGTGAGGAGTGAATGAGATGGTCTGGGTAAGCGCTTGGCACGGTACCTGGCGTAAGAGATGATCAATAGATGTCAACTATTATCATGGGTACCCGCTGGGGCCAAGGGGAAGAGGCTCTGAGTCTGTGGAAACAGCCAGAAGAACTCGTGTGTGCAGAAGCGGGAAACCTGTGAGAGGTCTAGGGTCCTTGTCCTCAGTTCAGCCTTTCCCGAGGCTCCTTGGATCAGGCCCTCCCTTCTCACTGATCACACTGAGCTGGCAATCGCAGGCAGAGATGGCCAATCTCAGGCTTGGATACTCAGCCAAAGTCATGGGACACTGTGTGTCTTTTGCAATCCAGTCTAGAGCTGCTCATGGCATCCTTGTGGCATCAAAGGACAAATTCTGTAGCCAGAGGCACCTCCAGGCCTTGCCTGTCTTCTGCCCCCAAACCTACCAGGTGTACTCCTTGTGTGTGGTGTGCAGTTTTGGTCAGGGCTTGACCAGGGATGATGCTGCAGCTCTTCCTAGAAGGGTATTTAGGAATCACATGGCTCCGGCTGCCAAGAGGGTGTTGGTTGGCCTGGTCCTCAAACAGCTCTCCTTCTGTCCAGGACAACATGCATCGTCAAGGGGAGGCAGTGGGGGAAGTGGAAAGAGCACTGCACTAGGAGGCACAGGACTCACAGCTCTAGCCCGGGCCCTGGCTCATTGTGTCATCCAGAACTGGGACTCCATTTCCTCACCTGTAACAGGATGATTTCTACTTAATGATCTTATGACCACCCAGTTATGGTCTGAGATATCATCCATGTGATCTTGAGCAAGCCACTTAACCCTTTTGTGTCTTGATTCTTCATCTATTAAATTCAGACACTAGCACCTCTTTTTTCTCTTTTTTAAAAAAAGTTCCGGGATCCACGTGCAGGACGTTAGGTTTACTACATAATAAAAGTGTGCCATGGTGGTTTGCTGCACCTCTCAACCCAGCGCCTACATATTAAGCCCTGCAGGCATTAGCTATTTATCCTGATGCCCCCCCATCAACAGGCCCCAGTGTGTGATGTTCCCCTCCCTGTGTCCACGTGTTCTCATTGTTCAGCTCCCACTTATAAGAGAGAACATGTGTTTGGTTTTCTGTTCCGGTGTTAGTTTGCTGAGGATAATGGCTTATAGCTCCATCCATGTCCCCGCAAAAGACATGATCTCCTTGCTTTTTATGGCTGCACAGTATTCCATGGTGTATATGCACCACATTTTCTTTATCCAGTCTATCACTGATGGACTGGGTTGATTCCATGTCTTTGCTATTGTGAATAGTGCTGCAGTGAACATATGCGTGCATGTATCTTTATAACAGAATGATTTATATTCCTTTGGGTATATGCCCAGTAATGGGATTGCTGGGTCAAATGATATTTCTGGTTCTAGGTCTTTGAGGAATTGCCATACTGTCTTCCACAATGGCCAAACTAATTTACATTCCCACCAACAGTGTAAAAGCGTTCCTATTTCTCCACAGCCTTGCTGGCATCTATTGTTTCTTGACTTTTTAATAATCGCCATTCTGATTGGCATGAGATGGTATCTCATCGTGGTTTTGATTTGGGTTTTCTCTAATGATCAGTGATGTTGAGATTTTTTCATATATTTCTTGGCTGCATAAATGTCTTCTTTTGAGAAGTGTCTGCTCATGTCCTTTGCCCACTTTTTAATGGAGTTTTTTTTTCCTATAAATTTGTTTAAGTTCCTTGTAGATTTTGGATATTAGACCTTTGTCAGATGGATAGATTGCAAAATTTTTCTCCCATTGTGTAGGTTGTCTGCTCATTTTGAAGACAGTTTCTTTTGCTGTGCAGAAGCTCTTTAGTTTAATTAGATCCCATTTGTCAATTTTTGCTTTTGTTGCAATTCTTTTGACGTTTTTGTCATGAAATCTTTGCCTGTGCCTATTTCCTGAGTGGTATTGCCTAGATTTTCTTCTAGGGTTTTTATAGTTTTGGTTTTATATTTAAGTCTTTAATCCATCTTGAGTTAATTTTTGTATGAGGTGTAAGGAAAGGGTCCAGTTTCAAATTTCTGCCTATGGCTAGCCGGTTTTCCCAGCACCATTTATTGAATAGGGAATCCTTTCCCCACTGCTTGTTTTTGTCAGGTTTGTTGAAAATCAGATGGTTGTAGATGTGCGGCCTTATTTCTGAGATGTCTATCCTGTTCCACTGGTTTGTGTCTGTTTTTGTACCAGTACCATGCTGTTTTGGTTACTGTAGTAAAGTCTGAAGTCACGTGATGCCTCCGACTTTGTTCTTTTTGCTTAGGATTGTCTTGGCTATATGGGCTCTTTTTTAGTTCCACATGAATTTTAATGTAGAATTTTTTTTAAAATTCTGTGAAGAATGTCCATGGTAGTTTAATGGGAAAAGCATTGAATCTATAAATTGCTTTGGGAAGTATGGCTATTTTCATGATACTAATTCTTCCTATCCATGAGCTTGGAATGTTTTTCCATTTGTTTGTGTCCTCTCTGACTTCCTTGAGCAGTGGTTTGTAGTTCTCCTTGAAGAGGTCCTTCACATACCTTGTAAGTTGTATTCCTAGGTATTTCATCCTCTTTGTAGCAACTGTGAATGGGAGTTCATTCATGATTTGGCTCTCTGCTTGTCTACTGTTGGTGTATAAGAATGCTTGTGATTTTTGCACATTGATTTTGTATCCTGAGACTTTGCTGAAGTTGCTTGTCAGCTTAAGAAGCTTTTGGGCTGAGACAATGGGGTTTTCTAGATATAAGATCATGGCATCTGCAAACACAGACCATTTGATTAACTCTCTTCCTATTGAATACCCTTTATTTCTTTCTCTTGCCTTATTTCTCTGGCCAGAACTTCCAATACTATGTTGAATAGGAGTGGTGAGAGAGAGCATCCTTGTCTTGTGCTGGTTTTCAAGGGGAATGCTTCCAGCTTTTGCCTGTTCGGTATGATATTGGCTGTGGGTTTGTCATAAATGGCTCTTATTATTTTGAGGTATGTTCCACCAATACCTAGTTTATTGAGAGTTTTTAACATGAAGGAATGTTGAATTTTATTGAAGGCCTTTTCTGCATCTATTGAGATAATCATGTGGTTTTTGTCTTTACTTCTGTTTATGTGATGAATTACATTTACTGATTTGCATATGTTGAACCAGCCTTGCATCCTGGGGATGAAGCTGACTTGATTGTGGTGGATAAGCTTTTTGATGTGCTGCTGGATTCAGTTTGCCAGTATTTTATTGAGGATTTTTACACTGATGTTCATCAGGGGTATTGGCCTGACATTTTCTTTTTTTGTTGTATCTCTGCCAGGTTTTGGTATCAGGATAATGCTGGTCTCATAAAGTGAGTTAGGGAGAAGTCCCTCCTTTTCAATTGTTTGGAATAGTTTCAGAAGAAACGGTACCAGATCCTCTTTGTACCTCTGGTAGAATTCAGCTGTAAATCCATCTGGTCCTGGGCTTTTTTTGGTTGGTAGGCTATTTATTACTGTCTCAATTTCAGAACTTGTTATTGGTCTATTCAGGGATTCAACTTCTTTCTGGTTCAGTCTTGGGAGGGTGTATGTGTCCAGGAATTTATCCATTTCATCTAGATTTTCTAGCTTATTTGCACAGAGGTGTTTATAGTATTCTCTGATGGTTGTTTGTATTTCTGTGGGGTCAGTGGTGATAGCCCCTTTATCATTTTTTATTGACTAGCACCTCTTTTCAAGGAGGTTGTGAGGAGAATGGAAATGTGTATCAAGTACCAAGCCCAGGGCCCCACACAAATGCAAGTTTCAGTAGGAGGTGGTAATGCTGCAAAGGTGGTGGGAGTAGTTGGGTTATTATTGGATCGCTTCCATCTGCATAGTTTTATACAAATGGGGTAGGGTTAGTGAACACTGCAGAGCCCCGAGCAAAAAGTGCCATAGACAGTTTTGTTGGGGGACATGAAGGCCTGTTCCTCTCGGCCACCCCTCTGCCCTCTAGCTCAGGAAGCATAAGTTATCAGGGGTAATGCCTGGAAAATGACATAATGGTTGGGTTCTAGAGAAGGGGAAATCAGGAGACTGAAGAAAGTTAAGACAGGGAGCTATCAGGGAAATGCTCAGAGGCCTTGGGGTTGAGGCCAGTAGGAAACTTTGTTCAACGAAGTCTCATCTAAAGGGTTCTTTCCTACTGGAATTACAATGCTTTATTGATTCAATAGATCTTTTCAAAAGGATAAAAATCCATAAAATAGACGTCTGACAAACTGAATCAATATAGCTTTAAATAAATGAAAACAAAACACAGAATATACAACCCAAAGAGGTTGGGGACTGGCAGCGGGGAGAGAGCACCTAAGGCAGTTAAGCTTTGCAAAGGTGGTGCTCACAACACTACTGGGTGTGGCAGGGGTCATGCTCCCCATTTTGCAGGAGAGAAAACAGAAGCTTAGCAAGTTTAGTTAAGATACCTGCCAATGTCACTCCAACCCCAGTGCCACTAGAGCCCGGCCCCGTGGACGAGACCCTGTGGTCTTGTTGCTGTTAGCCTCCTTCACTTGGAACTTTTTATTTGGCAAGAGCCTAACAGTTGCCTTCTTCCAAAACAGGACTTGAATTCTGGAATTCAAAAATGCTTTTCTTTGGGTAATTGTAAGATGAGCCTCATGATGTTTGCTAGAGTCAGGCCAATGTGGTGGTAGGATGGGGTGTGGTGGGAGAAGTGGTTCAGGGACACAGCCCTCACTGTCAGGAAATCAAGGGCATAAATCAAGTCAGAGGTCATTTTTGCAAATAGAGGCAAGTTCCAACATCTAAGGCTCACTGCTTTTTCCAGTTTTCTTCTGCAGCTGTGACTTCAACTGGCACATGTTTTTAATCAGTCATATGAAAACCGATTGTGGTCTGAAAATCAAAGCAGTCCTGTAAATAGTGTAAGACAAGTCCTGCTAATCATGCCTCGTGGTCTTGCCTTGTCCTCATTGTCCTGAACCGCCACTGTAAATTCTGACTCACTTGGGGTTACTCGCCTCGTGTCAAAGGGCCTCGTGTCAAAGGGTCATCCTCACAACAGGATGGCTACAAAGAGACCTGCTTCTGTTTCAATGTCCTTCACCCCAAACCCTCCAAAGGCCCCTGTGACAACTGCCATCCAATTCTGGGTGCCTTGGTGAGTGAGTGACTGGCACGATGGGAGCTTGTTTTGTAATTATGCCCCGGGCGATGGCAGCCTGGCTCTCGGGTGTGGGCTTTAGGAACAAACAAGTGCTTGTAACTGGTTCATGTACACAGTCAATCTCGCTAAATGCGCCAACCCCTGAGCATGCCTGGTCTGTTTTCAGGGGGTCTAAGCTTGCAAAACAAGGACATTAACAAACTTGAGATGCAAAGGCTTGATATCGCAGTGGGAACACAGTACCACATGCTCACAGCTTCAGGCAGAGGCCCTTGCCCTCAGCTGGAATCAATCTCCCCTCTACTCGATTCCACAGCATGCCGGGCCTCCAACCTCAGGCTGGGCTATGTCTGCCTTGCGTTTGAGATATTTAGATTGGTGTCTAGACTACAATTTATACAGCTCGGCCTCCTCGCCTGTGAGAAGGCTGACTGTGGTCTCAGTATGTGTTGAATTAAATCAAATGCCGTTTTAGGAGGACTTCAACAACAACTGACTGAGATCCATTTCTAGACATCAAAGTATTGGGATGAATTCTGGTTCCTGCTAAATCACAGGGTATTTTTAAATACTTACCAAAGTGATCAAAATTACTGAGCAGTTCTCTCTCCCTCTGAGGCCCTCCAAGGAGGCCCTCTGGAGCTTGGCCAGTTCCTCTGGGGCTGGAGCAGCTTGCAGCCAGTTTTTGCAACTGCAAAGGCCAGGACTTGCTCCCACGGGCTGCAGGCATCTCTGCTCCCTTGGCATCCCCTGGTGCAGCAGATGAGAAGGAGGAGGAGAAGGGAGGGCCAGCTGGCTAAATGGAGGGAGGGACAGGGTAGTCCTAATGGGCTCCTGAGCCTCCACCGGCCATGGGACCAGCTTCTTTCTCTGGCGTTCATCACAGATGTATGCACGCATCTACACATACCAACCATTCTCTCACACCCTGGGAGAAGCTCCCTGAGGGCAAAGCCCATGGGTCATATTCATCCATCTTTGCATCCCCAGCCTGGAGCATAGTGTCCAACACTCACCAGCTCAATAAATATTTCTCAAATGCAAGCATTTGGCTTACTTAAGATATACTTTAGAATGACAGAATGTTGTAATAGAAGGAAAAAGGAAACTGCCGAGGTCAAACATTACAGGGAAGGGGAAGGGGAGACTAAGGGCGGGAGGTTAGGATGGTTCCTGTGACACTGCGTATCCTAATGACACGATAGCATAGGTCATCCCTGTAAGTGCCTAGAGGGCAGAATTTTGGGATGGTTCACCCTTAGTGCCCTTGGTGCTCACCCTGTCAGAAGCTCCCAGAAGATGAATGTCAATTTGGTGCTAAATGAATGCCTGCCTGCCCAGGGGGTTGACCTGAGGCCCCAGAGCTAGTAGGCGGAGCATGAGCCAGTCCTCTCCATCCCCCTCCCTCTCAGACTGCCGTGCCCATCATAACCTGCTTGATGAGAGGCAGGAATGGCTGTGTGGCACTGAGAAAGGCTGGGAAGATGGGTGCACCTGGCTGGGCTGGGGCTGGGAACGAGGCCAGGTGGTGGGTGTGGGGGGCTAAGGAATGTGCTGCTGCCTGGGGCCTGGGAACCCAGAGAAGAGCCCCAGCCCTGGGTTTATCTTGTCTCCCCATCTGCACCTGCCTGGTGTGCCCAGATGGTGAGTCCTCTGCTCACTCTGCCCAGGGCTGCAAGAGCAGGCGCTCAGCACAGACCATGATGTGCTGATGGCCACGTGGCTGCCTGGGGTGGGGTGCAGGGAGCTCACCACAGTCCCGGCCAGGAGGAGGGCTACACACGCAGCTCACCTGCTGGGAAAAGTGGGCCGCCTGTCGGATGGTGGTGAGTCACCACCAAGCTCACAGATTACCCTCCACTTTTTAGTCATTGAAAGGGGAAAAACCAAAGGGTGACCCTCAAAGAGGAAGTGCCCAGGGACCCAGCAGAGCTGACCCTGGAATGTGGGTCCAGGCCCCAAGTCACACCCCAGCTGGAACAGTGCTCCGAGGTTTGTGCGCAGCACGGTCAGGCATCAGCCTCCACAGCAAAGTGCAGGACTCCCAAAGGAGGGCCTCAGGAACACTTAGGAGATCAACTCCTTGAGGCCTCTAACCTTCCCCTCCCCTGAGTCTCTCTAGGGCTTTGAAGTGTTATTTGCCTGGTTGTAAGTTCAGTTTCTTCCACCAGATCTCAGCATCCAGAGGCCAGAGCTCATGGCTTCCACAGGTGCTCAGGCCCCTGCATGCTGGCTTTTGGACACAGCTTTTGGTCACCCAACACTCTGGGACATTCACCCCCCTGGCTGGGTGTTTGAGGATGTGGGGGAGGGGCAGCAAGATGGCCATGGTCCCTCCTCTCTTCACCCTTATCCCCCTGACAGCTGAAATCACACCCCAGACACCTGGCTCTCTGGGCTTTCAGACAGAAAAGCAGCAATTCCCAAAGAAGAAACTACTCAATGGGAGAGGGTGTCCAAGCTCCACTCTCCCTGCTGGGGTACAGTGGCCTTCTGGAGACAATGGCCTTTGGTAACAAGAGTAATTCTCACAACAGGAACTTCAGGTGGGCTCTGCTGGGGTAGGGTGTGGGGAAGTTCCATGCAGGCTGGCAGGTGACAGAACGTCTGGCAGGAGGGGGCCTTACGAGTCTTCTGTAATCATGCAGTAGAGAGGCTGGGGGCAAGCACAGGAGGAGGAGATGCATCTGCTCTGCTGGGCTGCAGGGATCACTCCACACTGCACCAGCTCGGGCCCTGCACATGCTGACAGCAGGTAGCTCTGCGGCCCCAGGCTTCCGTTACAGAAAGGGAGGGAGGGAAGGAAAGGAAGGGCATATATGCAACGTGGATGAATGATATCCACACGTGGTGTAAAGAAGGCTTGTTCAAACAGTGGATCACAAAATCCATTTAGTGGGTTCTGAGCAGCATTAAAATAAAGTGAAATAAAATCAGAGTGCACTGTATGTGGCACTTTTGTTTTAGTTATATATACTGGATTCAAATGTAAAATATCTTGTAGATTGTGGTTAAAAAAAAAAGTCTGGAAGCCATGAGTATAAGGAAAGGGAGGTGCCTACTACATGCCAGATATCATGCTACTTGTTTTCATGTGTATTATTTTATATTTACTCCTTCTAACAGGCTTACTACCAGGCAGGTGATTCTATTTTTGCCAAAAATAAATCTACGATCAGAGATGGAAAGTAAGTTTTCTTTTCTTTTCTTTCTTGAGACAAGGTCTCTCTCTGTCTGCACTCTGTCACCCAGGCTGGAGCGTGGTGGTGCAATCTTGGCTCACTGCAGCCTCGACCTCCAAGGCTCAAGTGATCCTCCTGCCTCAGCCTCCCGAGTAGCTAGGACTACAGGAGTGCACTACCACGCCCAGCTAATTAATTTTTTTTTTTTTGTAGAGATGGGGTCTCGCTATGTTACGGGTCTCACTATGTTGCCCAGGCTGGTCTCAAACTCCTGAGCTCAAGTGATCCTCCTGCCTCAGCCTCCCAAAGTTCTGAAATTATAGGTGTGAGCCACCATGCCTGGCCCAAAGTAACTTTTCTAAGATCACACAGCTAATAGGTGGCAATGCTAGTTATGAATCCAGAGCTGCTTGACTCCAAAGGGCACATTCTTTCCATGCCACCATAATTTCCAGTGGCAAGTGTACTGTCCACTGAGTTGGGAGCCTTGGGTTCTGTCCCTGGCTCTGCTATATCATGGTGAATCACTGCTCTGTTTTCTCATCTATGCAGTAAGGGAGTAAGATAAATAATTTCTAAAATTTTTTGATTTCGTGTTCTCTCCCATCCCAAACCTCATTGTGGCTGTATTTTAGTCTCCTCCATTAAACTTTTCCTAGAGCTGCCAACAGCTCAGTAATGAATTTCGAGGGCTACTTACTGCCAACCCCCATTGCACCTACATTTGTTCTACAAAACCCCTTAGATGGCCCTCCCTCTGGTAGCTCTGTGTGTCTACAGGTATTGACTGGTGCTGTTCACTCTCATCTTGGGATCTGCATCGTGTAGCTTTTCAGCAGAAATATGACTATGATAACAAGAGACAAAAGGGATGACCTTGACCTCCCTCTCACGGGCCCATGTGGTTCTTGGAAGTGCTGGGGCACCCTAATGAAGAATGCAGGCTACTCTGAGTGTCTGGGGGAAGGAAAAGAAGTTCAAGAAGGAGGGTGTGTGCAGTCCACCTAGGTGACATGTGAGGGACCACAAATGTTCTCTAAATAACGAGCCCCAGAAGAGCAAAGGAAGCCCAGAAGGTTCCTGTAACATAAAGGTCATCTTAAAACTCCCTAGGGTTGATGAGGGGCAATATCTCTGTGACGTGCTGTCACAGGGAAGGTATCATCATCCCGCATAGTCAAACTGTGGACTTGGCACGGGGAGCTTTAGCTGTGATTCCAGCTCTGCTTTTCTCTGCTACGCTGCTTTGGAGAAGCCACTTCACCTCTCTGTACCCCAGAGATGCCTCATCTGCAAAGTGAGGGGATGGTTTCTGAGGTCACTGCTCAGTCTAATATACTATTATCCATTATTATTATTTCTGCTTTGGTATTAATCCAACCACTTAGCCAGAGACAGTTTCTTAAGTGGAAGCAGTAATGTAACAAATGACCTCTCCCAGCGCTTAGCTAGAGGGGTTAAGAGGCAAGAGCCTTCACAAGCATCATCAGAGGTGCTGCACGGGTCTGAGCCGTCTATCTCCCCTTTGTCTCCAGATCTGACTTAGGACCTCAAGAATGCTGGCCAGTATCCATCCTGCTCATGTTCCTTCCACCCTTCAAATCAGCAGACAACTAAATATTCACACACTCATGGGCCACTCCTGTGCTAGTAATGGGCTGGTTCCTGCAGGGGTAAGGGACTGCATTTGGGCAGGGCCCTGGCCCTCAGGGGACACACAGTCACTTGACTCCCAGAGCAGAGAGAGCTGCGTGCTCACCCTGGATGAGAGTGGGGGGCTCTGCTTTCACAGCCACGGGCAGAGCCCTCCTTGGCCTGCCGCTTCTTACTGCTATTGCTTTGGAAGAGCAGGAGCAAAATTCCTGCCTTGGGCTGGCTTTCTTTTCTGCTCAGAGGTATGTGGGGATATTATCCAGCAGGCCAGACGTCTAGCCCCTTTAATGACAATAATGATAATTTACATTTATACAAGGCCTTTCATTGGGGGATTTTAATTGTATCACAAACAATAATTAATTCCCCTTTGCAAGTCTGGCAGTCAGCTAAGCAGGAGCCCCTTTACTCTGCAGGTGAAGGGTGCTTTCCTGGGCCTGCAACATGCTGGGGGTCTCCCACCTACCTGACACCTACCCACCCTCAAGGCCTGGCCTAAGCATCGGGGCCTGCGGCCACCAACCACAGCCCATGACTGCTTGTCCTGCCTCTGAAGCTCCACAACACGAACTGTTGAGCCACTCATTTGGTGCTAACCAGAGAACCTTGCTGTTGGGCGAGACCTCAGGATCTTATTCAAGGCAGGGCTTGGCCCAGCAGCACTTCTGGGGGGTGATCCTCACCCTGCCGGAACACCTTTTGTGATGGAGAGAGCGTTGCTCAAAGGCGCCTCTAAGAGTTACAGGGTTCTTCTCTCTCCCGAACTGGAATCTGTCCCCTTGAAACTTCTGCCCATGGATCCCAGTTCTGCTCTCTGGAATGAAGCAATCTTACATAAACTGTCTGGGGTTGCTGGTTGATGTTTTTGGTTCGTAAGTTGTCTACTTCTGTGGTCACCCTTGGGCGGAGCTTGGTGGCTCATACTTCACCGAAGTTCAGGGACACTTGTGAACCGAATGGTAGGGGCAGCTGGAAGCTCCATCACTGGGGAGTGCCTAGCTTTACATGCAGCACTCCAGACTACTCTGCCCCAGTCTCAGTGGTATAAACACTGGAGCCTTCTGAGTTCATTTCACTGGGGCTGCACCTCAGTGACACAGAAGTACCCTAATTTTCTGTTGAATGACTGAATGAACAGCCTTCCTTCCTAAGGATCTATTATTCTTAAGTTCATGCAACCACTGTCAATTGCAGGGACTTGTTTTTGGAGACCAAGCCAGACAATAATCGATCTAGTTTTTTTTTTTTTAAACTCACTTTATCAGAATAAATATTTGGTGCTAAACTTGAGAAGCAGATGTATCAATGCTGAGCTGGGAACTGACCCAGGACAAGGAACTCCACAATCCTCCTCCTCTCCAAGCAGTGAGAGGCAAAGGTGGGGCAGAGGGGCAAATGAAATCCTTTGCTAAGTTTATTTTTAAAAAGCTAGACCTTCTGGGGAAACCAACACTCCCTAGAGTGATTTCTGGGTCCCTGCTGGTTTGCTTTTTGCCTGAAAAGACACCGGCCCTCCCTCTGCCAAGAGCACATTGTTTGGGTGAGATTTTTCTCACAGTGGCTTACCATGGAAGGAATTTCGAGCATGCATTAAAGGCTGTTGTTTTCCTAAAACCTGCGCAGTATGAACAAGAGGTTTGGCTAGTGGTGACACAGCCTCATTCTGCTTAGATTTCACACGATTCCTATTTTCTGGCCTAGAATCAGGGGTGATCATTTTTGGCTTGGGTTTGGCCTGGGTCATAGATCTGAGGGATGCTTGGGAAAAGAAACATGGGTTAGAGATGGAACCTCCCGGTGTCATTCTGTGGCAAGAGGAACACGTGGCAATCATTCCCTATCTGATTAAGTGGGAAGAACATGGATTTTGGAGTAAGAGAAAACTGAATTTAAAGGTGGATCTATTACTTACTAGCTGTGTGTCTGGAAAAGCCCCCAAGTCTCTGTTTCTCTCCAGTGACTAGTTGTTATGAGGCAACAGTGCCAGGCACATGGTAAGAACTCAAGCCTTGGTTTCCTTCCTGCCCACCCCTCCACTGCCATCATACAGCTACGGACACACACACATTGAGGACCTCCTGTTTCACGTTAACTCAATGAACAGTTATTGAACAGCTCTTATTGACAAGGGCCTGGACCTCCTGGGAACACTGTCCAACTAGTGTCTGGTACCAATAGGTATGTATATAACATTTGTTGAATAAGTGAATTAACTAACTTGATACTTCCTATTTTATAGTTTATAATGTGCTTTCAAAATAACCTCATTTTAATCCAAGCAACAATCATGTGTATGAAATCGATCCCATTACTCTACTCCCCCCATATACATGAAGGAGCAGGCTTGGAGAGGAGTAACTTGACCAAGGCCAGGCACATGATAAAGGCAGAGCGGGACTTGGAAGCTGCAAGCCCGTGTCCTGATGACAGCACACTGCCAGCCCTGGAGGGTCTTCCTGCCTTCTGCAGCCACTGAGGGCTAAGGCTGAGCAGGAAGGGCAAGGCTCTGGGTGCACCCATGTTCCACTAGAAGGCACCCCGCTGAGTGATGCTGCCAACCTATGCCTGGCCACGGCAGGCTGCAGCTAAATGTGAGGACATCACCATGGGCCTGGCAACGTGGAGTAGTAAGTTTCTGAAATTGGAGACATCTGCCAGCAGTCGGGTTTCTTTCTCTCAGGCCCTGGGCCCCTGTCCTGCCCTGATGTGCACAGATGTTTCCAGGTTGACTTCACTGGGCTCCCACTGCCCTTCTCAGAGTGTGCGACAGCGCTGACATGCGGGTACTGTCCTTTACCTTCCTGTCACATCCTTCTAGGTCACAGAGAAGAAGCGATGGGCGCAGGACTCTAACTTTTCCTTAGCATGGTGCTCTGCATATTTGGGTCTCACAACAGGAACAAACTTCATTCCTTCTTGTTCCCAGTAGGCTCTTAAAACCAAGTAAGGGGACAGGAAGCAGACACTGGGTCCTGGGCTGCTGTCGGCTCGCTGCCTCTTTCTTCCCACTCCTCTAGCCTCTGAGCTGCTGGGAACCGCTGATAGATGCAGAATTAAAAGGGTAGGACAGGAGTCTTTCAAAGTTTGCCCATATGGCTGGCTCAAATACAATTTCCAGCATGAATTGAGCGGTGGAAATCGGATCTGACCACAACGCTGCAGCACCCACAGAGTTCATCACAGTCTTCTCCAGGCCATTCTGACAACACTCCCTGCCGAGGGTGGGTGTCCCGGTGGAATGCCGCCACAGCACACACTGCGCAGTGGGGAACCCAGTGCCTCGGGAGTGAGGTCACTTCCCCCACCGTGAGCCTGTCTATTCTGGACCTCTGAGCACATTTCTCTGTGCTGCAAGTGTATTGCCTTTGAGGTTGAACTGTGTGGAAAATCATGTGCACTCCTTGAGCTGAGCTGAAGCTGGCAGGAGGAGCCAAGGCTTGGGCTCTCCTGCATAAGCACCTGGCCTAGAGCAGGGCCTACAGCGTCTGCGGCCAGAGGACCAACTCTCTGCTCCCAGCATGGGGCACCGATCCTTCAGCCCTGACACCAGCCACACTTGCCTTGCAGTGTTGCTGAAGGAGACAGGGATGAAGAGGTGTGCTGGTGGCTAGCCTAGCCCGCTGTGTCCTCAAAGACCAAGGCCAAGCAGAGTTAACCTGTTGTTGTCCAGCTAGAACCCTGAGGGAACCCCACAGACTTCTAACATGCCAGGTACAAGGGGCGCAGGGAGCTGTGCATTTGGAAGTACAGCTTCTGCCCCGCACAAAGGCATCAGGCCAAGAGAGCAAACGGGGGCTGAAATTGAGCCTGTGCTCTGCATGCTAAGCTGTGTGCTCACTCAGGGACAGAGGCCCAGACAAAGGGACAGCTTCTACTTTACCTAAAGCTAACTCTGCACCAACCCAAAGGGGGAGCCTTTTCTTTGTTTGCACAAAGGTTCTTACTGGCCAAGGTGACCCTGAGAAGTCCATTCAGTTCTGTGTGTTGGGTTCCCTATTACACATCTGGTGCACTAACATGGGCATGGGCAACTTCACTGGGACACAATTCTATAAATTAGAACCTTGTTTGGATGGGCTTTGGAGTAAGAAAGTGAAGATTTCTTCCTTCCTAATTTGCATTTTTAAAGGCATCTTCAGAACCCATTCTTGTTCTCCTGGCCACAGCCTACTGCACTGCCCCACCGCTTAGAGTTAATCTTTTCCATCCCATTGCTTAGGCTCAGAAAGGAAGGCAAACACAGACAGCCCAGGGGTGAGGTGGAGTTTGGGCAGTCCTACAGGTTCTCCAGGACAGCATTTGGCTCCCTTTCCTGCCATGTTTATCAAGCAGACGAATCAGCATTCTCTTCCAGGTGGGCACAAATGGGTGTCCCACCTCAAACCATGCCACTGAAGACAGTCAGATTAAACCATGCCTACACAGCTGGGATATCTTTTCTCCAAAACTGGTGGACACCATGCATACCAGAGCCATTAGACCAATAAACAAATACAGACACACAGCAAAATCAACTCCGTAAAAACATAGCAAAATAAGCCCCGCCCTTTGTAAAGTTCAACAATCTCAAAGCATGCTTTGTTTTGCTAACTACTACAGGATGGAAAGAGGCCCTTTCCAGTTAGCCCCTATTCCAGGAGCTCTTTCTATTCAAGAATTGCCTCAAGTTCAAGAGTCATAGAACGCTGGATTTGAAAACCCTAGAGATTATCTAGTTCAGGGATCAGCAAACTCTTTCTGTAAAGGACCAGATAATCAATATTTGCAGCTTCCAAGGCCATACCTGTATTCTATTATAACAATTCAACTCTGGCCTTGGAGTGATAACAGCCATAGATGATATGTAAATCAAAGGGTATGGCTGTGTTCCAATAAAACTTTATTTATAAAAACAGGCAGCTGGATAGCTTTGCCCTCAGGCTGTTGTTTGCCCAACCCTTATCTAGTCCAGCCCTTCCTTGTACAGAGGAGAAGAGATGAGGTCGCTCCTTCACAGTCAGGGTCATTTGGAGGTCCACCCAAGACCAAGACCTGACTTGCAAGGCTTGGTAGGAGGAACAGAGATACTACTGCCGGCCTCAGGGCCACCAAGGCAGAGGCCAAAATTGCTGCTTGGATAACTAGAGATTGACTAACACGTCCAACTTCACCAGAGAGGACCAAAAAGCAGGTGGAAAATCAGGAGTTAAAATCTATCCACAGATTAAATCTACAGGTTAAAATCAAATGGGATTGGAAAGACAACCTACATATCAAGCTCAGCCTGCAGAGATATAACCATCGGTTACAGCCTCTTAAGTGTATGCTGCTAGTGTTCATTCATCAGTTAGACTCAGGCACAATCTTAAAACGTCTCTGGTGAAGAAAAGGCTGGGAAAAGGGGAGAAACAGGAACTGGAAAGCCACTGGCACTTGTCTGTGAACAATACGAGAAGAAAACAGCAAATTCATGTTTTCCAGTCAGCAGCTAGTCAAACCTCTAACAGTACGTAAGTGGTCAGAGAGGACAAGCCCTCTCATCCAGGGCTGAGAACAGGTTGTTTTGGCTGTCAAGCATTTTCAAAACAAGTTTTCTTGGTCTCATGACAGGTTGTGGCAAGAATAAGAAAATAAAAAGAGTGGAAGATCCCATGATCGCTGCCCTGGGCTTCCATGTGGGCTGGCCCTGCCTGCACAGTCAGGTTTGCCTTCAGTGTTCAGATGAAGCTGGTCTTAGGGTTAATACCACCTTGCCAGTGACACCATTGAACAAAGTGATTCCTCTAAGAACTCTCTGGCAGCCAGATAATTTTTCTAGTCTGGGAGGAATAGGTCAAAGTCACTCTTAAGCCCAAGGGTGCTATTCTGCCTGAACCTACACCCTGCTTTGTTTTAATTTTTACCTCATGTTATGTGGATGAATTATTCCCCTGAAACCAAGGTGAAAAGCTATCTGCTCTGAGTTGGATTTTTCCATCTCAACCGCAGGACGCTTAGTCAGGGTGGGGCAAAGAAAGCAGTGAGGAGGCACTAATGGGGATGGCCATGAGCCGGCTGGTAGAGAAAGTGCCATTAGCTCCTAGCAGCAGTGGTCCTGCTCGCTGTTAGGAGAGGAGGGTCAAAGCATAAAGCTGAGCATGGCAGTGCTGAAGGACATGCAGCCAAGCAGGGGTCTGGGGGGTACTCATCAGGTAATCCAGTGAAAATACCCAGAAACCAACCAACAAGGGTGCCAAGAATACTCGGATCCCCTGAGCTATTACTGGAGAGCCCAAAGTAGTAGACAGACACCTAGACCTGAGTTCAGACTCAAAATCTGTGACCTTGGGCAGAATTCTCCCTTGTTTCATTTCTAAAGTGAAGCAGCGGGATTATCTTTCTGGCTTTGATATCATGATCCTTGGATTGCCAGGGCACAGTGCACTGAGTCTGTTCCCATCACGTGTGGGTGCTGTGTCAAGTCACTCACACACGCATCTCCCCACAAGGGACAACTCAAGTTCCCGCTGTGAGCAATGTTCCTGGAAGACACTTGAAGAGGATGCTCTGCCCTGAGACGTGCTCGTATTCTATGAGACACGTTATCAGACCACAAAGGCTGTCTTCATTCTACCAATTGACTGTGGGAATGTTCTGAAGAAAGCAAAGAAAATCCCCCATAAGGCCTTTAAGTTGGAGGAGGGAAAGGCTGATGTGTGTTCTTGCCCAGACAGAGGGGGCTGAGGATATGTGAAGGCTGGGGTAAGACATTCTTCCTTGCTTCACCCCCCACTCACACCCCCACCCCCACCCCCACTCCCACCCGCATTTCCACTCCCACTCCCACTCCCAAACACGCACAGTGGGACCCATTAGATTTGATGTCTCTACCCAGGAAGTGATTTGAAGGCCCTACTCAAAGCCTTGCTGCGTGGAGCCTTTATCACCCGAGAGACAAGGCTAGCAGGCAGGTGAGCCTCCTTCCCCAAATATGGGGAACAGGTTTGTTCTGGCTGATTGCTGACCTGCTCCTCAATACAGGATGCCTTGTTAAATCTGAATGTCAGATAAATGACTTTTTAGTGTAAGTATGTCCTCAATACTGCATGGGGCATACTTACACTAAATTATTTGTTGTTTATTTGAAATTTAAGTGTAACTGGACATGTTGCATTTCTAATTGCTAAATCTGGCAATCCTAACTCTGAAGATCCAGAGTGGGTTCTCTAAAAGCCCTGGACATGGAGGTGGCAAAGAAGGGGTGAAAGAACCCAAGCCAAACATTCCTTTATAGTGTTCCATGAGCATGACCCTTAGTTTTTGACTGTGTTTATTAATATTTCCAAGGCCAAGAAGGATCTATTATGATTTACGTATCAACACCAAAGCAGATCATTATACCAATATGTAATTTGTAAACTGACAAAAAACCTGGCTGGGTGAGGCGGCTTATGCCTGTAATCCCTGCACTTTGTGAGGTCGAGATGGGAGGATTGATTGAGCCCAGGAGTTAAAGACCAGCCTGGGCAACATAGCGAGACTCCACCTCTAAAAAAAGAAAAAAAAAAAAAATCAGCCCAGTGCTGTTGCATGGACCTGTAATCCTGGTTACTTGGGAGGCTGAGGTGGGAGGATTGCTTGAGCCCAGGAGTTCAAGTCTGCAGTGAGCTATGATTGCGCCACTGTACTCCAGCCTGGCAACAGAGTGAGACTCTGTCTCTAAAAAGAAAAGAAAAGAAAAGAAAAAAAAAAAAAACCACACACACAAAGAAATACCTTACTGCCTACAGAAAAAAAAAAGATAAGGCTGGGCGCGGTGGCTCACGCCTGTAATCCTAGCACTTTGGGAGGCCGAGACGGGTGGATCACGAGGTCAGGAGATCGAGACCATCTTGGCTAACACGGTGAAACCCCGTTTCTACTAAAAATACAAAAAATTAGCCGGGCGTGTTGGCGGGCGCCTGTAGTCCCAGCTACTTGGGAGGCTGAGGCAGGAGAACGGCGTGAACCCGGGAGGCGGAGCTTGCAGTGAGCCGAGATCGCGCCACTGCACTCCAACCTGGGAGACACAGCGACACTCCGTCTCAAAAAAAAAAAAAAAAATAAAAAAAATAAAATGTTTTAGCATGGTGAACACCAACAATGTGCCAGGCATTTTACAATCATTTCAGCATTTAACACTCACAATCCTCTGTGAGAAAGCCAAGGCCCACAGAGATTTAAAAACAAACAAACAAACAAACAAAAAACTCTACTAGACAGTGGTTGAACAAGGACTTGAATTCCAGCTGGTCTGATTCCAGAGGGCATGTTCTCTGTACCCTGCATATCTCCTCCCCTCTCCTTCTCTCCCTTCCCTTCCCCTTTTCCCCTCCTCTCCCCTCTCCTCTCCTTCCTTCCTTCCCTCCCCCCTTTCCCCTCCCCTCCCCTTCCCTTTCTTTCTTCTCTCTCTCTCCTCTCTTTCCTTTCTTTCTTTTCCCTCCCTCCCCACCTTCCTTCTTTTCTCTTTTCTTTTCTTTCCTGCCTTATCTACTGCTCTTGTCTTCAGTGGACACCGGCATACCTCCTGGAACCCCCATGCTTCCCATCTTCTGGGCCTTTGTGCACTCTGTTTCCTCTGGAGGAGTGTCCTCCCCTCTCTGCACATCAAATCCTACCCAGCCTCCAATTTCAGCTTCCTGGGTCCCAGTAAACAGACATAATCTTCTTTCCTTGACTCCTAGTGCTCTTTCCCTGCACGTTGCCACCTTAAAGAGAAGAATCTATGTGCAATTCTCATCCCTCCTCTAGTTCACTGAAAGCAGGGACTGTATCTTACACATCACTTAACATCGTACCTAACACCTAGTTTGAATTCAATAAACATCTGCTGAATGAATGAATGGGAAAAGTGATCTAGGCTAGTGATCTGGGCAAAATCTAATTAAATGTTAGCCACTACAAATCCACACTGGGGCATGCCAAACCTGAGTGTCAACCAAGGCAAACAGCCTAGACCCTGCAGTTCTAAACAGAGAGCTGAGCTCAGCTGCCTGGTGAATTTGGGATAACTCAGACCATTAATCTGAGGAAAAGAGGTGGTGCAGTACGAAACCAATCTAAAAGTTGGGAAAGCCAAGGTATATGCTCAGTTCCTACACTAAGTGACTCTGTGACCTTGAATACGTCCCTTCCTTTTGCAGGGCCTCAATTTCATAACCCGTAAAATAGGTGTAATAGCAGTACCTAGCTCATAAGGTTGTTACGAGAATTACAGAAATTAAAAAACATAAAGCACTTAGAGCTATGCTGGTGTACTGTAATTATTCAATACATTTTACAATTCTTATTGTCTGTAAGGTGATTAGGAGGCACTGGGTGACCCATTGTTTATTCTGAGAAAATACATGATCTTGCCTTTATATGCATGTTCCTGTAATGCTCACTTTTCTGGATACCTGGAATAATGACAGTTTAAGGATTATCCAGTCTCCCAAATGATCAATAATGCAAAACTGGGGTTTTCTACATTTTGATTTTGATTGTTAGAAGAACTACATAGCTTCCTGCTTTGCAATTCGGACTGTACTCAGTCTGCTGAGTAGTTAATGCCGTGGACAGCCTCACTGTCAGAATGTAATCTCAAGCAGCGATGGACCATTCCAGAAATCAATCAGTAGGCTTCGAGTTGGTGCTCTTCAAAATGTGTGTGTGTTAGTCTTCAGTGCTTTGTACATATTCTGCATATAGTGAGCTCTTACACGTTTGCTGAAGAGATTTAGCAGTAACTTCACTGCAGCTACACACAGACTGTAGGCTTACTAGTTGCTTCTGGATCAACTAGGAAACCACTGTTCTGCCCAATTCTCACAATCATGGCTGCTCTAAAGGCTGTTCTTCCGAGTGTCAAGGCCCCGCTACCTGGCAACTCAGCCCTGCCCACTCATGGCACACAAGGAGACAAACAAACTACTTTTTTTCCTCAGAAGTGACTTTGGATTACAGACTACCCTAGCTCACCCCCACCCCACTTCTGCTTTCTTGGCTTCGATTTTCCATTAGGCATGACTAAGTGCCAGAGGTTCTGTCTGTCTGGGAAAACAGGAGTCACTGGAATTTTCTATCCTCTTCTCAATGTGCAGCCTCCCTGCTGCTTTGGAGATAGCAGTAAAGTGATGTCTTTCCTTTGGCGCATTCCATTACAATATTCCTTCTCTTTTGCCCATAGACGCTAGTAATAAGTTTGGCCACAGAAGCATGTTACCTTCTCTTAAAAGTACTTGGTTTTTAGACTCTCAGTAGGGTTATTTCTGCTCACAAACACCCTGGGTTTTCCCCATGGGCACAGAGGCCTTCAGCCTCCTGGGTGAGCCACTAGGAAGAAGGCACCCATGCCAGGCCACTCCACGGGTAGGTGGATGTGTACGTGGTGCAGGCTAAACTCCTGCCCTTGATGATTCTGTGCTGCTCCTGTGAGCAAGGGAGCAGGAAAGAGGGGAAACGTAGGAGGTCAGAGGTGGCTTGGGCTGGGCTTTGGACCAGTAATCAGGGGCATAGGGTTCTAATCTTGATACTGTATGCCTTGCACAAATTCTTCTAGGAAATGAAAATGATGAACTGAAAGTCAACTCTATGCCAATCACTGTGCTTAAAGGTCTATATCGATTATTTCATTGAATGTCTATCACAATAGTTAATGCTTACCATATTTAGACCTGGCAGTACTAGATGATCTCTAAAGTTCCTTCCATGTTCCATGTTCTGTGACTGGCCCCCACTGTCACACTTAACTTCCCAGGATGCATTCCTACTTAGTCACCCAACTTATCTCTGCTGTTGGTTGTGGATTTTGCAGGACAGTGGAGTAGAGGTAACTGCCCCAGTGAGTTTTCTAAATTTTGGTTTTGATTTTTAGAAGAACTACGTAACTTCCTGCTTTGTAATTCTGAGTTGTACTCAGTCTTCTGAGTAGTTAATGCCATAGATAGCCTCATTGTCAGAATGGAATCTCAAGGAGTGACAGACCCTTCCAGAAATCAATCAGTAGGCTTTGAGTTGGGGCTCTTCAAAATACGTGTGTGTGGTAGTCTCCAGTGCTTTGTACATACTCTGTATATAATGAGCTGGATGGTACCTGCTTCCCATTTTTGCTCACCTCTGTAAATCCTCTACTTTAATAAGGCATGAATCTAGTTCATTTTCACAGGTGGCCCTTGTGCTGAATGATCTGACAAAAGACAAGACAGAATCTTGTTTCTGCAGAAGCAAGGCCTCTGCTTGTCATTATGATATGCACACAATGGACAATCCTGATGGTTCTTTGATGCTTCCCTTTTTTCTAGAATTCATGCCTTAATGAGAAGTGATAGAAACAAGCGGCTTGGCCCTCCTGCCTTGGCTGGACTCCACATCACTCATGACAGCCCTGAGCAGCCCTGGCGGCACCTGTCATAAACTAACACACACATCTGAACAGTCAAGCCTAATTCCTAAGAAGCTGTTTTAACTTGACATCTGAAAACGTATTGCATCTAGAATTATTTTATTGGGTGTGTGTTCAGGGCATATGTGTGCACGTTCTGCAACTGAAGTGTTCTATAAATATCAGATACGAGCTGTACAAAAAGGCATCACGTACACGGTGTACTTAATTCCATTTAGTAATGTTTTCAATTTGTGTCTGACCTCCGGCAACAGAGATGGAAGTTTCTCAACATGAATAAAAAAGTATGCTCAGCTACCTTAAACAATTTTCACTTAAAATTCCAGAAATATATTAGAGCTTAGTGATTACCAGGTGGGTACTAGCCCAGTACTTTCAGAGGAGGGTACTGAAGTCCAGAAAGGTGACGTGTCTTTTCCACGATCACGAAGGAAATTAATAATGGTCCCTAGATGAGACCCAGGTCACTTGACTCCCAGGCCACTATCCTTTGCTTTTTCTTGACTTACTGTATGTTTCTTCCCCCAGCTGTTCAAAAGGAACTCTGATTCCATTAATAGTATATGTTCCTACTATGGTTTATCATAAAAATCCCAAACCAGCTTTCTACCCTTTCCTTTCTAACTCTATAGGACATCTGTCTATTTTTCCAGGAAAGAGAATACGTGACCCTAACTCACAAGCAAGGAAGTTGCTCTCCTTGGTGATCCCAAACACTTCCCCAGTGGCTGGCGGGGTAATTGGAACCCAAGCTTGAACACTCAATTGTTCTTTTTTTTTTTTTTTTTTGAGACAGGGTCTCATTCTGTCACCTAGGCTGGAGTGCAGTGGCGCAATCTCGGCTCACTGCAAGCTCCGCCTCCCGGGTTCACGCCATTCTCCTGCCTCAGCCTCCCAAGTACCTGGGACTACAGGTGCCCACCACCACACTCGGCTAATTTTTTGTATTTTTAGTAGAGGCAGGGTTTCACCATGTTAGCCAGGATGGTCTTGATCTCCTGACCTTGTGATCCACCTGCCTCGGCCTCCCAAAGTGCTGGGATTACAGGCGTGAGCCACTGCGCCCAGCCCACTCAATTGTTCTTGAAAGGGCACACCTGAGTTAATTTTCCTGACAAAGATGTGCTGACCTTCCAGTTACTCTTTTTTTCTTTATTTTTATTTTTGAGATGGGGTCTTGCTCTGTCACCCTGGCAGGAGTGCAGTGGCACGATCTTGGCTCACTGCAACCTCTGCCTCCCCGGTTCAAGTGATCCTCCTGCCTCAGTCTCCTGAGTAGCTGGGATTACAGACGCCCGCCATCATGCCTGGCTAATTTTTGTATTTTTAGTAGAGACAGGGTTTCACCATGTTTCCCAGGTTGGTCTTGAATTCCTGACCTCAGGTGATCCACCTGCCTCGGCCTCCCAAAGTGCTGGGATTACAGGTGTGAGCCACCACGCCCAGCCCAGTTACTCTTTCTGTGTGACTATCCTGATAAGCTGAGTTCAGTGCAGCTTCTTCTGGCTTGTGTGACTGAGGCCAGAACAAAAGCCCTAACTGTTTTCCACTGAGAAAGCAGGATAAACAGGAGGTGCAGTCTTTAAAACTGCTCTCAGAGAAGCTTCCAGTGGAACCAAAGGAATACAGATGGAGGGCCTGGGGAGAGATGGCCTGAGGGGACTTGCAGAAGGGATTTACCTGCTGCCCCTCCCCCAGGGGAGCCAGGAGGCTGAGCTGGGCTGTAAACACTCCGTGCCTGGTGCAGCCTGGTCTGCACAGGCTGAGAGGATGGTGAGTGGCTTCCTCTGGGATGAGGGCTGTATTGGCAGTAATTGATGGCCAGGCTTTCTAATGGAGCTTATCATTTCACTGCAACAGATGTCAGGTTCTAATAAATAACACGTTCTCACTGACCTATGCAATTTGGAGAGGATGCCTGGATGTCAGGCAGAGCTGGATTCCTCCCCATCTCTGTTGCTCTCTCTTCTGTAAGGAAAAACAAACCAAATCCCTTTAAGATACTTTTCAAAAGGGTTCAAGGATCCAATAATTCCACGTTATTTATATGATTTGCTTTTCTCTTCACAGCTCTACTTCTAAACCCCATAAGGAAAAGGCCCAGGAGGGACGGGTGAGCTTGCTCGTGCGGAATGGAAGGCCTTGGTGACCTCAGTCCCCAATTCCTGTGTCGCTCACCAGCACTGACTTTATTGTCTTCTCGGGGGCTCTGATCACCAGAGCTATGTTGGCCTGGGCCTGGAAAACTCCCTCATCTCTCTTGTGGGGAGTTCAGCTGAGATGAGGTTGGTTCAGCTGGTTGTGCTGGTACCAAGAAGATACAACCACAGGGGATGACAGTCCATTAATGGGGTGGCCTTAAACTTTGGGAACTCTAGCCAAGTCACCGAGGTTAAGGGACTGTTTACTGGGGTACATATGATGGTATCAATATTGACTCTGCTTTTAATTTAAAAATCTCCTCTTTTTCTCTAGGGATGTTGCTGCTGATAGCTAAAAATGATCAAATTCTTAACCATATGCCAGACCTTATGCTGGACAATTCACTGACATTATCCCACGTAGTAGGCAGAATTCTAACGTGACCCCCAAGATTCTCCACCATCTGTGTAATCCCCAGGATTGTGAATATGATGGATTTCATTCTGGTAAACAGGTTTTGTTATATGGCACAGATGACTTTAAGACAGGGAGGCTTTAAATCTGTGACTAGCAGAAGACATATGGAAGGCAGAGATTCAAAATATAAGAGGGATCTGACGCACCACTACTGGCTTGAAAATGGAGGGGACCACATGGCAGAGGACGCATGCAGCCTCTAGTTGCTGAGGGTGGTCTCCAGTTGACAGCGGCAAGGTAACAGGGGCCTCAGTCCTACAACCACAAGGAACTGAACTCTGCCAACATACTGAAAGAGCTTGAAGGAGGAGCAGAAGCCTCAGGGGTGAGATCACAGACCCAGACAAAGCCTTGATTTTAGTTGCCTAAAACCCCGAACTGAGAACCCAGGCATCTTGAGTGGGACTCCTAACCCACAGAAACTGTGAGATTAATAATTAGTGGTGTTTTAAAAGGGTTAACTTATGATATTTTTAAAATTAGCAACACAGAAAATCATACACCCCATGTGATACCCATCATAACCCTCTCAAGTAGGCTTCACCATTTTATAGACAAGGAAACAAAGACTCAGGGAAATTAGGAATTTGCCCAAAGTCACATAGCCTGTGAGTGGCAGAGACAGGTTTAAACCCAGCTATGTCTTGACTTTATGGTCAGTGCTCTTCATTGCCTCATGCATTTCCTCTCTGTATGAGAAGAGAGCCTCACACACATGGTGAAAAGAGTATGGAACTGTTTCTGTCTGCCTGGGTGTGGATGTGCAGAAGGGTCAGAGGACTTATGCTTTTGTTTTGGTTTTAAATGGTGAAAAGACATATACATAGAATCAACTAGCTGGATTCAGTTTAGATGATCCCAATATGCCTTCTTCTCTCCATCAGGCCTGATCAGGGTGTTGGCTTTGGCCACAGCAGTGTCACTGAGCTTCTTCACAGCCTGTTTGATCTGGTGCTTGTTGGCTTTGACATCCACAATGGACACAAGTTGTGTTGTTGTCTTCTATCTTCTTCATGGCTGACTCAGTGGTTGGGGGAACCTGATGATGAATTATTGGTCAAGCTTGTTTCTCCTGGGAGTGCTCTTCCAAGCATATTTCTGCTGCCTGCAGAGCCACACTGTCTTGGGCCACTGGAAGGTGGGTGATGTGTGGATTGGATCTTCTTTTTGTGGCTGTGGACACCTTTAAGCACTGCCTTCCTGGCCTTCAAAGCATTCGCTTTGGCTTCAGCTTTGGGAGGGGCAAGAACTTTTTTCACTTTTGGTGCCATAATGTGAAAATGAGGACCTATGTTGAGCCCTCACTCCTCTAGAAGCCAGCTGTGTGCCCTTGGCAAAGTCAATTAATCACTCTGAGCCTCAGTTTTTATAATCTGTATGAGGCCTACTAAGAATTTCTGCATTATAACCCTTGAAGGGCTGCAGCTGATAATCCCATAAAAGTGTGTGAGGGGCCACTGTGAATGAAGTCCACAGGGCAGACAGAGGCACCTGGATGTCATGTAGGTATCATTTTCTTTTCTTGATGACTGCCAATTTCAATGTCCTCTGCCTATAGGCTGGATATGGTCACTCTGACGGCTTATTTGGAGGAAGTAATTTTAAATAGGTTTTTTTTTTTTTAGAGGAAATGATTATTTATTACATTTATTGAAAAACTACAGAATAAGATGGAAGGTAATTTTTCTTTTTTTCTTGAATTCTTTAAAAGTTAGTTGACTATTAAAAGCCAAAGTAATAACAATGTATTGTGGAATTCATAAAATACGAAGACTGAAAGTGTGTGAATATGATAGCACAAAGATAAATAGAAGGTACACAGATAATTACACTGTTTATACAGGAAGCATTATAATATTAATTCACGGTAGGCTGTGATAAGTTAACGGTGTATTTTTAATGTATAAATGACTAAAATATACAAAGAAATATAGCTAACACACCAACAGAAGAGAAAATGGTAAACTAAAAAATACTTTAATAAACTGAAAGAATACAGGAAGAAAAGGACAAAGGAATAAAAAAAAAAAACCCAAACCAAAAATATGAATAGCAAGACTGTAGGGCTTAAACCCAGTAAGCTTATTATTTATATTAAATGTATAAATAAATGAAATACTCCAATTAAGGCCAGGTGTGGTGGCTCATGCCTGTAAGCCCAGCACTTTGGGAGGCCAAGGCAGGTGGATCACTTGAGGTCAGGAGTTTGAGACCAGCCTGGCCAATATGGCAAAACCCCGTCTCTACTAAAAATATAAAAAATAGCCAGGTGTGGTGGTGTGCGCCTATAGTCCCAGCTATTTGGGAGGCTGAGGCAGGAGAATCACTTGAACCCGAGAGGCAGAGGTTGCAGTGAGCCGAGATCACACCACTGCACTCCAGCCTGGGTGACAGAATAAGACTCTGTCTCAAAAAAAAAAAAAAAAAAAAAAAGCCAGGTGTGGTGGCTCATGCCTGTAATCCCAGCACTCTGGGGGGCCAAGGCAGGTGGATCATGAGGTCAGGAGTTCAAGACCAGTCTGGCCAACACGGTGAAACCCCGTCTCTACTAAAAATACAAACATTAGCCAGGCAATAGTGGCGCGAGCCTGTAGTCCCAGCAACTCGGGAGGCTGAGGCAGGAGAACTGCTTGAACCCAGGAGGTGGAGGTTGCCATGAGCCGAGGTCACACCAGTGCACTCCAATCTGGGCGACAGAGTGAGACTCTGTCTCAAAAAAAAAATAAAAATAAAAAAATAAAAAAGAAATACTCCAATTAAAAGGCAGACATGTTAAGACTACATTAAAAAACCCAAGGTCTACAAAAGGTTTCTTTCAAATATAAAGACACAGACAGGATAAAGAAAGGATGAAAAAAATATATACCATGCAAAAAATACACAGAAGAAAGCTGGTGTAACAATTTTAATATCAAATGGAGCAGATTTCAAGTCAAAGAATATTGCCAGAAATAAAGAGAGTCATCTCATAATGATAGAAGGACCAAGTTATTGAGAAGACCTAACAATTCTAAATATGTATCTAAAAATAAAGCTTTAAGATATAAAAAGTAAAAATTAGCAGAACTAAGGGGAGAAACAGACGAATCCAAAACCCCACAGGTGAAAATGTTAATAGCTCCTTTCAATAACTGATATAATAGACATAAAAAACCAGTAAAGAGCTAAAAGATTTGAATAACACTAACAAGTAATTTAACTTAGTTAATGTATATATAGAACACTATACCCCAAAACTGCAGGACACACATTCTTTTCAGGTTTACATGGAATATTTATCAAGATAGATCACATGCTGGTCTACGAAACAATTCTCAACAAATTCCAAAGGCTTGAAATCATACAGGTTATGATCTCTGACCAAAACCGAATTAATATAAATCAATAAGATATTTAGAAAAGTCTTTCTAAACACTTGAAATTCAAGAAGCACAACTATAAATAACCCATGGTTCAAGAAGAAATCACAAGGGAAATCAGAAAATATTTCTAATAAAATAATAATGAAAAATAACATACAAAACTTTGTGGAATGCAGCTTAAGCAATCTGTAGAAAGTAATTTTATATTAAAAAAGAAAAAAGGATTAAAATTGTGACCTAAGCTTCTACTCTAAGAAACTTGAAAAGGAAGACATTAGAAACAATGTATTGCCAATCACTTTGACAACTTAGACATGATGGATCAATTTCTTATTAAAAAACCTAGCTTGCTAAAATGAACACAAGAAGAAATACAGCAATCTGAATATCCCTACATTTACTAAAGACACTAAATATTTTTTGCACAAAGGAAACCCTACCAAACATTTGGAAAGAAATAATACTAAATCTGCACAAACTCTTTCAGAAAACAAGGGAGGAAGGAATACTTTCCAGTTTATTTAATGAAGCCAGCATAGTACTGATACCAAAGACCTGACAAGGACAAACACAAGAAAAGAAATTTTAGACCAATATCATTCATAAATGTAGATGTAAAAATCTTAAAATTTTAGCAAATCAAATTTAATAATATAAAACAGGATAAAATCATGACTGAGAAGGGTTTATCTTTGGAATGCAAGGTTGGTTCAACATGCAAAAACTAAATAATGTAATTCACATTAACAGAATAAAGAAAAACCACACGATTATGTCAATGTCAAAAGATGCAGAAAAAGCAATCTATGGAATTCAACACCCATTCATGATAAAAAAAGAAAAAAAGAAAACCTCTTAGCAAAGTAGTAATACAAGAATTTCTTTAACGTGATAAAGACATCTATGTAAAACCTCAACATTAGCCTTAATGGAGAAACATACAGCTAGATTCTGCTCTTATCACTTATGTAAAAAATTGTACTGGAGGTCCTATTCAGTGCAAGTAGGTGGAAAAAGAAACAGAAAAACATAAAGATTGGAAGGAAAGAAGTAAAGCTGTTAGCTTAAGGCGTGACTGTTTATGTAAGAAATTGCAGGATGGGCGTGCTGGCTCATGCCCGTAATCCTAGTGCTTTGGGAGGCCAAGGCAGGTGGATTGCCTGAGCTCAGGAGTTCAAGACCAGCCTGGGCCACATGGTGAAATCCCGTCATGCCTGTAATCCTAGCACTTTGGGAGGCCAAGGCAGGTGGATTGCCTGTGCTCAGGAGTTCGAGACCAGCCTGGGCAACATGGTAAAACTCCGTCTCTACTAAAAAAAAAATACAAAAAATTAGCCTGGCGTGGCAGCGTGTGCCTGTAGTCCCAGCTACTTGAGAGGCTGAAGCAGGAGAATTGCTAGAACCTGGGAGGTGAGGTTGCAGTGAGCCAAGATAACGCCACTGCATTCCAGCCTGGGTGACAGAGTGAGACTCCATCTCCAAAAAAAAGAAAAAAGAAATTATAAGAAATCTATTTAAAAAATCTATTAGATTTTAGTAGTAATAAGTGAATTTAGCAATGTCACAGGATGCCATGTCAGTATAGAAAAATCATTTGTATTCCTGTATACCAGCAACAAACTAGAAAATAAAATTTTAAAAATTTTGTTTACATTTTTATATATTTATAAATATTTTATATTTATATTTTTATATAATTTACAATAAAAGCAAAAACAGGTGGAATGCAGTGGCTCATGCCTGTAATGCCAGCACTTTGGGAGGCCGAGGCGGGTGGATCACCTGAAGTCAGGAGTTTGAAACCAGACTGGCCAACATGCCAAAACCCTGTCTGTACTAAAAACACAAAAATTGGCCGGGCATAGTGGCGGGCGCCTGTAATCCCAGCTACTAGGAAAGCTGAGACAGGACAATCACTTGAACCTGGGAGGTGGAGGTTGCGGTGAGCCAAGATCATGCCATTGCACTCCAGCCTGGGTGATAAAAGCAAAACTTTGTCTCAAAAAAATAAATAAAAATACAAAAATTAGCTGGGCGTGGTGGCACACGTCTGTAGTCCTGGGTACTCAGGAGGCTGAGGCACAAGAATCTTTTGAATCTGGGAGGCAGAGTTTGCAGTAAGCCAAGATTGCGCCACGGTACTCTAGCCTGGGCAACAGAGCAAGACTCTGTCTCAAAAAAAAGAAAAAGCAAAACATTTAAAAATATTTCAAGATTTCTACATTGAAATATTTTAAAAATTTCTGAGAAACTAAAGACCTAAATAAAACCATGTTCATTGATTCAGTATTATAAAAGATTCAGTACTGTAAAAATGTCAATTCTTCCCTTGTTGATCAGCAGGCTTTTGGGGGGGGGGCGTTGGAGTGCGGAGAGGTGGGAATTGGCAAGCTGATTCTAAAAGATATATAAAAATGCAAAGGACCTAGAATAGCCAAAACAATCTTTAAAAAGAACAAGCTTGGATACCTTTCCTGATTTCAAGAAATATTGGTATACCTTTCCTGATTTCAAGAAATATTGGTATACCTTTCCTGATTTCAAGAAATATTGGTATACCTTTCCTGATTTCAAGAAATATTGGTATACCTTTCCTGATTTCAAGAAATATTGGTATACCTTTCCTGATTTCAAGAAATATTGGTATACCTTTCCTGATTTCAAGAAATATTGGTATACCTTTCCTGATTTCAAGAAATATTGGTATACCTTTCCTGATTTCAAGAAATATTGGTATACAAACCTATCAATGGAACAGAATAGAGTATCCAGAAATAGATCCACTCACATGTGGTTAATTGACTTTTGACAAAGATGTAAAGGTAATTCAACAGGGAAAGAAAAGTATTTTCAACAAATGGTGTTGTAATATCTGGATACATATGAACAAAAAATTAACCTTGGCATCTACCTCATATCATATACAAAAATTAATTTGAGATGGATCATAGGCCTATGTATCAAAACAAAAGCTTCTAGAAGAAAACATAGGATAATTTCTTCATGACCTTCTAGTAGGCTAATAATTTTGAGTATACAAAGAGCATTAACGTAAAAAACAGATTTCATTTTAAAAATGAAGATTTTCTGCTCATCAAAAGACACTCTTAAGAAATGAAAAGGGCAGGAATAGTGGCTCACACCTGTAATCCCAAGACTTTGGGAGGCTGCGGCAGGAGGATCAAGGATCACTTGAGCCCAAGGGTTCAAGACCAGCCTGGGCAACATAGCGAAATCTTGTCTCTATTAAAAAAAGGAAAAAGAAAATGAAATGGCAAGCCACAGATTGAAAGACGATACTCACAAAAATATATCTGACAAATATATAAAGAAACTCATATATACAACTCATTAATAAAAAGACTAACAACCAAATTAAAAATAGGCAAGATTTGAACAGACATTTCATGAAAGAGATAAGCCAATAAGCACATGCCAAGATGCTCAACATCATTTATCACCAGGAAATGTAAATTAAAAACATGAGATCTTACTTTATCCTCTCTAGAATGGTTCAATTTAAAAAGACTGACAATAGGAAGTGTTGGTGAGAATGTGAAGCAACTGGAACCCTGGCATATTGCTGATGGGAGGGTAAACCGATACCACTTTAAAAAAGCTTGTCACCTTCTCACAAAGTTAATCACATATGTACTCCCACTCCCAAGTATTTACCTGAAGAAAGGAAAACACATGTCTACAAAAAGGCTTGGTCATAGCAGCTCTATTAATAAAATCCTCAACCTGGAAACAACACAAGTATCTACACATGGGTGAATGGATTATATTCATATAATAGAATATTACTCAGCAGTAAAAAAGAAATGCCATAACAGATACATTTTTTTTTTTTTTGAGATGGAGTCTCGCTCTGTCACCCAGGCTGGAGTGCAGTGGTGTGATCTTGGCTCACTGCAACCTCCGCCTCCTGGGTTCAACAGATTCTCCTGCCTCAGCCTCCGGAGTAGCTGGGATTATAGGCTTGTGCCAGCATGCCCTGCTAATTTTTGTATTTTTAGTAGAGATGGGGTTTTCCCATGTTGGCCAGACTGTTCTCGAACTTCCTACCTCAGGTGATCCGCCCGCTTCAGTCCCCCAAAATGCTGGGAGAACAGACGTGAGCTACTGCTCCCGGCCACCATAACAGCTAAATCTTAAACAATTATGTTGAATGAAATGAAGATAAATTTCATTGTGTCAGACACAAAAGAGTATGATCTGTATTATTTCATTTAGAAGTATCTAAAAGAAAAAACTAAGACAGGGTGATACAGAACAATAGTTGCCTTGAGAGTAAAGAGACTATTTGGAAAGAGGCTATAAGGTAACTTCGTCAAAACTTGTCAAAAGATATACTTAAAACCTGTCCACTCCATTGTATATAAATTATACTGTAATTTTAAAAAAAGATATATATGCAAAGCCATTTCCTTCAAAGTACTCATGGTTTGGTTAAGGAAACAAAATATATATGAAGATGTGAAGAACTAAAAGAAAATACCAAAGAGATTCCAAAGCAGTATGTGATTAGAGTCAAAGGAGACTGGGAGGGGAGAGAGCTGCTGGCAAAGTAGAGTGGATGGGAAAACCCATATGGGAGAAGGTTGAAGGATGTGTCTGTTTGAGGGGGCAGAAAGAGGGTGGGAGGAAAGGCATGAGCAAAGGCACTGAGGTACACAGCAGAAGCTAAAACCCATGGTCTTCCAAGTGTTAACTTGCTGGCCTCTCATAGCAAGTCCATCCAATAGGGAGGAGTACAGTCCTGTTTTAGGAATGAGGTTCAGAGAGGTTAAGAGCTCTGCCCAAGACCACAGAGCTTGCAGGATTAGACTTTGCAATAGCAACTGGGGCACACATGACCCCAAAGCCTGTGCTCACCTTGTAAATGCTGCTTCACTTGCGAGGGACAGAATCTGCTAGACAGCCATGAGAAAGAAAGAAGCACATGTGGTAGGAAAAGCCCTGGTCAGTGCCAGGAAGTGTCCTTTCTGAGGTTACATTGTTTAGAATTTTGCTCTACAGGAGGGAATAAACAGCTGATTCCACTCAAAAGGCTCCACTGCTGTTCATAAACCATGAGAGTGTTTATGTCATGGGCAGAGCTCCCCAAGTGAATTATAGCCTTTTACGCACTGTGTACGTACAGTATTTTCACAGGACAAAGAAACAGGGTGTGGAAGGAATGCTACAGTTGACCCTCCTCTCTTTCCATCCTTTGTCTTCAACCTTCTCCACCAATCTCAAGACTATACTGCAGGACAGTTCTTTCACGGTGTTTATCTGGCTTTCTGACACAGCACAGGGTAGTTACTCAGTTCAGCTGAAGAATGGAAACTTTAAACTATTTCTTCTTGCTAGCACGAGCTGCTGGCTTTCTCTTTTATTACATTTAAAATGGATCCATCTTCGCTACAGTAGAAAGCAGATTTTTTAAACATTACTTCAGATGTTTTCTTTAGACTGGTGTTAACATAAAGCAAATGTCTCTTGAAACTATGAACCAATCTGTTAAGATAAACAGGCTTCACTTATGATATTCCTATACTGAAATCACGGGCTTGTGGTCTGCAACTTCTTAAAGACTCAATTCATACTTGCTAAAATGTCTACTTAGGAAACACACACACACACACACACACCAAGATAGCTTTTCCATGGAAACCACAAAGACACATCTGGTTCAGCACGTACCACAAATAATGCCCATCTTCTTAGGGCAGATCCTATGTATACACAAGGAAAGCCCAGAAAATTAAACGATATCAATACTTCAAGCATAAAACATACTTCATAATTCCTTTTTTCCATTGTATTTCAAGATGTGTAAGTCTTAATCATTGTTACTTGTTATATTTGCATATGCTTGTTTTTGTCCTGAATGGGATTTCAGACTTGGGTGTCACGGATAAAAAGAGAAAATAAAGGGAAAGAAGAAGGCACATTAAAGTTTCAGATAACAACTCTGGATTCTGCATATAAATCTGAGGCAGTCTGGTTTCTAGAAGAAGACACCCTGACATTATTTAAGAATCTCAGGCTGGGCGCAGTGGCTCACACCTGTAATCCTAGCACTTTGGGAGGCTGAGGTGGGTGGATCACCTGAGGTCAGGAGTTCGAGACCAGCCTGGCCAACATAGCAAAACCCCACCTCTACTCAAAATACACAAACTAGTCTGGCGTGGTGGCACATGCCAATAGTCCCAGCTACTCAGAAGGCTGAGGCAGGAGAATTGCTTGATCCTGGGAGGTGGAGGTTGCAGTGAGCCGAGATTGCACCACTGTACTCCAGCCTAGGCAACAGAGCAAGATTCTGTTGCAAAATAAAATAAAATAAAATAAAAAGTTCTCAAGCCTGCTATAAGTGAAAGTCTTGTACTACAGAAAAATATAGGTGAGGTCAGGAGGCCCCATGGAAGGGAATGGGGTCTCTCTGGGAGGGGGAGGCAAGAACAGGAAGTCCTACTAAGTTCTTGATTAGTCATGGCTAATCAAGAACATTCCAGATCTGGAGGTCCAGGTTTTGTTAGTAGGTACTTTGAAATTGTCAGAAGTTTCATATGATAAAGGCTTTATCTTCTTTGCTGGGCTATAAATTCCATGAAGACAGGGACAATTTCTAATTCGTTTATCATTATATTCCTAGCATTGAGCACAATGCTTGGAACATGGTAGATGCTTAATAAATACTGGATGAGCAAATGAAGAGGAGGCCTAATAGATAGTCTATATTTGTGTGATACTTTGGATCTGATCATCCTTCAGCTGGGATCACAGGTGTGAAGCATATGACTGTTCCAAGCGATAAAGTTATAACCACATGCCAGTCTTTGATTTATTTTTGGAAACTATGATTTTGATCCACTGCTTCTTCAATCTAGGAGGTCATGGTTTATGAAGACTGATGTTCCAGACACCAAAGTCTTAAATATAAAAAACACTCAGCATATTTCTATATTTACCTATTCTGTATGACTGAAGTGAGGCCTTCCACACTGAGAGGTTCATGAGCAATAGTTGTACCTCTAAACTCCAAACTTTAGCTAACTTCGACCTCTATGAAATCCTACTTCCATATCTATTCTAATAGCCCTAAGCTATTTGTGTAGCTGTTTATTTGACCAAGAAATACACAGGTCCTACTTTGGGCAACAGCTATGGTATACACTGCAGAGACGCAATGAGGTATAGAATTCAGAGATTCATTTCCATATGAAAGAGTAGCTACCGGCTCCAGGTGTTGACTACTAAGCAAAAATTGTTTGTTTACTGCCACCTAAAATTTTCCATTTTTTAAAAAACTATAAAAAGTAGCTGCCAACATTTTCATCATTTATGCCATTTACCCACAACTCGAATTCCTATTTAGTATTTATCCTCTACTCTAAATAGAGAGGTAGTTTTCTGATAAATTCTACATTCCATGAAAAAAAACAAAAGCTGTCATGGCTAATTTTAGAGACCAACAGAAACAGTAGAAAAAGGAAACACTTTCAGATGTAGATCAGCTTCTTCCTGATGAAGCTACAAAGGGCCAAACAGTAAATATTTTTGGTTTTCTAGGCCATCCAGTCTCTGTTGCAACTACTCACTCTGCCACTGTAGCATTAAAGCGGCCACAGATAATAAGTAAAGAAATGGGTGTTGCTGTGTTTCTATAAAACTTTATTTACAAAAACATGCACAGGGCAGGAACTAACCTGCAAGCAGTAGCTTGCCAACCCCTGGACTAGATAAACAAAATGCTCTTACCGGTTGGAAATAACGACAGATTCACTTACTTTGCTCTTTTGGCCATTTCATTTCCATCCCATCTGGGGCTGTACGGATAATTTTTTTGGGCCTGGGAGTAAAGCTGTCCACTGTTGGTAAAGTGATAAACGGACTGAAATGTGAGAGTTGGCTGGTCTCGAGGAAAAAACAGAGGCAGGTCAACTGCGAAGACAGAAGAAAGAAAAAGAAAGTTAGAGCATAAACACATCTTAAAATTTTTTTTTTTGACTAAATCCGAATGTTAGGTACGAAACTCTATTTGAACCACAAATACTGCTTGCAGTTTGGATGAAAGGTGTGGTGTATAGAGAGGCACCAAGAAATACAAAGTGACTTCTCCATCTTCGAGGAGTTTATAATCTAGAGAGGCAAATCACACGTGGGTGAAAATGTCACCAATAGAAGGCATGATGTGTAGGTGCTGTAAGAATGCTTTGAAATGGTCACAGAAGCTTAGGGAAGGATGCTTGGGTGCCTGCAACCATCTGACATTCCTCTCTAGCACTTCCCGGGATCAATATTCCATAGCAGAGTTCTCTTTCTATCTGTTTTAAGTGTCTATTATAACATAAACTCTTCAAGGGTTGGGCAATGTCTTCCACATCTATAATTTGATGGAGGAAGTGGGACAGAGGCTGTTTTTCAAGAATGCATTTGGAGAAGCGGTAAAGAGTGCAGGTGATAATCTTTCTACTTTATAGGATATGGCAACCAGACTACCAGGAAAAATGAAGTTATCACTCTACTTCCAATCAAGCAGTGAATTTTGATACTCAGCAGTTTCAGTTTTTTCCATATGCATTACCACATATATTTATATCTCCTAAATCAGTGGGAGTTCCTTAATGGAACGCATAAGGGACTACTCTGAGCACTAAATATGTCTGCTGTGATAGTACAGGCTAATTCCAATCCTTGCTGTTAACATGTGTTATATGCTTTATCTTTCATTTTGGGGTTCTTTAACTCAATTTTTAAAAGTAAACTGACTTGTTATTAGTTGAGGCAAATCATCATTAAAAACACAGACTGTTTCAATAACACATTCTTAAAGGTATATAACGTATATGTGTATGAATGTTATTCACTTCTAGGACAAAGAATAGGAACAGCATAAAAATAATAAGAAAAACAAGTATAGAATTTTCTAGATTTACAGGGTATCTTTATACACGTTATCTGATTTGTTACTTAGAACTCCATGACAGAGACATTATCTTCAACATTTGCATTTAACAGGTGAGCAAACCAGAGACTCTAAGAGGTATATTAACTTGCTCATGTCACAGTCAGGCAGGGGCAAGACTCAAATCTAGTCCCATGATTCAAACATTCGGCTGCTACTATGCCCCACATTGCCTTCTCCTACTCCAGAGGACACTGGCATAACCTGCTTACGACTCATTCACTATGTCACAATTTAGGAAGCTAAAGTTGTCATTGTGAAGTATGTATAAGGTTCGTCTTTTTAGCTACATGAGGAAGATATATTTAAAAATACATACCAGATAATTAGGCCAGGCACAGTGGCTCACACCTGTAATCCCAGCACTCTGGGAGGCGGAGGTGGGTGGATTACCTGAGGTCAGGAGTTCAAGACCAGCCTGGCCAACATGGTGAAGCCTCATCTCTACTAAAAATACACAAATTAGCAAGGCGTGGTGGCAAGCACCTATAATCCCAGCTACCCGGGAGTCTGAGGCAGAAGAATCGCTTAAATCCGGGAGGCGGATGCTGCAGTGAGCTGTGATCGCGCCACTGCACTCCAGCCTGGGCAACAGAGTGAGACTCCGTCTTAAAAATAAATAAATAAATAAATAAATAAATAAAAATACATGCTAGATAATTATACATCTATCACTATTCTAGTCTGGGGTGACATTCAACTTGGACTAGGTACTCTCAGCACTCAATATGATTTCTTGAAGGAAAACTTAGGTCCGCAGCAGACTTTTAAGGAGAAGCCAAAAAACTCCCGAGAATCAAAAAACCATCCAGTTGGGAGGGCCTCTTAGACTCGGAGTGCACTTGACTCTGATGATGACTGACTCAGTGCTGCAGGGGGTTTCTACAGATGAATCACACGACAGTCAGAGAAAAGGGCACGATTTTGAATGTCCACTCTTTAGTCACATTTTTCAAGTACCACAATAGGGCAGTCTGAATACATGTCTGTTGGTGCCAAAGCAGAGAGTTCATAGTATAGAGGAACAATACGAAAGACTGATTAAAATCAATAATTCAATTCAGAAATCGCTTTTGAGTCCCTGCATATTGCAAAGCATGATCTGTAACGTTTTCAGTCACTCTGCACAAATATTGCTTTCTAAAATTAACTTTGTATCTTTTCTCATTACTACTTCCATTTCTTCTGATTAATATTTATTTATTTATTTATTTTTGAGACAGGGTCTCGCTCTGTCGCCCAGGCTGGATGGAGTGCAATGGCACGATCTCAGCTCACTGCAACCTCTGCCTCCTGGGTTCAGGCAATTCTCGTGCCTCAGTCTCCCAAGTAGCCGGGATTACAGGCGCCTGCCACCACGTTCGGCTAATTTTTTATATTTTTAGTAGAGATCAAATTTCACCATGTTGGTCAGGCTGGTCTCGAACTCCTGACCTCAGATGATCCACCCACCTTGGCCTCCCAAAGTGCTGGGATTACAGGCGTGAACCACCGCGCCTCTTCTGATTAATTTTTTAAAAAGGCCTATTCGTGGCTGGGCGCGGTGGCTCACTCCTGTAATCCCAGTATTTTGGGAGGCTGAGGCAGGCAGATCACCTGAGGTGAGGAGTTCGAGACCAGCCCGGCCAACATGGTGAAACCCCGTCTCTACTAAAAATACAAAAAATTAGCTGGGCATAGTGGTGCGTACCTGTAATCCCAGCTACTCAGAAGGCTGAGACAGGAGAATCTCTTGAACTCTGGAGAGAGATGTTGCAGTGAGCCGAGATAGCGCCACTGGACTCCGGCCTGAGCAACAAGAGAAAAACTCCGTCTCAAAAAAAAAAGCCTATTTACATATACTTTGACTTCAGTTGTTTTATACTATATAAAACAAGGTTGAGAGTAACCTCCAAAGCAATCATTACCAGCAGAAAAGTACCATGAGAGCTTCCCTACAAGAAAGCAACAATTTTAAACAGTAGAACTCAATTGCAATAATTTATAAATTTAAAGCAAATACAGTCATCACTCAGTATCCAAAGCAATGCAGATAATACCACAGGCTATGTGATTTTCAAGCTACTGGCTTTTTCGGGTTTTGGAATGCCTTCTATTTTCATTCTTATTATTTTGTTTTGTAGAAAATGAGTTGCTGGTATTAATATTTTAATACGCTAAAAAATGATTTTTTCCCACCTATTTTGGAACCATCTTCTTTGACTCCCTAAATGCCCAGTTAGCATCAGAAATAATTCAAAATATGAAGGAAATGTATCTACCTGGGCAAGTGAGTTGTTCTGATTTTTAAAAAACAGCAGCAAGGTAATGTTGATATCCACCACAGTCCCCAAAAAGCATTGATTACATGATTATTTCTCCATGGAGATTTGTCTAACAAAGTGTAATTGAAGCCAATATTAAAATTTGAATACTTTCTCAGTGCACACAGTAAATGTATTATTAGGGGAGCAGGAACAGTCAGAGTACTTCAGAGATAAAACTGGTAATTCACATATGAGAAAATAAAATTTTAAAAATACAGTATCTTGCTCAACTTAACTAAGCTGTATCCTGTCTATATCAGTCAATGGTCAATAAAACGATGGCTTATTTTAAAATGTTCTATGCATAAGAATGAGTTAATAACTAAAATATTTATGAGAAATACTTCACATTTTTCTGACAAGAATGATTTGAATGGTACAACTTAGTCAAGATTAAAAAAATTAAAACTTGCTTCCCTTATCCCCAAATGTTTCTGTCACTTAACTTTTGCCTATAGGTTAACTCATGATTTTCTGATGCATAGTAAAATAATTACTTTAGGACTTCCAACAGCTAACTTGCTCTGAAGGAACCGCCCAGATTCCAAGGATTTGGGGCTCATAGTTTCAGCTATATCAAAATTGAACACTTTAACCATTTGCTTTCTTTCTTTCTTTTTTTTTTTTTTTTGAGATGGAGTCTCACTGTGTCGCCCAGGCTGGAGGGCGGTGGTGCGATCTCGGCTCACTGCAACCTCCACCTCCCAGGTTCAAGTGGTTCTCTTGCCTCAGCCTCCCAAGTAGCTAGGATTACAGACGCCTGCCGTCATGCCCAGCTAATTTTTTGTATTTTTAGTAGAGATGGGGTTTCACCATGTTGGTCAGGCTGGTCTTGAACTCCTGACCTTGTGACTTGCCCGCCTCAGCCTCCCAAAGTGCTGGGATTACAGGCATAAGCCACCATGCCTGGCCAGCCATTTGCTTTCTTAGAACCTACTGGGTCAGGTTTGATTCTTAGAGCAGAATCATCCCATTTGATTCAGTTACTTAGTGTCAGTATTATTTTGACAACTGCTTCCTATTTCCTTCTTCCCATATACACAGACTAAATCTTGGTTGGCTCTTCATCCACAGAGGGGATGGTCTGCACTTGTTTAGTAGAATTTCAGTAACCATTTCTTTCTTCTCTTTTTTTAAATTTTTAATTTTTTATTTTTAGAGATGAGGGTCTTGCCATGTTGTCCAGGCTGGTCTCAAACTGCTGGCCTCAGGTGATCCTCCCTCTTTGGCCTACCAAAGTGTTGGTATTACAGGCATGAGCCACTACACTCGGTCTCAATAACTATTTCTGAAGTATTCTTCAAGAACTTGCTGAAACAAGTCACACCAAATGCTTCTTAATTCTGCACAAACCAGGCAGTTCACAGGATGCATTCACAAGGCTCTGAAGCCCTGGGGGAAGGGAGGAAGAATTAAGCTCTGCACCGGTTGCCTCACTCTGGACAGTCATTGCAGTGATGCGTTCCGTGGGTTGCAGTCCCAGAGCTTGTGGTGCTCTCCAGACAACAGCCAACCATGCAGCTTTGGGGGAAAGCCGAATGCACTGATAAACTATGCTGCCTCTCTGTGAACTCTGGTGAGGTTCAAGTAGTGGCTGCATTTCTACCTTCCCAAGCAAACATGCTTATCTGCCCCTAAATGCTCATCTTTTCACTAGAAGACAACTCTAGTAAGGTGGTATCTCAATTCATAAGACTTTCTAGAAATTTCTCACTTCTCCAAACACCTCAACAATGGAAAAATGAATAGCCAAAAGAAATGCCATACCATGCATCTGATTCCCAGGATAGCCTATCAGACACTCAACATTTCAGGCATAGTTCAACAAGTTTGATTATATGATTTCTCCAGGAAAAAAAAGTATCTAATTATGGCAAAATGAGGACAAGGAAGATTAACGGCAAGTAGTCACAATTCGCAGTCTAGCACAGAGGAAGAATAGAATAAATACAAGCAGGGTTAGGAGAGCTGAAAGAATCCCAGTCTGGCCATTCAGTGTAGGAACAAAAAGCTCCATACATCCCAGCTGTCACTTAAGCTATCACCATATAGTAAGTGATATTCACTCCCAATCTTGGCAGTGGTGGCGGACAGCTGTGGTTGCGTACCTAACAGCCATTCTCCATCCTTCTTTCTTATGGGCAGAACCTTCCTCTCACCCCAGAGTCTGACAGTGCTGGATATCACTCAGCCTTCAATAAACCAAGACATGGAAATGTGACTCAGTCCTGCCAATAGCCCCTGAAGGGAAGTGGGCTATGGGTCTTTTGAGAAATATTTTCCTCTCTGATTAAACACACGTGTAAGGAGAAGCCCCCATCTCATTCTTGCCTTAGAGCTGATCATGTGAGGTCTTGAGGCTTGGAGTTGAGGCCCCATCTTGTGACCATGAGGGAAAGTCAGCCTGTCATCATTGTGTGGCTGGATTCATCATCCCTGAATTACCCAGCTCTGGATTTCTTGTTATGTGAGACAATCTTTACTATTAAACCTCTTATAATAGGGTCTTCTGATAAGTGCAGTCAAAGGCATCTAAGGAAACGTTATTTTCTGAAGCTTCTGTTCAAGAAGGCAAGATAACTGTATAATCTATTTACATATAATTGTATAATCTATTTCAGAAATATTTCCACCAAGCACGGTTAAGAAAGCATTCAAGGCATATAAACAGGAAAATTTTAGTTGTCTGGAAAGTTCAGTTTTGCGGGACAGTTCGATCCTTGAAAATGCCAAACAAATGAGGGGTTAACCATAATTGCTTCCCTGGGAGTCACATCATCAAATATTTTCACCATTATTCACAAGTTGGCCATTATTTCATTTCTTCAAACCTTCCAAACTATATATTTCTGCGCTTTCCCCCATATCTTGGGTCGGCAGGGAAGATACTCATAGATGCGCTTTGTGGTGGTTATGGTTATATTCCCATTTCCAGTCCTCTCAGGATGCTCCAGTTCCTCCAAGCCTCGTTAGGAAACGTTTTAACCCCTTGTTGAATTGCTGTAAAGTCACTCTCCAGTGAGGATTCCATTTGAGGCTGATTCTTCCTGAGAGCAATCTGTATACTTTTCATTCCCAGGCTATCCCCACAATGTGGGAAGACTGCCATATATTTACCGACCAACCACGATCTTACTACCTACACACTAAACCTTTGAGACATGTGGATTCCAACCACTGGAAAATTAACACTACATATCCAAAATACTCACTTACAAGAAATATAAAAGTAACATTTTCCAATTCAGAAGTATCTATTTAAGGTATCTCCATTTATTATCACTACCTTTCTTTTAAGTGACAAGAAAGACTAAATATTAACCAGATTTTGCTACATGTGTTCTACTTTTCACTGGTTTAAGCTGGTTATGATATGATCATGTAAACAAATTATCTTTATTTTTTTTTTTTGGAGACGGAGTTTCACTCTTGTTGCCCAGGCTGGAGTGCAGTGGTGCGATCTCGGCTCACTGCAACCTCCACCTCCCAGATTCAAGTGATTCTCCTGCCTCAGCCTCCCGAGTAGCTAGGATTACAGGCATCCACCACCACGCCTGGCTAATTTTTTGTATTTTAAGTAGAGACTGGGTTTCACCATGTTGCCCAGGCTGGTCTCGAACTCCTGACCTCAGGTGATCCATCCACCTCAGCCTCCCAAAGTGCTGGGATTATAGATGTGAACCACTACGCCCGGCTTATCTTTGAAGTTTCAATATTATTAAACTGAAGCTTGAAGTTTCTTAGATTTTTCCACATATGCTAAAAAATCCTATTATGGAAAGAGACAGCATGGTATGCCCTTGAGGTCAGATAAAGTGAGTTCAAATATTGGCTACACCATTAATTAGTGATGATATCATAGGCAAAATATTTCACCTCTTTGAATCCTGATTTTCTCATCTGTAAAATGAGGATAATAATTTCTATCTCATAGTGTTTGTTGAAAGAACTAAATAAAAACCAAACAGGTACTCAGTATGTGTTCATTGCTTTTCCCTACCACCCTTCTTTAAGTGGTTTTTTTCTTCCGTCTAACTTTATACACTGTTCTGTATATGTGAAATTTGTGATAACTGTAGCATACGTTTCAGGTTCTTAAATTTTAACTATTTTGATGAAAATCTTTCTAAACTTCATGTCTCAGTAAATATGATATACTGAAAATAAATTAGCCTTTTTTGGATGACAGAGAACACATCAACAAGTTATACACGACGGCCCAAGTGTTAAGGAAGATTTAGCTTTTACTATTTCACAAATGCCTCTTACCTAAGAGCCTGCATTCCCTAAACCTCATTTCTGAAAATGCACCTCAAGTGATTTTAATTCGCCTCCCCAGGTAGGAATCACTGCAGAGAACCATGAAGTCCTTAAGCGCAGGGGCTGTGAATTAGTTATTTTAGTATTTCCAGCAATTAGTACAGCGCATGACACATGAGAAACACTCAGTAAAGGCTCATATAAAGCACATGCAAATTAAAACCTCAATGAACTTCCACTTCATGCCCATTTGATTGACAAACATTTTAAAACTGGAAAATACCCAAGTGTTGTCAGGCTGTGGAACATTGGGAATTCCCATTCCCTGATGATGATGATGATGATGATATAAATTGCTAAAACCTTGTACAGTAAAAGTAAAGGTGTATGTACTCCACGACACAGCAATTCCACTCCTAAGAAACTACCACATGTGTGTAAAAAGATCGCAGGAGAAGGCCTAAAGTAGCCCCACTTGTGATAACAAAAACTGGAAACATCTTAAATGTCCATCAACAGGAGACCGGATAAATACATTGTGCCTATTCTTTCACAGGAATACCTTACAGCAGTTTAAATGAATGAGCTAGGGCTACATGTGTCAACCTAGATGAATCTCAAGGACCAAATGTTCAGTGAAAAAAGCAAGCTGCAGATGAACACTGTTCAGTATATACTTACAAGGATCAAAAACGTGCACACATTACATACTATTTAGGAATGTCTATGTAATTAAAGTATAAAAACATGCATAGGAAAGATATACACCAAATTAAGGGTAGTGGTTACCTCTGTGGGTGGGGAAAAGGGAATGAGTGAAGGATGGGGGTGCATTTTGGAGGGGCACTCAGGGGGCTTCAACTGAATTGACAGTGTGCTATTTTCCTTTCCTCTCCTTTCCTTTCTGCTATTCCTTTCTCCTTTCCTTTCCTTTCTTTTTTTCTTTTTTGAGACAGAGTCTCTCTGTCACACGGGGTGGAGTGTGGTAGCGTGATCTCGGCTCACTGCAACCTCCGCCTTCCAGCTTCAAGCCATTGTCCTGCCTCAAACTCCCAAGTAGCTGGGACTACAGGTGTGTGCCACCATGCCCAGCTAATTTTTGTATTTTTTTGTAGAGACGGGGTTTCACCATGCTGGCCAGGCTGGTCTTGAACTTCTGACCTCAGGTGATCTGCCCGCCTTGGCCTCCCAAAAGTGTTGGGATTACAGGCATGAGCCTCTGTGCCCGGCCTGACAATGTGCTATTTCTTTTTAAAAAAACTCAGAAGCAATTACAGCAAATTATGAAGATTTGATTAAGGTGGGTGCATGGGTATTTGTTTTCATAGTCTTTATACACATGTGTATGCCTTAAATATTTATAATTTTAAAAAGTTTAAAAAAGTAAGACATTAATATTCACAGACGCAGAAATCAGTATGATTCCATTTATATTAAGTTCAAAAATAGAAAAAATAAATGATATATTTTCATGGATATATACTAGGTGGTAAAGCTATTGAGAAAATCAAGGGGGCAGTTAACATAAAATTCAGGGTAGTGGTTCCTTCTGGGAGAGACACCCACAGGACGTCTATGATACTGGCACTATTCTATTTCTTAAGTTGAGTAGTGTTTATGAATCTTTAAAGTGTGTGGATATGTTTTACATAATCGTGTGTGTGTGTGTGCGCGCGTGTATATAAACAGATAAATATTACTTTAAAAATGGGGGCATTTGTTAAAAAAACTAAGAGGGTCAGGAAAACTGAATAGTCTTCAGAAAAAAAAAACAACAACAACAACCCACAGTGGGTAGAGTGCCAGGAAGAATGAGGGTGTCCATGCCCTTGAGCTCATGGTCTGGAAAAGGAGACCTGACAAGGTCAAGAAGCAACTTCAGTTGAGCATGCTAAGACAATGGCAGAGGCACATACGCGGTGTCACGCAGGGAGAAGGGCAGCCGCCTGAGGTTACCGCTCTGCAGAAGAGATGGACTTTGAGTTGGTTCTAGATGGTTACAAGTTGAATCAGAATTGGAGACAGGAATATCTCATAGAAAGGAAAAGACTCAATAAACCATTTGATATTTGTAAACATAATTCTCGACTTTTTATTTTGCTCCTTTGGTATCTCATATTCGATGTAGAAAAGCCATAATCTATCCCAGCATTTTGGGAGGCTGAGGTGGGTGGATCACCTGAGGTCAGGAGTTTGAGACCAGACTGACGAACATGGTAAAACCCCGTCTGTACTAAAAATACAAAAATTAGCCTGGCTTGGTGGTGGGTGCCTGAAATCCTAGCTACTCGGGAGGCTGAGGCACGAGAATTGCTTGAACCGGGGAGGGGGAGGTTGCAATGAGGTGAGATCACAGCATTGCACTCCAGCCTGGGTGACAGAGCAAGACTGTCTCAAAAAAAAAAAAAAAAAAAAGAAAAGCCACAACCTGTCCTATATTACCAATGTTTCCCACTACTCCTCTGCCCTTTGTATCTGTGAAGAGAAATAGGTGACACAAAGATGAAGGAAGCAGACGCTGGTGTCAGGAAGCTCACAGGCCAAGTCCTTCTCCCTGTCTGGAGGGCGCCCCTTGCTTTTCTGGGTTTATCTGGTTTTACTCTCATCAAAGTTCAGATGATCAGAAATACCTCTTTTCTAGAACTCTGCATGCTTCCAACCTGTGCTCCCAAGCAGGGCTCACTCAGGGTGAGTCCTCATGAGGACAAAAGCATACCAGTGGCTGAGGCTGGGATGAAGGGGTCCCCAAAGTAGGAACCCCTCCTGTCCCAAGTCCTTCTCTGTCCCTCTGCTTCATCCACTCCCTCATCCATCACACACTGAGTGAGCAGATTCTCTGTTCCAGGCTGCCTGCTGGAACTGAGGGTCCACATTTCCTGGAGAGGGGCCGGGTGTGAACTCTGCACCTCCTGCCTGCTATGCCATCTGGGTTCTGTGCCCTCTGGATATACCACCTACTTGGATCCTGGCCCCTTTGCTGCTCTGACATTCTCATTTCCTCGGGCCTGGCTCTGTGTTCATTCCCTTCAACCTGCTATTGCTTCCAACTCTGTGATGCAGTCCAAGCCCCGCCTTCTTCCAGGAAGCCTTCCTTGCATGCTCCATTGCTCAGTGATTTCTCCAGCCTCCATGTCCATATAATCCACTTCTCAGGGGGATTGCTGACAATTTCAGTGTACTTATCTTTATGTTAGATCCCTACATGTTTGCCACTGGGTTAGACACACGGTAGGTAGTGGATGCATATTTAGTGACTAACTGGCATTGATTAGTGAGGAAATGGGGACTGCACTAGACATGTACAAAGAAACATGCTTTTATGAGATGCAGAAAGAAATTGAGCAAGAGAGAACACCATAAATAGCATTTAGTACTGTTTTAACTTCTATTTTTAAAAGAATTGAGTCACAATAAATAAACTCCTGGCCTGGGAGGATTAAAAAAGAAATCCGGTTAAATTAAGGAAGAGTTTGATTAAAAGAATCTTTAAATAAATTACAATATATTCAAATGCAAAATCCTTAGCATTTAAAAATTGGGCAAAGTCTTTAAAAAGTCATAAGCTTTTAATTTCAAAGAATTCATAGACAATGTACCAAATGTAAACGATTAGAAGAAAAAGGACAAATGAGGTGTCTGTGGTTAAAGTAAAGGGTCAGTTTAAATTCCTGTCTTGAAAAATTAGAACAAAGCAGTTAGATACAAATTTGGGAATATTGTGACTACCCCAATGCGAAGTATGACTAATGTGGCTTTAGGAAGAAAAAAAAAAGTTCCTCAAATGAATCTAACTTTTTTCCCTAAAGGATCTAGTTATGACCTTTACATTCTAGAGAAAACAACATGTATCCAAACTGACAAACATTCCCTGAGCACATACCATGGCCGGCTCTAGGGAAACCCAGCTGAGTAAGGCCAACTCCTCCCCACAGTGTCAGCATGCCCTCAACTCACTGTTCTCAGGAAAGGAGACGAGGACGAAGGTTATAACAGAGGTGTCAACCACCATGCAGTATGGGTGCAAAGATACTCCATCGAAGGGCTTCTAGGAGGCTTATTAGATGAGATTGCTTTGAGCGGGGCCTTGAAAAACAACTAGGATTTGGACAGGCAGTGGCAGTGGGAGGACTATGACTGGGAAGGGAGGGAGAGAAGCAAGAGAATCCAGGCAGAGGGAAAAGTATTAAGCAGTCACCATAGAGGCCCAGCAAGGGAATGCGGGGGATCTGGGTAGACGGAATACAGGCTGGAGGACAGAAGCTGGAGCAGAGAGGCTCTGGATAAAGATTGCAAACTGTGGAGTGCTCTGAACACATAGTGAAGGACTGTGAACGTCTTTCTATGAGCAGCATTACCCTTGAACATTTCTAGGGAAAAAAGCTCACACCACTCATTCCAGTGTGGCAGACACTTTCCTATAATGCCCCCAGCATGGTACAATCCTCTAGAATGGAGAATGCTTTGGAAAGTGTCATGTACAAATCAAAAATAAGGCCAGGCACGGTGGCTCACGCCTGTAATCCCAACACTTTGGGAAGCCGAGATGGGTGGATCACGAGGTCAGGAGTTTGAGACCACTCTGGCCAACATGGTGAAACCCCGTTTCTAATAAAAATACAAAAATTAGCTGGGCGTGGTGGTGCCTGCCTGTAATCCCAGCTACTCAGGACGCTGAGGCAGGAGAATTGCTTGAACCCAGGAGGCAGAGGTTGCAGTGAGCCGAGATTGTACCGCTGCACTCCAGCCTGGGTGACAGAATGAGACTCTGTCTCAAAAAAAAAAAAAAAAAAAAAGTTATTATTCATTAGTAGAAGGGGGTGACTATTTACTTCTCAGTATAGGAACCAATTCCTCTCTACAAAACATCTCTTAAGACTTATCAGCCGGTGTGGTGGCTCATGCCTGTAATCCTAGCACTTTGGGAGCCTAGGCGGGAGGATCGCTTGAGCCCAGGAGTTTGAGATAAGCCTGGGCAACATAGCAAGATCCCGTTTCCATTAAAAAAAAAAAAGACTTATTTGCACGTCTCTTACATTCAAGGGAGATGCTGAGTGGAAGGCTTGATAATGGACTTAATATGTGAAAAATCCAGAGAGTCAGGCCTGAAGTTTGGGATTGGATGTAAGGCTGGCACAGGACACAGTTTAAATCAAATATCTGGCAGAAGGATTACATGTTTCCTCATAAGACTTGGTTAGAAGCACTGGTCACCATGTCATTCCCCCATGCAGAAACCTTCATTAACCTATTTTTATTTCTACATTATCCTTTCCAAGCAGTTTCCATGCTGGACTTATACCGTGCAGGGATATTACAATTATAGGACAATGTCTGACCCACTAGAATGTGTGGAATGGGGATATTTTCCCCAGAAATGTTAAAAAATCAGCCACTCAGTCTGCGAGATGGGTGGGGAACAGCTTATCTGGGTGAAGCCGAGTGTTGAGTGAGGAAGGCATGTGTACTCGAGGTGGGCAAGCTTTGGCAGGTGAACTGACCTCTGTGCTCCTCTTTTCCCATTCCCAAGACTAGAAAAAACTTTAAGCTCAGGGTTGGAAATGAAGCAGGTAAAGCACGCCATAGAGTCTTGCACATAGAAAAGTGCTCAATAAATACAGGCTGCAACCTAAAGGAACTAAGGATGGGAGGGATGGCATACTGGGAAGAAAACGGTGTTTGGAATTTGACAGATCTGGGCTTGATTCCTCCTTTGCCAGTTGCTACCTGACCTCAGGCAACTGACTATACTCTCTAAGTCTAGGTTTTCTCATCTTTAAAATGGGATAATACCTACCTTGCAAGGTTCCTGGATGGTTTACATGGTATAATGAATATATGTGCAGAATACTTGGCACATAGCAGGTCTTCATAAATGATACCTATTATTACTCACTTTTCTCTTAGAAGCAATTAAAACAGACAAACAAACCTGAGTCTATATAATTTCTTTTCCTAGCCTGATTTCCAGCTGAGAAAATACAAACCAAACTTTCAAAACAACTTTCAAAACAAGTTGAAAACTAAGCTTTCAACATAGTTTTGTCCATCTATTTATTTGAGGTAAATTCAGAGTCCTTTGGAACTCTTCATTTTTAATTCTACAATCTTCTTCCAGCAAATAAAAAATCATAGCTCTAGAGAATCTACGGTCAAAGTCGTGCAGCCAAACCGGACCAGAGATCAGAAAAAGATCTGAACAGAGAGGAAGCCTGATGAAACCTCGGTCAGACAGTTTTTCCTTTGTGCTTTGATCATGCAATATTCTCCCCATTCTCATAGGTGCTTTCTTTAAGATAAAGGCTCTTTCTTTCTTTGCTAACCAATTTATTTGTGAGTGTTTTTTTTTTTTAAAGACCCGCAATATAATCAATCTTTGTATATTTAGGATTACCTCTTTGGCCTGTGAATTGTCCAGCTTTTTGTTTTGTTTTGTTGCTATTGTTTTCTGACTAGCTCCTTGGTCATTACTTCTTCTATGAGCATGGGTGGGACAGGCAGCAGGGGAATGGAAATTAATGTTCCTCTTTGATAGCAATTCTGATTAGAAATTTCATTTGAGATAAAGGTATGATTGCTGCCTAAAATACTGTTTTTAAATTGTCATATTATTCTGAAATTTAACTAACTCAAAGAGAATAAACTGTGCAAACATAAGGTGATCATGTTGAGGCAAGCCCTTGACTTGAGTGAGTTGCCTGACTTGTACATCCAAATTTAAAGGAATAAGATACTTTTCAATCAAAGGTATTGAATCATTGTTAATCCGAAGAAAAGCATGCATATTCACAGTCAGTAAACCATTTCTGACAGCTGTGCTTTCCAGATAACTGGGGTTTGTTTTTGAAAGCTCTAAAACTTTTATTTTTCATTGTTTTTGATAAAAATCTCTATAAAATGGACCTTACATTTACTTCTCCCCTATCCCTTTCTAAATGACTCAAAGTCAAATTTAAGAATATCAGTACTGATAATGGGCCATACAATTGTGACACCAAGGCCTACTCAGACATGCCAGTCCCTAAGCTAAGTGTGGACTATATCTGTAGTTTCCTGGTTCCCTCCACACCTACCTCCTGGGCCCAGGCTATTAGGTTACTCTTCTTGTACTCTTACAACGTTAGTGTATCTATGTACCACAGACCTTCTCTGGGTAGTTAAACTGCAAGGGACTTGAAACAAACTAACAAGTAAACAAACAAACAAAACACAGAATGTTCCAAGGGACTTGGGAACCAGCCACCAAGTTTACTAGAAGGCGAGAGCCAGGCCTGAGGGTGAAATACAGAGAAGTGGTGACCCTCTTGAGTTACTTCCTCTGGCTATCTTTTGACAAGTATACTTACAGGGTGTACTGTAGCTAGGTGAGACATTTACTTAAAAATCTCTGAGTCTTGTCATAACAGAGGATATACTTGCTAAAGCACAGTTCAGAAAGGAGCCCAAGAAATCAACTCTCCATTTTACAAATGAGATTATGCTATAGACTGGTGAACTGCCTCAACTGCTTCAGCAGCCGCAGAGAGAAGCCCAGGGTCTTGATTCCAAGCCCAGTGAGGTACATACACACTACAAGGCCACTGTATTTAACAGTACATCTCCCTGCAGGAACACAGTAACTGCCACTACAATAGCTGTACGACTTTGGGTTACTGATTCATCTATGCTTGAAAGATCTCTTACTACAGATAATAGTTAGGCATGGGGTTTTTTGTTTTGTTTTCATTCTAATAAATACTTTCTTTCCTTTTTTTTTTTTTTTTTTTGGGACGGAGTCTCGCTCTGCTGCCCGGGCTGGAATGTAGTGGTGTGATCTTGGCTCACTGCAACCTCTGCCTCCTGGGTTCAGTGATTCTCCTGCCTCAGCCTCCCGAGTAGCTGACATTACAGGTGCCCACCACCATGCCCAGCTAATTTTTTGTATTTTTAGTAGAGATGGGGTTTCACCATGTTGGCGAGGCTGGTCTTGAACTCCTGACCTCGTGATTCACCCACCTCAGCCTCCCAAAGTACTGGGATTACAGGCATGAGCCACCGTGCCCGGCTATAAATACTTTCTTAATGCTAAGAAAAAGGAGGAAAATCAGCATTTATTGAATACCTACAATATGCTGGATGCTTTCTGCCATATGATTCCCCCTCGCCCCTTTCTACTAGGAGTAAGCCTGGCTTTGGGCAAGCCAGAGAACTTGAAGCTGTGAGGAGATGGGGCCAGGATTCGACCCTGCCTGCTGTGTCTGGAGCCCATGCTGTATCTACAAGTGCTATAAATGTGATTTACTGCTTGTTTCTGACAGTGTGGAAAGAGCTTCTGCTTGGGCATTTTGGCTGATCTACCATTTCAGCCAGGGGTTGCTATAGGCAAGCACATCTCTGGCTGTTGATCAAGAAAGCACAAAAGTCTGAGAGATTGATAAAAACAGTCGTTTTGGACCAGAGGAGGAGTATGATGTCTGTCTTTCAGACCAAGTTAAGCTCAAGGGCATGATGAGCTCAGACTTTTAAGAATTTTTATTTTTGATGTTTCCATGTCCTTGTTTTCTTCCTTTTGGTTGGGAAAACATCTTACGGTTATATCTACGGGGTTTTAATGGCATCTGACACTGTTGCTCACTTCTGTTCTTCTCCCATGGTTTCCACAACACTGTATTGATCTGCTACTTTTCTTCCTTTTAAATTTTTTACTGCCTCTTTTTCTCCATCTGCTTAACATGCCCTCACTCCCAAAGCTCAGCTGAGGGACCTGTTAAGCCTGAAGGCTTGGCACTTCAGCACTTCCTTTTCAGAAAGTCTCATCTGTCAGTAACCTTTGAAGACTTCAAAATCTCCACATCCTTCCCTGACTGCTCACCTCTGCTCCAGTCTGATAATTTCAGAGGCCTGGAGAATGTCCTCATATACACTTTACAGGTCAAATGTGTATTGTCTCATTTGTGTCTTCAAGATGGGCATACCATCCCATTCACAGACAAGAACGCTGAAACTCAGGAACACAAAGTAGCTTGTTTAGAATTAGTTAGGTGACAGAGCTGGCCTGGAATTCAAGTCTTCAGATGTTAAATCCAGTGGCTCTGATGCCACTGGAATGTTCTGGTACTAACTGGAGAAGAATTATACTACATGTCCGAAATAAAAGTTACAACCTGCTCCCCATTCACCATCAGATTGGGTCTAATATTCTGCCAAATGCAAAACCTTTGAGTCACTTTGAGTACTCTTCATTCTGCTGCTTCCATCTCTGGAAAGGCTCCCATTCTGAAGAGGACAGGACAATATCCTGCTGGGAGGAGACTGGTGGGGCTCGGGGGGGTCACATTTACTTCCACCATGGATAAACAGAATGGGAATGTATATTTTTAAAAGTATTGACCTATTTCATACAGCAAAATATACTTTTGGTTAATCCTAAATACCAATCATATCACACCAATTCAGTAAGCTTTGTCTACCTCCAAGAATTGTCCTTCTATCTGTCCTACACGTGGAGGCCAGTTTAATTACCTTAATTGTGCCCCTTGTCCTCCTCCATAGGGACTAGCCCAGGTCTCCTGGATAAAAATACAATCCTTGAATGCCGGTGGGGGCAGCCCAGGGGAGGCCTAGGTAGCCTTTCCTTCTAAGGTGTGGTATAGCCCATCAAGCTCAGGTTAAAAGACTAGGGATTGAATAAAGAAGTTAAAGTTCATATACACAGAGCATTTAAGGACAGATGAAAAAAATCAGATTGGAAATAAAAGAGAAAGGAAAGTTCCAAAGGGCTTTGAAATAAAGTACCTTAACCCTGGCCACACTGCAGCAGAGCCTGATGTGGACTCAACAGCTAACCCCTTCTCATTCAGCCTGCCTGCTGCTCTCACAATAAAACAGCTGCTCTCACTGCCCCCCCCGCCTTACTCATGACCCCTCACCAACACTCTGTGATGGAAATCTCTTTGTTTCTGGAGGCCAAATGGCTCATTCTAGATTAATTATTATTGGTTCCATGGAAAAACAGGTTTGGTTCATTACACGTTCAACTTGCTAAGTCACCGCTTGACCTTAGCTCAGAAAAACCTTAGCTCATAGAAGAGAAATCTGCAAAGTAGTGCCTGAGTAGGCACCAGCACGGATCAGGAGGAGGGATGTGTGAACCCCAGGTCTAGAGGAATATTTTACTAAGGAGTGTCATATTTTTATATGCACACACATCTGTATCTAACTATATCTGTGTATGTGTGTATGTATTTGGTTTAAAGAGCAGAGCAGTTTAAGACTTGTACAAAAAGAGAGTTGTTTGTCTGAAACTCAAAGAAGGTGACCATGAGTATTCTTGACCATGGGACTCTAGACCACTGAGAGTTAGAGCAACTTTTAGCATGTTAAAGAATGACCTGTGGGATTTTTAAATACTTAAAAATCAGTTACGAGGCTGGGCACAGTGGCTCACACCTGTAATCCCAGCACTTTGGGAGGCTAAAGCAGGAGGATTGCTTGAGCCCAGGGAATTTGAGACTAGCCTGGGCAACATGGCAAGATCCCATCTCTACAAAAAATTTAAAAAATGTGCTGAGTGTGGTGGCCTGTGCCTGTAGTCCCAGCTACTTGAGAGGCTGAGATGGGAGGACTGCTTGAGCCCAGGAGGTCAAGGCTGCAGTGAGCTGTGTTCAAGCCATTGCATTCTAGCCTGGGCAACAGATCAAGACTCCGTCTCAAAAAAAAAAATTAGTTATGATTTGATATGAGACTAGGACCAAATGCATTCTTATAAGTCAAATAAGAAAAGGTATGTGAGTTTTTACATTTACTTAAAAAGCCTCTGTCGGGCGTGGTGGCTCATGCCTGTAATCCCAGCACTTTGGGAGAGGCCAAGGCAGGCAGATCACCTGAGGTTAGGAGCTTCAGATCAGCCTAACCAACATGGAGAAACCCCATCTCTACTAAAAATACAAAATTAGCCAGGCGTGGTGGCACATGCCTGTAAATCCCAGCTACTCGGGAGGCTGAGGCAGGAGAATCGCTTGAATCCAGGAGGCAGAGGTAGCGGTGAGCTGAGATCATGCCATTGCACTCCAGCCTGGGTAACAAGAGTGAAACTCCATCTCAAAAAAAAAAAAAAAAAAAAGCCTTTGAGCTGCCCCGTCTGCACTAACCCTTATGGTAAGGGGTAAGGAGTTTGAATACAGAAGTTGGGGATTTCGAGATGAAGCAAAAATGAACTCTGCCTCAGAGGGCTCATCATTTGGGAAAGTCAGTAAACAAAATAATCCCGATATAGTATGAGAAATGCTAAAACAGGAGGCTGCATGAAAGGCTGCTGGGATTTGGAGGAAGGACTGACTGGCTCCTACTCAGGCTTTATTTTGTTTCATACTGTGCCATTTTTATTTAGGAGATAATCAAAGTGGAGATAACAAAAAGCAGCTCGCAAGATGGATGGCCCTGCTTTGCTGATGTGCATCACTGCTGAACTGCCTGGAGGTTTCCGGCTGACGAAACCTCAGGTCCAAGGGTAACTCTAGGCTTCACCTCCCAAGCCGCCTATTCACCTGGTGGTGGCAGAGAAAGCAAAAGGCAAACTCCTCAGTGGCTCCAAGGGGCCACTCAGGCAGCAGAACCTCTTTGCTCAGAGGAAGCCGAACTCCATACCAAGGAATTCCAACCTCTCTTCCACCGGCTCCTTCTCATCATGCTGAAGGTTCTCTCATCCTGTAAAGCAGCCTCTTGACTATCATCCCTACTAGCTATTGCCCATTTACTCTTCTTTTAATTCCCCAAATTCTCAAAAGAGGACGGGCTCACCTTCACTGTGAATGAATTCTGTGGCCTATTCACACCTGGCTTCCACCTACTCTAAGGCATGAGTGTTTCTTTTTCTACACCATCAATGGGCACCATCATTACTGAAGCAAATGCTTTTCATGCTCCTCTCCCTTGTCACCTGCACCTCCCCAGATCCGGTCCTCTGCTGCCTTCGTGGTGCCCTCTCTCCTGGTTCTCATCTCACCCCTCTGCTGCTGATTGGTCTCCATCAGGAATCTTCAGCCCATCGCCAGCCGCTGGCCTTTCCCAGATCTGTTTTCAGTCCCCTCATATCACAGATTCATCCTGTGGGAATTCTACCAGCTCTGTGGCTTCTACTGCCACCACTTTAGTCTCACAATTTTGGCTACTTACTGAATATCTCCATCTGCTTATCACATAAACACCTCAAACTCAATATATTCAAACTCACTCACTTTCCTCCAGATTCTGATACTCTTAAAATTTCCACTCTTTCCTTAGCTACCCTAGCTAGGAGTTATACAGTAATCTGCAATTCCTCCCTCTCCCTCACCTCCAAAATCTGAGCGTTCACCAAGTCCTTTTGATTCTACTCTGAAGTATTTCTAGAATCTCTCCTTTCCTCTTCCTCCCTATTCCCACTGTTTCAGTACCTCATATTATCTTTCCTGAACCAGTTTCCCAAGCGGTTTATCAAACCCCAGCTTCTTCCACTTGGATTCATCCTCCCCTCTGCCATTGGACTTACAGTATAATAGAGAAAATGCCACATCCCTGTTCAAAATACTCCCAAAGCTTTCCATCAGTAATAGGATATATTTTGAACAATGTATATAAAAGGGTCTTTATAACTAGGTGCATTTCTTTCCTGTCTCATCTCCTCATTACTTCCTTAACTCACTTATCCTAAAAATCAGATTTTATGAATTATTCCCAATATTTGGAATGGATTGCATCAGCCCACGAATACACTGTTCTCTCTGCCTTGGACATCCTTTCCTCTTTATCTACCTACCAGATTTCTAATTGCACTTCAAGACTGAGCTCTAGGACATATGTGTAAAACCCCTCTGAGGGGGTTTCTACACATGTATTATGGCATTTTCCATGCAGTGTTTGCATGCCTGTCTCCCTTACCCGAGTACAAACTCCTTAGTGTAGCTATCCATTTCTGTGACCACATGGCTTAACCTAGGGGTTGGTCCATAGTAGATACTCAAATGTTTGCTGAGTTGACTTGAAGGTACACAAGGCTTTTCTCCTTAACAATAGGACCAGACTTTAACCTCTGCATGCCTGAACGCTCTTGGTAATAGTGCTACAGACATAGCAGGTGAGGAACAAAACAGTCAGCTGGTTACGGAGGCAACCGTGAAGCACCAGAAGTGGTTAAAAGCAGCTGTGAAAGGGCAGGCATGGGGCAGGGTACTCTTGCTTTTCATTATACATCTTTGTGAAGTATTTGCTTTTGCAACCATGTCCATGTTTCTTTGGCAAATATAATAAACAAAATCCTTTGTTGGTTATGAATAATCTATTGATGTGTCTGCAAACTACAAGGGACCACTTTCCATATATTTAAAAGGACAGATTATGGGCTGGGAACAGTGGCTCACGTCTGTAATCCCAGCACTTTGGGAGGATGAGGCTGGAGGATCACTTGAGGTCAGGAGTTTGAGACCAGCCTGGCCAACATGGTGAAACCTGTCTGCACTAAAAATACAAACATTAGCTAGGTGTGGTGGCGGGCACCTGTAGTCCCAGCTACTCAGGAAGCTGAGGCAGGAGAATCGTTTGAACCCAGGAGGCGGAGGTTGTAGTGAGCCGAGATCGCACCACTGCACTCCAGCCTGGGTGATGGGGCCAGACTCTGTCTAAAAATAAATACATAAATGGACAGGTTACATTCTGAGGGCTTAACTCCAAGCAGGCTATGTCATCAGTGTGTGTCAGTGACGAGGGAGATATCCAAGCATGAGGCTGCACGGGGAGGGTCACTAGGCCAGCAGAGCCCTGCGCCTCAGAACAAAGCAATGGCCCTGCACAGAGAACATGGGCCTACTCTGCCGTCTGCTAATGTGTAAAGATAATGCTCATCATCTGTATGTGTGTTTTGTGCAGAGTTTACTAAAAATATGAGAATACTGTAGGAAAACATGATTTTATTCCTTCTAACCCCTAACATACGTAAAGAGTGAAGGAGATGAAGCCTTTGCAAGCTATTTCTGCCAGCTTATGAAAACTAGAATTTTAATATTTTAGGCTGAAGATTTTCATATATACAAACACATATATGTACATGTATTTGGTTAAAGGAAGTGGGCCTTAGTGCTGGGGCATCCAAGTGTAGAAAGGGTGAGGCTGAGATTTCTATTGAGGACAATTTAGTACTTGGGTTGTGAGCCAAACACGAAGAAGGTGGGCACTGTGATGTGCACCAGCAGGCTGAATGGGCACGTTACCCAGCGTGGATCACAGGTCAATTCTTTCAAAGGCCAGAGATGAAGATAAATCAGTCTTTGCTAAAAACATCCCACGGCTGCGCGTTACAAAGGCATATTTTGCTTCAGTATGTAATTTCCTCACTACTTAACTATAAAAGTGTATCAGAATTGAATTCTAGGGCTTTTTCTAAATGAGAGCTGAGTCACAGGTATCTCGATGCTGTGTCTGCAGACTAAAGTGGATGACTCACATCTGTAAAATTCTGAGAGAAAGTACCAACCGACCCCTTGCTTAGTCATCTTTTGCATGGATGCTGGGTTCATGAGCTCTGTAAACTATAATGAGCGATCTAGGCTTTTACCATCTCTTTATTCTTTTCTAAACAGTACAAATTACATCTCTAAAAATAACTTCATCTACGCAAGTGAGTCACTTCAACCTAACAAGCTTCCACAAGTTACTCAGCTAAATTGTACTATTTACTGTGAAGGTACAAATCTTGTTGTCATATTAGTCCCATTTTTTTCTTTCTTTCTTTTTTTTTTTTTTGAGATAAAAATTTGGTAGACTTGGAAAAGGGAGGAGGTTTCAGCAAATGTTTTAAAAAACATATGATTTACTCCTAACCTCTCACATGGGCAGGGGTTGTGATGGGGCTGGAGGAAGGAATTCTTTGAAAACTATTTCTAACAGCGCAAGAAAATCAGAATTTTAATATTTCAGGCTGTAGCTTAAGCAAAGACTCTGCAATTTTCTTTGTGTGGGCCCATGCGTAAGCTGTCCTCTCTGCGGGATGTTTATTGGCTGTTGGAAGAGATATATCAATAATTCTATTTGCTTTAAAATCCTGATCTGTGAAATTATGACATTTTTGACGAGAGACCCAGCCACGCTAATAAATGCATATGTATTAAATACTAATCTTTGCTCTTCCAGGAGCTGATCACTCACCACGCCCTGAATTCTCTAGACACACAACTAAGCTTTGGTACTCCACCCGTTTACTGTGTAGCTTTCCAACCCCGAGGCCTGCCTGCTGGTCTTTAGCTTGCCTTTCCGGGCCTGGCATTGTCAGCTCTCAGCAGCCCCACCCCAGGCCTGTCCCAGTTAGGCAATAGGTAAAATGGAGGCAAGAGCAGGTGACCTGCATGAGGCTTATACCTTCACAACCTGGGCAGCAATACTGAAATATCAAAGCACTGTTAATCCACACTCTAGCTTCAGTCAAAGTGGACTAGAAGGATTTCTCATTCATGTTTGGCCAGGAATGAAATTACTAATACCAACAGGCCTAGAAAGTTTCCACTGCTGTTTCAGCTTCTCCTTTAAGACATCAGATCCGTTGGCTTCATCCAAATGGCCATGTGAACAACCTTTCCCTGTGCATGGGGGTGCTTTAGAAGAGGAAAATGAAATCACTGGTCCATCTGAAAATTCCCCAGGAAATGGACTGCAAAGCCTACTTCCTGACTCCAACGAGGGCAGAGGCTGAGTCATCTAATCCCTCCCGACTAGTATTCACTTGACTTGCACCAAGTAGGTCAGCTGGAGTCATCTGAATTCTGCTCTCTGTCCTCGTAAGCAGCCACCCCCTGCAGTGGAGCTACTGGAGCATGCTGGGTCTGGTCTCTTCTGCGAGGTCTTCACTCAGCCTCAGCCCACAAAGTTGATGTTACATAACCTCTCCTAAGTTTCTCTTTTCTCATTTGCAAAATGGGAAGAGTCACACCATTTACCTCTCAGGGCTGTGACGATGAAAAGGGACACTGTAAATGCAAGTGCTATACAGACTTCAAGGTGCTCTGACCACTCAGCTCTCCCATTTCAGCAAGTGGTTACTGAGCTCTTGTCTAGTGCCTAACACCGGGCCAGGCGCTGTGCATAACAAAGAGTTAAAACATGGTTTAGAAGCCTGGGCAACATGGCAAAACCCTGTCTCTACTAAAAACACAAAAAATTAGCTGGGCATGGTGGGTGCACCTGTAGTCCCAGCTACTGGCATAGGGGGTTGAGGTGGGAGGATTGCCTGAGTCTAGGAGGTTAAGGCTGCAGTGAGCCAAGATCGCACCGCTGCATTCTGGTCCTGACAACAGAATGAGATTCTGTCTCAAAAAACAAAACAAAACATGGTTTAGATTTAGTCCTGGACCTCAGTAAGCAAATTAAGCCCAATAATGAAGCAAATACATATGACAATTAAGGAACCATTCAAGATAACAGATCTCATAATTACGTTATTTGGATCAAGTGTTATTCAGGTGGGAGTGCTCGGTTAGAGAGTGAAGCTGAAGACAGCTTTTAAGAAATGGTGCAAGAAAGATGAGGAGGTCAAGGAGAGAAAGCAAGAAGGGTCAACAAAGAGGCCAAGGCTGAGTGGGAGAGAAAGCTGGATGGGGAAGGTGAGCCTGTCTACTGGGGAAGGCCGCCAGATAAAGGTGGTGTCTTGAAATGATTAATGTGGTGGCAAGGCCCAAGAGCCACAGACAAACCAGCTGGCCAGTAAGCTAGTCCTGGAGGTGACAGGTTATAAGCAAGGGTGAAGGCACGGGAGTGGCAAACACAGGAATAAGTAACACCTTGCATTTCTATAGCACATGACGCCTTCCCCTTTGCTTTCATGTGATTTAATCCTCACAAACCTCCGTGAGCTAGGCAGGGTAAGTGTCAATCCCATTTCACAGACGAGGAAGCTGAATCTCGGAGCCACTGCATGGTGAGGCTGAGAAGTTAACCCAGTTTCCTGACTGAGATGGGTGCTCCTTTGACTGCCTGTGTAGCCTCCACACTTGCTGGGTATCAGATTTACCCATGAAGCTGTTTTATTTTTTATTTTTTTTGGAGACAGTCTTGCTCTGTTGCCCAGGCTGGAGTGCAGTGGTATAATCTCGGCTCACTGCAACCTCTGCCTCCCAGGTTCAAGCAATTCTCGTACCTCATCCTCCCAAGAAGCTGGGACTACAAGTCCATGCCACTACATGCAGCTAATTTTTGTATTTTTAGTAGAGACGGGGTTTCACTATGTTGGCCAGGCTGGTCTCGAACTCCTGACCTCAAGTGATCCTCCCACCTCGGCCTCCCAAAGTGCTGGGATTAGAGGCGTGAGCCACTGGGCCTGGCCTGAAGCTATTTTATTAAAACCACACAAGTTCAGCAACCAATCCTCCCTAACCCCTTTCAGATTGAACAGTGGAACAGGGAGAGGAGAGAAGAGAAGAAAGGCAGGAGGTGCTCAGTCCTCAGAATCTGCCAAGGCTCTCAGGGGTTCTGATGTAGTCAGGGCATGAACCACTGCACCCACTGCACTGTACAATGTGGTACCTAAGTGGTTAAGAAGGAGAAAAGAGAAGGGCAAATGAGACATCATTCCAAGGGTTGAAGCCTCAGTTCATAGAAACTGGTCTGCCATTAAAAGCTGGATGGAGCAGAAAATGTTCGGTCCGTGGAATTGGGTAAGAACTGTGCCCTAAACAGGGATGTCGTATCAGCTCCATGTGCCTGTGCTAGCTCTTATTTTTACCCTTCACAGCCAGAGTAAGAAAGTTCCACGGCATTCCAGAAGACTGGCTGCAAGCAGTGTGGCCATGGATGACTTCCTGCACTTGCCCTCCTCCAGTGAGACAGATCCCAGCCTCTCCATTTCCCAAACTTGTATCCCTCCACATGCCGTCCCAGCCATGTCAGTCCCCAGTTCAATGGCCTCTCTGTCAAGCCTTCCCCAGCTCCCTCAGGCAGAGGGAGGTGCTCCCTTCTGATTCCCACAGAACCCTCGGAAGTCCCTATCCCACTGTGGGCTTTCTTGGTCTCAGAAACTTCCCTGCCAGGCAATGAGCAGCTTGACAGCAGGGACCATCTTGCATTATCCTGTACCTTTGGGATGGGACAGGCTCAATAACTGTTGGTTTACATGGAGCCCCGCTGAGTCTTCTGTCAAACTGAAAAAGTTCTGTCCAATTCTTGACTTTCTGCTATGCTCCCACCACTCTTTGGAGCAAAAGTGAGCTTCACAGAAGTCTGAAGTCACCTTCATTTGACTGTTCTGAATTACACCAAGGTCTGAATCCTTGAGTTGAGCCAGTTCGCGTTCCTCTTATCTTGCAGCCTTTGCCTAAGCAACAGGCTGTCCCTTTTGTTATGTGGGGTTCCATCACGACTCCACTTTCCTTCTCAAAGCTACAAGTTTTAAAGGATTTTGCCTAAAGGATCATTTTCCCATGATATGTCCAAATTATTACACCCAGCAACCACATTTCTAAACCTAAAACAAAAAATTTGATATTTAATTTAGTTTTTACAACTTTGTCATGGATAAGTGTTTGATTTCTATTTGTCCTTTGAATTGAAGTTCTGAACATATTATGGTCACAGACCTTCATTGTTGCTTTTTGAACAGTAAGCTGGTCTAAATCCCAGAAGGAATCTTTTGTCTCCTGTTCATCATTCCTAGCCTCCAAAGTGGAATCTTAAAACCACCTCCTCTTGGATGCTTTCCCAAAAGAATTCTCCCAATTCTCTACCAGCCAACATAACTCTCCTTCCCCTCCCCTTCCAAAATGTATTTGTATCTACCACATCTCTCCACACATGCCAACTGAAAGTTAATGCCCTTGAAGGTAGGAACCACCTCTACATTCCACCATGTGCCTAGAACTGACGGAGTAATCATCTGGGATAATTAAACATTACTGATTGGTATAAATGTCATGAGCTGAGGGTAATTACCAAGCTTGAGCATAAATGCATACATAAAATGAAACTGAAACTTGAGAACTTGTTTTAAATGTACAATTTTGAAACTGATATGCAGAGTCTTTCTGTATTATATCATATTGTTAACCTGCCTGGTTGGCCCTTTCCCTTTTAACTAATGACTCCATAAAGGATGGATTTGGGGTGATACATGCCTTCTATATTTATCCAAAATCCTTTTCAAAATCATGAGACTGCCTCTGGTTTAATATGTCAATGGAATATTCACTGTAAAGGGCATGGATATTTAAGAGGGTTGTTTCCTTTACAATGTGTGGACAGAGCTCTCAAAATTTCTTTCCTTGAAAAAGAAAACTAGAAATTATTTGAAGACTGTGACAGAGTCATGTCACTGGAATTGGAAGCACAGCTGTCCCTGTGAGGGCCCAGGCCACGAGGAGAGGAAATCATGTTGGTTCACTGACTGGCTGGGGGATCCTTGAAGGAACAAATCCAGGGTGCAGCAGGAAGTTGCCTGGGTGGGAGGTAGTGGCTCTTGTCCAGCCTGAGGCCTAATCAAATCAAACACACTCGACCACCTTGCATTTACAAAAATCTCCTCTATTTGGGATGCTGGGTGAAAATCCTAAGACCTTACACCTGTGTGCTTCTGAAGAAGTCCATATATGTGAAGCAGCTGCCTCCTTTTATCTCAAACACTGCCAAACACCTTAGGCATCCCACTGAGAGCTAGCTATGTGCTTATGGACAGCTATCTTCCAAACTGGGAAGAACCAAATAAGACACGCTATAGCCTTTTGTTTCTCCAAGGCTCTGGAACATAATCTGTACACATTAACTCGGTGTGCCTGCATCTCATGTAGACCTGCCTCCTGAATCCCAGGGAAGAGGGCAAGATCATATCAGTATAAGGATCAAGAAACACTAGCATTACATCACTGTGTGAGTAAGATAAAGCAAGGCAGAAGAGAAAGAGCTGCATTTGAATTTGGACATTTGAGAACTGGTTTAAATTTGGTTCTGCATTTACCACCTGTGGGATCTTAGGCAAGTCACTAAACCTCTCTGCTATAGAACAGCAATCATGACTTTTATGTTGCAGTGTTTCATAAATAACAACTATTAGTGTGATCTGGATTCAGGGCTGAGGCTCTTCTGTAGAAAGAGCAGAAGATAGCAACAGACTGAAGGAATAGTCATGCCATCTGGGTGAACAGCAGGTCGACTCTTGGTTCAGGAAAGACGAAGGTGGTATGTGGTTCAGGTACAGTCAAATACACGACCAATAGCAGCAGCAGCCATAACTCTCTCCAAAACATAAAGACCACATAGAGTGTGCACACAGGTGCCAGACACCACTACTTAAAGAGCTTGTTCCTAGGCCTGCTCCTTTTTAAAGAGATAATTTAATTTTAAGTTTCATGAGGGGCCAGGCAAAGTGGCTCATGCCTGTAATCCCAGCACTTTGGGAGGCTGTGGCAGGATGAATGCTTGAAGCCAGGAGTTTGAGACCAGTCTGGGCAACAAAGCAAAACCTTGTCTCTACAAAAAATAAAAAATCAGCTAGGTGTGCTGGGACGTGCCTGTAACCACAGCTACTCAGGAGACTGAGGCAGGAGGATGGCTTGAGTCTAGGAGTTTGAGGCAGCAGTGAGCTATGATTGCACCACTATACTCCAACCTGTGTCAAAGAGCAAGACCCTGTCTCTTAAAAAAAAAATTTCATGAGAGAGGGACCATATCTTATTCAAGTACCTGATACAGTGTTTGGCCCAACAGGTGTTCAATAAAATAATTTCTAATAAAAGTATAATAATAGGCTTAACCCTGTTTCTCAGCATAGAGTAAAGGAAATAGAACACAGGCTATAAATAATGTCAAGACAATATCCCTTCCAGCATTTTCCTAATATGTATAGTTGGCCAAGTACTACTAAGTACTATCAGTCAAATACTATTAGAGCTCCTGATGTCATTGTCAATGTAAAAAAAAAAAATGACAAGAAAAAATCCAAAATATCTCAAGATTATTTCTATTGAATAGCCTCAGTTTGTTTCTAATCTTTCCACAGCCCATGTTCACATCTGTGGCCTCCCTTTTATGGGCTCTGGAGCTGTAAATCTGAAAGAAGACAGATAAGGTAGAAACCTTGTTAAACAAAATCCCCATCAAAATGACAAACATTCAAACAGGAGTGGCCTGCCTTTATCTCCAGTTACCACCCAGTTTGGATGGAGTCTGTTTCCCTTTTACAAAAGGTTTGCTGTATGAGAAGGGAACATTTTACCCAAGAGACCGAAAGTCACTCCCAACTAGGTATTTCCCAAAGGAGTTGTACTGTATGTTCCAGAGTGCAGCTGCTGAGCTAACTATCTGGGTTGCAATAAAATGTCTTGATTTTTATCCATGGTTGGACAGATTGAGTTTTCTGATAACCCCAGTCCATTTCCCTAGAAATGCAGGTATGTATCCACATGCTGACTCATTCCGGGTGCAGAGAGCACAGAGTCTCTACAGAGGGTGGAGACTGCAAAGGCGAATACTTCCAAGATGGAGAGGAGAAGGGGGAAGGGCGAGAGCAAGAAAAAACAACCTAGAGGAGTGTTCTGGATTGATTATTTACAGACAGTTTGCCAGCAACAGATAAGGGATGGATCAGGGCTGGCAACCATTACTGGGGTGGTTTCTTTGGGTCTTTCATTTTAAGATAAAAGAGATTTGATATGTTTATTAAGTAATGTGGTTACCCTGGAAGCTGGGCATGTACTTCTCGTGATAACTGTATAGCAATTATTTCTGTTGGTTACAAGCCTCAGCTTTTGTTTGCTGAAATGTTAGATTTGGTTATATCTTTGTAGGTATGAGATACTTTTAAAGGGATAGTGTTTAGTAAATTTAGATATGTAAAACTTGCCTTTCATTGGCAAGGATGACAATAACAGCTTTGTAGGATTTCTCCGCAGACAAATAATCTCTACAGTGGACCTCAAGACTTCACACTAGGATTCTGAAGATGATTGAGTCAATGGATGAGTGTAACGAACTTTTGGAAACTTCAAGGCAATTAAAGGAAACTGCAGGAGGACCAGAAAAGATCAAGACCAGGACACGAGGGCTGATCCAAACAACGGGGGCCGGCATTTGTGATCTTGGGTAGAGCCACCCCAGTGTGGGTCAACTCCACAGCATTAGGAAAACCAGTTTATCAGAATTACCTTTTCAAGCAATAGATCTGTTCCTTGTCACATTCTTAGAACTAATAAAGACTTATCTTTATTGCTACTAATTATAATGTTTTGGTTCATTCTTTTAAAAATTATGCAATATGTGATACATACCAAAGAATACTTGTAATACACACTTAAGGTCTGAAACACAGCAGAAAAACAGAACATGACTGAATCTGTGCTCCCTCTCAGAACAAAGACATGAGCCACAAGCTGAAGTGACCTTGCCATCCCTCTCTCTCTATTGTCTCCCTGCCTCTCTCTCCAGAGATAATCACTGTCCTAAAATGCCTGTTTATCACTCCTTCATTTTTGTTTGTTGTTTTTTAGAGACTGAGTCTTGATAGGCTAGACTCAATTTCTAGGCTCAACATATCCTCTTGTCTCAGCCTCCCAAGTAGCTGGGACTATAGGCATGTGCCACTGCAGCCAGGACACCTTCACTTTTTTAGAAACATGGCTTTAATGCAGATTTCTATATCCCTAATAAATAAATGGACACATTGTCTGGTTTTGCTTGTTTTTGAGCTCTTTATATAAAAATTCTATCGTGTGTCTCCTGGAACTTGCTTTTTTCAGTCAATATTAGGGTTCTAAGATTTCGTCTTTATTGTGTATAGATACAGTTTGTCATTTTCACAGTTGTATAATAATGTAAATTTGACACTATTTATCCATTCCTCTGTCAGTGAACATTTGGGTTTTTGGGTTTCTTCTAGTTTCAACTACAACTAGAGATACTGCCATGATTATTCTTGAACATGTGCTCATCAACAATTTTTCCTTTTTCTCCTAGGCATAGCCAAACAAATTTCCCAGCCTTCCTGCAGTGAGGTGGAGCCAAATGACTAAATTCTGTGTGTTGGAGAGATAAATGCCACTTCTGGGCCTGACCCCTATGGCCCCTGCCATGCTGGCCTGAAGAAGAGGGTGCAGCGGAGGATGCTGAGGCCATAGGGAATGGTGGAGCCACTAGACAGAGAAGCTGGTCCCAGAACTTCTGCAAGAAGCAGAGTCCTCCTTTCATCCATAATGACCACCACTGAATTGACAGCACAGGAAATAAAACTTTACTGTGTTAGCCACAGAGACTGGGGGTTGCTTGTTATAGGTGTTAGACTTTCCTGATAAAACCACCATTTCAAAATACATTAAAAGTGTGTGTGTGTGTGTATGTGTGTGTGTGTCTAGTCAGTGTAAATGAAGCAACAGCTGGGCCTGGGGGTGGGCTCTGCCTCATGCATTTATTGGGGAGTGAGGGACTTGTGGAGATAAAAGCACCAGGAGGGATCCTCCTAGTGGAGTTGTTCTGCCTCTTGATTGTGTCAATGTCAGTATCCTATCCTGGTTGTTGATATTGTACTACAGTTGTTCAAGATAATACCACTGGGAGAAAGTGGGTGAAGGGTACATAGGATCTTTGTATTCTTTCTTTCTTTCTTTTCTTCTTTTTTGGAGACAGAGTTTCACTCTTGTCACCCAGGCTGGAGTGCAGTGGCACAATCTGGGCTCACTGCAACCTCCGCCTCCCAGGTTCAAGCAATTCTCCTGCCTCAGCCTCCCAAGTAGCTGGGATTACAGGTGCCTGTCACCACACCCAGCTAATTTTTGTATTTTTTGTAGAAATGGGCTTTCACCATGTTGATCAGGCTGGTGTCGAATTCCTGATCTCAGGTGATCCACACGCCTTGGCCTCCCAAAATGCTGGGATTACAGGTGTGAGCCACTGCGCCCAGCCTTTTGTATTATTTCTTACACCTACATGTGAATCCACAATTATCCCAAAATAAAAAGTTTCAACAACCATGAAAGACTTATATGGTAAATATGGAGAAATATCAACAAAACTATGGAAGGCAGTTCCTTCTTTGTTTTTGGAAAACAGAAATAAAGTGGCATCAGGTACAGAGGACAGCCCTTAGACCCAGGTGTGTGACAATGCCAACCTTTAACCCTTGGTTTCCTCACCTTAAAAACAAGGACAATACCTGTCCTACCAACTTCATGGGGCTTGGGGAAGATCAAATTAAATAAGATGATAAATGGGAAAGTACTTTGAAATACTATAAGATCTTATCACTAACAATGAAGAGACATTTCTAATAACACTTTGGGAATGACAGAGGATACTATCAATCCACTTACATTTATGAATGAAGAAGAGCTGCAAAGCTGCAGGTGCTGAGCCTTTGAATTAACTCAGTGACCAAGATGGAGGGGAGGTTAAGAACTGCACATTCATGGCAATAAAATATCAAAAGCACTTGCTGCAGGTGCAGATAAGGTTTGTAATATGCTACTTTTCAAGTCAGAAAGAAGAAAGGTGGCTGGGTACGGTGGCTCATGCTTGTAATCCCAACACTTTGGAAGGCCCAGGCAAGCAGATAATCTGAGGTCAGGTGTTTACTCGTCTCTACTAAAAATACAAAAAACTTAGCAGAGCGTGGTGGTGTGTGCCTGTAATCCCAGTTACTTGGGAGGCTGAGGCATGAGAATCGCTTGAATCCAGGAGGTGGAGGTTGCAGTGGGCCAAGATAGTGCCATTGCTCTCCGGCCTGGGCAACATAGTGAGTCCCCATCTCAAAAAAAAAAGAAGAAAACTAAGAATATGTACTTATATTTATTTTATTTACATAAAGAAACTCTGAAAGGCCTAATTTAAAAAACTAACGCAAGTGACGAGAAGAACAAGCCAGACTGGGAACACGTAGGGATGGGACTTTGCCTATTGTGTATTTAAAAAATTAGGTGAATATATTGCAGATTCAAACAATAAAATTAAAAAATTGTTAAAGGTACATTCTTAGAGAGAGTCCCTATGTTTTGTATGTGGGGTGGGGAGGGGCAACTACTTTTTGTTTTTCTCAAAGGCTTAGTTCCAAGAGTAGGGAAGTTAGCTGAGTGTTATCACTAGAGTGTACGTGTGTTATGTGTATGTGTGTGCACATATGTGCATGCATGTGTATGAATAGGACTGTACATGCTGGAGAATTCTGGTCAAGCCCTACCTCTTTCCCATCCCCCATAGCTGGCAATACCCAGGAGTCATGGAGAGGGGACCACTGGAGCAGCTACCCCTGCTTTTCAGTTTTCTGCCCCTTAGGCCATTTTGTTTAAGAACACCAATTGATTTAATTGTGTCTTATTTATTTATTTTTTTGAGACAGAGTCTCGCTCTGTCACCTAGGCTGGAGTGCAATGGCCTGATCTCAGCTCACTGCAACCTCCGCCTCCCGTGTTCAAGTGATTCTCCTGCCTCAGCTGCCCGAGTAGCTGGGATTACGGGCGTGCGCCACCATGCCCAGCTAATTTTTGTAGAGACGGGGTTTTGCCATGTTGGCCAGGCTGGTCTTGAACTCCTGACCTCAGGTGATCTTCCGCCTCAGCCTCCCAAAGTGCTGGGATTACAGACATGAGCCACCACGCCCGGCCTAATTGTGTCTTATATAGGGAGACTGAGGCTGATCTAACACACTTTATAGGGCAAAACAAGACCAGAATTAGAAGCCACAGTCCTTACTCCCACTCCTTCCCTGTGCCCACTGGTCAGTACACCCTTGGGTCAAATGTGGATTGAAAAACTAATGCTATCTCTGAGTAGCAAAGTTAAGTCTGGGTTGTTTCAAATGACTTTCTAGTTGTTAAAACAATCAAACTTGAAAAGTTGAAATCAAGAAGCAATTCTTTCAGATTGTGTTGGTTTTCTGTAGCCCCCATGACCTCTGGAATAATGGAAACAATGAGTGATGTTGGGGTAAACTGTCTTTGAACATTAGCATGTAAAGTCTCTGTGTTTACTCTCTGTGGAGTCCACTGAGTCTGCAATCTTGGGCTGTTCACCTCCCAGAAAAATGGGTCTTTTGAAGTATTTTGTCCCCTTGGTTAGAGGCCAACTCAGCATGTTTTCATCTTCTTGTAAATACAGTGTTCAAGCACCATCCCATCCAAATGGGCTCTACCTTCTCATTGACTGGTTGTGGTGGAACAGTATGAACTGACGGTTTTGGCCCACTCCATTCTTCCAACATAAAACAAAGACTATGCCATTTGGAGATGCTTTTGTTGCGACCACAATTCATTTCTGAGGTCTCAATCAAACAAAAGCTCAAGGATAAACTTTGCAAATTCTTTTTAATTTGCCTGACATAGGAGACAGTTTATAATACAGATGAGGTTTCCAAGCATATAGCCAAATAAAATATGAGAAATATTAGCTTAGCCAAAGAGTTTTTTTTCTTTTTTAAATACAGGGAATCTGTGCATATAAGACTGTGAGTTCCTCTAGAAAACGAATGTCCCATTCAGTCCTACATCTTTAGTATCCAGTATGGTATCTGGCATAAAGAACATGCTTACATTCAGTTCTTACCTGGGAGTATAAAAAAGGCAAACCCCATCTCTACAAATGTTAAGTCCTATAAACTAAATAAGATTCCATGTTTAACCTGAAAGCCTAGCTGGAAAGACTAGTATGGAACTAAACTTGTATCTTTATTGGAAAACAAAGCTGAAACGAGACAATGGTTTAGAGCAAAAATTGATGGGTGGTTGGCATTTAAAAATTTGAATGTAATTGCTAGTTCTCTGGCCTCAATCACACTGACGGATTCCTTTTGGCAATTATCTTCACTAGGCTTGCCTGTATGCAAAGTTTCTCACTACTGGCAGGTACTGTGGTTTCCCTGGAGACGGGGGAATTGTTAATCCACCTTTTCAACACTGGGAGAGTTCAAAAGACTCATAGTACAAAGAGAAAGTTCCACAGTTGGGAGCATCAGAGGTAACACTGGGGAGCCCCATAGCACCTCATTTGCAGAAAGGAACTAGAAATTAGGATCCCTACCCACCACGTGCTCTGAGGTTGGAATTCTGACCATATACATGTGTAGGGTCTGGTAGCTGTTACAGAAGAGACAGTACAGTTGTACTGTGCCCCCCAACTCCTTTCAAATCATGGCACTTACCCAGAAAATGGTACTATTTTATGGCACACTAGGAAAATGGGTAAGGCTGGCAGAGGTCACTCACTGTGGGCTCCGGCTCCCCCAAGGACTGAAGAGGTCAGTAGCCTGTCTGTAACCTATCCCTAACCCATCAGTGTGCCCCAGCACATGGATTGGGAAGCTTTAGTAAACTGCTAGGAACAAGAGATCTGGAATCAGATGGTCTTGGTTCAAATGCTCTGTCCTTCAGCTACTAGCTATGGGACTTCTGGCAAGTTACACTATCTGTAGGTGCTTTTTGTAAAATGGGAATAATAAGTAGCCCAACCTCACAGGGCTGTTGAGGAATTATATGGAATTATTGTAAAGTATTTAGCACAGTACTTTGCATATAGTGCATACTCAATAAATTATATTATTTATGCATAACAATGGTATTATTATTAATAATAATAATCCCCTCCCCTCTCCTCCTCTCCTTCCTTTCTTTTCTTCTTTTTTTGAGACAGTGTCTTGCTGTTACCTCATATAAGTGGAATCATACCATATTTTTTCTTTCGAGAGATAAATTGCTTCACCTTTCATCTACTGGAGGGCAAGGGTTCAAGTTTAGCCACAGGTCATTCTCAGTTTAGAAGTTACTCCCCAAAGCCTCTTTCAGTACATCCTAGGTCGGGCCATCTCAGGAATTTGGATCACCTCTTTGGGAGGAAAAGTGTATCAACAAGCTTTCGAGTTCCAAGCCACTTCCTGTCCAGTGTGACATGTGACTGGACAAAAGAGTTCAGCCAGGCCAAAGAGTTCAGCATCATCTGGACTGGGGACAACCAGCAGTTTGCAGGTTGGAATGGACTCTAGGTTAAGCTGGTGAGAGCCTCCACCACACCTTTGTTCTATGTGAATGTTCTCTCATTTATTCTTTAACTGGATGTCCACAGGCTCCTAAAACTCATTATATCCCTAACGGAGCTCAACATCTCCAACTCTGTTCCTCCTAATGTAATCCTTGCCTCAGATGATGGCATCATCAGCTACCTAGATGCCTAAAAAAGGAACCTGGGAATCATCCTATTTCTTCTCTGTCCCTCATCTTCTACTTGGGATCAATCACAAAGTTTTTCCAGTTCTACTTCCAATATGTTTCTTAAACATTTTTCTTCCCCTCTATCCCTACTATGACTCCTCTAGTTCAGGTCTAATCTTTTGCCTGGACTGTCTTTTTAGGTCCCTGGTCTCCATCCCAAATCATCTTTTACATAATACCTGAAAAGTCTATTCTTATAAAAGCAAATATATGCCACTTTTCTACTGAGCACTCTTCAATAACTCCTTGCTATCCTTAGGATAAAGTCACATTTGTCAACCTCCTAGGCAACATTATATCTGTGTTCTGCCCTCTGACTGCCTCTTTAGCTTAATCTCTTACTACTTCTTGGGATCCTCTAAACATTTAGGAGACTGGAAACCACTTTCAGTTCCTCACCTCCACTCTAAGATTTCTTCCCTCTGTGCCTTTGTTTACACCAGGCCCTCAGCTTGGAATGATCTTATGGCCCTCCTCCCTTACTGTGTTGGGTGATGCTTCACTGTATTCTCATAACATCTGGTGTATGCCTAGAAATGCACTTTAAGTAATATTTCTTTGTTATTTTCATATGTTCATTTTCCCCACTAGATTGTGAGCTATTTCAGACAAGGTATCATTCATTCTGGTATCCCTGAGTCTTGACAGTACCGGAACCAAAGCAGGTCCTCAAATACATGATGACTGAAGGGATAAATCAATATATAAATGAATAAAGTATTGCATAGGTCAGGTCTGGAGGCCACTGGAAGGGAGGGAAGGGAAGGGGAGGGGAGGGGAAAGGAGGGGAGGGGAGGGGAGAGAAAGGAAGGGAAGAAGGAAGGAAGGACAAAACTCACACTGGAAAGGAAAAAGTAAAACTGTCATCTGCAGATGACATGATCATATACATAAAAATTCTAAGTAATTGGCCGGGAGCGGTGGCTCACGCCTGTAATCCCAGCACTTCGGGAGGCCAAGGCGGGCAGATCATAAGGTCAGGAGATCGACACCAACCTGGCTAACAGGGTGAAATGAAACACTGCCTCTACTAAAAATAGAAAAAAAAAATTAACCGGGCGTGGTGGCGGGCGCCTGTAGTCCCAGCTACTTGGGAGGCTGAGGCAGGAGAATGGCGTGAACCCGGGAGGTGGAGCTTGCAGTAAGCCAAGATCCTCGTGCCACTGCACTCCAGCCTGGGCGACAGAGCGAGACTCCGCCTCAAAAAAAAAAAAAAAAATTCTAAGTAATTTACTAAAGGTTAATACACAAAATCAATTATATTTCTATATATTAACAATTAGCAATTTGAAAATGAAAATTTTTAGTCTGGGTGCAGTGGCTCATGCCTGTAATCCCAGCACTTTAAGAGACTGAGATGGGTGGATTACTTGAGGTCAGGAGTTTGAGAGCAGTCTGACCAATATGGTGAAACCCCGTCTCTACTAAAAATACAAAAATTGGCTGGGTATGGTGGTGTGTGCCTGTAATACCAGGTATTTGGGAGGCTGAGGCAGGAGAATCGCTTGAATCCAGGAGGTGGAGGTTGAAGTGAGCCAAGATTGTGCCACTGCACTCCAGCCTGGGCAACAGAGTGAGACGCCATCTCAAAAAAAAAAAAAAGAAAGAAAGAAAGAAAATGAAAAATTTTGAAAACTTCATTCACGATAGCTTAAAAATATACTTAGAAATTAATTTAACAAAAGACGTGCAAGACCTGTATATTGAAAACTACAAAACATTGCTATGGGAAATGAAAGAAGATTGAAATAAATGAAAACATATACCATGTTCATGAAAGGGAAAATGCAATTATTTCCAAGATGGCAATTCTCCTCAAATTGAGGTACAGTAGATTCAATGCAATCCCAATCATGCTTTTTGTGAAGAAACTGACAAGCTGATTCTAGAATGCACAGGGAAAGGCAAAGGATGTAAAAGTCTAAATGATTTTGAATACAGAAATACAAAGTTGGCTGGATGTGGTGCCTCACGCCTGTAATTCCAGCACTTTGGGAGGCCGAGGTGGGTGGATCACCTGAGGTTAGGAGTTCAAGACTAGCCTGGCTAACATGGCAAAACCCTGTCTCTACTAAAAATACAAAAATTAGCCGGGCATGGTTGTGGCACCTGTAATCCCAGCTACTCAGGAGGCTAACACAGGAGAATCACCTGAACCCGGGAGGCAGAGGTTGCAGTGAACCAAGATTGTGCCACTGCACTCCAGCCTGGATGATAGAGCAAGACTCCATGTCAAAAAAAAAAAAAAAAAAAGAAAAGAAATACAAAGTTAAAAAACTTACACTACACGATTTCAAGACCTACTCTAAAGGGAAAGCACAGACACACAGATGAATGGAACAGAGTAAGAATTCAGAAGGCTGGGTGTGGTGGCTCACGCCTGTAATCTCAGCACTTTGGGAGGCCGAGGCAGGCGGATCATGAGGTAAGGAGATTGAGATCATCCTGGCAATGGCGAAACCCCGTCTCTACTAAAAATACAAAAATTAGCCAGGCGTGGTGGCATGTGCCTGTAATCCCAGCTACTTGAGAGGCTGAGGCAGAGGAATTACTTGAATACGGGAGGAAGAGGTTGCAGTGAGCCGAGATCGTGCCACTGCACTCCAGCCTGGGCGACAAAAGCGAGACTCCATCTCAAAAAAAAAAGAATTCAGAAGTAGATTTATACTTATATGGTCAACTGACTTTTGAGAAAAGTGTTAAGGTAATTTAATGGGGAAAGACTAGACTTTTCAACAAACTGGATATTAGTACAGAAAAAAAAAACCATGTCCCTTACCTTATACCATACACAAAATTAACTTGAAGTGGAACACAGACCTACATTTTAGAGCTAAAACTAGAAACTTTCTAAAAGAAAACATTTTTAAAATTATTTGTGAACTCGGTTAGGCAAGAATTTCTTAAGCAGGACATAAAAAGCATGGCTCATAAAATTTAAAAATGATAAAATTGACTTCATCAGAATTAAAATTTTTTGCTCTATGAAAGACACAATTAAATATTCTCAACCAATATTTGCAGAACACGGAACTGACAAAGGGTTTGCATCCCAACGTATAAAAAACTCAACTCAAAAGTAAGAACATAACAGCCCAATTAAAAACAAGAAAAACTGCCTGGGCAGCATAGCAAGACCTCATCTCTACAAAACATAATAAACTAGCCGGCTAGGTACGGTGGCTTACCTGTGATCCCAGCACTTTGGGAGGCCGAGGTGGGTGGATTATGAGGTCAGGAGATGGAGACCATCCTGGCCAACATGGTGAAACTCTGTCTCTACCAAAAATACAAAAATTAGCTGGGTGTGGTGGCGTGTGCCTGTAGTCCCAGCTACTTGGGAGGCTGAGGCAGGCGAATAGCTTGAACCTGGGAGGTGGAGATTGCAGTGAGCCCAGATCGCACCACTACACTCCAGCCTGGCAATAGAGCAAGACTCAGTCTGGGAAAAAAAAAAAAAAAAAAAAAAAAGGCCAGGTGCAGTGGCTGAAGCCTGTAATCCTAGCACTTTGGGAGGCCAAGGTGGGTGGATCACGAGGACAAGAGATTGAGACCATCCTGGCCAACATGGTGAAACCCTGTCTCTACTAAAAATACAAAAATTAGCTGGGGGTGGTGGCGTGTGCCTGTAGTCCCAGCTACTCGGGAGGCTGAGGCAGGAGAACTGCTTGAACCCGGGAGATGGAGGTTGCAGTGAGCCGAGATCGCACCACTGCACTCCAGCCTGGGTGACAGAGTGAGACTCCATCTCAAAAAGAAAAAAAAATTAGCCAGGCATAGCGGTGCATGCTTGCAGTCCCTGCTGCTCAGGAGGCTGAAGTGGGAGGAACACTTGAGCCTGGGAGGCAGAGGCTGCAATGAGCCTGATGGCGCCACTGCACTCCAGCCTGGGTGACAGAGCAACATCCTGTCTCAAAAAAAAGAAAAAAGAAAAAGACTTAAGCAGATGCTTCACAAATTAACTTACCTGAATGGCAGATAAGCATAGGAAAAGATGTTCAACATCACTAGTCATTAGGGAATTGCAAACTGAAGCCACAATAAGGTACTATTATATATCCTATAATGGTTAAACTTAAAAAGAATGACAATATCAAGAGTTGGAAAGAATGTGGAAAAATTAAACTCTCACACACTGTCAGTGAAAATGTAAGAAGTGACAGTCATTTGGAAAATAGTATGGCAGTACATTACTGAGTTAAAATACGTGTACCATAGGACCCAGCATTTCCACTTCTACGTTTTTACCCAAGAGAATTAAAAACATATGTCCATACAAAGACTTGCACTTGAATTACGTTCAAGAAGAACTATTCTTTCTTTCCTTTTCTTTTTATTTATTTATTATTTATTTTTGAGACACAGTCTCGCTCTGCTGCCCAGGCTGGAGTGCAGTGGTGCGATCTCAGCTCACAGCAACCTCCGCCTCCTGGGTTCAAGCGTTTCTCCTGCCTCAGCCTCCCAAGTAGCTGGGATTACAAGTGCCTGCTGCCATGCCAGACTAATTTTTGTATTTTTAGTAAAGATGGGGTTTCACCATGTTGGCTAGGCTGGTCTCGAATTCCTGACCTCAAGTGATCTGCCCGCATCAGCCTCCCAAAGTGCTGAGATTACAGGCGTGAGCCACCACGCCCGGCTTCTTTTCTTTCTTTTTTTTTTTACTCTGTAACCCAGGCTGGAGTGCAGAGGTATGAACATGGCTTACTGCAGCCCTAACCTCCTGAGCTCAACCAATCCTCCCACTTCAGCCTTCTGAGTAGCTGAGACTACAGGTGCATGTCACCACACTGGGCTAATTTTTAAATTTTTTTGTAGAGAAAGGGTCTTGCAATGTTGCTCAGGCTGGTCTTGAACTCCTGGCCTCAAGTAATCCTCCCACCTCAGCTTCCCAAAGCACTGGGATTACAGGCCTGAGCCACCGAGTCTGGCCTAGCATTATTCTTAATAACTAAAACTTGGAAACAAATAAATGTTCAGCATCTGGTAAATGCATAAACAATGGAATGAAAAAATGAAATACTACTCAGCAATAAATAAGAACAAAACATTGACACACACAACACCATGGATGGATCTCAAAAACGTTATGCTAAGTAAAAGAAATCGAAAACAAAACAGAATCAACTAGAGAAACAGAAAGTGGTCGGTGGCTACCTGGGGCTGGAACTCAGGGGAGGAGAGCAACTGCAAAGGCTTACAAGGACACTTTTTAACATAATAGAAAATGTTATTTGTCTTGATGGTGGGGCTAGATCTATGCCTGCATGTGGTTGCCAAAATTTAAGTGTTCACTTAAAATGGTGAATTTTACCATATGTAAATTATACCTCAAAAAAGATGGGAAAATGTACTCTATGAACTCATGAAAGTTGAATCTGTGCAGTTGGTGAGTATACAATATGCAAATGGAAAAGTCATTAAACCTCGAATCAGGGCATTATTTTCTGTTATTTTCCTTATGCTAAACATCAGGCCAGTACTGAGATGCCAACAGTACAATACTGGACATGTATTGCTGTAAAGTACTTACCTGTCCAGGCCGGGCGTGGTGTCTCATGCCTGTAATTCCAGCACTTTGGGAGGCCGAGGTGGGTGGATCACCTGAGGTCAGGATTTCCAGACCAGCCTGACCAACATGGTGAAACCCCATCTCTACCAAAAATACAAAAATTAGCCAGGTGTGTTGCTGCGCGCCTGTAATCCCAGCTATTTGGGAGGCTGAGGCAGGAGAATCGCTTGAGCCCAGGAGACAGAGGCTGCAGTGAGCTGAGTTCGTGCCATTGCACTCCAGCCTGGGTGACAGAGCGAGACTCCATCTCAAAAAAAAAAAAAAAAAAAAAAGAAGTGAGCCATCCAAACATATGAAAAATACTTAATTGAATTTTAAGAAACTTCGTTTCTAGTCCTATTCTTCCACTAATATCATGCATGACCTTGGGCCAGGTACTCAGCCAATACCTCAGTAAATGATAAGAGTTTTCAGAGATTCTCAATCTGAGGTCCATGCATCTCTCCTCATTGCCCCTGAAAGCGTCCTTGGATTCAGGGCATCTGGGAATTTGGATGGGAAAATGTGTATCTTTACGCATTTTCTTTACATAAATGTGTATCTTTGTTTTTACAACCTTTAACTGAAATTTAGCATTTCCTTCTATTATGAATATAGGCAACAATCTGCAGTGGCTTTAGCAGTAATAACTTTGGTACTAATAGAAATCACAGGTATTTTTATATCAAATTGTAAGTGTTGCCCATATCTCAAAATATTATTTACATTTATCACTATTTCAAAATTATGGTGGTTATTAGATATGCTACTGGATATTATTATTTAATGTGTTAACAAAGAAGCTATGTATCTGCTAAAGAAATGATATATCTGATTATAGATACACCTCTATATCATAACTTTAAAGATTTGATAACAGGTTCCACATAATCAGTTTCCTTTTTAGCACAGTATATTTTATTTTACGCAAAATACACTGTTCTACAGAATGGATCCATGGAATTCACCAAAGGAATCTTTGGCACACAAAAAAAAAACCTGTTAAAAACTTCTGAGCTAGGCCAGGCGTGGTGGCACACACCTGTAATCTCAGCACTTTGGGAGGCTAAGGTAGGTGGATCACTTCAGCTCAGAAATTTAAGACCAGCCTGGGGAACATGGTGAAACTCTGTCTCCACAAAAAATACAAAAATTAGCTGAGTGTGGTGGTGTACACCTGTAATGCCAGCTACTCTGGAGGCTGAGGTGGGAGGATTACTTGGGCCTGGGAGGCTGAGGCTGCAGTGAGCCAAGATCACACCACTACACTCCAGCCTGGGTGAGCGAGTAAGACCATGTCTCAAAAATATAAAAACAAACAAACAAACAAACAAAAACTTCTAAGTTAGATGGCCTCTAACTGTTCATTCTAGTGCTAAGAATTCTATTAAAAACTAGCATTAAGACTGGATGGCAGCTGGGCGCTGTGGCTTATGCCTGTAATCCCAGCACTTTGGCAGGCCAAGGTGGGCGGATCACTTGAGGTCAGGAGTTCAAGACCAGCTTGGCCAACATGGTGAAACCCCATCTCTGCTAAAAATACAAAAATTAGCCGGGCATGACGGTGCACGTCTGTAATCCCAGCTACTTGGGAGGCTGAGTCAGGAGAATCGCTTGAACCCGGAAGGCTGAAGTTGCAGTGAGCTGAGATTGCATCACTGCACTCCAGCCTGGGCAACAAAGCGAGACTCCATCTAAAAAAAAAGATGGAATGGCTCAGATTCTAAATGAAATAACTAAAAGCACTTTTTCTCCTATTTTCTTAGGCTTTCAAGATTCACGGATTCTTACTTGTTCGGATCCTGATTTGAACAAAGCAAGTGCTAAAAAAACCCATGTTTGAGACAAATGGGGAAATCTGAACACAAACTGGATATTAGGTGATATTAATTAATTAGATGTCATAATACTATCGTCAATATATCTTTTAAAAAAAATCCTTATCTGGGCTGGGTGCAGTGGCTCATGCCTGTAATCCCAGGACTTTGGGAAGCTGAGGTGGGAGGTTCACTAGAGGCCAGAAGTTTGAGACCAGCCTGGGCAACATAGTGAGACTCTGTCTCTATGGAAAAATTTTTTAAAAATTAGCTGGCATGGTGGTGTGTGTCTATAGTCCCAGCTATTCTGGAGGCTGAGGTGGGAGGGTCCCTTGAGTCCAGGAGTTTGAGGCTGCAATGAGCTAGATGATCACTCTACTGCACGTTGGCCTGGTCTACAGAGCAAGACCCTGTGTCAAAAAAAAAAAAAAAAAAATTGAAAAAAAGTCCTTATCTGTTAGAGATACATAGTGAGGTATTTATAGGTAAAACAACATTTCCCTTGCATCAAAATATTCAGGAAATTAAAAAGGAGGCAGGATAGAAGAAACAAGGTATTCAAACTGCGATATGGGTGATAGCGGTTCACTATATTTTTCTTTCTACTTTCACGTTTGCTTGAAATTTCTACAATAATTTTTTTTTTTTTAATTAATAGGTTCTCAGGACAGATCCAACCCACAGAAATGTCTGGATTTATTCAGTTAAAAAAAACAACAATGGGCTGGGCGTGGGCGTGGTGGCTCATGCCTGTAATCCCAGCACTTTGGGAGATTGAGGCGGGAGGATCACCAGAGGTCAGGAGTTCGAGACCAGCCTGGCCAAAATGGTGAAACACCGTATCTACAAAAAATACAAAAATTATTTGGTCATGGTGGCACATGTCTGTAGTCCCAGCTACTTGGGAGGCTGAGGCAGGAGAATTGCTTGAACCTGGGCAGCAGGGCTGGAATGAGCCAAGATCAACAATGAAGAGGATAGAAAGGAGTGTGCAGTTTGCCACCGTTCCTACTCCTCCAACCGTCTTAGAACCTGGGCTACTCCCACATCTAAATCACCTCTTTCTCAGGAGGCATTTGACCTTGTAGGTTAACATGAACTTTGTATGACAAACCATTATAACCATTATAACTGACTATGTCTAAACAGGTTAAATCATGTTTTTGGTAATCAGTAGCTCTTTCATTCCTTAATAAGCTGCTTAGTTTTGTTCTTTCAATGGCCAAAAGTGAATCCCTACCTTGAGCCAGTAGTTTGTGCCACAGGACAGGGGATTATAAGTGAACAACCTGTCACCTCCACTGAGGAACAACTCCAGCTTAATGCCCCGTTGCCTTCAGAACAGTAATGTCTTTGCTGAGACATCCACTCCGTTCCTGAGAGATGAGATAGTCTCCATATCTCTCCGACCTGTGCATGGCTGCAGACATTGACCCTCTGCTCTTGTTCTTGGGGCTTACAGGGTTTCTGTGAAGCTCTAAAGGCTTTTGAAATTTATCACACATACCTGGGGATACTGTCAAACAATTATCTGAAACAGTATAGTAATGTAGTTTAGCACATGGGATCTAGAGTCTGTTCCCGGATTTAAACACTAGCTCTGTCATTTAATCTTGCTGTGCCAGTTTTGTTATTTGTAAAATGGGTTATTCTGGTAATTAACCTCAGAAAGATGTTCTGCAGATTAAATAACATAACATACACAAAGTACTGAGAACAGTGTCTAGAGCATGGTATACACTCCATACTTTTTTTTTTTTTTTTTGAGACAAAGTCTTGCTCTGTCACACAGGCCTGAGTGCAGTGGTGCCATCTTGGCTCACTGCAACCTCCACTTCCTGGGTTCAAGCAATTCTCATGCCTCAGCCTCCTGAGTAGCTGGGATTACAGGCACATGCCACCACACCTGGCTAATTTTCTTTTTTTTTTAGTAGAGGCAGGGTTTCACCATGTTGGCCAAGTCTTAAACTCCTGACCTCAGGTGATCCATCCACTTTGGCCACCCAAAGTGCTAGGATTATGGGCATGAGCCACCGCACTCGGCCTTCACTCCATACCTGTGAACTGTTATTGCTATTATTTTCAACAACAGCAGAAGCTCTGCACCAAAACATAATAATGCCCATGCTTCACCAATGTCAACAGTACTTTAATATTAATTCTAAGAAAAGGTTATACTGAACTACATCAATAACATAAGAGTTACTCTGTAAACAGCTTCCTTTCTTTCACTGGGTAAGATGACTTCTTGAGTTACAGTTGTTAATTTGATAGCATGTCAAAAATCACTGAGAAGTCAAAATTGCTAATTTTTCAAGACCTTTCTTCGATCAGAAACACTTGCTTTAGCAATTACTTAATCCAATAATTACAACTGAAAAGATTCATACAAAGTATATAAGAGGGTACAGGGGAAAAATTCATTGCATGATTGTGCAAGTGATTTACAACCTTCTTCCTTAAAAGAAATCCTTTAAGGTCACTAAAAAGGGGTCATGTAATTCTAAGGTATTATAATGAAGACAATATTCCCAGTGAAGATTAATCCAGTAAGTTCTCAAACTAGTGTCAGAAATTACAAAACAGGCTTTCTGGAAGTAAACTCTAAAGATGAAACAGAAGTTTCAATTTGAGTCAAAATAGTGACAGTGGTTGCTGAAGGACTGGAGCTCTCTGAACTGTAAACCGGGCGAAGGGTGTGCTTGTGTGTATAATCAAAAGATGAAAACCACTTTGCCTAGTAGAGCTAACCACTTTCAAGGAAGTCTCAGTATAAAAATTAACCAAAATGTAAAAGTATCTAAAGGACTCAGTAGTTCTCATAATTAAAGCAAAAAGGAATTTAGTAAATTTTCTTTTATCTTTTTCCATATTCTTTTATCATTCGGAACAATATTAGAGAACTGACTGGTTTGATATTTTGTTGATAATTAATTTTCATTCCTGTTGCTTTGATAGTTTTTTTGCTTTTTTTTTTTTGAGATGGAGTTTCACTCCTCTTGCCCAGGGTGGAGTGCAATGGCACGTTCTCGGCTCACTGCAACCTCCACCTCCCAGGTTCAAGTGATTCTCCTATCTCAGCCTCTCCCAAGAAGCTGAGATTACAGGTGCCACCACACTTGGCTAATTTTTGTATTTTTTAGTAAAGACAGGGTTTCACCATGTTTCGGCTGATCTCGAACTCCTGACCTCAGGTGATCTACCCACCTTGGCCTTCCCAAGTGCTGGGATTACAGGTGTGAGCCACTGCACCTAGCCTGATAGTTATTAATACTAGAAATGATAAAATTAAACTAAGAATCTTTATGTCTGATATGAGGTAAACATGGTAATTCTAAAATAATATTACACTTTCTATAGATTTGGCTTGAAACAAATTCTAACACATAGCATTGTGGTTCTTAATTTTAATTATTTTACTGATTCTGATTTGCTTTTCAAATATATTCCTTTATATAAAGATGTGATCTGTATCCAAAAAAGTAAGCAGGTTTTGAGCAACATCACAGTTTTGGTTTTACCGATTTATGTAGTAGCCATCTTGTTTGTTGAGTGCTAAATATTCTACGACGAAACAATGTTTCTACAGAGGGGAGATGAAAGTCTACCTCGCTTAGCTCAGGAACTGAGTGGCTGCTACTACGACAGCTTTGTGTTTTAGTGGTGAGGTGACAGTGCGACATCAATGCAAATAATTTCCTTGGTTATACTAGGAATTGGAGAGCCTGACAAAATCAGAGCTCGGCAGAAGCATTTGTAGCAATAAACAGAAGCTTCTGATTTTTACTTAAAATTTCAAAAGCTGTCCTGATTTCTAATTTATTGGCCTTGATTACAGGCCTATAAGGAAAGAATTATTTAAATGACTACCAGAATTAGTCTGAAGTTGTTGATTTCCTCTGGCTTAAAAAAAAAAAAGTCTTACCAGAAACTGTGTTCTCTGAAAAACAAAATAATTGCTTTCCTTTTACTTAATGTCAACTGAAAACCAATGAATGAACAAATGAACAAACAGATAGTTAAAGACAAATACAGAAAGAATAATACTAAGACATCTGTGTGAACATTAGTCATTTAAAATAAAGAAAAACATCAGAGTAAGAACCTTATCATTCATTAGACTGAATAAACACTGCCACCCCGGCCCCAATCCTACAGCTCTGAAATGGAGGAACACAGCAATCAAAGTCTTGCAAAGATACACTGGAAATAATGTGCAGGGCAAAATCCAAAGATAACTTTTTTTCTCTTTTAAAAATGTAAGACTGTGGCTGGGCGTGGTGGCTCACGCCTGTAATCCTAGCACTTTGGGAAGCCATGGCGGGTAGATCACGACGTCAGGAGATCAAGACCATCCTGGCTAACACGGCAAAACCTTGTCTCTACTAAAAACACAAAAAATTGGCCGGGAGTGGTGGCACATGCCTGTAATCCTAGCTACTCGGGAGGCTGAGGCAGGAGAATTGCTTGAACCTGGGAGGCAGAGGTTGCTGTGAGCTGAGATTGTGCCACTGCACTCCAGCCTGGGCGACAGAGTGAGACCCCGTCTCAAAAACAAAACAAACAAACAAACAAACAAAAAAGAAAAAATATATATGATTGTTTATAGTAATGACAGAAAAAGCTATATTGTTGTGTTTATATTATAACATATATACATGTAATATATATGACAATAGAACAAATAAGCGGGAGGACAAGGAGCAATGTTGCTATATTTTACCAGAATGAAGGCATTATTATTCTTAAGGCAATTATGTTAAAGATGCATATTGTAATCTCTAGAATAAACCACTAAGAAAGTAACTCAATATTAGATAGCTAAAAAAAAAAAAAAAAAAAGTTCAACAAATGCCCTTCCCCTTACTTACTGTGCTCCAGCCACGCCTGCTTCAGCAGAGCTCTTTGCTGCCTCAGGGCTCAGGGCTTTTGCACAGGGACTGCCTTCCCTGGAATTGCCTTCCTTGGCTGTCTGAATCACTGCTAAGGTCTCAGCGGAAATGTCACCTTCTATAGGAGGTCTTCCCTATAGAAGCATAGGGAAGACCTCACAGCATCTCCTCACAGCATCTTCCTCATCTTCCTCACAGCATCTCCTTCTTATTCTCTATTCATAGCCTTTTACTTTGTTCCATCACGCTATTTGTCACCTTTTGAATGTATATATGTGTTAAGTTTATGTCTTTATTGTCTGTTTTTGTCATTAGACTTCATTAAGAAAGAAAAGAAGCTGGGTGTGGAGGCTCATGCCTGTAATCCCAACATTTTGGGAGGCTGAGGCAGGTGGATCCCTTGAGCCTGAGGTGTTTTGAGACCAGCCTGGGAAACAGCAAAACCTCGTCCCTATATAAAATTAGCTGGGCATGGTGGCGCTTATGTATAGTTCCAGCTACTTGGGAGGCTAAGGTGGGAGGATCACCTGAGCCCAGGAAGTTGAGGCTACAGTGAGCCATGATTGCACCACTGCACTCCAGTCTGGAGAGAGAGAAAGAAGACCTCCCCGAGACCAAGACATATAACATATGAGGCTCTCTCATATAACTGTGTCTTGCATAAAGTAGACAAGTCATAAAATATTTGTTTTAAAAATGCATACCATTGTACTTCACCTTGACCTAATCTTTTTTCTCATCAACTAGACAAGAAGTTGGCAAACTTCTGTGAAGGGTCAAATACTTTAGGCCTTGCAAACCATATACTGTCTCTGCTGCATATTCTTCTGCTTCTTTGTGTTTTCTAACAATCCTTTTAAAATATAAAAGCTACCCTTAGGGCAGGGTGCAGTGGCTCACACCTATAATCCCAGCACTTTCGGAGGCCTAGGTGGGTGGATTGCTTGAGGCCAGGAGTTCAAGATCAGCCTGGGTAACGTGGTGAAACCTGGTCTCTACTAAAAATACAAAAATTAGCCGGGCATGCTGGCACATGCCTGTAGTCCCAGCTACTCGGGAGGCTGAGGCAGAAGAATCGCTTGAACTCAGGTGGCGGAGGCTGCAGTGAGCCAAGATCACACTACCGCATTCCAGCCTGGGCAACAGAGTGAGACACTGTTTCAAAAAAAAAAACAACAAGCAAACAAACAAACAAAAAGCTATACTTAGCTCAAGGGCCCTATAAAAACAGGCTGACACGGGATTTGGCCCACAGGCTGTAGTTTTCCAATTTCTGTGCTATGTTACTGTAAGTATCTTAAGGTCAACTCTGAGTTATATACTTACATCCCCTAATACCTCGCATAGTACTGAGCATGCAGTAGGTTCTTAGTAAACTCAGAACTCAGTTAAGTTGGAGGTAGAGGAAAACAAGAGAAAAAAGTGGTCAGATTTGGTCTAACAGGAATTTTACCAGGGAGAAAAGGCCTACAGTCCAGGCTGAATGACTCAAAGGGTCATTTACCAAAGATTTATAGGTAATGGAAAAAGACAGCTTGTCATACAGTCACAGATCTCAATACTCAATTGTCTCCCCTTCTAAGCAGCAACTCTGCTCCTGTAGACAGCTGCCTCCTTGTGTGTCTACTTACAGTGCAGTTGACTGGGACCCATGAAAAAAGCATGTAGCTTTTCCCCAGAGGATTTTTTTTGTTCTGTTACTTCGCCTTGCTATCTGGTTCTCTTGCCACGCTGCATTCTGAAAAGCTACTAGTGGACCAGGAGCGGTGGCTCACGCCTGTAATCCCAGCACTTTGGGAAGCTGAGGCAGGTGGATCACCTGAGGTCGGGAGTTTGAGACCAGCCTGACCAACATGGAGAAACCCCGTTTCTACTAAAATTACAAAATTAGCCAGGCATGGTGGCGCATGCCTGTAATCCCAGCTACTCGAGAGGCTGAGGCAGGAGAATTGCTTGAACCTGGGAGGCAGAGGTTGCAGTGAGCCAAGATCCCGTCATTCCACTCCAACCTGGGCAACAAGAGCAAAACTCCGTCTCAAAAAAAAAGAAAAGAAAGAAAATAAACAAAAGCTACTAGCTTAAAGGTAACATCTACCTCCAGAGGTAAGCATAATTTGGCAAATATGGAACTGCCTATACAACTGCTATGAATAATTCTTAGATGATGGCCAGGAAAGTTTCCTAAAAATAGTTTCTGGATGGGAGTAAGTTTCTGATTCTGCTACAGTTCCAAGATTTGAGACATGCTGAAAATGAATGATGTAAGGAAGGAATAAGTGGATGGAAATGCTCCATGGCCACAATCATGGCCACAGTCCCCACTCCTGGAACTGCCAGAATGCCAGGATGTTGCAGTACCTCCTGAGAGATCCCAGAATCTGTGCAATGCTTTTCCTTAGGGCAATCTGCTTTTTCAAAGTCTGGCAAAGTCTGAGGTCAGAGCTGTCTGTCTCAAGAAGAGTGCCTCTTTCCTCTAGCATCCAAAATGCACATAATTATTGCCAGGAGCTGTCCTATCAATAGCAATTATCCTGGGCCCGGGGAGAATAGGGAGGAAGGGGAGAATAGAGATGCTATTTCATGTCCTGCTAGGTCTTCAACCTCCATGAAGTAGTAGAGGCAGCCACAGGGGAATGGCTCTATTTCCAGGCACTTCCTTCCTCCTTTTCACCTCTTGAGATCGCAGAATAATTCACTGCAATGTTTTTGTTAAGTCTCTGCCACCTCATATTCCCCTCCCCATCTTCATGGAAGGGAGAAAAAGGAACAAGTGGTCCCTTGGGCATTGTAACCAAGCCAGCAGATGCTTCCAAAGGAAGGTAAGTGTCAGATGCTTAACTGCATGACTAAGTAAAACACATTATCTAACCAAGCTTCACTCTGAGGTAGCAAGTCCTATATTTTAGATAAGAAAAAAGGAAATGGGTGAAAATAATTTATTTAAAGACAGGCTGTGAGTTAGTGAGGGAGCAGGAAACAGCATCAAAGTCCTTTGATTCACAGGCAGGGTCTTATCTGCCAGAAGAGCCAAGAGTGTGGCAGTGATGCTAAGAGACAGGGACCAAACAGCCGGGGGAGTACAGGAATAAGAGCTCCAGGAAACACTGGAAAAAGTCAATTAAACAACTCCCAAGGTCCCGGGTAGCTGTTCTAATGAGTGCCTGGGGGTTCTATGTTTCTGAAGAAGGTAATTCAAAATGAAATGAAAAGATGACTTTGGGACTCAATTCTGCATGTCTGATTTGGAAAAGCTAAGATAGAAAGGCGGAGAAGGAGCTGTAAGAAATACTGAACACATGGTACCAAGGAGAAAATATTCTGTGGGGAATAAACCTTCAAAAGCAACAGCAATAGCTACATTACTGAATGTACTGACAAACGAGTTGGCAGGAGCTGAGAGGTGAATGTTCTTTTATCTCTGACCATCATTGCAAGTGACAATTTCTTCTTGCTAGCAACCACCAGGATAGTCATCTTTGAGTTGCATGTGGAAAACGTAGGTTATAATTCAGCAATGCCATGAAATATATTTTTCCCCTTATTCTGATATGATCTGACATCAACAGAAAGTAGAACCATGGCTAGGAGACTAAAGATTCAGGAAAAAAGACAGGCTATTATGTCACTTGGAGATGAAGGAACTGCTTGAAGCATTCATCTTAGTGTCTGCAATTGTCCTGCTGTGATGGAGTTGTCCACAGCCACTCAGGAGGCACGAGACCGTCACCACCATCATTTGAGGTAAGGCCCAGGTCCCTCTTGAGCTGGGTTAGGATAATCACACCAGACAACCTTCCCAAGTCACAAGAGATATGAATAAATTAAGGAAGCAATCAAGATCTGCCGCTGGGTCATCAGGTTAGAGAAAGAATCACTGGGACCAAGGTCGTAAGGTAAAGTGAATACAGCAAATAGGAAGTGAGATTTCACAAAGGAATTAAGCCACAGAATGCCAAACCAAAGCAAGGATATATAAGGTCAGAATCAAAAGTGGTGGCTGCAGTACCAGTGTTAGGCTCAGATTAGTAGGGCCATCGAAGACAGTGAGCAAAGAGGAGATTGCCAGGAGGCCTTGATTGTGGGGCTTCCTCCTTACCTGGCCCTACACTGTAGGTTATGATGGTGACAAGGTGCCTGACACCTTGAAAAGTGGTGATTGTTGGGCAACACCTCAAGGCAGAGAGGCCCATCTCCTTAAAACTGTGGCCTGCGCTCGATCATCTCTATATGAATTTTACCATGATAAGGTTTTACTTAGACGTTTTCTTCTTTCTGCCACTATGGATGTTTTTTTGGTTTCTTCCCTTACTATCTATTGGTGTGTAATCAGATAGAAAAATGAACTTAAGAACTATTTTAACCAAAGCAAATCATAACGAAGAAGGTAAATCTTCTGCAGAAGAAAAATCCCTTAAAGTCAGTATCTTTATACTGTCTGATGCCTTGGCTAAATACAGCCAAAGTTATTCCTCCTGCAGTAGTTTATTAAGGCATAGGGTAAGTTCTAAAAGCCATGGGTTTGAGTGAAGTCAATTCAAACCCACTGCTTTTCTCTAACTCAAGCTGGGAAAGTTGGCTCCTTTGCCTTGGCCTGAAGACTGAACATTGTACGTACCAAATTACTACAGAATGAAGGTCTCAGTTGACTTGCAACTTGAACCTGACTCCATGGGTCACTGGTTCTTACATAATCAGGAAATAAAAAGACTCTAAATTATCTATCAAGAGAAAGCTGGGTCGATGTTTACAGACTGATGGATTAATATGTGACAACCACCATTAAGTATGCCTACTACGCAGAAGAACATGAAGAAATGATGTTGGGGATACATGAAAACATTACCCCATCTTTAAGTTATGTATTACATTTTATCAAAGTTGTAGACTTTTCATTGAATAAGGATGATAACCAAATGATCACAGCAGGTATGTTTCCAATAATCCCAAAAGTCTTGAGGCCTGATACTGGAAAGATAATTAGAAACAGAATCTGTTTAGGGTAAGGTTTCTCTAGCTTGGCAATACTGACATTTTGCATTCAATAATTTTGTGTGTGTGTGTGTGTGAGGGGCTGTCCTGTGCATTGTAGGATGTTTAGCTGCATCACTGACCTCTACCCATTAGACGCCAGTAGCAAATCCCCACGCCCTCAGTCATAACAATCAAAAATGTCTCCAGGCATTGCCAAACGTCCCCTGAGGTGCAAAATTGCTCCAGTGGTTGAGAACAACTGGCCTAGAGATATTTTCTCTTTAATATCCCACAATAAATATATATATACGCTACAGTAAAAAGAACCGAGACAGGACAGAAAAGGTTCTAGTACTGATTATTACATGTGGTTTAGGACATTTAAAAATGTATGCTGACATGCTGACAGCAAAAGTATACTCACTGTGTACAAGAAAACAAAAATCTTTCCACATCAGCAGCAGAGTGAGTTTTGTAAAGCCTTCTGCATCATATTCCACGACACCTCTAAGTAATAAAAACATACACACACAAACAAAAAAAACCCTCATAAAAATAAGGTATAAAAGCAATAAAACCAAGTAAAGAATATATTCGTGAAGTCAGGGTTATTGACTCTGAGATGGGTTTAAGGCAAGTGAGGATTAATGCAGGAAGGGCCTCGGGTTTGGAATGACAGTATCTAGGTTTAAGTCACAGCTTTGCCATTGACTATCTACTATGACCTCAGGCAAATCACTTAACCTTTGCAGCCTCAGTTTCCTTACCTGCAAAACAAGTATAAAAATATTTGCAAAATTCATTACAGGGTTGTAAAAAACAAATAAGATAAATCATAAAATACTATACAAATGTGAGTTATTAGATTAATTATGAGTAGAAGGACATATTAAGAAATCAAGTCAGCAATGACACTATAATGCCAAATATCAGCATACTACCTGTACAGTGATTGTTAAGTCTGACTTTCACTGGGCACTACATAGTAATATGCAATGACAGTATTACTAAATTTAGTATTATATATTACTTTTCTTCTTGAGCTGGGTTAGGGCAATCACACCAGACAACTGTGTCCCCTTTCACTGTGTTCCCCTGTCCTTCCCACTGGGCTTAAGGCAAAGTAGCAACATTAGATGGGTGGATGCTGGGTCCAGGAAGGGAGATGCATATTTCATGTGTCAAAAGAAAACATCCCCTGACCTCTGAATGGGCCAAGGCGCAATTCTGTAGCCTCAACTCATCCATTTCCCTCAAGAGCTGAGCGCCTGGAGGATGTCGCCATAATGTGACAATACTAACCACACTAAGGACAGATATAATTTTCTTTCTCATCCATACAAGGAGGACTCTGATGTCCTTAGAGATGCCTTATCCCTGACCAAACCAGGCCAATCAGACCATTGATATTGATGCCTGCCCAGTTTAAGTTGGAAGGAACAGTTATACCCCTTATAAAGGTAAAAGAACTAAGATACTGAAGGGTAAGTGATCTGCTAAAAAATGGTTGGTATATCATTCAGATCTTAAGTCGACAATTCTTTAGTTTATATTTCTATGAATTTATTTATTTTTTTTTTTTGAGACAGAGTCTCACCCTATTGCCCAGGCTGGAGTGCAGTGGTGCGATCTTGGCTCACTGCAACCTCTGCCTCCTAGGTTCAGGCAATTCTCCTGCCTCAGCCTTCCGAATAGCTGGGATTACAGACACCTGCCACTATGCCCGGCTAATTTTTTTTTAATTTTTAAATTTTTTTGAGATGGAGTCTAGCTCTGTCACCCAGGCTAGAGTATAGTGGCATGATCTCGGTTCACTGCAACCTCCGCCTCCTGGGTTCAAGGGATTCTCCTGCCTCAGCCTCCCAAGTAGCTGGGATTACAGGCACCCACCACCACGCCCAGCTAATTTTTGTATTTTTAGTAGAGATGGGGTTTCACTGTGTTGGTCAGGCTGGTCTCGAACTCCTGACCTCATGATCCGCCCGCCTCGGCCTCCCAAAGTGCTGGGATTACAAGTGTGAGCCACTGTGCCTGGCCTCTCTATGAATTTATAATTAGCCCAATAATGTTATAGTGCTGATATCAATACTTTTCAGATCCTGCATCCCATAGGCAAAGACAAGTATATAGTCCTTTTTAGTATACTACTGTACTACATGCATAATAAAATGTACACAAAAAAGTACATTAAAAAAGTGAGACTTGAAAGCAAATGTCAATGTAATTTTCATATATTTCTTATACTTCAATAGAGTGAGCTGTGTAACTTCTGGGGTGTGTGTACTACATTTTGGAGGCCACTGTGCTAGCTTCTTCATGTTTAATTATATATACTAAAGATAATCTTACTTAAAAATAAGAAGATCAAAGGTATTATTTATTAACCACTATTTGTATCAAAAATACTTTCTCAAAATGTTCACAAAGCTGAAAAAAATCTTAAGTATTAAAGACTCATGTGAGAGGCAGTCATACTGTTTGGTTATTGACACTTCTATTTCGGAGAAATGAAAAATTCCATTATGGGAATAAGAAAAATGTCTTAAAATTGGTTTGAGGAGTCAGAAATTTTCTTATAATTGTGCCATGGTTTGAAAATTATATCCCAGAGGGTGACAAATCATTTTCTTGGTTTCATCTTCTCTCCCTATTCCTAATTTCCTTATTTAAAATTTTAATTTTGTATTACTAGATATATTTATATATTTATAAGCCTTCTGTGGAATAAGGTGGGCTATCATCAGACCTCTAAAATCCTTAGTGCCTCGTTAACGACAATGGGTAGAATGTTCTATCTTCTAAAGATCGTGAGGAAAATGCATTCCCTGTCTCACTGAGCAAAGCCTGAGAAGAAGCTTGATCAGGCCTCTGACTTACTTAAGGAAACAGGGCTGCAGGGCAGCACAGCCACAGGCAGCCAGAAGGAAAGGGCAAAGGCACAGGGATGGAGCAGCCAGAGGCACCCATGGTGTCACAGGCTTCCCTCTCCCCTATCGGTGCTTGCTTTCAACTCCTAACCTCAAGTGCGAGCCACCGCTTTTGCATCGAATGCTGGATTTCCTGCCCGGATCTGTGTGGCACTGTTGGCAGTAGAGTCCTAGCAGGAGACCTGAGTGCTGGGGAAATGGGGTTCCTGCCCTGGCTCCACTTCTTCTAGGGGCGCGACTTCCATTGGGTTACTGAACTTACCACAATTTCAGAGCTTCTTCAACAAAATGTGTCGGTGATGCCTGCCTGGTTCACCCCATGGCTACTGTGAGGGCATGGAGATGAAAAGTGCTATGCAAATTGTAGAGAGTTCTACAAAAAGTGACCGTTACCACCATTACTACTGTTGAGTTCAGGGCTGTCCAGGCTGCTGCTCTAGGGAAGATATTTGATTCTACTATTTGCCAAAGAGTACCGAAAAAAAAAAAAAAAGGGATCCTGGGAGCTTTGGTATAAACAGCATACCAAAAAGGATCAAAGTGGCATTAAAAAGGTATCATGTGGGGCTGGGTGTGGTGGCTCACACCTGTAATCCCAGCACTTTGGGAGGCCAAGGTGGGCGGATCACAAGGTCAGGAGTTTGAGACCAGCCTGGACAACATGGTGAAACCCCGTCTCTACTAAAAATACAAAAATTTGCTGGGTGTGGTGGCCCATGCCTATAATCCCAGCTACTCAGGAGACTGAGGCAGGAGAATCGCTTGAACTCGGGAAGTGGAGGTTGCAGTGAGCCAAGATCATGTCATTACACTCCAGCCTGGGTGACAGAGCGAGACTGTCTCAAAAAAAAAAAAGGTATCATGTGTAAGAACTAAGTGCTATTTTCTTAATCAAGCCCCCATGTTGAGGTCATCAGCAAGCGAGGGCATCACCGGTATATCGTTCAAACAGGGCAGAACTTACGTGCCAAAGTGACTGAGAAAAGCAGCAATATACTCTCTTCTTTTGTGATACCCTTGAATCACGTACTGCACCTGGAATAGAAACCCAAAGCTGAGAAGTAGAGTGGGAAGCTTTTAAATGCTTTATTATAAGAAATTTCAAAGACTCAGAGAAGCAGAAAGAATAGTAAAGTGAACACCGGTATTCCCACTACCTACATTCAACAACTGTGACTATTGTGCCTACTTGCTTCCTCCAGCCATCCATCTATCTATCAACCTATCAATCAACACTTCAAAGGAAATGAGAGACATCATGACAGTTCACTCTTAAATATTTCAGTATGCATCTCTAAAAAATAAAACTTTCTTCTACATAACCACAATACCATTATTGTACCCAACAAATTTAGCAATTGGTCTCTGAATTCATCTAGTACCCTGTCCATTTTCAAAATTTCCTAATTGTCCCCAAAATGTTTATTTTTATTTTTTAATTCAAAAGAATTAAAATAAATGGTTTTTTTTTTTTTTTTTTTTTTTTTGAGACAGAGTCTCGCTCTTGTTGCCCAGGCTGGAGTGCAATGGCGCGATCTTAGCTCACTGCAACCTCCACCTCCTGGGTTCAAGTGATTCTCCTCCCTCAGCCTCCCAAGTAGCTGGGATTATAGGAGTCCGCCACTATGCCCTGCTAATTTTTGTATTTTTAGTAGAGACGAGGTTTCACCATGTTGGGCAGGCTGGTCTCGAACTCCTGACTTCAGATGATCAGCCTGCCTCAGCCTCCCAAAGTCCTAGGATTACAGGTGTGAGCCACTGAGCCTGGCCCAAAATGTTTTTTAAAAAACAATGTATGATTAAGGATCAGCCATTTGTTTTTAATGCCTTTTAAGTTTCTAAATCTATAATAAATAGTACCTCCTTGAGTGTGTGTATGTGTGTGTGCCTGCATGCACATATATGACACTAATTTTTCAAATAAATTGGGCTATGTCCAGATGTGGAATCTCACTCATATAATCCCAGTATTTTGGGAGTCTGAGGCAGGAGGATTACTTCAGGCCAGGAATTCAAGACCAGCCTCAGCAACACAGCCAGACCTCATCTCTACAAAAAATAAAAGAAATATTAGCTGGGTATGGTGATATGCACCTATAGTCCTAGCTACTCGGGAGCCTGAGGCAGGAGGAATGCTTGAGCCCAGGAGCTCAAGGCTGCATTGAGCTTAGAAGGCATCACTGCACCCCAGCCTGGGCGATCTCATCTCTTTAAAAGAGCAAGATCTTATCTCTTAAAAAAAAAAAAAAGAAAAAAGAAAACAAATTGTGCTAGTAGTCTTGTAGAACGTCTCAATTCTGTTTTCTTTCTTTTTCCTTTACTCTCTGTATTTCCAATAAATTAGAAATTAGAGCTAAAGGGTGATTAGGTCCAGGTTGAACATTTTTGGCAAGAAAACTTCCTAGATGATACTGGGCCTGATCACTTGGCTAAGGTGACAACAGCCAGACCCCTCCAATGGAAGGGAATGCTCCCTCTGCCACAGTGAATAGTCTATGGACATACCCTCTGAAGCAGCGGAAAACCTAGTTTCCCATCAACCTTTCACCTAATGGTTTTAGTATTTACTGGAGATCCTTGTCTGAATCAATGATTTCATTAGGGACTGCAAAATGATGATTTTTGAATCCCATCATTCCTTTTGCATACATCAGCTGACATACTCTGTAAAGAGCTTTCTCTCATCAAATGGGGTTATTTGGTTATCTTGAGCTCCTATTAAAAAAGGCAGAATAATACTTCTCTCATTTTAAAATTCTGATATTCAGAATAAGGAGTATTACAATAGGAGATTTTATTTTGCTTTGCCTTTTTATATTTCCTCATTATCACCCAATGACAGTTTCTATAAAAAAATTGCAAACTCATTAAGCTAGGCATCTGAAAGTTAGTCATTTACCCACCAGCTTCTAACACGAAAACACATTCCTTATAATGTTCTCATGATGGCTGGAAGAAACAGTGGGAAGGAGAGACCCCCAAAATTGTTTATATTGGCTATAGCCACACTGAGTTTCCATGGCTAACAAAAGCTCAAGATAAAGTGCTTGAAATAACCTTGACACAATTGGTACTGATAGCCATGTTGAACCCTTTAAATGTAAAACAATTCTATTTATATAATAGGGGTTTATGTCAATTTATAAAAACAGTGCTTACTTTGCAGGCTTAATGCGGGATCAGAAATGTTATTTTGAGGAAAGAAAAACAGATGATAAGTTTGCTTAAGTGGCTTTGTTTAAAAAGGGGATGAAAACAGTTCTGTATACTTGATTTTAAAAACAGAAAACCATTTTAACAGAAACCCACAACAAAACTGGCTATAAAGATAGATTCCAATATAATTATGGAAATCCATTTGAAGAGATTGTTTCTAAAAGCAGCCCATACTGTCCTCATTTGTAGCAAACAGAAGAACACCAATTTCAAAAGACAAGTAAAATTAATGAAAGGAAACCAGATAAGAAAAATTGACTGATTCTTATATTTCTGGGAAAACAGTGTTATAATTTTTTTTTTGAGGAAAATGTATGACTAGAAATTAATCTCAATTGGAGAGCTTTAAAAAGGCTTTTCTTCTCCGTTCTAGAAGACCAAATTTGCATGTTTCTCTATAATTCTGGGACACAGATTTGAAGGCAGTGCAAAGCCCCAGAATGTAAATAAGAATTCTGTCCTCCGATCAGTTTTGCAGGAGGGCAGAGGCTGGGGAGATTTGGTCTGATGAGAAGCAACCCCTGCATGAGGGTTAAAGCCTGGAATCTGTGCCGGGCCCACAGACGGTGGAGTTGCTAGATTTTAGTTTCTCTGACATTTGAAAAATAATACTGAAGCTCTTGAAATATTATTGTACTTTTAAACTATTTTCTATATAGAAGTGAGCTATCTTTTGAGTGAAAGAGACAAACAAAAGATCTATTTTTCCAAGCCAATGTGAACAAGTCAACAGGAGCAAAGAAATTGCACTCTGGCAACTAAACAAACTGAGTCACAGTCCATGTGGGAGAAGAAAGAGAGTCAGCATTGTTTGTGCATCAGTATCACTAGTTTTCAGCTAAATATACTAGCTGGACATTAACAAGTATATTCTTACACTTTTTGGAAATATCTAACAATAACCGTTAGACTCAGCTACTTGCTAATGAAATGGCTCATTGATGTAGCTAAGAGAAGCTTTAGATCATCTGACTGAGTATAAGACCAGCTGACTGGCTGGGCGCGGTGGCTCACGCCTGTAATCCCAGCACTTTGGGAGGCTGAGGTAGGCAGATCATCTGAAGTCAGGAGTTTGAGACTAGCCTGGCCAACATGGTGAACCCTCATCTCTACTAAAAATATAAAAATTAGCCAGGCCTGGTGGCGGGTGTCTGTAATCCCAGCTACTCAGGAGGCTGAGGCAGGAGAATCGCTTGAACCCGGGAGGAGGTTGCGGTCAGCCGAGATCGCGCCACTACATTCCAGCCCAGGCGACAGAGTGAGACTCTGTCTCAAAAAAAATAAAAAGACCAGCTGACTTGGGAATCTTACCCCTAGGCACAGGACTCTGGTGAACTGCTCCCAGATATGACGGGAAGAATCAAAGGCTGACTATTAAAAAGTAAGGTACAGAAACGCAGAGAGGGATGAAGGTAGTTTTAAACAATTACTCGGATACCAACTACTGCCAAACACATGCACGCACGCGTGCATGCACTGGATAATTGGGAAGCAATGGGGTTCCAAAGCTTTAAAGTTTAAGAAGGTGCAAGATCTGGCAAAAACTGGGTAAAGGAAATTCAAGAAAGACGTTACTTAAATCCCAGACATAAAGTTAAGAGATGAAGATAAGACTGGAAAAGGAGGTCAGAATCCTTAGAAAAGGAAGAAGGAGGGCAAAGAAATAGGGAGAGAAACAGATTAACTGTAATTCACAGTAGGAAGGGCAGGTGTCAGATGGAGGCTGAAACTGAGCAGTCGGTCCAAGAAGGATGGAGCATGCACGATGATTTTGGGTACGTGGTGGACTGGAGGAAGAAATCTCATAAGAGGGATGAGTTGGGGACTTGCTTTTACCTTGTTGGTGAGCAGGTGGCATACTTGAGGAACGTAATCAATGAGACATCCTCCTCCTGGAAAAGCTGGGATATGAAGAGCTGAGGAGCCTCCAAGTGCACTGAAAGGACAAGAGTACAATGGACACTTCTCTTAGGGCTCAAGCAACTTAAGAAGTGACACCCCCAAGCAGACTTGGCTTCTCTCATCAAAGTCTGGCCACCAACTGCCTAGGTTAATGATGATGGGTATATGGGCTTCACTTTATGATTACATTTCTGTATTTTAATTCATTTAAATAAATTAGCATGTTTGCATTATACATCATTGATAACACACAACAGTACAAATTAGAAAATTTTGATTGGCATGGGTAAATGTCTTACCAACATTAATGGGCTGTAAGTATTACTGAAACATACACTTTTATATTCTTCATTATGCCCAATTCTTTGCTGGGCACAGATAAGTTATTCATTAAACATTGAAACTGAACTAAAATGAATTGCTGCAACACTCTAGTTCTACAGCTTATCGGCCATTATCTTGTATTTCAAAAGGTATACAAGAAGCTGCAGTCAATAATCACTGATCCAAGCACTAAGACACAATGTTGATTCTGAAATAATTTCCACAACTTTCAGAAATTCCTTCTTTCAGGCCAGGCATGGTGGCTCACGCCTGTAATCCCAGCACTTTGGGAGGCCAAGGCAGGAGGATCACTTGAGGTCAGGAGTTTGAGACCAGCCTGGCTAACATGATGAAACCCTGTCTCTACTAAAAATACAAAGATTAGCTGGGTGTGTGGTGGTGGGCACCTGTAATCCCAGCTACTCAGGAGGCTGAGGCATGAGAATTGCTTGAACCTGGGAGGCGGAGATTGCAGTGAGCCAAGATCACACCACTGCACTCCAGCACAGGCGATACAGTGAGACTTAGTCTCAAAAAAAAAAGAAAAAAGAAAAAAAGAAAAAAAAAAGAAATTCTTTTTTTCAGTTTAAATGAACCAGCACACAATTATTAAAAGAAATCGTTCAGAACTTTAAGGCATACATTTCATTTATCACCCTTAATCTTGACTTCATCTTCTTTCCTATGCTCACTTTCCTTTTGCCTTAGTTTGTTTGTCTTTTCTTAATTTCATTTTAATGCATATACTTCTATAAGCCCCCTAAACCCTCTCTGTAATATGATGGGATATTTTTAAAAATACCTAAAATCCCTTAATGTTGTGATTACTTCTTAATGTTGTGATTATTTATTTATAATGTTGGATTATTATCCAAGACCCTGCAGTTACAAGGTTGTAAGTGGAAGAAAAAGCTGTGACAATAACTGCCTAGAAAATCATTTCTAAAGAGTTCAGGGCAGCTGGGTGCAGTGGCTCATGACTATAATCCCAGCACTTTGGGAGGCTGAGGTTGGCAAATCACTTGAGTCTAGGAGTTCAAGACCAGCTTGGGCAACATAGGAAGACTTCGTCTCTACAAAAAAAAAATTAAAAAATTAGCCAGGCATGGTGGTGCACACCTGTAGCCTTAGCTACTCAGGAAACTGAGGTGGGAGATCACTTGAACTTGGAGGCAGAGGTTGCAGTGAGCCGAGATCGTGCCTCTGTACCCTAGCCTGGGCGACAGAGTGAGACCCTGTCTCAAAACAAACAAACAAACAAACAAAAAAAGAGTTTAGGGCACTTTGACTCAGTCTAGGGTTTGTGATACAGGGAGTATGTATGTGAATGTGCATATATACTTATAAAACACTACTAAAAGGACTCCAAACCCATCCTGTCTCCCTATTGACTACAGATTTCTGAAATTAATTTTCCTGGTAAAAATAAATTTTGTGGGGCTGGGCGTGGTGGCTCACACCTGTAATCCCAGCACTTTGGGAGGCCGAGGGGGACGGATCACAAGGTCAAGAGATCGAGACCATTCTGGCCAACATGGTGAAACCCTGTCTCTACTAAAAATAGAAAAATTAGCTGGGCGTGGTGGCATGTGCCTGTAATCCCAGCTACTCGGGAGGCTGAGGCAGGAAAATTGCTTGCACCCAAGGAGGTAGAGGTTGCAGTGAGCAGAGATCGTGCCACTGCACTCCAGCCCGGGCGACAAAAGTGAGACTCCATCTCAAAATAAATAAATAAATAAATAAATTTTGTGTTTGCTCATGCAAATAAAAAGTCTAAATGAACAAAATCTCGAGTGACACAAGGAAGTCAATGTGGAGTGGAAATATTCAGTATTGACTTTTTCTACTCAGATGTTACCTAAAAGCACAACTCTGACAGCTGAGAAAATTATAAGACAGTGTTTGACTAAGTATGACATTAATGAATCATCTGCATTCTGCAACTGCACAGAATCAGCAAGGCCATCATTTCCTTTTGCTACGCTTAGAGTAGGCATTGGATTAGATTTAGCCTAAACTCTAAAGATGGCTAGGAAAATTCCTGTGACTTCCTATAAACAAGAGGAAGGCTTTTTGTCTCCTCTTTGTGTATGCACAAATAACACAGAAGGCACACATCTAACCAGAAGGTTCTAATGATTTCATAAGGATAGAAAGCTGATTAAGAAAAAAATAATCCACAGTGCAAGAAAAATAAATACAATATTTACGTCCTGTAGGTACAGGTTGAATATCTGTATAACATACAGAATGGCAAGATCCAAGCTACTCATCGCTCACTTAGAGGAACAATCCTTGGCATAATAAAATTCTGAAAAAGAAAATAAGCTGGATGCTTCCCTGGAGTTGACAGTAATAGGCTTTGACTTATATAAAATATTACAAGAGAAGTCTTTAATCAGTCATTAAATTATATACATGGAAGGAAAACAGTCTGAGTAATCCTTTAAACTTGAAACCCTCTCCCTCTCTCTGCTTGGATTGTGTCATTCCGAAATACAGCCGTTAGACAAAAATTACCTGTAATGATGGAGAAAAGCAGAGGTGTGAAGAGATCCAAAGGCCAGGTGTTCTGCTGCCAGGCCCATGTTTCCGCACCCTGCTTCGGTCACTACCAAGAACTAACACATGTTGCTAGGTGCTTTATCACATTATCGAATTAAATGCTCTCCATAGTTCAAAGAGGTGGGAAGTATCGCTGTAATTTTACATGTGAAAAAATCGAGGCTCAGAGAACAGAAAATACTGCCTAGGTTCACACAACTAGACATAGGTAAAACCAAGATCTGAACACAGGTTTGCCTGTCACTGGAGTTCAGGCTGTTTCTGCTGAAATATGTTACCTCCCTGAGAGGAGGGGGATTTTAATCATGGAAGACTACAGGGATGGGAAGAAACAGTAGGTCTGGCTATCAGGGAGCCAGGCCAGCATCCCAACATGATGAGGAGCTCCTAGAGCCTTCAGACCGTCACCAAAGTAGACACTGTGATGTATGGCTCATCTCCGTTTACAATTTCCCACACAGCAGCAAGCAGGAACGCCTCTTAATTTTGTTCATACCTCAGTACTCTCCCACCCCAACCAACAAACAATCAGATTCATTTGATCTCAAATGTGATGGACCAGACACTCTGGCAGGTCTGATTCTGAATGACTTGGTTGGCTGTCCGGGGTGAGCCTCAACAGGTGCAAAGCACTTTAGGCACTATGAAAGATAGTTTTAACTGAGAGTTTATTTTTTAAAGGACGTCATTTCACCCTTTATTTAACCCAGTAGTTTCTTAGCTTGTAAGCATCCAAAATCTACATCCAGTGTCACACACTGATAAGTGCTGCTGATTCATGTATAAATATCAGCCTCATGGGTAAATATTTAACAAGCTTGCTATAGCCTGAATGCTGCCCTGATCATGCTGAATAAACTAAGTAAAGTGCCATGAAATAAAAGAGTCATTATGTTTTCAGAGGGTGCAAGATGGTGGTAAGGCCTTGTGATCTCTAATTCTTTAATATTCATGAATCAAAAATATTGGGCTGAGCATGTACAACAGGAAACTCACCCTGTGCAGAGATTCCAGGGCTCACTCAAGACATTCCCGGGACTGCAGGGCTGGCTGAAGAGAAGGCAGGGCCTGACTAACCCACTAAGTGGCTGGGGAAGAATTATGAGGAGATGAAAGGGACCACTTGGCACTGATACTTCTGATCCCCAGAGTGGTGCCCCGGGGAGGAAGCGGGTGAGAAGGAAATCGGTGTGGCAAGGGCTCAGGCTTAACCTGGGAGGAGAAAAGGGTGATAGGGCTGTTCTGATGAGAAGGTACCTTCTCTCTCTTCATGGAATAAAATAAAACATGAAATTAGTTGATCATTCTTAGAACTGAAACTTAATCTGTGGATATAAATTAGAAGGATGAGGCCAGAGTTTTAAAATCTTTTCCAGTGGTAGGGGTAATTAAATAGATGAAAATGAAACCAGAAAAGCATTTCCAGGTCAGTCTTGTTGGCTCTAAAACTCAAATGTAAGAACTGTCTATACTGAATGTATTAATACTAGTCTTTTCCATGCAAATGAAACTAATAGAGCCCTTTGTGAACTTCGGTCTGTCTGCAAATTATCACATCTCTCATGCAGTCATGAGCCACATGCAACATTTCAGTTAATGATGGACCCCATATATGACAGTGGTCCCATAAGATTACAATACCGTATGTTTACTGTCCTTTTCCTATGTTTAGATATGTTTAGACACACAAATACTTACCATTGTGTTACAATTGCCTATAGTATTCAGTATAGTAACATGCTGTGTATGTTTGTAGCCTAGAAGCAATAAGCTCACCAGATAGCCTAGGCGTGTAGTAGGCTATACTATCTACCTAGGTTTGGGTTGGTACATTCTATGATGTTTGCACAACAACAATACTGCTTAATGACACATTTCTCAGAACGTGTCCTGGCCATTAAGCAATGCATGACTGTATTGAAGACTTAACTTGGCTGCAACGTGACGGCATAAAGGAATTGTTTTTATTTTGACATAGAAAAATGCAGGGAGTCAGCCTGTCTGAAAGCTTGGCTTGGGACAATGGGGTTTTGATTCTGACCCATTATGAAACAGCAACTCCCCTTCCTCCCACGTGGGGTTTTACCTTACTGGTCAAGTAAAATGAGCAAAACATAATTTAGACTGGAGAAAATCAGAAGGGCTAGTGATTCGCAATCATAATTCTTGCTTCTATCAAGTTTTCTTTCTTTGGTTCTACTCAACTTTCTCACCAGTTCAGTGGGATAGCACCACTCTCAAAGACACCTGGCCAGGCACAGTGGCTTGGGCCTGTAATCCTAGCACTTTGGGAGGCTGAGGCAGGATGACTGCTCCGGGCCAGGAGTTTGAGACCAGCCTGGGCAACATAGCGAGATCCCATCTCTAAAAAAATTAAAAATTAGCCAGGCATGATCGTATGTGCCTATAGTCCCAGCTACTCAGGAGCCTGAGGCAAGAGGATCAGTTGAGGCCAGGAGTTGGAGGTTACAATGTGCCATGCTTACACCACTGCACTCTAGCCTGGGTGACTGATTGGGACTCTGTCTCTTAAAAAAAAAAAAAAAAAAAAAAAAAAAAGACATCTCTCTCAAAGCATTAGAATGGTTAGAGTACCAATTAGAGTTACATTAACACAAAAATAGCACCAAGCACTCCAAGAGAGACTTTACTCTAAAAGTCTTCTCTGTCCAAGGGTCATGACAAGGCGTTGTCAGAGACATTTGGGTCAGCCTTAGCATCCTGCTTTTGCCCCTGAATTGGGTTCTGAGGGAGAGGAAGTTGACCTGGCTGCCTCCTCCACAGTATGATTCAGGAGCTGTTGGAAGCTGAAGCATGGAAAGGGGAACATCCACGATGTAGAAACAAGCAGCCTGCAGACTCCAAGCTAAGAGAAATCCTAAAGCAATGTGTGCTGCCTTCAATCCAATTCAACAAACACTAATTGTATGCCTAACTATGTCTAAGGACTTGAGTTTCCCATTCTGAACACACGACTAGGGTACCAACGATAAGTCCTTCCAAAGTAGAGGAATGCCAGGGACCTCAAGAATCTGGGGCACTCTGTAATACTAGATTATGTTTCCTGGTGGCCTGCCAGCAGAGCCATTACCATGAAACAACTCACTGTTATTTATTGAGCTCCCACTTTTGCCAGACACTCTACTGGGCATTTTGTGATCTCTAAACCTCACAACAACCCTGCTGTGTAGACCTAATTAGCCCCATTTACAGATGAGAAAACTGACATTCTAAGAGTCTAAGTATCTTATCCAAGATAACCCAGCAAGTAAGTTGTAGAGGTGGGCTTAAACCCAGGTCTTTCTGGTTCCAAAGTCTATGTCCTTTTTCATTAGGAATTCTTTCACAGAAAGATGAAGTAGAATTTTTAAAAGTCTAATCCCTACCAATATACTGAAATAGTAGAATAAGTGATTAAAATCGTCTTCAAAGCTTTTATACATAAAATTAATCACCTTGTCATCTCACTTTTTATCATCTTAAAGATACCATATGTCACAACAAAGTAACCTGGTGGGACTAAAAAAAAATCATTCATAGTTCTGAAAACCCAGAAGAACATAAGTATTAAATTAAGGAGAGGCTCCAGTTTTGTTTTCTTACTTTCTTTTCTTCTTCTTTTTTTTTTTTTTTCCTGAGACAGGGTCTTGCTCTGTTGTCTGTGTGGTGGCGTGATCACGGCTCACTGCAGCCTCAACTTCCCAGGCTCAGGTGATCCTCCCAGCTCAGCCTCCTGAGTAGCTGGAACCACAGATGTGCACCACCATACCTGGCTAATTTTTTTTTTTTTTTGTATTTTTAGTAGGGAAGGAGTTTCACCATGTTGTCCAGGCTGGTCTCGAACTCCTAGGCTCAAGTGATCTGCTGCCTTGGCCTCCCAAAGTGCTGGGTTTACAGGTGTGAGCCATCACGCCCGGACTTGTTCTGTTTTCTAGCTAAATCTTTTTTTTCTAGCAAAGCATTTTCTAGACCTGTTGTTAGCTCTCAACTCATTTTATAGATTCAACTTTGAGCCATCTCAAGAGTGTCAGTCCTTCAGTTAAACAAAATCAGGGTGTAATTCAATATGGAGAAAATTTAAGTGAGTACAATAGGACAAGAAAATAAAAGGAGATCAGAAAGACGAGTTAAGTGTACCAGTGGAAGAAAATCTGGGTATTCACGTGGAATCAGAGGCTCATGGAAGCATCAATTCAGACCTGGCTGTATTACATTTGTGACTAATCTAATATTTCTACTAAACACACTTTATAGCTGTAAGTAAGGACTCTGTGAGAGTACTGTATTCCACTTTTTGTTTCTCACTTTTAAAGGGACATATAAAAATGGAAATGTTGAGACAATGACAACTATGATTAAGCACTCAGAAAACATTCCTCCTTGGAGCAAAGTCTAAAAAAGTTGAAATGGCTAAGTTAAATAACTTTAAAAATACACCATTATTAAATGGAGTAATTAAAAATATGGGCCAGGTGCAGTGGCTCATGCCTGTAATCCCAGCACTTTGGGAGGCCAAGGCAGGTGGACCACTTGAGATCAGGAATTTGAGACCAGCCTGGTCAACATGGTGAAACCCCGTCTCTACTAAAAATACAAAAACTAGCCAGGTGTGTGGTGGTGCACACCTGTAGTTCCAGCTACTTGGGAGGCTGAGGCAGAAGAATCGCTTGAACCTGGGAGGCAGAGGTTGCAGTGAGATGAGATTGTGCCACTGTACTCCAGCTTGGGTGACAGAGCAAGACTCTGTCTCAAAAAAAAAAAAAAGAAAAAAAGAAGGCATACTACTATATGGATAATTTTGATCAGCTGTTCTCTGATCAGGCACAGTATAAATGAGAAGAGTTTAAAAGGCATTAAGAGGAATTTAGTTGGTAAATGAATTCTCCACAGAACAGAGTAGTGAATAATAACTCCATTTACTAAGCACTAATGCATCATGTCCTGTATCAAGTGCTTTTCCTCTATGATATCATCTATTCTTCATATCAACCTATGAGAGAAGTGTTATCCCATCTTATAGATGACAGCACGGGAACTTCAGAGAAGCTATAGAACCTCTCTAAGGTCATATAGGTGGTGAATGACAAAGAGGCATCGAACTCCAAGTTTCTCTCACTTAAATCTACCCCACTCTTAGGTCTCTGGTTATCACTTTTGTGACTTCTATGTCCTTATCTGCATACTTGACATGTGGTTCCACATGTGACTTGGGTGTTTTAGTAGATGCCTGGGCTGGCAAAGTCCTTGAGGGTGTTTCCAGGAATATTTATTAAACTTATTTTGGTACCTGAACTGAAGTGATTAGTTCAGGGCCAGAGGACTTGATGGACACTTTCCAGTAGAAAGAAGGTGGAATGCAAGCAAAGAACTTTACATTTAAAAAATATGAAAGATGAGACTATTGTAATTGCAAACAGAGTATGTCTAATGGCATGAACCCTAAGCAAGTCTTTGTTCAGAAATGTGTTTTGTAAGTTTGTTAACATCTCAAACAAGCCTTTAAGAGGGCAGTAATCTTAACAGATGTCCACCATCAGGATTTTCTTAGCATGTGGAAAAGTATTTTAAGTAAGCCCCCCAAAACAATAACAGACTTAGCAGATGTTGTTCTACTAAGAGTTGGTATGAACTACTTCTAATGATGCCCAGTCACTCAAGACACGAAAAGGGTAAGGGGAAGAAAAGTTTTTTTTTCTCTTGTTGCATCTTGATTCCAGGCCTACTACCTGCTGTTGATTGCATTACAGTTTCTTTAAGAAGTGAAACTATTTTCAAAAACCAGAGGTCAGGAGTGAGTGAATTTACTATGAGTTTGTTATAAAACTCCAATGAATGGCTTTACTGCTCTTAAATAGGTACAGATCACTTTTCCTATGAATTACCTTTAAAATATTTTCCCTGGAAAAAAAAAACAGTGCATACAATAGTTATCCTAGACTAACCTACAAACATTTTTCTAACTTCTTCTTTCTCACTGCACACATGTTTTAATGATGGTCCAAGAAAGATGTAGAGAATAAGAAAAAAGCCTTCTGCCTCTCCAGGACACAGAAGGGTATCTACCTGATTTCTATTAACTGGTATTTACTAAAAGTTCAGGCACATAAATAGCACTAGGTAACTTCACACGCACATCACTGGTCTCTGTGTTCAAGAAGTCAATCTGTAGGTAGCTAAAGCTTGACCTCCACATGAAAATGAAAAGATACCAGAAGATGAGATTAGCACAGGTTTCCAAAGTGCTCCTTGCTTGAGTTTTTACAACACCTTTACAAAACAGGTAGCAAGTGTCAACATACTCATTGTAGAGAGAAGAAAGAAACCTGAGGCTTGAGATGGATGATTTGTCCAAGCTGGAAACAGTGAAACTGGAATTGTAATCTTTCTCTGTACCTGGAGTTTTCATATTTGCTTAAGAATAATCTGGAGGGGGTGGGAGGGCTTGTTAAAAACTCAGATACCCAGATCCCACCCCAAAGAAGGCAATTTACTAGGTTTATTCAGCAGGTCGGAGGTGAGACCTGGGAATGTGCATGCTAACCTGTTCCTCAGTGGATGCAGGTGGTCCTCACACCACAGTTTGAAAAAATACTGCTCTAGACCTCATGCAATGATGCACAGCCAGGGCTGGAATGGGAAGGGGTGTGGTCAATGCAAATGTGCCTCCCATCCCCGTGGCGTGGGATCACTGACTACTTGAAAGGCACTGTAGACAACAGGAAGGTAAGGAAAACACAGGTCTGCTCTTAAGGCCTAGTATGGGAGATAAGACATTTATTGAAACTACCAGAAAAAAGGTGGTTTCTGCCAGATGTACACATGGGTAAAATGAGTGTGGTTATATTCAGGTAAACAGAAGGCAAGGCGAGGAAGCAGTCAAATCAAAACTGAGGCTGGAAGTAACAAGGACACAGACACTACTTCACAAGGCAGGGCAATGGATCCGAGGCCAGGTTCTCAATGTGGACAGCAGACCATGCATCCTGCACCACACCGAGCAGCTTTTTGCCCATTGAGAAAGGCATATTTCATATTTCAGGCTGCCCAGGGTGCCTACTGGTGAGGGGTATCTACCTAGAGAGGAAGCAAGAACAGGGATAGATCCTGATGTGACGCCAATGGTGAACTGCAAAGGAAAGAAAACGTGAGGTTAAAAAAATAAAAAGTTCTGTTTAGTTGTAAAGTGAGAGATGTTCTGGAGATTAAAAAAAAAATCTGGGCTTTGAGATTGAATCTCAGCCAGGTTCACTGCTGAAATTTCTCCTTTCAACTAACAAATTCTAAATGTTATCTGTCTGGCTCAGGACTTTCTTGAACTCAGAACTTGTAACTCAACCTGCTCACAAGCAAATCTGCCCCCAAAACCTACTCCCATATCCATCTCATCTCAGAAAATGGCAGCTTCTATCTCTTGGTTCCCAGACCAAAAACCTCTGTCATTGCTGACTCCTTTCTCTCACACCCCATAGTCAATTGGCCTGGTTGGCCTAAAAGGCGCCCACTGAGAGCAGGGCTCAGAACCTACTGAACTTCTCACTGGGGCTAAAACCTCCCTGGATAAGCTGGGGCAATTTCACCTCAGGGCACTGGCCCAGTTCTCCTGCTGTTCTCTCTGCCTGGAACTCTTCCCAGCCATTTGCTGGGCGGGCTTCTTCACCTGCTTCAGGTCTTACTCAAATGTCAGCTTCTGAGTGAGGCTTCCTGAACCATCTATTTAAGATAAGCCCCTTCCATCTCTGGTACTTGGTCTTCTGTGTTGTCGTTTTCTCCGTGGCATAAGACATTCTACACGTATTCACTCATCATCTCCCCCCATGACTCCTCACTAGAATATAATCTCCTCCAGAATGAGGATCTGCCTCTGTTTTGTTCACTTTTATAACCTCATTATTCTTAGCAAGAATAATGCCAAGCATATGAGACACTTAAAAAATATTTGTAGTATTAAAGTCCAATGAATATAAAAAAGAGATGGAAGTCAAATTTCTAAATGAATATTAAAAGCCAATAAATGTATATATCTTTATGGAAATAGTCATTATGGAAAAGAAGAGTTTAACGGTCTTGGAAAGGGATTTGCAAACTTTTTCAGTAAAAGTCCAGGTAGTAAATATTGTCATCTTTGCATCCATAATGCCTGTATTGCAGCTACTTAGCTCTCCTGCTGAAGTGCAAAGGCAGCCGCAGATAATATGTAAATGAATGAGCACGGCTGTGTTCCAACAACATTTTGTTTATGGATACTGAAATTCAAGTTTCATGTAATTTTTACGAGTCATGAAACATTATTATTTAAATATTTTTCTAACCATTTAAAAAATGTAAAAGTCATTCTTAGCTGTGGGCTGGATTTGGCCAGGAGGTTTTAGTTTGCTGACTCTTGATCTAGGATTATAGAAATATTTGACAGTTCTACAGATGCTGAAAGTACGAAAAGTATCCAGGAAGAAATATAGGCAAACCCCACCCCCCTAGAATAGGTTATTAGCAAAAATGAAAAGAGGCCCTTTGGTCAAACTTCTTAAAAGCTATATTCCATCAGCAGGTAAACCACAAGAATTAGCTTTTTTCAGGCAAGGGTGAGGTGAGCATTAGGCAACTCGTGGACTGTGGGAGTTCTCACAACCATACTAGATTGTAACTGTGCAAGAGGGAGCTATTTATATGATTTTGAACGAAGCTTGAGGCATATTCTGGTGCTTTTTAACTTCTATGTTAGGTGAAAAAGCTGCCTACAAAAGCCTTCCTCCCACCCAAAATACTAGCTGTTAGTTGGTGACTGATCCTCAGAAATATTAACATGAATCATATATGCTCTTTTCACAGTGCAAAAAGAGATAATTTTAACACTCAGAAAATGTCATAAACCACACAATAGAGAAGCTATCCAGCCTTCAAATTGTAAATAAATAAAATCCTGTTCCTGCATGGAAGCCTCTTCCTTCTTTCGATTCCGATGCTTCCTCCTTTGGATTCTGATGCCTGCAGGGCTGGCTGGTATTAACCGTGTTCAGTCTGATGCTGAAGGCAGCCTTTGCTCTCCATCCTTCTTCCCTGGGGCCCACCCTTGTTAGCCCGACTGTCTTTGGGAACCCATAGCACTCAGCCTTGCCCTTTCTCTAGCTGCTGCTCTTCTCACCTACAGACAGCTTGTGGCTTCCCTGTCTCTACTGCGATCAGCCCGGGTTGGCCTAAGCAGCACCAGCTGAGAGCAGGGCTCAGCCTTTATCCAGGCTTCAGGAAAGAACCCCTGAGTTAATTTTCTTCTTCCTACTTGGAGAAACAGGTATTTTTGTCTTTGATCCCCAAGCTCTGTTTTCTTTCTCTTGTTACTAAACAGTTCACTCCCTATCCACTCTCCTTTTTTTGCAACTTCATCATTTTTCCACATTGCACCGTTTGGCACAGGAGAAGGAAAGAACCACATCAAATAAAGGAATGCAACCACAAAAGCTGCCTTGAGAAACAGGGCCCCAGATTTTTTTTTTTTTTTGTCAATTTACCGTTTTTGGACTTGTTCTCCCATAATCAAATCCTCCCTATCGTGCTAACAATGTGGTGGTGTGTCAAAACATCGGAATTCTGCTTCAATCAGCAACCCAGAGCTTAATAGGAAAATGAAGCAACAAAATGTTGCTCTTACTGTTAACCTTAGGCTAGGCCTGTCCTTAGGATGGGGACTGTTTGCTTCTTTATGGTAAATGGGCCAAACGTTCACTTTTGTGAGAGCTTGCATTGTCAGCAGAGGCCCACAGCAGTGTCTTGAGCACCATTCAGGCACGCTTCTAAAGCAAGAGGGACAGTCACTTCAAGTACCGCAAACTGAAGTACGAAGCATCCCACAATTTAGTAAGCCAGAGAAGAGTTAAGACTAAATTTGTTTGCAAAAATTTTAAAGACACATTCATTTTACTGGCAGCAAGTCAGGAGTCTGGCTCTATGACACTCATGTCTGCAGTTATCACAAAAGGGCTTGCGTGAAATTAAAGTGGTTGTTTTGTTTCTTGTTTTTAAATTAAAAATGTGTGCAATATGTAAACCATTTAGGGACAACAATAAGGTGCCACAATTCCAAACCAAAACATTTGCAAGTCACTACTCTATGTCCTCAGGGAGTATGTGATATAGTTAATGTTTCTAATATTCATCATCAATGAAAACATCAGTTACAGGTAGAGAATTTCTGATTTAGCAATTTTTTAATCTTTTGTGATTAACTGGGTAAATTAAACTGTTTGAAGGTAAGTATTTTTGTTGTTTTGGTTTGGTTCACATGGAGTCACGTGCCACTTTGGTTCATGTGGGAAATAGCCTCTTCTTCAACATCATCTGTTGCATATACAAGCAGTGAGTAGAAGTGTATCTGTCCCTGAACACCAAAGTAGTGTGACCTCCCTTCAGAGATTTCTCTTGGGGAGAGAGGAAGGGGTGGGAGGAGACATACCTTTTCTCCCACCCTTGTTCTAGCATAGCATATTGGAATCTCAGGGTGGAGAAATGTGTTATTTGAAAAGAAGGAAAAAAGCTCATAGCTGGTTCTGATATGGACTAAAAGGACAGACTACCTGACTGCCCCACCCCTGAGAAATGCTGTTTCAACCATACAGAAGGAATCTTCTATCCTCAGAAGTTAAAGACCTCGGTTAATAGGTAAAGTTGCTGCTCTTCTAATTTTGGCAACATTCAGCCTGGCCCCAGTTCTACCTTGAAGAGCCGAGTTATTGGTGTCATTCCAGTTGCCCACTGATCTTCCTGTCCCCTCTGGAGACCTCTACTCTCACTCCCACCACAGCTGCCCAATAAGCAGAGAGTACGATCAAGTCAAGGCGTTGAACAATGAAGGGAAGAAGGGCAGAGCCAGTTTAAGGGGCTGTAGGCAGGTGCTTGCTTGTAAGGACCCTCTCTCCTCCCCATTCTGCTGATGCAGCTCAGGTGCCAAGCCCGGGTGCCTGGCCCTGGTGCCAGCTACTGCCCCAGGAAATGTCCACAAAGGTGAGCATGGGGAGCAGGACACAGACACTGGATGGGGGCGCTGTCCCCCTCTGCAGTGTGCTCCCCAAACCAGCTGGAAAGCAGGAGGAACCATTTTCTGGAGCAGACTGGGAAGAGGGAATTGAGGAGGCTATAAGTGTGGTTAGTGTTTTAACAAAAATAAGATATATTCAGTAGATTGCTATCATTTCAAAAACATTTGATCTTACTAAATATCCTGTTTACTTAATAACAGGGAAGTGGGAGTTCAGTTCTGTTAATATCCATCTGTGCAAAACTAGGAATCTATTTCTAAATAACATAATTTATTTACCTGCATCTTTTACTTTTAAAAAATATCCACTAATTTAAATACTATTTTTAGCCAATTCTCTAAAATAGATGATTCAAAACAGCCACAATAGTAACAAGGGCCCACATTTCCCCAGACAGAGTGCGGGGCGGGCCTGCGGGGAAGCAGGGCCAGGGCGCCTCATGGTCCAGGCTGCCTAGAACTCAGGGGAACCTGTACTGAGGCGCCTGATAACTCCAGAAGATGGATGTGTTTGCTTTCTTTAAACCAGTGACACAAGACACAACAGAAAGGGAAAGATTCAGTCAGGAAGAGAAGGGGTTCTGGGAACTGTAGACAAGGACAATGCCAATTTAATTGGCCAAATATAATTGAGGTTGGCCTAATAACTTTTTTGGAAACCACTTTCTTGGTTGCTTGAGAATTTGGATTGCTACTGCTTTCTTAAGGCTTCAAAACCAAAACACTAAACATGTACTAATAGAGCAGTATTAATAGCACAAAGGGGAATGCAAACATGACTTATGAGAAAAGTTGTATGGCTGGCCCATAGCTATTATCTCCTGCCCCTGCAGCATGTGAAGGTGTCAATACTGCATCCATGGCATCAATGGGCCGAAAGTAGTTTCGCTCAGACTCACGTGGAATCACATGTTGAATATTCATAGCTTCATTTCTGGAAGCTATGACTGTTTTACCCTGTATGGCAAATGGGACTTCGGTGAGATGTGATAAAGGTTAAGGACCCCGACATGAGGAGATTATCTTGAATTCTCTGGTTGGGCTCTCCATCAATCTAGGCCTCTTGGTGTAAGGATTCAGTTCAAGACACTCTTAACTCTCAGGATTCCTAGTACTCTCCAAAAATAACACTTCCACAGAACCCTGTGTAGGCATTTAGAGTCTTAGAGGAGAGGGCAGGGAAGGATTCACAACTTCTGGGCCATCCGGCAAGCGCTGAGCATAAGAATATGTAAGGTCCACCACAGAGCTTCCGGCCATTTGATGGGGCCCCAGGCTCACATCAGCACCTCCCTTTCCCAACAAGACCGAGATTGCTTCTCAATACAGTCTGGGGCTAAACTCAGGACAACTTGCTTTTCTGGATGTTTCCTCATTTCATTAGGAACCAACTTGGGATCAGGGTCACTCTGGAGCAAGGCGAGCCCTTAAGTTCGCTCCCATCACATTCTGAAACTGTTAAGCTGCAGGCATGCTCATTGCCTGAACAACAAACACACCAACCCAACTCTAGACTTGAAACAGAGATTGGGCATATTCTGAGTGACTTCTGCCTCCTAGGCAGGCGAAGGACTGAAGACAAACACTGGAGAGAATAAATGACAAGTTCATATGAGTAGAACCAAATCACAAATGTAAACGACAAATTTCAATCAACAACAGGGGAGCTGAACACATTATAGCAAAGTCTTCCAGTGGAGTACCATACAGCCACCAGGAAGATAGCAGCCTTCAGGTTCTGATGGCCACTTAAAAAATACATTCATTATTTCCATTCAGACAAATGGCCATGATATATTGGATAGGAAAAATGCAAGTTGCAGAATAGTATGTAATATGTCATACATTTTTTTGTGGCTAAATTAAAGCAACAACAACAACAACTAAATAAATAAATACCCCAAACTGATTTAATAGGGCAACACTGCAAACATACTAAATCGACGTACTTCGTGTTTCTCAGTAAATCATGTTTCCCCCCTGCACTTTCACTGAGGCTAAGACTTGAGGCCCACTGTCCCAAGGAAGAGGGTGGCACCACCCAAGTCAGAGAAATGCCAGCACAGGGAAGAAGAAGGATGTGGCACCGGATGAGCACATCCCTCAGACAGGAATGGAAAGAAACAAAAGCAGAAAGGGGAGAAGTTTAGAGGGAAAAGGGACTGCCTGGTGTCCCAGAGGTTTTCCTTGGGTCTCAGTGGAGAGAGAGAGAGGAAAAAAGGGAAAGAGAGAGAGAAGCAGCGGTGGTGAAAGGAGAGACACCTAGGTTAACTGAGGGAAATCCAAGTGAAGAGTTTTTTACTTCACTTCCCACTTGGGAATCGACGAGATCATCTCGCAGAGGAAGGGAGAATTACAGTAAGACACATGATCACGTTGCATTTTGTATAGTTGTTCTTTTTTTTGACAGGGTCTTCCTCTGTCACCCAGACTGGAGTGCAGTGGCACCATCACAGCTCACTGCAGCCTTGACCTCTGGGGCTCAAGTGATCCTCCTACCTCAGCCTCCTAAGTAGCTGGGACTACAAGCATCACACCTGGCTAATTTTTGTATTTTTTGTTGAAGCAAGGTCTTCCTATGTTGCCCAGGCTGGTCTCAAACTCCTGGGATTAAGCAGACTGCCTGCCTTGGCCTCCCAAAGTACTGTGATTACAGGTGTGACCCACCACACCCAGTTGTATCCTTGTTTTATTTATTTATTTTTTTGGTTGGTATTGGAAAGCTATAACTGACACATATTACTTTTGTAATATGAGAGACAGAGATAGAGACAGACATAGAGATGGAGAGAGAGAGAGAGGCACTAAGGTATATAAGAACACAGTTTGATTGTGAAGTTGAGCTTTTTTAATTCCCAAAGACTATGGAACTCTATGTTATTGATCTAAAATCTACTACTATTTAGAAGAACATCAATAGCAGCTAACACATAATGAACATTTTCCATGAGCCAGGCATTATATTAAGAGCTTCTTTTATTTATCTTTATTTAACCCTTACAAAAGCCCTGTAAGGTTGATATATTGTACAAATAGCAGTAAGGCTTGGGAGGTTAAGTAACTGACTCAAAAGAACTCATCCAGTAAATGATGGACACAGGACTGAACCAGGCCATCCGATTTCTGAACCCACACATTCCGCTGCTGCGCTACACACTGCCTCCCACCACAGACCAGCTGGGCTTCGACAATCAGTTCGTTTTGCTGGTGCGTATAACATCAAAAGATCCAATCTTACCACACAAACTTGTTTGGTACAAAATGAAGAAATAGTGACTAGCTAGTGAAAGCACATCGTCAGAAACAGGCCCAGGTGCTGAGACAAGTGAGGGACAAAATTCAGGAAACAGGAGCACTGAGCCACAACTCATCCAGTATCATTTTTTCTCACCAGCCCTGATTTTTCTCACCGAAGTCCCTGCAGCCAGCAGCAGCACAGCTTCATTTTGCAGCAGGGACACTTGAGCATTAAACCCTACGTGCTTGCTTGGCTCCGCAACGGCTCAAGCAACCTTCAAGCACTATTTTTGAGGCTCTGTTACTACAACATCGTCTCTTCAGCCCCCACTCTTGATTACAAGCCTATTTCTTTTAACTAAACATAAAGCATTTTCTCACTGAAGCTTCTTTGCTTGTAATCCTCTACCCGATTTTTTTTTTTTTTCTGATTAAACAGAAAGAAGTAAGCTCCTAGCACAAGCCTTGAACACAGGTAGGCATTTGTGGTAGGCAGAATGATGGCTCCCCAAAGCTGCCAAACCCTCATTTCTGGAAGCTATGAATTTTTTACCCTACGTGGCTAAAGGGACTTTGGTGAGATGTAATAAAGGTTAAGGACCCCGACATGAGGAGATTATCATGAATTATCTGGTTGGGCTCTCAATCCATCTAGACACACGAGTCCTTAAAAGTAGAAGAGGAAAACAGAGGAGTGAGTCAGAGAAATATGATGACAGAAGAAGAGGCAGGAAAAACTTGAAGCATGAGAGGGACTGGACTTGCCATTGCTGGCTTGAAGGAGGAAGGGGGCTATGAGCCAAATAAGGACAGCAGCCTCTAGAAGCTCAACTGACCTCCACAAAGGACCAGATCTCAGTTCTGTGACTGCAAGGGACTGAACTCTCTGAACAACCTGAAAGAGTAAGGAAACAGATTCTCCACTAGAGTCTCCAGAAAGGAATGCGGCCCACTCGCACCTTGACTGTAGCCGCAGGAGCTCTGCACTGGACTTCTGTTCTACAGAAGTGTAAGATAATCAGTTGGCATGGGTTTAAGCTGCTAAATTTGTGGTAATTTGTTACAGCAACAGTAGAAATCTAATATAGCATTCAAAATACAACTGTTTTTTGATGGAAACATGATGAAATGAGGCTTTGTTTATGCAGCAAAATAATGACAGTAATGGTGTGTGTCCCACTGAATAAAACAGAATCAATAAATCCCCTCTGAAACACATATGTTAATGGATAAATAAATAAATGAGGAAAGCTCTTCTTTACAGTAGAAAGCCAACTAGTAAACGTCGTAAGAAAGATGCAGCTGAAGAATCATCAATGGCTGTCAAAACTAGTGGGTGAAAGTCTGAGGAAGACATTTACATAGTCTCAACACATCACTCCACAGAGTTCTTATTAAAGAGAAAACTAGTAACATTAGAGTGCAGAAACCACAGAGACACCACCTTAACCAGGTGATCAAAGTCAACATCACCAATCCCAGGACAAACTGACATCATGTGACTTTTGATATGTTATACTCAGGACAGACACATCATGTCACACATATAAATCCGATTATGAGGAAGCATCAAATGAACCCAAATTAAGGAACAAGATGACTGATATGTACTCTTCAAAAATGTCAAGGTCAAGAAAGATAAAGATTAAGAAACTGTTCCGGATTAAAAAAATAAAGAGATATAACAGCTAAAGACAATGTGTGATCTGGCTTGGATCCTGGTCCAGGGTAAAAAATAGCTAACAGGGTTATTACTGAAACAACTGACACAATTAGAATACGGACTGTGGATTAGATAATAGTACTGTGTCAATGATACACTGCCTGATTTGATAACTGCACTGTGGTTATATAAGAGAATGTCCATGTTCTTAGGAAATACATTCTGAAACATTTAGGGGTGAAGTACAATGTGGCCCCAATTTACTCTCAAATAGTTTAGGAAAAAAATGAGCAGATACAAAAATATAAGTACATAGAGAATAAATACATAAGGCAAATGGGGCAAAATGTAAACAATTAGGGAATCTGTGTAAAAGGAATAAGACAGTTCCTTGTTCTATTCTTGCAACTTTTTCTCTTTTAAGTTTAAATATCAACATAAAAAGTTACACAAAAATCCCTGTAAACTACCCTTTAAATTTTTATGTTTATATTAGATCCACTGTTATATGATACAGAGAATTTTAAGAAAGAAAATATGAGTTCAATGAGTTTAGTTTTCTCGAACACTGTAACTGGCTAGGTGATTTTTTTCAATTAATGCTGTTAATATGTGATAATGCCTTGCACACAGTAGGCAAGCAATAAATACCTATAGACTGAACATCAAGCAATTTACTTCTAGTAGGAAAGTCAGCATCCCAAGTAAAAGCATGGAGATATATGGCATGATATGACATAAAAACTTTAAAAAAATTAAGCTGAAGTGTGAATGAACCAGAAAAATGAGGTGGTTAAGCACCCTTGCTCTGAAATTGGACTGGCAATGTAGAGTTGAAATTCAGTTTCATCACTTAGTATACTGCCCCTGGGGCAAGTTGTTTAAAACATCCCTAAGCCTCAGTTTGCTTATCTATGAAATGGGGATAATAATTAGGTTTGCAGGGCTACTGTGAAAATTAAAGAATCACTCTCCAAGTGGTCCCTTCCTTACAGTTCAACTGGATGCTCAGAAATGCTTTTGTTGAACAAACTGACCCATACAGTACTTTTGAGTATAGATTGTTCCTCACACATAAAATGCCTCTGAGCATTATTTCTGCCCAGCCATATCCACTGTCTTCCAAAGCACTTAAATCAGTGCCAATTTATGAAACCTTTCTTGACCATTATGATATTCAATCACTCTATGACTCATTCATTCAACAAATATTAATAGATATGACAGTAAACAAGACACTGCCATATCCTACTCTCATAGAAAGTATATGCTAATAAGAGACAATGCAATAATAATATAAGAAAGAAACAGAAATATCATAATGTCAAAGAGCATGACAATGGATGAGGGCAGACGGCAGGTGGCAACTTTAGGGCAATCGGGGAAAGCCTCTCTGTGGAAATAAATTTAAACTGAGACTCAAATGATAAAGTGGAGCCAAACATGTAAAGAGGTGGAGAAATGACCTTCTGGCAGAGCGAATGTGAAGTACAAAAGCCCTGAGGTGGAAATGAGGCTGAAGTGTTTGAAACACAGAAAGGGGCCAGTGTGGCCAAAGTGGTGGGTATCGGGGAGGTGGGAGAAGAAAGAGTCAAATGTCCAGGAAAAGGCCAGATTATGAAGGAGAGGGTAAGTTACTGGGGTTTTATTCTACATCCACAATAGGGTTTGTAACTGTTTCTTTCTTCTTATGGTGAATATTTCATGGGCTTCTCTGAGCTCTCTACACAGTAGGTGCTTAATAAATACTTGTGAGTGCATAAGGTAGAAAATAAGCTAGGAGGGAAATGGAGCCAACACTCTGTACGACATTGGATGTTGGCTTCTGTCACTAACACGTACACATGCTCCATCAACCTGAACTTCAGATCAATAGGTCTGTTATACTGCATGAAAACAGAGTTGTCATGGCAACTCTAATTAGATGGTTTTCATTCCAAGGAAGATGAACTAAATACTGCAATTACAGGCTGGTTTGGTTCTCTAAAATACCTGCAAAAATTGCAATCCTCTACCAGTTGGAACATTTAGTACAAGAAGTACCCAATTTACCAACAAAAGGAGTCACTAGAGTTGGCTTATTTGTTAGGAGTTTACAGAATGCATTTTCCTCTAGAAATAATATTGTAAAGGAGGCTAGGTTCTTAGGACAACACATGAAAACTTCTTAAAAATTCATAAAGTGGCAGAAATACTGTACATTTGCACTGAGAAAATAATAGAAATAAGTTCTTTTAAAATATGGCAATTAAACAAAAATTAAGTCAAAGCTTTTAACTTATCATGATGCTGTTATTTGAAGAAAATAAAGTTTAATTAGAAGAAAATTAAGAGAGAAGTGGAAAATTTAGTGAAGATTCTATTAAATAATTCTGGGCACCATCAAGGCTTTTAGAGGTTAATGTCATTGATTTCAAAATTAGCATTACTTTGGATTCAGGTGTCTCTGAGAGAGCTTAGTCAAGATCATGGTCCTTTTGGCTCAGAAACAGGAGAGTAAAACATGAGTGGGGCTACCCTGAGGTTCCTCAAGGAAATGGAAAACATTAAAGGGAAAGCTGGCTTAAAATATAGTTACAGGGTAACTGTGAAAACCTGAAAAAGTAAAATGAGGGAGAAAGGAAAGGAGGAACTCCCATGAGAGCAGAAAGAAGCAGAGGGGCAGAAACTGGTTCACCTATGACAGCTTGATTATTACCTAAAAAACAGGGAGTGAGAAAGACAGAGGGAAATGGGTAGGAGAGAGAAAGAGAAAATAAATGACAAAGGGAAGGAGTGGAAGGGTAAAAACCAAAGACTGATGGTCTTGGATGGATGCAAGATGGATGCAAGATCATCCATCCAATGAAAAGTTTTCATTCATTTATTCAAACAATGAGATGTTTGAAAATTAAATAGCACATTCTTCTAAAATGAATTATGTACTTCATATAACCCTGTGTCATCCCAAATGCCCAGCAGAATGCTCTGAATGTTAGAGAGTTTAATAAATTGTTAAACATATCAATGCTGCATCAACAACAGCTAACACATATTAAATGTCCATAAGTATGAAGCCTCTTACATACATTATCTCATTTAATCTTGACAACATTAGATGGTTCTTAGCCCTATTTTAAAGTTGAGGAAACTGAGGCTTAGACAAGTTAAAGAGTTTGCTTAAGGTCCCACATAACTAGTAAATGATAAAGGCCACATTAGAACAAAGTCTGGTTCCAAAGTGCACACTCCTAATCCCTTGCTCTCTACCTACCTCAATAAATATTACTATGAAAGGAAAAAAACCACAAAATCCAGAACCTTACATGAATCTATATATTGGATTAAATTGTAAAAAGCTACACACAAACACACACGCACAAGTAAATGCAGTGAAAAAGATGGTGAAAACTGAATAAGGTCTAGTCTAGTTAGCAGTATATAATAAATTCTGCTTGACATTCATTGATGTAGAATTAACAATAATATGAATTCATATCCCAAATTGCTTTCTCTGGAATCTTTCTCCTTTTATCATATTTAAGCATGGCAATATGGGGCCTGCAAGGAGTGCTTGGGGAGGGCAACAGTCACAGGAAAAATTTCACTTGCCAAATTGCATAAGCATTATCAGAAGAAGCATTTCACAAAATCCAACACAATTTGTGATTAAAAAAAAAAAACTTCAGCAAACTAGGAATAGAGAGGAACTTACTCAAGCTGATAAAGAACATCAACAAAAATCTTACAGCAAACATAATACTTAATGACAAAAACTAAATGTTTCCCCACCTAGGACTGGGAACAAGGCAAGAATTGTCTGCTGTCACCACTCTTATTCAAAATGGTATTGGAAATCCTAGCCAATGCAATGAAGCAAGAAAAAAGGCATATGTATATCAGAAAGGAAAAAATAAAACGGCCCTTATTTGTGTAAGACATGATTGTCTACAAAGAAAATTCCAAGGAATCTATAAAAACACTCACAGAACTATTCTCATGAACACAAGGTTGTTGGACACAAAATCAACACACAAAAGTTAATCGTATTACTATATACCAGCAATGAACACATGGAAATCAAAATTAAAAATGTAATATCATTTTTATTTGCTCTCAAAAAATAAAAAGAAATACCTAAATATAATGCAAATACAAAGAGGCAGCACAAGAGACTTCTTTTGTGGTGATAGAACAGTTCTGTATCATGATTGTGGTGGTGTTTACATGAATCTATATATCAGATTAAATTGCACTAAGCTACACACACACACATATACATACACACATGTGAATGCAGGTTAAAAAGATGATGAAAACTGACTAAGGTCTAGTCTAGTTAGCAGTAACATGCCAATGTCAATTTCCTGATTCTGATTATTGCATGGCAGCCATATAAAATATTACCAATGAAGGAGCCAGGTGAAGGATGCATAAGACTCTGCACCATTTCTGCTAACTTCCTGCCTTTATTTCAAAATAAAAAGTGCTGTTTTTTTTTTTTTAAGCAAGTTAAAGTTCTAGTAATGGATCTTCTCCATTTCTAGAGTACTTTTAAAAAACATAGAAAACCAAGTAAATTTCATCTCCTTGTTTCCTTTTACAGATAAAAAAAGTGGCTTTTTATATCCAAGCAATCAATGATAGAACCAAGCATGAGTTCCAGTAAAGGAAGAAAGAAACAACAATAATAAAAACTTAGAGTGCTTACATTAGACATATAAATAAACCAAAAATGTATTTTAATTCTGATGTTCCATATCTATTACTATTTTTTAATCCTATAATATACATCTTAAGTTCAATTTTTTAAAAAGAAATGGGATATAAGCATATTTTAATAAAGTAAAGCAAAATTTAAATAATTAGTAGAAGTTAATTAGGTCTGATCTGGCAAGAAATTAATTATATTCCTTATTTATATTATATACTCCCCCTTTTCTCAATATAATACAGCATTCCCACCCTTGGTCTCACTAAATGCTCTATGTTACTCATATATTAAGTTATTGAAATTCCATTACTTCTAACAATTTGCATGTATGTCTCAAAAAGGTAGGCAAACGCCTCTATTTCTTATGCAAACTACCGCTGTAGATCAAGAAAGCTCCTATATAGTATTCACTGAGTTCTTGGTAGCTTCTTTAGTGTTCAGTTTCTTACCAGATCCCCAAATAGACATCTCCATATAAAAGCTTAATAATTTTTTAATTTCTTTTTTTTTTTGAGACAGGGTCTCATTCTGTCACCCAGGTGGAGTTCAGTAGCATGATCTGGGCTCACAGCAACCTCCATGTCCTGGGCTCAAGTGATCCTCATACCTCAGCCTCCTGAATAGCTGGGACCACAGGTGCGTGCCACCACACCCAGCTAATATTTGTATTTTTTGTTTGTAGAGACAGGGTCTCACTATGTTGCCCAGGCTGGTCTCAAACTCCTGGCTGGGCTCAAATGATCCACCCACCTTGGCCTCCCAAAGTGCTGGGATTACAGGTGTGAGCCACTGTACCCAGCCATAAAAGATTAATAATCGCCTAGCACCTTTTGGTAAGCCTCTTGGGCTGTAGCTCAAATTAAAAGATCTAAGAATTACAATCCTCAGTAAGATTTTATGATTTCAGGAACACAGTTCTAATACTTCTCATTTTAACAGCATTGTCAATAACATTGTTAAGTGTCACCTGATACTGGACAATGTTTTCTAGAATAAAAATCTCTACTATTTTACATTAAAAATTGAACTACTATCATTTGCCCAAAAATGAGGGGGTTGGGAGCAGGAGATAAGGAAGGATTAGTTTCAAGGATAAAAAGAATATATACTTATCAAGTGACTCTGGCCTAAAAAACTACTTTTAATGTTGATGCTAAAGATAAACTAGAAATATTATATTTTTAGAATACACGCTCATATTATCTGATAAATGTAGGAAAAAAAATTCCAAAGGATATAAGAAACTTAAAATGTAATTATCTGGGACTTGGTCTGATGAGGGAGAGGGTAAAAGACAGACTTCACTACATCTCTTTTATAATTACTAAGGTTTGAACCATGAGAATGTATTATGGATGAAAAAACCTAAATTAAAAAACAAGTGTGCAGTTCCTCTAGAACAAAAGAATTGCTAGGAAAACAAAGCATAGCCCAATGAACCTAGAACCTAGAACAGTGCCTGGTGCATAGGAGGCACTCAAATGCTGAATAAATGAATGGCTGAAATGAAATTTGTAAAATGTTTATATTTCCTTAAAAAATGGCCAAAATAATTTGCAAATATCTCAAGCTATTCCAACTAACAGGAAATACAGAGGATAGAATAAGTTAAATACCACCATGAGAAAGTAGGCAGGAACTTCTAGAATATAGGACATTCTGCTGGACAACTGATCTGGTTTTGTCAACAAGTCAATTTTACAGGGAAGAAAAACAGCAAGAGGGTGAGGACTGTTCTAGATTAAGAGACTTATGGGAAAAAAAAATCTAATGCTATAGACTATTTGAATCCTGATTTGAACAAACCAACCACTATAAAAAGACACTTGAGACAAATGAGGAAATCTAAATGTAGACTGAGTTAAATGGCAGTAAAGAATTACTGGTAATTTTGTTATATATAATATCAGTATTGTGATACAAAATTTTTCTATATTTTTTTAAGACATATGGGAATCTTTTAAGTGAAATGACAATGTCTGTGATTGGATTTAATATAATATTATAGGCCCCCTTCCAAAGAAAAAGAAAGGAAGAAAGAAAAGAAGGCAGAGTCCGGGCACAATGGCTCATGCCTGTAATCCCAGCACTTTGGGAGGCCAAGATGAGTGGATCACCTGAGGTCAGGAGTTCAAGACCAGCCTGGTGAACATGGTGAAACCCTGTCTCTACTAAAAGTACAAAAAATTAGCTGGGCGTGGTGGCAGACGCCGGTAATCCCAGCTACTCGGGAGGCTGAGGCAGGAGAATTGCTTGAACCCAGGAGGTGGAAGTTGCAGTGCGCCGAGATCACGCCACTGTACTCCAGCCTGGGCAACAAGAGCGAAACTCTTTCTCAAAAAAAAAAAAAAAAAAAAAGATAATAAGGAAGGAACTATACATGGATAAGTATGACCAAATGTTATTAAATACTAAGAATGACTATCTGGGGTCCATTATACTATGTACTCTTGTTCTATGTATGCTTGAAAACTCTCAATCAAAAAATTATTTTTAAGTCCCAACTAACTCAACATGAAGACAGCAGTTGATCTCTTAGAGTCTAGAGTTTTCAAAACTTAACTGACAGCTCTCTTTTTTGGGAACCAATGCGAAATCAGGATGACAGATGAAATTCTGTGTCCCCTCTGTTTTTGGCAACTATTTGCTCAGGGAATACAAACTCATTTTAATGATCGAAGAAAAGTATATGATACACTTAAAGAACCAAATCATATAGATTACATTCTGAAATCAGATTTCAAATATTTGAATTGTCTTTACCACTGGCCTTTACTTGCATAAGGAATTAAGAGTTAACACTGGGATGAAATAACTTTATTTTTCTGTTCCAAAATTTCTGTTAAGTGTTCTCCTCAAATGTTTAAAATGTTTTGTTTAGAAGAAATATAATCATTTCAAGAAATCTGACCTGAGGAAGCACTCTTACCCACTATTCTTTTGGAGATTCATTTTTAAGGGACTGGCCAAAAGTATTTCATGACAGCTTTGCTACTGTACTTCAGTTTCATGGAACACCTAATCCAGGACCTTCCATTGGCACTATTTGGATGAGGGAGGCTTGTTTGCCCTCGCTTTTCCTTTCTCCTGCATTTTATAATGCTTTCTCTCTGAAGGGGAAAAACAGAAAATGATTCTTTTTTCATTGAAAACCAAAATCCCTGGAGCACATGCTTTTGGCATCTTTCTCTTGAGTTGTGAAGGTGAAATACTATCTCCTGGTACCACCTTTGCCAAATGAAAGACTCTAAGGCCTTCTTTAATACTTAGCTCAACCATCACCATACCTCGATGAAAACTCTACACCCTAGCCTTTCAGGAAGTTACAAGCACTCTCTTCTATTCTTCTGGTACACCACATTCAAAACTTGCAGTAGTGTAGCATAATTTAGCACTTCATATGTTGTTTTCCCTCCCTAGATTGTGAGCAGCTCACGGCACAAACGTGTCTTTCCTATTTATTCTCCAAGTTATAGGACCAGGCTCCATCCCAGGCACATAATAGGTACTGAATACCTTATAAATTAATAAAAGGCAGGAAAGCAGGGAGGAGAACCAGGGAGGACAGGCCTTCCCTTGCAGGCTGTTCTTCTTCAAGAGGCCAAGTATTGAAAAGATGAAAAGATTTAAGGGAAGCCACAGTGCCAGTGAGCCATATATAAGCCTAAGGACTTCTACATTCAAGGACGGAAGTGCAAAAAGAATGGAGAGTTCCTCTTTTACACACAATGGGAATGGAATCACAGGTTAACAATTAGAACAGTTAAGGGTATGTGAGTAAGGTACCTAATTATATCTAGACCTTTGCTTTCTTTTAGATTTCTCTCTATATTAATTATTTAAAATATTAATATCTAACCTTAGAGTTTAAGATTATTTTACTAAATAATTTTATTTCCAAAAAGGAAAATCTCCCTCCCAGGTAAAACATGTCTATATCTCAATCCCTAGGATTGAATTCTATAGCATGATCAACAAAATCACTGTCTCCTAATGGCAGGAAACTAACTGCAGGCCAAATATCTAAGAAAAAACATACAGTCTTCAGCCCTGAGGAATACAGAACTCTCAATGGCTGGACGAGTGTCTGACACATGGGTGTCCAGTGAATGCATGTTGAATGGATGAGTAACATGACAACAAAACCATACACTTAGAGCATATACGTCACAGTCTACTGATCTGGCAGGCCTCCCCTCCTCCCCCTCAGTTGGCAATGCTTATAATTCAGTGTCCAGAAATATAAAAATTATTACTGTTCCTTATCAAGGTAACCCTTTTTCCTCAGGCCACACCTTCCACAGGGAATCTGAAGATCAGGCTAAAGTCCAAAGTCTCTATTATCGTCAAAGTTCCCACCTCCAATTTGTGAGATGACAATCCTAGCAGATTGCTAATAGGTAATCATAACCTTCTCCACCCAGTGCAGCTACTGTAGAAAACATGACCTCAGAGGTAAACCAAATAATCATCATTCCCACTCCACCCCACTCTAAGGAAGAATCAGGGGACTGAGAGAGATGTTGACTTCTGCTATGGACACATACTCCTAGCTTGCCCACCTTTAGCCAGTAAAGGGTCTCTAAGCTGTGGAAATAAGGAATGACAGCAACTGTGAATAAGTGAGCTGGCCAGGAATATCAAAAGTTGTATTGTTGCAAATAATTTGCTAGGGACCCTCAGACCTAATTTAGCCTCACTGTACATTTCAGGCAACTGAGGCCCAGCCACATTCAGACTTGACTGAGAACACCAAGCCTGAAGGCAGAGTTGGGACTAGAACAACTTGCCCATGCTTCCAATTTCCAAGGAGAAAGGGCACCAAGGAACAAAGAAGAAAGAGGGGTGAATCCTACAGTTGTTCACCAGGGACTGGGGCATTTAGATACATGTCATAGGTTACCATTTCATCTCCCCACCTGGCAACTCCAGAGCCCCTGCTCACCTAGGAAGATTTGTGAAATCCTATGTATGTACTCAGAGGCCACAACTGTTAGCAAGCTAGAACTGTTCAGGAACTTACATGATTATCTGAAAAATATGAGAAAAGGGTGAGCACTCATGCAGATGTGCAAGAGAAAGGAAAGAAAAGAAAGGAAAGAAAGAAAGAGGAAGGGAGGGAGGGAGGGAAGGGGGAAATGAAGGAGGAAAGGAGGGAAGGAAGAAAGGAAAAAAACAAATTGTAGGAAAGGTACAATAAAGGAAGAATTTGCCTAGAGGCAGTGCCTCAGGGGACCCCTTCTGGAGGTGGGAAAGACTGGGTCAGCAGGCAGTCCCATCAGGCTGGGTTCTGATTCTAAGTTGTGCAAACTAGGGTTAGAATCTTTCTGCAAATAAACAACAATACAAAATTTAAAGGTCTCAAAACCACTGTCCTACAGAGCTTACAAATTAAACTCAATAATCTAGCTTTCTTTTTTCTTTTATAGCAATATCCAGTTAGGAAACATTTCATAAATATAAACAGCCTGATACAGACACAACATCTTGAGCTGGGATCCCTCTGTCCCACTCCAGGTCACTCTGACTGCAGCCAGGCTGTCCTGCACCTGCATTAACCCTAGAAAGCAGTACCAGGAGCTAATGACCTGCCTGAAAGTATCTTCCTATCGCTGCTCAGGGAAATCTGCTGCAGGTGATCAACCCCATTCTCAAAAGTGTGTGCGCGTGTGTATACACACACACACACACACACACACACAGCCTTTAACACCCTCCTCCCTCACAATTCTTGATGAAATGCTTAGGAAATATGTATTCTCTCTTTGTATGTATGTATTCTCTCTCTTTTTTCTACTTGTGAAGGAAAGAAACAAAATGAAACAAAAATAAAAACAACAAAAAAATTTAGGGTCCTAAGTTACAGAGAAGCACACCAGTAATTAACAGTGAACTAGACATACCTGTATTTTAAAAAAAGAAGTGAAATTAGATCTGATTAACAGGCTATCCAATCAAACTTAAAATCCTTTGGAGGTATCCAGAAATAACCATCAAAATGTTCACAAAAATATTTATTTTAATCATATTCTCTGATTTAGGCTTATTTTTTTTCCCCTCAAGTACCAACGTTCAAAATGTTTATCTGTGCAAATCATGTTAAATATTTTTTGAGCACCTGCTATGACAAGGTACTGGATTGATGCTATTCCTTGCTCAAGTTGGATGCTTTATTTTTATTTATTTTTTGAGACAGGGTCTTGCTGTCATCCAGGCTGGTGTGCAGTGGTGCAATCAAGAATCACTGTAGCCTCCACTTCCCTGGGCTCAGGTGATTTTCCCACCTCAGCCTCCCGAGTAGCTGGGACTATAGGTGCACGTCATCACTCCTAGCTAATGTTGTTGTTGCTGCTGTTTTTCCTAGAAGCATCATCCTAGGAATTTTTTTTTTTTAAACTAGAGACGAGGTCTTGCTATGTTGCCCAGGCTGGTCTTGAACTCCTGAGCTCAAGCAATTCTCCCACCTTGGCCTCCCAAAGTGCTGGGATTACAGGTGTGAGCCACTGCACCTGGCCTCAAGTTTGTTGCTTTAAATAATTTTTGTAGTTTTATGTGACTTCTAATAGAGCAGCAGTTTTGTTTTCTAAGATATTTCATCCTTAAGTATTCAGGGAAGATTCTAGTGTAGTGGTTAAGTCCTCAGACTTGGAGTCTGAACGACTGGCTTCAATTCCTATTCTGTCACTTGGCAACATAGTAACAGTACCTATCTCGCAGGGAGACTGTGATGATTAAATGAAATAATGCATGTAAATAACTGGATACTGTGCTTGGCACACAGCCAGCACTCAAAGAATGTCAGATGCTATTCTTTCCCTCTCCTCCTTCATAATAGCAGCAGCAATAGTAGGGGGAGTAGTTGTTGTAATGGTACTAAACACTGGCAAGGACTTGTAAGAGTAGTGGCAAATAGTGTTGTAAGAGTAGTAAACACTGGCAAAATCACACAGCGTTCGTAGTTAGGTAGGACTGGGGTCAAATCCTAGTACTGCCATTTAATCAGGGCTGCTGCAGGCATATAAAGAATCTTTGTGCAAATTATAAAAGATGTCATCCCTGGAAGATAGGTGACAAACAGATGCCCCTTCCTCTGGATAGAGGAATGTGCTGAAGGAAAGACACAAGACTTGGCCAGAAGAGCAGCTGGGCGAGTGGAGCACTGGTAGGGTTTCAGCCTCCGCTCACCACCTCATCAGTCAGTAACATCATCACCACCATCAAGAACCCGGAAGAAAAACTAAGCCTCAGAAAAGGTATGGACAATTGTAGTCGATATTTAATTCTCCATTCCTGATCACTCTAATATTCCGAATTCTGTTTGTCTAATGGAGAGTCTTAGGCCACAGCTCGGATCATGGTACCTCACCCCTTTGCAGAAGTCTCCTGGCTCTCTATTTCTTGCTGAATTACACACAAATTCCTCAGGCTGGCATTCAGGTTCCCAAGGGTACCTATTTATCTTTGAGCTTTATTTCCTCTGTGGCAACTTGGCAGCTTTGCAAATAACTGTCCTATCCTTTCCTACCTTTGCTAGAATATAGGTACCATGAAAACATAGATTCGTGTCTATATTGTTCAAATACATATTCCAAGCACCCAGAAGAGTGATTGGTATATAGTGGGTGCTCAACAAATACTGGAAAATAAATGCATTTGCTCATTGTAGGCCCCTTTACCTGGAAACCCCTCCAGCCTTGAAGATTTTATCCTTCTTTCAACGTCAGTCCTACACAAAAGCCTTCCTAATTCCTACTTGATTTTTCCACGGAAAAATTTAAACAAATGGAATAATTTGAACAAACTAATTTGAAAAGCAAGCCAGCAACAGAATTTTTAATATTTTAAAAGCTAAAGTATTGATAAAAGCCATTTACTCCTCTAGAACTAGCCAAATTATTCTAGTGCTCTTCAGGAGAAATAAATTTCTACTCATCCATTATTGCTGTAAGTGAGATATATATAAATATCATAGATTGCTAATGATTATTTAATTAAAACAAGCAAAGTTACTTAGCTTCACTCCATACTCTACAGAAGGTTTGGGACCTAATTGAGCTTAGACTTAAGACCATATTAATTTCATAGGAAGAGCTTCACTGAAGCTCAAATGGTGGGCTCTGGTATCAGACATACATTGTAAGGAACTTGGGCAAGTTAATCTCCCTGTGCTTTCTTCATCTGTAAAGTAGGGGTAATAATAGTACTTAAATTATTTTTTATTTTATTTTTATTTTTGAGACGGAGTCTTGCTCTGTCGCCAGGCTGGAGCGCAGTGGCACGATCTCAGCTCACTGTGACCTCCACCTCTCGGGTTCAAGTGATTCTTCTGCCTCAGCCTCCCGAGTAGCTAGGACCACAGGCACGTGCCACCATGCCCAGCTAATTTTTTTTTGTATTTTTAGTAGAGACGGGGTTTTACCATGTTGGCCAGGATGGTCTTGATCTCTTTACCTCATGATCCACCCACCTCAGCCTCCCAAACTGCTGGGATTACAGGCATGAGCCACCCTGCCCGGTTATACTTACTTACTTTATTAGTTAGGCTAGGTTAGGTAATGCTGCAGTAACAAATGCCCCTCTGTCCCAATATCAATGGGAGAGTGTCTTATTACAACAATAAATCATGGAAAGTCAGCTACATGCATGAATGACCATCTAGGACAGTTGTTTTCAATGACCCAGTGATCCAGGTTGGCCAAAAAAAAATAGAAAAGAATGACAGCAGAATCTGATTTTAATAAGAAGGTTTTTTTTTTTTTTTAACCAGAGTTTAAAAAAAACTTTTTTACTGAAAGTGACACTGTCAACTCTGCTCGTATATCACTGACAAGAATTAGTTACACGCAAGGTCCAGGCCCATATGGGGGGCTGCGAGGTATTGTTTTCTATGTGTCCAGAATGGAGGAATATGAAATGGGATTTGATGAATTCAAAATACTACTTCTGTCATAACTACCTGATAAGGTTGATGCATAGACTGAGTGAGATAATAAATGTACATCTCTTAGAACATACCTGATACATAGTAAGCATTCAATAAAGGTTGGCTAAAACTATAAGTCACTACTATTATATGGTAACACAAGACATTTATATTCAAAAATTTCCCACCGAGTGAAACTTCAGGCTGAGTTAGAATTTAATGACTGATTTCTCTGCACTTATCTGGGCATTTGAAATGACCTTGTCCTAAGTATGTTGAAAAAAATAATAGGCCAAAGAGCCAGGAGGGTCCCCACAAATGACTCCAGCCCTGGCACATACTGTGGGTAACTGCTGAGTCCCCTGTGCTTATACTTCTCCCGAAGGTTTGCAGAAAATTCACTCTGCAACAATGCTTGTTTCAGAGATCAGAACGGTTCTAGAATTCTCTGAGGTCTTGGCCTAAACATCACATTTTCATACCATCTACTGCCAGCCTCTAGCTTAATGCAAATACAAAATTACATTTTTCTCTAGAAAGGTACAAAAATTTAAGTAGGATAAATAATAAGGATTTCTGTTCAAAGACGGACATTACAGACAAAATGAACAGACTGGTAACTTATAGGGAAAAGATAATAACAAAGACTCAAATAAAAGATTAGTATCACAGTATGTAAGTAACTCCAACAAATAAGAAACAAATATAAAAATAGGTTAAAAAAATAGAAGGGGAAGCTTAAATGGATAAAAGCAAATAAACAATGATCAGCCTACCAGTAATCAGAGAAATACAAATTAAAGCAAGATATCGTAATGATTGGCAAAAATGATAAATTTGGGTAATACAAAGTATTGGCAAGGATGTAGGAGGACAAGCATTGGCAAGTGCTGCTGGTGGGATTCTAAACTGGCGCAGCCTTTCCGGAAGGGCAATCTGGCAGTGCTCTAAGGATGTTCACCCTGGCAAGCTAAGACAACTGCGCGGCTTATTACCATGGGAATGGAAAGAAGAGTGTGGTGGATGCCTGCTATGGAACCCCACATGGCAATCAGGTTCAACAACCTAAATGTAAAAGGAAAGCTCTTAAAAGCATAAAGCCAAGTGAATATAAGAAACAGAATGAGAACCTTAGTATATCACCTATGTAAATGAAAAACGTCTCTTATGTAAAGGCCACAAAACAACCTACTATATTTTTAAGGGCATATAAATAAATAAGAACATTGTTAATGGGAATGGGAAGAGTGGAGATGGAAGATGAAAAAGTAAAAAGATGAAAACAAAAGCAAAGCCATGTACCGACTGGTGGTGATGATAATGTGCTATCAACTAACCAGTATGATGAATTCAACTCTCTAACCCAAGGTGCCAGAGACACGCACCCTCACACAAGAAAGTAGAAAACCATTTGCAGGAATTATTTGGTACTCATCCATGAGGGTCTTCCAAAAATTCATGATTGACATATGTAGCTAAATGGAATAAAATAGGCTGTGGGATGATGGTGATCTGAATTGAGTTTTCTAACTACTAGAGAAGATCGCAACTGTTTCTCAGCAGTAAAGTGAGTCCTTTTCTTACAGAATTAATTGATAAATGCTTTGAAATGAGAAACCCAGATCCTAAAATACAAGGCCGAACATATTCGGGAGGACTAAAAGAAGTAAATTAAGTGAATTCATTATAAAGGTCAAGGTACAACCTGTCACCTTAGCTCACCGTGACACTTCATTTTGGCTTTCTTAATTCCAGTACGTCTTAATTTTGGCACATTCTTACCCTACACACAAGAGAGGATGTGCCCCCATAATGATTCATCAATAGGAAAGCATTCTTTCTGTGGGGGGGTGGAGGACACAGGTGAGGTTAAGGTACAAAATCCATGCTGGTGCTCTGCCATAATTAACTGCAGTAAAACATGGGAGGAATATTCCCCGTGATTGAAGCACTCAAGGCATATATCCTTGTGGCAATGTTTTACAGGCTTTTTACATTGTACTACCTGTTGAAGACGTTTATTTAAGTCTTTGTTTTCTCTCTTTTTAAGTCTAAAGAAAGGATGAGAGTCCTGATTATTTGTATTCATAGGTTCCATTTCTTTTTCATATTTAAAGATACACTATGGACAAGTTAAATAATGCCATTTCCTCCCCCAGCTGCATGTGCTGAATGAACAAAAGCCCCAACTAAAATGTTCCCATCGCATAAACTAGAGCAACATTACTAAGTCCAACTTGGGTAAGTCCAATTTACCCAGCTGTTTCTGAAGCAACTAGATGTTGGAATTAAAGTAGATTTTTCTATTCTTTGGGGAACTTCCTACTCAACATTATAGGAAAGTAGTCCTTGATAAAGCTATTGAGAAAAAGTAACATTTTAAATGGGAGGAAGAGAGAGAAGACAGGGAAGGGGCAGGGGCATGGGAGGGAAGCAGGAGGGGGAAGCTCCAGGAAAGGGGGGACTCAATGGGATGTGGGAAGAGACAGGAAGGGAGAGAGGCTGGGTTCAAAGCTGAGGACTACTAATAGAGCAAGGCTAAAATAATCCAACATTAGGAACACAGTAAGTACCCCGGTCACGAATTTTATTCCATTAAGTAGTGCTTAGCCAAATCTTTCTGGCATCTTCTCTAGGATTTATTTTCACTCTCTGACCCAGTAGTGGTTTTCCATCTGGTCTCACACTCCTTATCAGAGTAGAGGTGTGAATTACATCTAGAGATTGTTCTGGGATCTCTGAGCACTCCCAGTTCTAAAAGCTTTTAACTTCCTCTGGCAAAGGATGCTCCTGACCTGCAATTCCCAATTGTTCCCCTGGCCAACTGGGCCCCGTGGCTCATCCCATATGATTTCCCAAATGACAGAACACCCAGTTCTGTATCTGTACTGTGACTTCAGTGATCTTTCACCATTCAGGGCTTCATCTCTATTTCATGGCCTGGCCTCTATTAATCCTCCTGTGTCTTGCCAGAGGCTTTGTCTTCATTTTGCAACCTGTTCCTGCTGATGCACCGCAGTTTCTTGCCAGCGTCTTTATAAGTCTTAAGACTTAAGAAATCTCTGGCAAGAGGCTGTGGAGGATTAGTTGAGGCTACGAAGCGGAGATGAGACTCCTGATAGAGCCAAATGTTAAGAGTTTGGCCAAACTTGTTCTTCATTTTTTTCTTTCCTTTATATTAAAAAGACACCTAAACACAACAGAAGAGCTTTTAAGCAAAATTAACAATGGTCTCCTGGTGACAACTAAGGCCACAGACAAAAGGTTTCTTCTTATGCAAGCAGAATATTAGGGCACCATGTAACACCTAGACTGGGTTCATATCCTCTTTGACTGTGCACTGACTTCCTCAAAAATATCATCTCTCTTGGCATCCCACTTGAAGATCCATATATAAAAAAAGAAATATAAATAAAAATGTGTGTGTAAGGCAGCAAACAAATGTTGAGGAGATTGGGTCCACATTAGCCATATGGTATTTTTGTATAAAAACAATCATTATGTGATATTAGGACCAAAGAAAATGAAATTCATATTCATTTCCAAAATCTGACAGCTTGTTTATTTCTGCTATCATGTTGCATAGTGGAATTTCTTTCCTTATAGTCAAATCCTAAAAAAAATAAAAAACACTTTAATACCACACAATAATGTACTACTTTTTGAAAAATGGAACACAGGACACGGATCCTTGGTTATTACCAAAATTTCCTCCCCTTGCTCTCCCCATTAAAAAACCCACAGAGGCCGGGCATGGTGGCTCATGCCTGTAAACTCAGCACTTTGGGAGGCCGAGGTGGGAGGATCACTTGAGGTCAGGAGTTTGAGACCAGCCTGGCCAACATGGCAAAACCCTGTCTCTCCTAAAAATACAAAAAAATTAGCCAGGTGTGGTGGTGCGCACCTGTAGTCCCAGCTATGCAGGAGGGTGAGGCAGGAGAATCGCCTGAACCCAGGAGGCAGAGGTTGCAGTGGGCCAAGATTGCATCACTGCACTCCAACCTGGGCGACAGAGCAAGACTCTGTCTCAAAACAAACAAACAAACAAACAAAAAACCCCATAGATACCTGGTAAACTAGTAAATAGCATAGAGCTTTTAATAAGAAAAGACAAACATTGTAGTGTTAAGTCTATTTTTGGGAAGGTTAAGGATGCTCTATTGCTTGAATCTGATTGGCTGTTTCAGTCAAGTGAGCAAGAGAAAGTTATTTAAACTATTACTTATAGATGACAAAGCCGATTAATTGCTCCAGCAAACTCCCAGGCTGCCTACTAATATGCACTTTACCCCTCTGGCTAATTGAAAGTGTGCACAGTATGATTACAAATGGATAGGTCCTGGTCTTTTCTTCTCTCTGAAACGATATACTGCTTTTATTAACAGGGAGTGAAGAAGAGAGCTAATATTTATAGATGACATTATATTTCATTCACTTCTCTAACAAATTAGCTTTTGTAGCCTTCCATTAGTAGAGGGTAATAAGGGACAAACATGTATGGAGAGACACTTGGACTCAGTGAGATGGAAATGGTGAATTATGATCAGTGAAAAATGAATACAGGAGAGTCAGCAATGACTAATAAGGGGAAAGGAATTCAGTGAAGAAATACAATGTCCTGTCCTGGCTTCTCCTTCTTTTAGTGTTGTTCACTGTCAATCACTGTCAACAGCCTAGAAGATAGGTAGGGTTGTTTTGGAAAGTTGATTCTAAACCAGCTACGTATGAAGAAAGTAAACAAGAATGAAAATGTGTATTATATTTCCCTAAAAGGCACATTTCACACATTTAGTAGAAAAGATACAAGTGCTAACTGTGATTAGCAGTTCACTTTCATTAACACATTCAAAATGAATAGGGGTTTCCTAATATTTATTTTATAAAATAACAGGTGTTAGGAACCGTCCAGCTCCACACAATGCCTTGGTGCCAATCCTAGATAAGGATCACTTGTTTAGGTCTTAGGGTCCAGGATGTTTCGTTCCATACCTGTCAACAATGGCTCCTAAATTTTGGCCAGAAACTAATCAGTCTGCAGGTCCTTCAAACTCCCACTGCTGCCCACCACTGCCTTCCTAGAACCCAATCTATTGGCCCTGGACTACCACACAAGTTCGTTCTCTGTTCCTCACTTGCCTTACTGCCAACTAAAGGGTCAACACGACTCCTGAACTCTTCTTCAGCCTTAGCTTAGGACACTAGTGCCTAGTCAACCTCATCTCCTTAAGCTAATACCTAGTTTCAATCATATCTTCCGGGCCCTAATTATAGTCTAAACAAAATAATAATCATTCAAAAAATTTGAGTGCTTAGTATTTGCCAAGCACAATTCTAGGAGTTTGGTGGATAAGAATGAACAAAGTCATTTATGAATTTTTAAAATTTCAAAACAAAGACTGTCATCTGCTAGAAAAATCCACAGCCACTCAAACAGCAAATGCAGGCTGGGAACAGGAAGGGCTAGGTGGCACTTACCTGTGCCAGCCTAGCCAAGAATATGCACGTAAAACATGCAACTTGCTACAAGCACGTAACGAAAGAGCAAAGGATGTGTGTCGGCTAAGATGTCAACTCAGCATGCAATGTCACACACGCCACCTTGCTTCTGGGATTACACCAACTGGCACAGCACTTCTAAAATCAATTGTTTGCCCTCGATGCTGACCCAGCAAAGGGATTAGCACTGCATTATAAAAAGGAATCCAAGAAGTGCAAAAACAAGGCACTTAAAGAAAGGCTGGGATAGAACCATGGTAACAGGTACACATATTCAAGCCGACAAACCAAAAATTCTAATAATCTTAGGTAAATTACCATACTCTTCATCCACATTGCCTGGCCTTCCTCCCTAAAGTTCAGAGTGGACCTGCTTTAGGTTTTTTATAGGTTTTGTGAGGACAGGTGGGGGCAGGGGAGGTGTTATCACTAGAACAGATTCTAAATACAGGTAAGGCATTAAAAAGTTCTCTTCTTTTTCCTTTCCTTTTTATTTTCCCCTCCCACTTGTATCCTGCAAGTCAAGACCAAAGACTGTTGATACCACAGTGGGTCTCTGCTTACTTAAAGGGCTGAAGTAATACTGATATTAGTGAAAAATGTTTTGGCCAACTATACGATCTAATCTCTCAAGGGCAACACAGGCCCAGGCTCAGGCTTCCCTGGTATTTAGCCACTGGAGCTAAAGGCAAGGGGGAGAAGGAAGGACAGGTACTTTGGATACACAGCAGGAAGGTACCTCAGGTACCAACAATTGAAGATGATGCTAAAGAACATTCTTTGGTTGATGGTTTTCAGGCCATTCTGATCATTGTAAATCCAGGCTGCAAATTTCCTTTAAAGCTGTCCTGGCCAGGCGCGGTGGCTCACGCCTGTAATCCCAGCACTTTGGGAGGCCGAGGTGGGTGGATCACAAGGTCAGCAGATTGAGACCGTCCTGGCTAATATGGTGAAACCCCGTCTCTACTAAAAAAATACAAAAAATTAGCCAGGCATTTTTTGCGGGCACCTGTAATCTCAGCTACTCGGGAGGCTGAGGCAGGAAAATGGCGTGAACCCGGGAGGCGGAGCTTGCAGTGAGCCGAGATTGTACCACTGCACTCCATCCAGCCTGGGTGACAGAGCGAGACTCAGTCTCAAAAAAAAAAAAGCTGTCCTGTGGTAGTGAATTTTCAGCGGAGAGCTTCTTCTCCCTTCTACCCCAAACCAAGTCAACATAAGCATATTTCCTTGCATTCTCCCTCTGTAGCACAGATTACCTTCTAATTTATCCTTACATGGAGGCTATTGCAATTTGGGGGTCTCAATTTCATATGGACTTACAGGGTTCCCGCCTTGGACAAAACCTTGGATTTAGCTCCTGTCTCCTACACCTAATTAGGTTATCAGAACTTAAGTTAAAGGACATGGTGGCTAGGTAGATGTCTGAGTTTTCTGAAAGCTGTCTTTAGTGCTGACCTACTCTTCTGGATCTTGCTTAAACATTATTTCTGGCCTCTGAGGTTGTGTTACTTTCAGTTTTTATTTTATCTTATTTCATTTCCAGATTTTTAGCTAGAGGGTTGCTCAGGAAGAGTCATACATACTGGGAGAAACAGAAGTTGGAACATGTATTTTTTTAAAAGTTCTCCAAATGATTCTGACATGGAATGGGGCTTTGTTACTAGTGCTCTCTACTATGGCTGTAATAGACATAATTCTTTGATTCCTTCTAACAAAAACAGCAATTTATCTATCTCATCCCTTTTACTTCATTTCCATTTATCATTTAGGTTTAAGGGTAGGACATCTAGATCATTGTAAAGAGGAAATGTTTTAAATCAATCTGCCATGCCCATTTTTTAGCAAGTGTTTTTGGTACTTTTAAAAGGTAGAAAACATTGTTGAGCACTTGCAAAGCACAAAGTCCTCTGTTTTATGATTTCATAAACACTGTTTCTTCTATAAACTTAGCAAGTTAAATACTATTAGCTGCACATTTACAAATAAAAGAACAAGCTCAGAGAGGCTAGAGAAATTGGTCAGGATATGTATCAGCCGGCGCTCAAGCAAGGCTTTAAATCAAGAGTCAATGTGACTCAAAAGAAAGTCTTTCTATACCTGATGTTGTTTCTCAGAAGAATAAAATAGTCTCCTGCCTTACTTTTAAGAGGCAGGGTCTTGGCCGGGTGTGGTGGCTCGTGCCTGCAATCCCAGCACTTCAGGAGGTGTAGGTTGGGTGGATTATGTGAGCTCAGGAGTTTGAGACCAGCCTGGGCATACACACATAGCGAGATCCCATCTCTACAAAAAATACCAAAAAAATTAACTAGGTGGGTGGCACACACCTGTAGTCCCATCTATTCGGGAGGCCAAGGTGGGAGGATCCCTTAAGCCAGGGAGGTGGAGGCTGCAGTGAGCTGAGATCATGCCACTGCACTCCAGCCTGAGTGACAGAGTAAGATCCTCCTCAAAAAAAAAAAAAAAAAAAAAAAGGCAGGGTCTCACTCCGTCACCCAGGCTGGAGTGTGATCATAGCTCTATAGGCTTGAATTTCTGGGCTCCAGCAATCCTTCTACCTCAGCCTCCTGAGTAGCTAGGACTACAGGCACAAGCCATCATGCCAAGCTAATTAAAAACAATTTTTTGTGTGTGGAGATAGGGTCTTGCTATGTTGCCAAGGCTGGTCTCAAACTCCTGGCCTCAAGTGATTCTTCTGTCTCAGCCTCCCAAAGTGCTGGGCTTACAGGCATTGAGCCATCATATCTGACCTACAGCTTACCTTTTCATTGATAAACTGGTGTGTCAATTCAAAGATGAAGAAACTGAGGTGAGAAAAGAAAAATGAGTCAGTGACAAGCTCACAGATACATGTCACGTTAATGGCAGAGTGAGTACTTTAACCAGAGTCCTTGGTTCCAAATGCCATGCTTAACCAAATCATATACACACAGACACATACACACATATGTTAATGTTTTTTTGTAAAAAATTCATTTTTTTTTATATGGAGTCTTGCTCTGTTGCCCAGGCTGGAGTGCAGTGGCACAATCTCAGCTCACTGCAAGCTCCGCCTCCTGGGTTCACACCATTCTCCTACCTCAGCCTCCCGAGTAGCTGGGACTACAGGCACCCGCCACCACGCCCGGCTAATTTTTTGTATTTTTAGTAGAGACAGGGTTTCACCACGTTAGCCAGGATGGTCTCGATCTCCTGACCTCGTGATCCGCCTGCCTCGGCCTCCCAAAGTGCTGGGATTACAGGCGTAAGCCACCACGCCCAGCCAAAAATTCTTAACTTTGAGTTCATTGTACACTGTTGTAAGAAACAAAATGCTCACCATGTAGAGACTGATGCCAGCTTATAATTATGGCAGTGACAGCATACCATCTTCCACCTTGCTGGCACTATTAACAGTATCCTTGAGATATTGCATGGGTGCTGTGTTTGGTTTGTTTGAACTAATATTTTATATGTGCATTAGGCTTGCTCAAAACTACTTTTGAATTAGGTAGACTTGAATTTTCACTATTTTATGAGAAAATTGTGCTGTGTCCAACTTGGCACTCTCATTTCTCCTGATGGCCTGTGTCAAATACACTTACTGTCCTATGACAGTCACTTTTATAAAGACAGGCTGTCTATATCCGAACTGTATATATATTACAGCTATGTATCTACGATAAAAATAGACACTGATATTTTGTTCAACAACAATTCACTGCTGTACCTGAAGACCCTGGCCCTCCTGATAGACTTCTCCACCCAAAAGGATGGAAACCATTCCCTCAGTTGCCACAGTATGAATCTGTGAGTTTGTTACACTGTCCTCATGTCCTTTAAACTTTAGAATTCTCATGTCATAGAGATTTTTTTTCCAGACAGATATCTGAATGTCAAAACAAAAAGACAATAAACTATCTTGACACCTGGGGGAAATTATGTAAAGATTTTATGTTATTATTATCTATAAGAGAGCAAGACATTTGAAAAGTATAGTAAGAGACGCTGTCCAAAGAAACTTAAAGCTGTAAAATAAAAAAATAAAGGAAAGATCAACACAAGCACAAATAAGCACAAATTGCAGACACATTCTTAATAGTATTCTTGTGGACTGCAGAAGTCAGCACACCTTCCCAAGGGTATATTTTTTATCCCCCAATGCCAATGTAGCACTGGGGAAAATGAAAACAGAAATTAATTATCCTACTGTGAAAAAAAATCCCATTGCATTTAAGCTCAGAGAGGTTCCTCTCTATTCAAGTATTTCTGGTCTTCTTGCTAGAGCACAATTTTCTCTCTGGTATATGATCCCCATTTAAAATGTCTATGTTGGCTGGGCGTGGTGGCTCACGCCTGTAATCCCAGCACTTTGGGAGGCGGAGGCAGGTGGATCACGTGATGCCAGGAATTCAAGACCAGGCTGGCCAACATGGCAAAACCCTGTTTCTATTAAGACTGCAAAAATTTGGCAAGTAACAGTGGCTCACACCTGTAATCTCAGCACTTTGGGAGGCCGAGACAGGCGGATCACCTGAGGTTAGGAGTTCGAGACCAGCCTGGCCAACATGGCAAACCCCATCTCTACTAAAAATACAAAACTTAGCCAGGCATGGTGGTACGTGCCTGTAATTCCAGCTAAATCACTTGAACCCAGGAGGCGGAGGTTGCAATGAGCCGAGATCGTGCCACCGTACTCCAGCCTGGGTACAAGTGGAGCAAGACTCCTTCTCAAAAAAAAAAAAAAAAGTCTACGTTGTAATCATACAACAAATTGTGAGGGAAACACTGAAAATTACGGTTTCATTAGCCTATTTATAAGTAATAGTCACTGTTTATTTGGAGAGGTTTCTGTTTTCTTGGCAGAAAACAATGTAAACAAAGTCAGTTTGGTTGCCATAAGCTAAGTTCTATCCAAGAAAATCTTGCCTAGAAAGAGGTCAGCAACCTTCTTAATCTTGACCACCAACACGGCTTCACAAGGAACTCTGGGAGCTGAGAGCAGGAAGCCTTACCACAGACAGTAAACTGGCAAGTCAGTCATGTTGATTTCCTGCTTAAAACTATAGGCAGGGAACCAGATGGCTCCCTGCAGCTCTCACCGTGGCTTACAAGGCCCCAACACCATCTGTCCTGGGAAACTTCCCCACTTCCCTCTCACTGACCAGCCTTCACACTCTGACTCCAGCCACACGAAGCTCTTCTCCATGCATTCTGCACATGCTGTTCCCTTTGACTGGAACACTCCCGCCCGCTCTCTGAGTGGCTAACCCTTACTTATCCTCAAGTGTCCTTCCCCTGACCCCCCAAATTTGGTTACGGGGTCTTCCCAGGTGCTCTCGAGCCCCTCATGCTTTTCCTCTCATAGCACCTGTCAAACTGCACCACAGCCTCCCACAGATATGTCAGCTTCTCAGAGGCAGTGACTCATCTGTCTTCTTCCTTGTTTTATTTCTATTGCCTACAGGACCTGACACTTGCCAGGTACTTAGCAAGCATCTGTTGACTGAATTAATGGAATAAAATGAGAAAGCAAAGGAGGGAAAAGAGGAAGAGAGAAAAAACTGCTTTTGAAGGATCATGGCCATAGTGTGATCAGTTTTAGTGACATCATCTGTTACAGAAGTTACATCATGACGTAACTTCTTTTCCTTCTTATAAATTGAAAAGATTATATACCTTTGGTTTTCTTGAGCAATGGATAAGCATTTTGGGATCCAGAGCAGGAGAACAACAGAAATAACAACTCCTTGTATTTTCATGCCACTTTACAGCTTTTAAAGAGCAGTATGCTCTTGTATCAATTCTGAGGCAAGTGAGATAGGTATTATTATTACTGTCATTTTACACATGAGGAAACTGAGGCTCAGTGACACATGACTTGCCGAGGTCACATGTTTATTAAGCGTCAGAGCCAGAGCCCTAGACCAGGCCTTCAGATCCCTCGGTGAAGGCAGAGTTGGGCCCACTTAGCACGGTGCATAAATCCAGCACCTTGCCTACCACCTAGGGCTCAAGAATGTAGAGGTTCAAGAGTGCAGAGATATTAGCCTCTATCTTGAACAAACTAAAATCTAATCAATCTAATTTTTTAATGTGCCCAATTTATTCCTCATAGGTACCATAAACAGAACTATTTCTTTGTTTCTTTTTTGAGACAGAGTTTTGCTCATGTCGCCCAGGTTGGAGTGCAATGGCATGATCTCGGCTCACTGCAATCTCCACCTCCTGGGTTCAAGCCTCCTGCCCCAGCCTCCTGAGTAGCTGGGATTACAGGTGCGCACCACCACGCCCAGCTACTTTTTTTGTATTTTTAGTAGAGACAGGGTTTACCATGTTGGCCAGGCTGGTCTCGAACTCCTGACCTCAGGCGATCCACCCATCTCGGCCTCCCAAAGTGCTGGGATTACAGGTGTCAGCCACCGCACCCAGCCAACAGAACTATTTTTTAAGAGCAATTTTCATGAAACAAATGCAATCTTAAGCTATAAAAAGGAGCTATAGGCCGGGCGTGGTGGCTCACGCCTGTAATCACAGCACTTTGGGAGGCCCAGGTGGGTGGATCACGAGGTCAGGAGATGGAGATCATCCTGGCCAACATGGTGAAACCCCATCTCTACTAAAATTACAAAAAAATTATCTGGCCGTGGTGGCACGTGCCTGTAGTCCCAGCTACTCAGGAGGCTGAGGCAGGAGAATCACTTGAACCTGGGAGGCAGAGGCTGCAGTGAGCCAAGATCACGCCATTGCACTCCAGCCTGGGTGACAGAGTGAGACTCTGTTTCAGAAAAAAAAAAAAAAAAGAGCTATAAACCCAGTCAAATGAATAAAGACCCATAAATTGTGACTGCATTAACTTCTCTATTTTTTTTTATTATACTTTAAGTTCCAGGGTACATGTGCACAACGTGCAGGTTTTTTACATATGTATAAATGTGCCATGTTGGTGTGCAGCTTCTCTATTAAAGGTAATATACAATCTCCTGGCCGGGCGCAGTGGCTCACGCCTGTAATCCCAGCACTTTGGGAGGCCGAGGCAGGCAGATCACGAGGTCAGGAGATCAAGACCATCCTGGCTAACAGGGTGAAACCCCGTCTCTACTAAAAATACAAAAAATTAGCTGGGCGTGGTGGCGGGCGCCTGTGGTCCCAGCCACTCGGGAGGCTGAGGCAGGAGAACAGCGTGAACCCAGGAGGCGGAGCTTGCAGAGAGCCGAGATCGTGCCGCTGCACTCCAGCCTGGGTGACAGAGCGAGACTCTGTCTCAAAAAAAAACACAAAAAAACAAAAAACAATCTCCTGCCTACATCAATGGGACACTGAGCTCATGTTGAAAATAGCTCTTCGATTTCTGTCATCATGCAAATGAAAAATGGCCATGTAGGCAATCAGTTCTTTTTTCTTTCTTCTATAGTTTTGAGAAATAATTGATGTACAATTGTACATTTCAAATTTTAATGACTTTTGACACCTTAGAAACCACAATAAGGAAAATGGACGTATATAGCATCTTCCTAAGTTTCCTCTTACTCTTGTAATCTCTCCCTTCCACAACTACACTGCTCCTGTCCCCAGGCAACCACTGTTCTGCTGTCATTATAATTTGCATTCACTAGAATTTTATATAAATGTATACTTATAATTATATAAATAGTACATCATGCAGCATGTACTCTTCTTTGCCTGGCTTCTTTCACTCAGCATAACTATTTTGAGATTCATCCATTTTGTTGTGCGTACCAATAGTATACTCATTTTTATTGCTGAGTCGTATTCCATTGTAATGGATATCCCACTATTTGTTTATCCATTCCCTGTTGATGGACATTTGGGTTGTTTCCACCTTTTGGCTATTATAAATAAAGCTGTTATGAACACTCATCTGCAAGTCTTTGTGTAGATGTATGCTTTCATTTCTCTTGACCAAGTACCTGCAGTAGAATGGCTGGGTCATCTGGCAGTTGTATGCTTAACTTTGTAAGAAACTGACCAACTGTTTTTCAAAGTCAATGTATCATTTTATATTTCCATAAAAGTTCCAGTTCTACATCCTTGCCAATGCTTGTTTTGGTCAAACTTTTAAATTTTACCCATTCTAGTAGGTGTATAGTATTAATCTCATTGTGGCTTTAATTTGCATTTCCCCAATGACTACGTATTTGTTCAAATCTTTTGCCTAAATTGTATTAAGCTGTTTGTCTTCTTATTCCTAAGTTGTAACAGTTCTTTGTATACTCTGGATAACAGTTCTTTGTCATATATATGTTTTGCAATTTTCTCCTCTTTGGGTTTGTTGGCTGGCTGTTTTATTTTGTAACCGTGCCTTGAAGAGCAAATATTTTGATTTTGGTGAAGTGTAATGTATTGATTTTTCTTTTATATTTAATGTTGTTTTATGTATCATACTTAAGAAATTTTTGCTAAGCCCAAATTCACTAAGATTATTTTCCTATGTTCTCTTCTAGATGTTTGTCATAGTTTGAATGTTTGTGTCTCTCCCAAAATCATATGTTGAAATCCTAACCCTCAGGTGATGGTATTAATGGTATTAGTAAGTAGAACCTTTGGAAGGTGATTAGATCATGAGGGCTCTGCCCTCATGGGATTACAGCACCGCCTGCCCCCCCCCCTTGTTTTTTGAGACAGAGTTTTGCCTTGTTGCCCAGGCTGGAGTGCAATGGCGCCATCTCGGCTCTCCATAAACTCTGCCTCCCGGGTTCAAGTGATCCTCCTGCCTTAGCTTCCTGAGTAGCTAAGATTACAGACATGCACCACCACGCCCAGCTAATTTTTGTATTTTTAGTAGAGACAGGGTTTCTCCATGTTGGTCAGGCTGGTCTCGAACTCCCAACCTCAGGTGATCTGCCTGCCTTGGGCTCCCAAAGTGCTAGAATTACAGGTGTGAGCCACTGTACCTGGCCTAGAGCCATTTTAAAAGAGACTACAGGGAGCTAGCCTCTCCTGCCATGTGAGAAGATGGCCATCTATGAAAGAAGTGAGTCCTCATCAGACACTCAATCTGCCGGTGCTTGATTTTAGACTTCCCAGTCTCCAAAACTGTAGGAAATAAAGTTCTGTTTTTTATAAGCTACTCAATCTATAGTATTTTGTTATAATAGCCTGAATGAACTAAGACAATATCTATAATTTTAGCTCTTACATTTAGGTCTATAAATTCATTTTGAGTTATGCTGTACATGCTATGGGGTAAGGATTGAGGCTCAACTTTTTGGTTATGGCTATCCAGTTGTTCCAGCATCATTTGTTGAAATGATTATCCTTTCTCTATTGAAGTACCTGGGCAACTCTGTCAAAAACTGAATGTCTATAGATGTGTGGGTCTATTTCTGGACTCATTATCAAATTCAGTTTCATTTATCTATTTTTCTCTCTTTATGCCAATACCATATTGCTTTGATTATTGTAGCTTTATAGTAAGTATTGAAATCAGGTATTGCAAGTCCTTCCTCCAACTTTGCTCTTCTTTTCAAAAGTTGTTTTGGCTATTCTCGGTCCTTGGCATTTACATATACATTTTAGAATCGGCTTGTCAATCCCTAAAAAAAAAAGTCTGCTGAGATTTTTGACTACTTAATCTGTAGATCTATAGATCAATGATTACTCTGGGAAGAATTGACATCTTAATACTGAGACTTCTGGCCCACTGACAATATATTTCTCTATTTATTTAGGTCTTCTTTAATTTATCTTTTACACTTTTTGGTATATGGGTTTTGTACATCATTTCTCAAATGTATACCTGAGTACTTCATATTTTTGATGCTATTTTAAATGGTGTTTAACGGCCTATCCTCTGTTCAACAAATATTTTCTGTGCAACTACCATGTGCCAGGATCCAAAGATTCTAGTCCATGCTGATGTTTTCTCTTTTGCTCTCACCGCCTATAATACTTAATCAGTACCATTTATTCTAATTGCACCACAAAACTTAAATAATTTTTTATATGCTGCTGTATTCTTTAATTCTTTCTTGTACATGTCTTATCTACCCAACTAAATTGCAAGCCCTTTGGGAATGAAAACTATAATTTATATTTATTTGTAAATCCATAATGCTTAGAGTATTGATAAGCAAACAGAAGAGAAATCCTTTTTTTTTTTTTTTTTTTTTTTTTTTTTTTTTTGAGAGGGAGTCTCGCTCTGTCGCCAGACTGGAGTGCAGTGGGACCATTTTGACTCACTGCAACCTCCAACTACCAGGTTCAAGTGATTCTCCTGCCTCAGACTCCTAAGTAGCTGGGATTACAGGCACGCACCACCATCTCCAGCTAATTTTTGTATTTTTAGTGGAGACGGGGTTTCACCATGTTGGCCAGGCTGGTCTCGAACTCCCGACCTCAGGTGATCCTCCCGCCTTGGCCTCCCAAAGTGTTGGGATTACAGGTGTGAGCCATTGTGCCCAGGCAGAGAAATCCTTTTTTTAATGAAAGGACTCATAAAGTTAAGCAAATAAAACTTTGAAACTAGTCTGTGTTCAATACTAACTTACAATTAAGCAGATAAAAACAATATTAAATATGTGTTTGCTGTGTTCAACTGTAGCTTAGGGACTAAGGGGTTTCAAGGAGCTGTGGATTTGCTTCCTTGTCCTTTGGGAGCTCATGAGGAAGGAAAACACTGAAGAAACCATCCCCCGTGTATCTAGGTGGCAGAACCTAAACAGCCCCGAGGCCTGTTGTTGGGAAAGCCTAACTCCAAAATGGCTCATGTCCATTTTCCGTTTCAATCTCTGGCATGTGCAATTTTGACAAATATCTGTTAGCATCTGACTGAGCCTGTTTACGGGATACAGGCAGCTGTTTACAAGACATAGGCCAAATTTTACCCTTCAATATCCAAGAATTATTTTCAGTGATTTCAGGTCCATTATTGGGTTCTGACCCTATCCCCTTCTCAGTATAGTTTAAAAATATAACCAACTTGTTTTCAAGCCCTTAAAATGTAGGGTTCCCTCCCAAACCTTCCCTCCGCCCACCCCAGAGTAAATCAGTTTCAAATGTATTTATCACAAAGAATACAAGGCTGTTTAAGGAAGTAGTCAATAGGGCTTTTTAAGTGGTGAGCCAATTAGAGGGTTGGGACTTTATGCCAATGTGTAGGTAGAATGGAGAAGGTGATACATGCTCAGAAATGACGGCATGGGAGCCTTCTAGAGCAAATGAACGAGGCGGGCATTGTGGTATGGATCATGCAGTGGCACATACCTCAGAGGCTACCTAGTCTACAGATTAAAATTTCAAACTTGAGTTCAACCCCAAAGAATACATATATATCTACTGCCTGCGCCCGGGGAAAAATAGTTGAGTCCTTTTAAATGACAAAAGTAATAGAAAAGCATCTTTAAAAAATAATTCCAGTCCAGGTGCAGTGGCTCACACCTGTAAGCCCAGCACTTTGGGAGGCCGAGGTGGGCAGATCGCCTGAGGTCAGGAGTTCCAGACCAGTCTGACCAACATGGTGAAACTCAGTCTCTACTAAAAACAAAAAATAAGCCGGGCGTGGTGGTGTGACCCTGTAATCTCAGCTACTTGGGCAGCTGAGGCAGGATAATCGCTTGAACCCGGGAGGCAGAGGTTGCAGTGAGTCAAGATCGTACCACTGCACTCCAGTCTGGGCCACAGGAGAGAGACTCCGTCTCAAAAAAAAAAAAAAAAAAATTCCAAAGTTCTGTTTTAGGAGAATGGTAATGACTATATTGTGTATGTGAGTGTGTTTCAATTCTTTTGGTAAAAGCCAGAGGGCATTACCAAGTTTTTTAAGATTTCAGATAGATATATAAATTTTACACTGAAAGACTCAAAGCACAAAGAATCCCATGAACTGTTCCTGGGAGTCTGCTTTGTCTTTACAGCACTCTGGTTGGGGGAACTGTATGTGGAAAGAGCTACACAACTTCTCCTGCACTCACTCAAGTCACAGTTCTGTGGATATTAGAATCCACTCATGCAACAAATCTGTGCCAGGCACTGTGCAAGCCACTATAGTGCTACCCCAAACCGACATGGCTCCTGCCCTCAAGATGCTCTAGTGGCCGTTCTCTATGGGTCTCTAGGAGCTTAATAGCTTCACTTCTGCCACTTTCATAGGCAAGATTCAGGCTGAGTTGCAGAGGTGCTCATGAGAGATAGAAAATAGGAATCAAGACTCACATACCATAGTTGCAGTAGCATGCACAATCAAAAACCTATGCCCCCATTATTAAAAATGTTGAATTCCGGCTGGGCGCGGTGGCTCACGCCTGCAATCCCAGTACTTTGGGAGGCCGAGGTGGACAGATCACGAGGTCAGGAGATTGAGACCATCCTAGCTAACATGGTGAAACCCCGTCTCTACTAAAAATACAAAAAATTAGCCGGGCTTGTTGGCGGGTGCCTGTAGTCCCAGCTACTCTGGAGGCTGAGATAGGAGAATGGCGTGAACCTGGGAGGCGGAGCTTGCAGTGAGCCGAGATCGTGCCACTGCACTCCAGCCTGGGCGACAGAGCAAGACTCTGTCTCAAAAAAAAAAAAAAATGTTGAATTCCTTGTGATCCATGATGTTACAATAGATAGTACAGGCTAACAGGATATACTACCACTCTTCTTCACTACTGTTTCAATTGCCTTGCCTTGCTTCGCTTCGCTTCTCCATTTTCTCCTTTCTTTCCTTTTCCTTTCCCTCTCTCTCACACACTCTCTCTCTTTCTCCCCTCTCTCTGTCTCTCTCTGTCTCTGTCTCTGTCTCTGTGTCTTTTTTGAGACAGGGTCTCGCTTTGTTGCCTGAACTCCTGGGCTCAAGCAATGCTCCTGCCTCAGCCTCCCAAAGTGCTGGGATTATAGGGGTGAGCCACCACGCCCAGCCTTCTTTAGAATGTACTTCTCATCCTTCTTTTGCTCTCCATATGGGTGATACCCTCTAAAGTGTAACATCCTCTAAAATGTTCCCATAAAGACAAAAATTCATACCACATACTTGTGAATTTGCTTTGAAACAATCCAGTGAAGGACATGGGGACTGTGAAGTGAGTGGGGTACAGGGCTAACCACAGATAGAAGTGGGATGATGGGTATCGAAGGTTCATTACACTATTCTACTTTTTACATATTTTTGGTATTACCCATAATAATTAGAATAAAATAAATACATTAGAAAAAAATTTACCACATCAACATTTTGCCCTGAAAATATGGTGGTTAAGCTAAGGTCGGAATTAACCATGAATCTGCAAACATAACAGAAATGCATTACTTTGCATTCATGAGTCACTGTGTTTTGAAATAAGGAAGCCATGTCTTCAACTCTGCTTCATTCCTCTTTACCCATTCCCACACTAAGTCCTACTTTGGTACTTTACAAGTTGGGTATCCACTAGCTTTTAAAGAAAGAAATCAGTGATCTTACAGGTAAGATCAACTCTTTCAGCAGCCATTTTAAACTGTCACATTTTAAAATAACTTTTATGAAAAAGATATATTTAAAAGAGCACGATTCCTGGGCTCAAGTGATCCTTAGCCTCCCAGTGGTCTTTGTAGATGGCCTGATGGAGTCTCATGGCACAAGAAGATTAAACAATGTCTCTAATTTTCATAAATTTCTGCAATTCAAAAAAAAAGAGCAAAAAAATAATTCTTCAAATACTTGTGCAATGACAGAAATGTGGTGATCCAGGTAACTTGCTTTAGTTTCTAAATAGTTCATCTCACTCTCTTTTAATGATAATTAAGACCTCATGCACTGACGCTGGCCAAGGGGATTACTTATACAAAAAATGCATCGAGATAAAAGTCTCAGTGAAAGGAACAGAACCCAAGGCCTAGTATATTTTCAATATGACTCAAGTTTAGTATTGCAGGAATCCAAGTCAGCTCCAAAACTGTGCCCAAGGATGTTTCTGGCAAACGTGCAATCTGGATCATCCACGAAGCTATTTAAAATTACTTGAGATGTTACCACGACAGATTTTAAAGATCAAAACACAGGTGTGTATCAGTGTTGCACAATTCTGCGGTAAGGGAGAACATGAGATCATTCCACCTAGAAACAGACCCAAACACAAACATCCACCTGGAGTTCAGGTGTATGGCTGTCTGAAGGCAGATGAATTTATCTCTGGAGTTTTGTTCTGCTATAAATATGCTCAGATAAGAAATGGGGTTTTAATATATTAATGTTACTTTAAATTGGGTGGGTCTTTTTAGCTGACAAGCATCTTATGTACCTGCCTTTATGCTATTTTTAACCTCTTGAAAGGCTTATTTCTCAATATAAATGGGTTATAGTCACCATACTTTAAATAGCCTTATTTATTCTTTGCAGCTTCAGTAAACTTGTGAGAGTAACATAAAAGTTTCAGGATAGTCAAGGCACAAATCTTTTCCATTTCATTATGAACCAAGAAAAAAATTATCAAGATAAAGTCTTAAGAAAATAAGTGACTTAATTAAAGCCATCTCATGAAGTAGTATACGCACTTTATCTAATGATTCATTTAACATTAAATAGTTCCTACATAAACTACCTGGGGAAAGGATTATAAATCATGCTGCTATAAAGACACATGCACATGTATGTTTATTGTGGCACTATTCACAATAGCAAAGACTTGGAACCAACCCAAATGTCCATCAATGATAGACTGGATTAAGAAAATATGGCACATATACACCATGGAATACTATGCAGCCATAGAAAAGGATGAGTTCATGTCCTTTGCAGGGACATGGATGGAAACCATCATTCTCAGCAAACTATCGCAAGGACAAAAAACCAAACACTGCATGTTCTTACTCATAGGTGGGAATTGAACAATGAGAACACTTGGACACAGGAAGGGGAACATCACATACCGGGGCCTGTCATGGGGTGGGGGGAGGGGGGAGGGATAGCATTAGGAGATATATCTAATGTAAATGACAAGTTCATGGGTGCAGCACACCAACACGGCACATGTATACATATGTAACAAACCTACACTTTGTGCACATGTACCCTAGAACTTAAAGTATTAAAAAAAAATACCTGGAGAGAGAGAGACAGAGAGAGAGAGGGAGAGAGGGAGGGGGGGAGAGAGAGAGAGAGAGAGAGAGAGAGAGAGAGAGAGAGAGAGAGAGAGAGAGACAGAGACAGAGACAGAGACAGAGACAGAGACAGAAAGACAGACATGCATCTGGAAAATTGAACAACAGGAGGCAGTCCTAGTTCTTGATGCCACAATGGTCCTGGATCTGTAAAGTTTTCACGGTAAGCCAGAGATTTATTTTATTTTCAAAAGAAGGCTAACAATAGTCAAAGTGTTACTGATCCATGTGAGCAAGTGTGTACTTATCTCCTATGCCCAAATGCAAACTTTCATTGTTCAACAAACTAGGAGTTAGTTTTGTGTGAATACAAGCATGAAGAAAAGAGTTGTGTGTGTCTCTATGAGCAAATAACAACACTCTGACTCCCTGATGCTAGGTCTACCCAAAGGAAACGAAAAACAACTATGGAAAGGAAAAGCACATACACAAACATAAACAGGACATGCATGTTGTATACCACCATTTGGTTAACAGATGTTGGTGTCTGCCCTCCGCTCTCACAAACGAGTCAATGTACGTGTGTGTGTGTGTGTGTGTGTGTGTGTGTGTGTGTGTGAGATCTTCATCCAAAAGTAACATAAAATTCTGTGTGGCTGGTTTGACAGTGTGTCTGCAAAATCTATGTAAGAATTCTAATGGAGCAAACACCTGCCGAGCCTGTTTGGATGCTGTCTGAACCAGTGATGGGGTCTATGATAAGGTGGCTGAGCTGAAGAATGTTGTTTTTTGTAAAGTAAGCCCAGGCACCATCATCTGTCCCACTGGGCAGCTATTGCTCGCTTACTTCAGGCCTCACTATTATATGACCTTCATTTACATTGAGGGAAGAAATATGTTTTGTAAATTTTTTTTTGGAGATAGAGTCTTGCTCTGTTGCCTAGGCTGGAGTGCAATGGCACGATCTCAGCTCACTGCAACCTCTGCCTCCCAGGTTCAAGCAATTCTCCTGCCTCAGCCTCCCAAGTAGCTGGGATTACAGGCACCCACCACCATGCCCAGCTAATTTTTTTGTATTTTTAGTAGAGATGGGGTTTCACCATGTTGGCCAGGCTGGTCTTGAACTTCTGACCTCAGGTGATCCACCCCACTCGGCCTCCCAAAGTGCTGGGATTACAGGTGTGAGCCACCACGCCTGACCATATTTTGTGAATTTTTCTAATTCATAGGGATGTTCTGGATTAATGGGAACCATTAATATGATATACTTAAGAAAAAAACAAAGCACTCACTTTTGGGTCCTAAAGAATCAGGATCTGGTCCCTGCTTTATTACTGACAATCTTCCCAACCCTAAGGCAGTAAAGGGAACCCTCATGGGCTTTGGTCTATCTTGTAAAGTAAGTGGAAGGGTTGGACTAGATGCGTGCTTCCCAATCTTTTCAAGCACGAGGGACACTTCACACATCAAAAGCTCTCTCAGACTAATCAAACAACAGCAGATATACTTTAAGAATCTGTGCAGTGAGAAAATATAATGACAAAAAGATACTTTGGATGCAGTAACAGTTGAAAATAAACTTCCAATTTATTAATCACAGCAGAGTCAACATTCGTTTTTAAAGTAACAGTATACAGATGTGAGATGTTATTTATTTAGTCTACAAACAACAGTTGGTGTACATGTGAATTTGCAGTCCGCAGTAACTGCATAGCAGGTCCTCTTCTCAAGGCTGGGAACCCTGAATGACATACAGACACTCTAAAGCCTTTCTAGCACTGACCTGCCATAATTGTAGTCCTACCACTGCCACTATCTAGGCTGTGTGACTCTGAACACGGGAGGATGTCTCTGTTCCACAGTTTCCTAACTGTATGGGGAGTGGAGGTACCCTAGTGATGTTTCATCACAGCACTGTGCAGCTATGATTCTGTGTGTGATATGTTTCAGCAGAAACCGTGAGATCCCCAGGAGAGTGGCTCTACCAAAATGTAACATAATCGCCCAACTCTTTTTGGCATCTTGGAAATGTTTCTATACAGACCCTGTAATATCTTCTTGCAGAAGAACTCCTGTCCCTGAGTGGGAGATCATCAGCTCTGACACATCCCTGCACACGCTATTCTCCCCCAAATAGAGAGATTCCTGGGGACAATCTCCTTAAGCCTGTTTAAGACACTCCAGTGAGTCTCTCAGAGTATAAGCCAGTGTCCTTAAAGTGGCCTGTAAGGCCCTACATGATCAGCACTACTGCTACCTCATCTTTCTCCCTGGCTCCATGGCCACCTCCTTGCTTCACTCCACTCCAGCCACACTGGGATACTGATCCTTGATCACTCTCAGTAAGCTCCCACCCCAGGCCTTTGTGCTCACAGATTCTCCGCCCTGGAGAACTCTGCCCCCAGAAATCCTCATGGCTCACTCTGACACCTCCTTCTGCTCAAATGTCACTTTTGCAGTGAAGCTTTTCCCTTGCCACCCTATCCAAAATAGCTACCTCATCCTGCACTCCCACCCCAACCCCTACTCCCTCTCTTCCCTGCTTTATTTTGTCTTTTTTTTAAAAAAAAAAAAATTTATTGGTGCATATTTTTTTTTTAAATAAAATTTTTATTTACCATTACTTTCAATGGCAAAAACTGAAATTACTTCTGTACCAACCTAAATCTGTACTTTTTTAATGGGGTATATGTAATATTTTGTTACATGCACAGAATGTGTAGTGATCAAAATCAGGGTATTTAGGGTATCTATCACCTTGAGTATTTATCATTTCTATGTACTGGGACATTTTAAGTCTTTTCTTCTAGCTATTTTGAAATATACAATACATTGTTAACAAGAGTACCCTACTCTGCTATCAAATATTAGAATTTATTCCTTCTAACTATATGTTTGTACCCATTATTCTACTCTCTACCTCCATGAGATTAACTTTGTTAGCTCCCACATATAAATGAGAACACGTGATATTTGTCTTTCTGTGCCTAGCTTGTTTCACTTAACACTTAACCTGCAGTTCCATGTTGCTGCATATGACAGAATTTCACTCTTTATGGCCAAGTAGTATTCTATTGTGTATAAATACCACATTTTCTCTATCTAGTCATCCTTTGATAGACACTTAGGTTGATTCTATATCTTTGTTACTGTAAATAGTACTGCAATTGTTTTTTCTGCTGCCATAAATATGGGGGTACAGGTATCTCCTTAGATATACTTATTTCCTTTCCTTTGGATAAATACCCAGTAGTAGGACTGCTGGATCACGTGGAAGTTCTATTTCCAGTTTTGCAAGAAACCTCCATACTGTTTTCCACAATGGCTGTACTAATTTACATTCCTACTGACAGTGCATAAGGGTTCCCTTTTCTCTGCATCTTCACTAGACATCTGTTGTTGTCTTTTTAATAATTGCCATCCTACCTGGGATAAGATGCTATCTCATTGTAGTTTTGATTTTCATTTTCCTGATGATTAGTAACATTGAGCATTTTTTGTATACTTGTTGACAATTTGTGTATCTTCTTCTGAAAAATGTACATTCATGTCTTTGCCCACTTTTTAATGTGATTTTTTTTCTTTTTGCTGTTGTTTGAGTTCCTTGTATATTTTGGATATTAGTCCTTGGCAGATGAATAGTTTGTCAATGTTTTCTTCCATTCAACAGATTGTCTCTTTACTCTGTTGATTTGTTTCCTTTGTTGTGCAGAAGCTTTTTTATTTAATATAGTCCCATGTGCCTATTTTTGTTTTTGTTACCTGTGCTTTTGAGGCCACAGACTTAAAATCTTTGCCTAAACCAATGTCCTGTAGCATTTGCTCTATGTTTTCTTCTAGTAGTTTTATAGCTTCAGGTCTTATGTTTAGTCTTCACTCCATTTTGAGTTGATTTTTGTATGTGACAAGAGATAGGGGTCTAGTTTCGTTCCGTGGCATATGGAGATCCAGTTTTCCATGCACTATTTATTGAAGAGAATGTCCTTTCTGCAATGTATGTTCTTGGTGGCATTGTCAAAAACCAGTTGGCTGTAAATACAACGATTTATTTCTAGATTCTTTATATTGTTCCATTGGTCTATGTGTCTGTTTCCTACCAGTATCATGCTGTTTTGGTTACCATAGTCTTGTAATATATTTTGCAGTTAGGTAGTGTGATGCCTTCAGCTTTGTTCTTTTTGCTCAGGATTCCTTTGGTTATTCAGCCTATTTTTTGGTTCCACATGAATTTTAGGATAGTTTTTTCTAATTCTGTGAAAAATGACATTGGTATTTTGATACAGATTACATAGAATCTGTAGATTGCTTTGAGTAGTATAGTCATTTTAACAATATTAATTCTTTTGATTCATGAGTGTAGGCTGTTTTTCAATTTGCTTGTATCCTTTTCAATTTCTTTCATCAATGTTTTGTAGTTTTCATTGTAGAGGTCTTTCACCTCCTTGTTTAAATTTATTCCTAGGTATATTTTTGAAGTGATTATAAATGAGATTGTGTTATTCTTTTCCTCAGCTACTTCATTATTGGCGTATAGAAACACTATTTATTTTGTATGTTGATTTTGCATTCTGCAATGTTACTGAACTTGCTTACCATAGCTAAGATTTTTTGGTGGAGTCTTTAGATTTTTCTAGATATAAGATCATATTATCTGCAAAAAGGGACAATTTAACTTCCTCTTTTCTGATTGTTATGCCTTTATTTCTTTCTCTTGACTGACTGCTCTGGCTAGGACTTCCAGTACCATGTTGACCAGGACTGGTGAAAGTGTGCATCCTTGTCTTGTTCCAGTTCTTAAAGGAAAGGCTTTCAGCTTTTCCCCATTTGGTATGATATTAGCTACGGGTCACATATGGCCTTTATTATATTAAGATATGTTCTTGCAATGCCTGGTTGGTTGAGATTTTTATCACCAAGGAATGTCGAGTTTTATCCAATGCTTTTTCTGCATCTATTTAGAGAATGATATGGCTACTGTCCTTCACTCTGATGATGGCTATATCGTATCTATTGATTTGTGTATGTTGAACCATCCTTGCATCTCTGGGATAAATCCCACTTAATCATGCTACATTACCTTTTTTGATGTGCTGTTGGGTTTGATTTGCTAGTGTTATGTCGGTGATTTTTATGTCTGTGTTCATCACTAGCCTGCCATTTCCTTTTTTTGTTACATTCTTGTCTGGTTTTGGTATCAGGGTAATGCTGGCCTCATAGAATGAGTTAAGGGGAATTGCTTCCTCTTCAGTTTCTTGGAATAGTTTGAGAAGAAGTAATGTTATTTCTCCTTTATAAGTTTGGTAGAATTTGGCAGTAAAGCTATTTTGTCCTAAACTTCTTTGTTGGGAGAGTTTTTATTACGGATTCAATCTTGTAGTTCATTATTCATCTGTTCAGGTTTTCTGTTTTTTCCTGATTCAATCTTGGTAGGTATGTATGTGTCCAGGAATGTATCTATTTCCTCTAGGTTTTCCAGTGTATTAGTATATAGTTGCTCATAATAGAATCTGATGATCTTTTGTATTTCTGTGGTATCAGTTGTAATGTCCTCTTTTTTTGTTTCTGATTTTGTTTATTTGGGTCTTCTCTCTTTTTTCTTGTATAGTCTAGCTAGGAGTTTTTTTGCTGCTGTTCATCTTTTAAAAAAAAAACCTTTGTTTTATTGGTCCTTTGTATTTTTTGTAGCCTCTTTTTTATTTAGATCTTTATTATCTCTTTCCTTCTACTAATTTTGGTTTGGTTTGTTCTTGCTTTTCTAGTTCCTTGAGGTACATCATTAGATTGTTTATTTGAAATCTTTCTACTTTTTGATGTAAGCATTTATTGCTATACACTTTCCTCTTAGCACTGCTTTTGCTGTATCTCATAGGTTGTGGTGTGCTATGTTTTGATTTTTATTTGTTTCAAGAAATTTTGTGATTTCCTCCTTAATTTCTTCCTTGACCCAGTGGTTCTTCAGGAGCATGTTATTTAATTTCCATGCATTTGTACAGCTTCTGAAGTTCTTCTTGTTTTTGATTTCTAGTTTTATTCCACTATAGTCTGAGAAGATACTTGGTATAATTTCAATTTTTAGAAATTTGTTGAGACTTATTTTGTGGCTTAACATATGGTCTATCCTGGAAAATGTTCCATGTGCTGTTGAGAAGAATGTGTGTATTTTCTGCAGCTGTCGGGTAGAATATACCGTAGATGTCTGTTAGGTCCATTTGGTCTAAAGTGCAGTTTAAATTCAATATTTCTTTGTTAATTTCTGTCTAGATAATATGTCTAATGCTGAAAGTGGGATGTTGAAGTCTCCAACTATTATTGTATTGGAGTCTATCTCTCCCTTTAGATCTAATACTATTTGCTTTATAACTCTGGGTGCTCCAGTGTTGTCTGCATATATGTCTAGAACTGTAATATTCTCTTGTGGAACTGATCTTTTTATTATTATATAATGACCTTCTTTATCTCTTCTTACTGTTTCTCACTTAAAGTCTGTTTTATCTGATATTAAGATAAGTACTTCTGCTTGTTTGCTATTGGCTTCCATTTGTGTGGAATATCTTTTTCCATCCCTTTATTTTCAGTCTATATATGTCTTACCAGTGAAGTGAGTTTTTTTAGGCAGCATATAATTGGGTCATTTTTTTTTTTTTTTGTCCATTCAGCCAGTCTGTATCTTTTCAGTGGAAAATTTAATCCACTTACATTTAAGATTATTATTGATATGAGGGGACTTATTCTTGTCATTTTGTTAAATCGTTTTCTGGCTATTTTGTATATCCTTTGTTTCTTTCTCTATTATTGTTTATCATTGCAGTTTGGTAATTTTCTGTAGTGGTAACACTTGAGTCCTTTCTCTTCCTCATTTGTGTGTTTGCTTTACCAGTGAGTTTTATACTTTTGGGTGTTTTCATGATGATAGATATTGTCCTTTCACTTTGAGGTGTAGAGCCCTGGTAAGCATTTACTGTAGGGCTGGACTAGTGGTGATGAATTTCCTCAGTTTCTGCTTGTCTAGGAAAGACCCTATTTCTCCTTCATTTGTGAAAGATAACTTTGCTGAGCATAGTATACTTGGCTAACAGTTTTTTTTTTCTTTCAGTACTTCGAATAGGCCATTTTCTCCTGGCCTGTAAAGTTTCTGCTGAGAAATCTCTTGTTAGTCTGATGGAGGTTTCCTTACATGTGACTAGACACTTTTCTCTTGCTGTTTGTAGAATTTTCTGTCTTTGGCTTTTGATAGTTTGACTATCACGTGCCGCAGGAAGAACCTTTTTGGATTTTATCTGTTTGAGAATCTCTGAACTTCTTGTTATTTGAATGTCTAAATTTATTGCTATACTTAGAAAGATTTCAGCTATTATTTCATTAAACAGGCTTTTCTATGCCTTTTGGGCTTCTCTTCACCTTCTGAAACACTCAAAATTTGAATTAGTCACTTTATGGTGTCCCATATGTCATATACACTTTGTTCATTTTTAAAAATTTCTTCTCCTTCTTCTTTTTTTTTTTTTTTTTGTTCTGACTGGGTTATTTCAAAAGAGCTATCTTCAAGTTCTGAATTTTCTTCTGCTTGATCTAGTCTACTGTTGAAGTTCATGAATAAATATTTTATTTCATTCATTGAATTCTTCAGTTTCAGAATTTCCATTTGGTTCTTTTTAAGGATATCTATCTCTTTGGTAAATTTCACATTCACATCCTGAATTGTTTTTCCGATTTCTTTGTACGGTTTATCTGTGTTCTCTTATATCTCAGTGAGGTTTTTTTTTTTTTTTTTTTTTTTTTGAGATAGAGTCTCACTGTGTTGCCCAGGCTGGAGTGCAGTGGTGCAATCTCGGCTCACTGCAACCTCTGCCTCCTGGGTTCAAGTGATTCTTGGGCCTCAGCCTCCCAAGTAGCTGGGACTACAGGTGTGTGCCACCATGCTCAGTTAATTTTTGTATTTTTAGTAGAGATAAAGTTTTGCCATGTTGGCCAGGCTGGTTTCAAACTCCTGACCTCAGGTGATCCACCCACTGCACCCTCCCAAAGTGCTGGGATTACAGGCATGAGTCACCATGCCTGGCCAGTGAGCTTCTTTACTATCGTTACTTTTATATTTTTCTGGCATTTCGTAAATTTCTTTTCCATTAGTATCTGTTGCTGGAGAATTATTGTACTCCCTTAGAGGTGTCATATTTCCTTGTTTTTTCACATTTCATGTGTCTTTACGTTGATATCTGCACATTTGGTGCAAAAGTCACTTCTAACTTTTTGGATTGACTTTCATAAGGGAAGACTTTTTCCTGAAGATGTATGTATGGTGTTAGTTGGTCAGAAAACCTTAACTTTGATTCTGGGTGCATGCAGGAGTGTAGTTTCTGTATTATTTCTTCAGCCGTAAACAGTGTCAGTGGTATTTGTGATCTTCTCAGTGGCTTAGGCTGCAGTTGTTAGTAGAGGCTGTGGTGAGGTTTTGTTGGGGATGGGGACACCATGTGAGCCAGTTCTCTGGCAGCAGTGGGCCAAGGGTATCTATCCTTGGGCCCCTGGGCAGTGTATGAGTGCATTGGCATTAGTGAGTCCAAGTGGGCCAATTCTTGGGTTTCCACGTGGCTTGCTCAGGTGCCAGCAGTGGCAGTGGTAGGCTGGAGTGTGGACAAAATCTCACACTCTTAGGCAGCATGCATAGCATGGATGATGGCCATGGCAGTGGTGGGACAACCCTGAGGCTCCCCAGTGGCACACATTTGTGTTAGCAGTGGCTGTGACAAGCTGGGTGGTCCAATCCCCAGGACTCCAGGTAGAACATGCAGGTGGGTGCTGGCTGTGATGGTGGCAACAGGCTGGGTGGGCCATCTTCAGGTCCCTGGCAGGAGTGCACAAATGCTGGCAGTGGGGACAGGGTGGGATAATCCCGAAGACACTGGAAGGCATGCTTGGGTACTGGGAGGGGGTAGCAGTGCCAGGCTGGTTGGGCTTGTACTCAGGGCCTCCTGTGCAGGCTATGGTGCACAAGGTGGGGTGATCCTCAGGCCCCCAGGTGGAGTGCTCGGGTGGTGGCAGCAGTGGTAGTTATAAGCAGGCAAAGCCTGTCTTCAGGGTGTGTGCAAGTGCTCTGCAGCCCTGCAGGGGGTGGACAGAGTTGTTGTCAGTAGCAGCAGGTGCAGGTAGGTGGCTCTCAGGCTCTGGGGAGCATAAGCTTCGGTTCCTAATGGTGACAGCTGTGGCAGTAGCCACAGCAGCAGTGGGAAGAGCCAGTCCTCAGGGTACATGCAATTGCACTACAGCTCTGCTGCTAGTTGGGATGGTGGTTGCTGTCAGTGGCAATAGCTTTAGGCAGATAGGTTTTGGGCTCTGGGAAGCATGCATTTTGGCTTCCTTTGTCCTGAAGCAGATCTCCCTGGTGCATTGCACTGCCTGTTTCCTGGGATACAGGATACTGTGTGCTGTAGTGCTGGGGCATCACACCACAGTAGCCCTCTAGGTAGATACAGTGGGATATCAGTGGGGCTTGAGAGATGTGGAGACGCAGGTGCTGTTAGGCCCTAGGAAAGGATGCTGTCTGGTGAGGGCTGGGCTCTCAAAATCGTACCACGCTACAGCTGCTTAGGACTCAGGGGATGCATGTGGGACCCAGTGTGAGTTCCCTCCTTGGAGCAATTCCCTAGCATGGTCTCAAGGCAGCTCCCCATGTTAGTCTGAGAGCCTCTGAGGGTCAAGAGGCTCTCCCATGGCTAGGATTGCAGGACTCTGTGGTGGAAATGTGGACCCCTGGGGATCTCTCCCCCTTTCCCCACACTGAGGAGCCTCTCAGGGATTCTAGCTGATCCCGGCTGTGCTTCCCTCTCCTTCCTTGCCTTGGGTGTTTCCTGCCACTTTTCTGTTGAATCCCAGTGTTCTCTCCTAGATTCTCTATTCAAAGTGTGATTATCTACTTGCTATTTTGGTTCCTCTTTGTGGAGGAGGCAAGTGCCGGATGCGTCTAGTCAGCCCTCTTGAAGCCTTGCTTTATTTTTCACCATATTTCTTTTATATATATACATATATTGCCTGCCTCCATAAGAATGGAATCTCCACGAGGACAGGTATTTTTGTCTGCTCTGTTCACTGCTATATCACCTTTGTTTAATTAGTGAATGAGTGGCCTTCCCAAAGGTTTAGAACACAGTCCTACAGAAAGCTACATTTATGATTTTGTTATGAAGACTAAGAGGAAAATTAAAACTATTCAGAGAAATGTGCTTCACAGACAGATAAACTAGCTTGAGCGATTTTATTTGAATTGGCTGGAAGGTACCATTCTAGTCAAAAGCAAGGGATCTCATCCCTCAATAACTTTTTTGTTGTTGTTTTTCACCTGAACACCTGTATATTTAGGGAATGTATGGTTAATCTTTATCTTGCCCTTCATCCTCCTAATTCTGTCAACCCTTATAAATCCTATTTATCAATCTTGTCTTTATTTTTTGTTTTCTCATGGATTATATCCAAGGTTTGAAAACTCAAAGGTCATGTACCAACCTGTACTATTGAATGCTTTAAGCTGTCAGGACTTTTCACTGGCAATACAAGGCTGTCACTGATTTCTTGACAGTATACTATCAAACGACAAATTGATAAATCAAACAGAAAGGACAATATCATGTCAATCCAACATCTAGACCTAAGCTGAATTAAAAGTCTAAAAACAGCAAGGAAAGATCAGGGATGCTGTGGTCCCAGCATGAAGTCAGTCTGTGCACATTAAAGCCACACGCAGTGTGATCCTGAAGTCTTGCTCCCTGCTGCGCTCAACGGCCTGGGAGCCAGATTACTAGCACTATGCTGGGTCACTGCAGTTGCTTTTTAATGACTACAAGTACACCTCCCAGTGCTCTGAACCGTAGGACATCCCAGGTTTGTCATTTTAAAAATTCTCTCCCTTCTCTCTCCCGGGGCTGTTTGGATATGGGGGACGAACTGGCAGCCTACCTGGTCCTGAGCTGAAGTCTTGTGAGGCCTAAAGGCTTGGACTACATGGTAAATTGTATGCACCAAATGGGGGAAAAGGTAAATAAAATCACTTATTTATATGTGGTTAGTCAGTTTTTGCCAAAAGTAAATTAGAGTCTTATCAGAAGTAAATGGTAACCTGTACCAGGGCAACCCCCACAAGGCTAACTCAAGGGAGGTGTTATGAAATGAATGTTTGTGTCACCCCAAAATTCAAATGTTAAAATCCTAATCCTCAGTGTGATAATATTTAGAGATAGTATCTCTGGGATGTAATTAACATTAGATAATGTTATGAGGGTAGGGCCCTGGTTCAATGGGATTAGTGTCTTTATAAGACCGGAAACCAGACAGTTCACAAACTTTCTCTGCCATAAGAGGACACGGCGAGAAGGCTGCCATCTGCAAGCCAGGAAGAGAGGCTGCACCAGAAACCAACCAGGCTGGCACAGTGATTTTGGATTTCTTAGCCTCTGGAACTGTGAGAAATACATTTCTATTGTTTAAGTCACTCAGTCTATGGCACTTTGTTATGGCAGCCTGAGCTGACTAATACACAAGGTTATAGATTTTTAAGGCTGCTTTAAATTGTAAACTCCCGGAAAGCATATTTGGAATGCTCTGCTGGTGATACTTTGAACTTGATGTTTTTCTTCTACTCAACAAGAAGGTACAGGAATACTCGTTCGTCCCCATTACACATATATGCACACCCACACCCACCCACGTGCATATACACACAGTACTCTGAGAACAGCCACACCTCGCTGAGACAAGGTTTTCTTCACAGGGAAACATAAGTTGATAGAAAGTGCAGTTCTAGGATACTTTGGGGAAAACAGACATGCCTGGGCAGAGTCCTGCAGCCCTGGACTTCTGACCCAGTCACTGTGTAGTGTGCTTCTTGTCTGAAGAAGCCACAGAAATCGGACAAGAAAGTAGATACATGCAGGATGGGATGTACTAGGGCCACACGGGGTGGGTAGGGAGCCATGAAACACACATGCATCTTCCCTGCTCTGTAACCCTTCAGAGGAGATCCTCCATACTCTCCTAAGAACCTGTCCTTGTTGTTTTGATGAGAAAAATTAACACAGTGAATATGGAACAATTAAAGATAGGGAGGACAAAACTACGTATATTATTGCAGATGATGTTCTTCGAAGTCCTAAATGAATGCACACATCTGATGATGCTACAGATCCAGAAAAAAAGGAATGATCAATTCTATTAAGGATAGTATGCTGGATTATACACACACACCACACACACACACACACATTTCAAACAAAACAAAACACAGAAGACACAGGTAATGTTTAGCAGGGTTCCATTTCCTGAGTTCCTCTGGCTTCCATTCCCTTTTAATCACATCCCTGAAGTAAACTCTGAATAGCATATAACATACTAAGAAAGTCCTTTGTTCTAAAATTATACATACAAAGAAATTGAGTAGCCATTGCTTCTCAGCTGAGGGGAAGAAAATGAAATTAATTTTAAAATCTGAAGAACAAAAGGTTTCAATCTATAAACTTCACTGACATGCCTCTTAACAATCACTAAAAATGTTCCAGGTGCTACACATACCTAGGAGAGCCAGCCTACATATCCATGACATAATTTATTAATTAATATAGAGTTGGAAGGTACTCCAAGAAAGGGGTAAATGAAAACCTCAACCACAAAAGTCCAATTAAAAACAGGCATAAAGCACTAAACATGGAAAACAATCAGAACACAATGGATTTCCCTCCTTTCCCAGGTCTTCAAGATAGTAAGAAAACAGGCTGCTTAAAAAATGCCTTTATTACGGGAAGATCTACTAGACAGGAAAGTAGGAAAGGACAGCCCGTCCCCTCCACTCCCTAGCCAGAAGGCACCATTCAGGGACTGATCCTCTCTTCATAGCAACCTTGTAAATGCACGCAGTGGTTGACCACCTCCAGTAGTGGGTCGCTAACCATTCCTGAAGGTAGATCATTCCAAAACAAAAAACATATAGGAAGTGCTTTGAAAGCTATCAGGTATTATCAGGATGTGAGAATCCCATCATCACCTTTCATCATTTGACAGACACGACTATTAGAACAGTAGTCTTCAATGTATGTACAAAGATATTCATCATTAATTGTAGTAAGACAGAAAGTAAACTCAGATCCATCAGTAAGGATGATTAAACAACTGTTATAACCAACTAGTGAATCTATATGGACTGATATGGTACAATCTCCAAGATATATATATATATATATATATATATATATATATATATATATATATAATATATACTATATATATTTTAAAAAGCAGACTGCAACATAGTATGTACAGCATGCTACCATCCAAATGACAGAAAGGATATGTTCACATACCTTTGTATATTCATAGAAGGACACGCATACATAACTGACTGCCTCTGTGAAGGGGAACTGGAAGGCGAGGGGACTCGGGTTGGAGGAAATGTACTCTGAAGCATATATCCTTTTATACCGTGTTCTTTACTTAAACATATTTTTTAAGAATCTGTAGTCCTTTTATCCTATTTGATTTTTCTCTACTTTAAAAAATGTTATAAGATGTAAGGGAGAAATTAATTTCTTGCAAAGTTAAATTCTTTTCCATTCTAGCTTCTATTCATGAATCTTTGTTTAATCTCTTAGAATGACAGAATACAAAATAATAACAACAAAAAGCCCTCTAATCCCCCTTTACAGCTATTCCTTTTATATGATTCTCTTATAGTTCATAAACATCTAAAAATAACTTCTTAAAAATGTGATACTATCAATCAAACATAAAGATATGGAGCATAGCTTTTAGCTATTTTAGGAGGAAATATTTCTTATATTTAATTTTTCTTTATTTTCAGTATTAATAGCTAAATTAATTACTTTAATGGCAACTGGTAGATGAAGTTAATATTCCTAGCTTTTTATACACACTAATTGTGATACTTTGACTCAGAGTAAGTCAAAATATTGGCTCTATTCTTTAAAGTATTTAAATGACATTTTTCTAAATAGAAATTAGTAGACATTCATTGCAGAAAACTTGAAAAGTAGACAAAGCAAAGAGAAAAATTAAAACAATACATAATCACACCACTCCAGAGAAAACCACTATTAATTTTGATATACAGATTTCCTTTTTAATTTCCAGCACATGCATGTATATATTATTTATATAATCAGAATCAAGCTGTATATATTGTTTTTAAAGTCTGTTTTAATAAATTATCACCCTCACTTATCTTTTGTTTGTAATTAAGATTATAAAACATGTTATTTATAAAATTTCAAATTTTAATTTTAATTTTTTCTGTTAATCTCTGACAAATGTTAACTAAAACAAAAAAATTAAAAATTTATTGTCTGAAATTCACAAACGGAAATAAATCTTAAAGAAACTTAAATAAACTTTCAAATAAATGTTTTTTGAAAGTTTAAAGCATTTATATTTCTGAAGTTATTAAAGCTTAAAACTGCACTGGGACTTTTGGAATGCCCTGTATTATAAATATGATCCCAGGCTATGGTTTTTGTTTTTGCTTTTTTTTTCAATGACTAACAGGATTCTGTTATGCTGCTATACTGTAATATCTAATCCCTTATTACTGGATTTTTTTTTTTTTTGAGACAGAGTCTTGCTTTGTTGCCCAAGCTGGTGTACATTGGTACAATCACAGCTCATAGCAGCCTTGACCTCTTGGACTCAAGTGATCCTCCCGCCTCAGCCTCCCAGGGATTACAGGCACGCCCTACTATGCCTAGCTATTGTTTTTGTTTGTTTGTTTTAGTATAGATAAGCCTTGTTATGTTGCCCAGGCTGGTCTCGAACTCCTGGGGTCAAGTGATCCTCCCAGCTTGGCTGCCCAAAGTACTGGGATTACAGGTGTGAGCCACCCCACCTGGCCTGGATATTTATATTGTCTCTTTTAAGAGGTCACAAAGAACATAAAAATTGGGGAATAAATGCTTGTCAGGTAAAAACACTCCACTCAGGTTAGAATTACAATAATATACTGAAATCCTAGAGCAACAGGTATGAAAGTATTAAAGGTTTTTAACACATATTGTTAAATTATCTTCCAGAATAGCTAAACATTGCCACCAATATTGGCACTACTTAGAGGAAAATAAAAATATCTTTAAAAATAAAAGTGATTTTTTTCCTCTTAACCAAAGACATTCACAATAATTAAAGTAGTATGTTTCAGGATTACTCTGTTACCACAGCTTGAAATAAATCTCCATGGTGTGGTTCAGAAGAGCTCTTTTACAAACTGACCCACAATCCTTACTGGAGTTTGGAGGTAAAGTTTTAAATAAGCCCATAATAGAACACAGTTAACCAAGTCTTTAACATGAGTAGTGGGATAACACATACTGGAGCTAAGCTAAGTCTTTCATCAGCTTGCTGAGAAGCTGATCACAGGAGAAGAGGGTACAGGTGGCCAATGAGGGAATAAGTAGCAGGACTCAGCCCTCACCTACAGTGTTGTTATCTTTCTGGAAGTTGGGTTGAATTAATTAATTGGGGAGCAGGGGTGAGACTAACTATCCTGCTCCTTGGGTAAGTTACTGGATCTGTGCCCAGATGGAACATGAAGGGAAAAAAACTGTGAAGACACTAATTAATCTTCCTGATGTTTTCAAGTCTGACTCGAAAACTTTCAACTAAAGGCAGGGCCTTCAAATCCATTTAAAATAGAAGTTTCAGTGATTAGAAACCTGATCGGAATGAAGCTTTTGGCCCTCTAAGAATGATAAGTAAACTGCTGTCCACAATGCATTGGACAAAAAAGGTAATAAAGGACCTTGGGCCATAACCACTTCCTTTTTATATGCCCCTCGCCTTTCAAACTTCAGAAGGGAGGAGAATTTGGCATAAATGAAAGGAAAAAATTCATAGCCACTAGGAGTGATCACAGCCCATACAAAGCAGACCGGGCAAGCTCCTATGATGCCACACCATGTCACACACAGACCTCCAGAAGAAGTAGGCTATGGCTTTCGAAAGTGCCAAATGTCCTCTGATTTTACTACGTGAGTGAGCCTATGAGAGATGGGCCTTCCAAGAAAATCAGATTCTGGCTGAATTATTCAATTTGGACAACGGATATAACTTTTATACTAGCCAAAGAATAGAAAGAATATTTTATGCATTCGACACAGGCAGTTCTGGCCCTTTATAATAAAAATGGTTCCACTGTGTGCTGGTGGACCCTTGTTAAAGGCAGCTTCTACGTCTAGACCACGGGAACACCTTTTAGTTGCAAGTGCTTTCCACTGGGCTCCTTGAGTTCCTCTGTAACAAAAAGCCCTTGGATGAGGAAGGTCCAAGAAAGTCTTTCCAGGTATTAGCGAAAACTCTCTTATTCAGATAAATAGAACTTGGCTCTGACATTTACTAGCTGTGTGGTCTTGAGAAAATTATTAACTTCTCTAAGCCTGTTTCTTCATCAGTAGTGAGGAAGATATTAATGGTACTCACCTTATAGGAGTAGAAATACAGATTAAATGAGAGTGCAGGAAAAACACTTAGTATCTGAACATCATGATTCTCTCAATTTTATAGGGAATATAGGTTAACTATTTTAGAATATATAGAGTAACCAAATCTTAGCCATCAAAGTGTTGCCTACCAAACAGACTTAGCAAACTGCTTTATTTATTTATTTATTTATTTATTTATTTATTTGAGATGGAGTCTCGCTCTGTCGCCCAGGCTGGAGTGCAGTGGCGTGATCTCGGCTCACTGCAACTTCTGCCTCCTGGGTTCAAGCGATTCTCCTGCCTCAGACTCCCTAGTAGCTGGAATTACAGGCACCCGCCACAATGTCTGGCTAATTTTTGTATTTTTGGTAGAGACGGGGTTTCACCATGTTGGCCAGGCTGGTCTGGAACTCCTGACCTCAGCTGATCCTCCCACCTTGGCCTCCCAAAGTGCTGGGATTACAGGCATGAGCCACTGCTCCCAGCGCAAACAGCATCATTTAAAAATAACCCATTATTAATAAAGATTTAGAAATAAATACATTTATGAAATCCTTAAGGATGCTTAAAAATGTTTTCCTTGATTATGCTACTTACATATTTTCTCTGAAATTGTTTCACTATTCATTGGTCACCAAGTCCCTTCTTGAAGACAAAGGCAAACTTCAGTACCTATCTATATAACTAGTGACGGTGCAAGTATTCAGTCTGAATGATTCATATGGAATTAGTCACACAATCAGAATGAAGAACATATGCATAAGTGAGATTCTATTAGCTGCAGAAAACTGTCAATTCCTGAAAAGTTTATCTTCTCCAGCATTCCAATCAAGAACCTTTTTCTCTTTTCACACTATATTATCGGCAACTCATGGTTTCCACACCCACCAGCATGTTAACACTAAAGCTATATCCAGTCTCAATCTATTTCCAAGTCCCTAATCCTAAATTTCTAACTGTCTCTTGGATATCTCCCCCTGGATGTCCAGTAGGCATTTAAAACTCATCAGGGTCATGGCATGAAATAGATGGCACACTGAAAGGGGAGATGGAAGCAAGTCTGATGAAGGCATTCGTTATGAGGTTGTAAACAGCGTAAGAGAAATCAAAAAGAGATAGAGAAGCACCCTAGGGCTGGCAACAAAGGAAAGGCATTACTTATCACTGGGATCAAACCAAAGATAACTGTAATGTCATGAGCGGGGCTCCCAGTGGAGTTGTGGCCATAGGTAGAAGACTCAAACACAGCCACGCCAGTGCAAAGAAGGGAGGACGTCAGGGGTAAGAGACATATCCCTCCTTACTCTCCTTCCACCCTCAAATCTCTAGTTGCTGAACCCAATCAAAGGCCAGAAGGTAAGAAAGTTCATTTTGATGCAGCCATCCAGGGCACACACCAAAGTGAAGCGGTCCAAATCCAGATTTACTAGTTTGGCATCCACCCCTCCCCCTACTCCCCCAAAATGTGTCCTTCCTGTGGTATTCACTATTTTGGTTGATAGGATAACTCGCTAGAGTAGTTTTTGGTCACTCAACCTTATTATCATGACCTAGACCTCTGCAGCTCCTACTCTCCTACTGCAGCTCCTCCTACTTCAAGTTACTCTTCTCTCCAAGCCAGCATCCTCCATGGACTCTAGTTATCTTTACAAAACTTAAACCTTGGTGTATTCACCTCCTAGGGCTGCCATAACAAAGTACTACAGACTGGGTGGCCTCAACACAGAAATTGATTTTTCTCACAACTGTAGAGGCTGGAAGTCTAAGGAGTCAGCAGGGCTGGATTCTCTTGAGGCCTGCTTGGTTTGTAGATGGTTGTCTTCTCCCTGCGTCTTCCCTCTGTGTGTATCTGTGTCCTAACTTCCTCTTATTATAAGGACATTGGTCATATTGGGTTAGGGCCCATTCTGATGACTTCATTCTAATTTAATTACCTCTTAAAGGCCTTATCTCCAAAAACAGTTATATTCTGAGGTACTAGGGGGTTAAGGCTTCAACATATGAATTTTGAGCAAACACAATTTACTTCCAAAGCATTTTCTCTGCTTAAAAGCCTTCAGTGTAGCCGGGCACAGCGGCTCATGCCTGTAATCACAGCATTGTGGGAGGCTGAGGTGGGTGGATCACTTTGAGGCCAGGAGTTCAAGACCATCCTGGCCAACATGGTGAAACCCCATCTCTACTAAAGATACAAAAATTAACTGGGTGTGGTGGCACATGCCTGTAATCCCAGCTACTCAGGAGGCTGAGGCAGGAGAATCCCTTGAACCCAGGAGGCGGAGGTTGCAGTGAGACAATATCATACCACTGCACTCCAGCCTGGGTGACAGAGCAAGGCTCTGTCTCCAAAAAAAAAAAAAAAAAAAAAAAGCAAGGAAAAAAAAAAAAAGCTTCAGTGCCCCTTCCCCCACCATTTTCTCTAAGACATACTCCAGATTTTTAAACTTGGCATGCAAAATGACCTTAACAACTTGGCTACCCAACTTAGTTTTCCAGCTTCACCTCTTGCATCTGCTGTTTTTGCATTCAGATATCAAGCTCCCCGAACCAACCATACTTTATACCTCCTCACCTCTGTATGTGCTGTCCTCTCTGTGTAGAATCCTCTCACATGTCCAGTAATCTGTAAAGTGATTTTTGATGCCTGAGGCAGAGCCAATTACACCCTTCACATTCCTCAAAGAAACCTGAACACCCTACTATTATAGTATGTATCACCCTGAATTGCAATCAATTCTTTACGTCTCTCTCCCGCAGTACACTGGCAATTCCTTGAAGGCAAAGACGATGTCTGTTTTTGCTTATCACTGATTCCTCTGCACCCAGAACCATACCTGGGACACAGTAGGAGCTAAACAAATATTTCTTGAATGAAGGAAATGAAAAAATAAGTGAAAACATGAACAAACCAATAAAAGGGGAAAGGGTTTAATTTCTCTTTTGATACCTAGTACAGTGGTATGGTACTCACCAAACTTAAGAATGTACTTAATAAATGATTGCTGAATAAAATCCTGACTGAAGCATACGGGAAAATCTGAAACCATGAAGGGATCTGGAGTTATTTACTTTAAGAAAAGTTATGGAAGCTGATTATCTTTGGGGTAAAAAGGAAATGGATTTTTAAAAGCCTATAAACTTCAGGGAAGAAGCGCCAAGATACATGTGACAAGGCAATCTGAGCTCCACTCAGATCCAAGAACAAAGGGTTCCTGGTTTAAGCTATGGAAGTATCTGTTCCAGAAAGCAGCTGGGCAGAATTTCCTCACACGAATAGCTCTTAATGTATGGGAAAAAGAAAAGAGCAAAACAAAACAAGCAAAGGCAGCAAAAGGGAATAATTAGTGTAAACAGTTTAGTTTTTTTTTTTTTAATGCATTGGACAAACTCCAAGAAGGAAAAAAAAAATGTTGTGGGATAAACATCTGTTCACTCGGAACATGACAGAGCCCTTGACAGGCTCTGCGGCCTGTGTGTGTCCTTATATGCCCGAGGTTTATATTTATGCTTCCACTGCTCAGACAGCCCACAGAGTGGCCCAGAAAGAGAGACCTATTCCAGGCCAGGACGCACTCCCCTAACTCCACGTGGGGGTGTAGGGGTAACTCTCATTCGGTTGTGTTTGACACAACAAAAAACACACTGAAGGGAAGAAGAGCAAATACCAATTGCACATGTGGAACTGCCCTGCTCCACCTGCACTGGGTTCCATCAACACTGTATTTTATTGACTGCACGGAATGCACAGAAGTGACCAGACACCACACGTTTACGGGGATTAGCACTGTCTTTCCATCCCTATGATCCTTGGTATCAAGATGTTAAGTGCAATAAGTTGCAGGAGTCTGTTTTCTTGTGCCAGATGTGCCTTTTGCAATCAGTCACTGAGTCTAGGAGTTTCTAAGAAGAGAACTCCATGAGAAAATTCATCTTCAGTTTTCAGTACCACCTGATAGTTTCTAAGAGGTGCATAGCAGTGGGCCTAGAGATGAAGCCAGATGGAAATGATCTAGCAATTTGCAATGAATGGGCAGTGCCCTGAGGAAAACACCCACAAGGGGTGGATGGCCTCAATTCTCATCTCCATGATGATAGATCACATTACCTTAGAGCCTTGGGCCACGTGAGTCCAATTCTGAGGCCTCTGACCCAGCTCCATCAGCCCAGCCGATCTTACACAAGTCTCACCCTTAGGAGTACATTGTGTTAAGATGGGGACAGATTGCCTCACCCTTACCTTTCTTTCTGGCTGGGTTCACAACTTCTCTTGCTCTATCATCCGATTTACTCCATTTTCTCTTCCTAAGACCCACGGCTCTCAGTTTTTCATTATTCCTATGGCATTCATGTCTAACTCTGGCATTCTCTTAGATATCTGGCAGGGGTGACTGCCTTTTGCTTTTCTCCTAGACCTTTGTCCCCAGCACCATGTGTACATTTTCTGTGACCTGCCTCAAGACAAGAAAAATGTTCTTTTTCTCCCCTTAGGCATAAAGCTCTCTGGGTCTCTAAAGTCTCCCTGATAGCCAGCTACTGACTTACTCCACATAACACAAGAGGTCACATTTAACAGAATTATTCTGAGAGTGGCCAGTTAGGGCTGTTAAGAAAACTAATTCTCAAGCAGATCCTGGCCCACCTGCTGACTTGGCTGGAAGAAGCGCTGGCACCCAGAGCTTCACACTCACAAGAAGGTCATGGGGGAAGCAGGGTGGCTGCCGGCTGGGAGGCATCTGAGGAGAGTGAGGATTTCACTAGGCTGGCCACAAAAGATGACACCACCGTCTTTTTTCGGGGGGCACCTCATTCTATCTGTCTACACACAGATATGCCTACACCCACAATAAAAATGTTTATAAATAAAAATATTTGGTACTAGTTTTGATTTTCTACAGAATTGGGACTAAAAAACCAATTTATTCTTACACTTGTGGATTAAATGGTAACTCCACAGTTTAATTTTATCTGAAAGGGGAAAAAAAACTGACATCTAGCAGTTAAACATGTCTTTGTCACTAGAGGCCTATGACACAAATCTCGATGATATTTTATGAGAACATGTATAGCTTTTCTCCACTTGTGGCTATAATTGCTGTTGGAGAAGCCCCAACATGTAAAGGTTGATGCTTCTGAATGTGCTGAAAGATGCTGGAACTAAACCATGCAGTGACAGCTATCAAAATGTCACCAATGCAGTGTCATATTCAGTCAAGATGCTTAAAAATTCAAATGTTCAACTAACACTGCTCTAGCTGTGCGAGGAAGAGCATTACCTGGCTGGTTGGTAGGGAAATGAAATGAGATTATGTGCATAACAGCACTTAGGAAGAAGCCCGGTGCAGGGTTGGCTGAGCTAGGAAGAGCTATCATTCGCTGGGCACTGACTCCATAGAGTAGTGTATGCCAGACAGTAGTCTCATTACACATGTTTTAATTCAATTAATCCTCAAAACTGTGAAGTGGATACTATCCTCATGCCTGGGTAAAAGGTGACAAAAAGGAGGCTAAGAGAATACCCAGCTACTTAGTATTGGAGGCTGGATTCACATCCAGGTCTGTCTGACTTTGGAGTCTCTACTTTAACCATTACTTAAGTTCTGGTTTCTCAGAGCATCCTGAAGAGAGCCATGTACATTTCAGGTGCCCTTTGTCTTTACTGTCCCGGTGTGAGGTATGCGCTGCAGGGCCTAGCAATGTACTCTCTTTACGTGGGCCTAAACACCCACTGGTATTTTTAAAAAGACAAAATACGGTATTTCAAGTTTCTAAATAATTTTTATTTAGACAATTACAACTCCTTGCCACTTGCCCATTAATTTAAAAGGTTTCATTTGAAATCACTAGTATTTATTCTAGGAATTAGTAGTTAGTTTGAAGAGAAGGTTGCAGTAGCTAAAATTTAAATTTATACTAATTTAGGGCACAGGAAGCAGTATATAATATAGTGAATCATGTTTCAAATGGAAAGCAAACAAAAGAGTGTCCAAATGTTTCATCCTATATCTATCAGAGTCCATTTCTGGTGCTAAATAAAATAATTAAAGATCTCTGCCCTCAGTTTACCCCAAGTGCAAAATGAAAATAGTACCTCACTCAACAGATGAGTGATTAAAGTAGCTGCAGCTGGGCCAGCTTGGCATTAAGTAACTGCTGTGCAAGACTTTTTGACCGCAAAAGAGCAAAGTGGAGGGGAACAAGAGCCAAAAAGGACACACCCACCCATTTGCGCTCCCTTTTGTATTAGGAATGCAGGGCCTCAGCATTGCCCAAGGGGTTTCAGGGTAAGATGCTGGACAGGTCTGCTAGACAGTTCTGGCTAACCCTTGCTTGAAAAGGGGAAGAGTTTGGGTTCTAAGTAGCTCCAGAATAAAAGGAAGAAGGGTCTTTGAGACACTTTGGGAGTTGGAGCCAAACCAGAGACTCTGAAAATGGGGAAAGCAAACTGGAATTTCCTTGAAGGCCTATCTCTAATTTCTACTTTCTACCTACCCCCAACCCAACTCTTGCTCCCATCCCCATTCCCATTCCCTGGAGTCATCTGACTGGAAACTGGCTCAAGCTCTGAGTGAGTCACTGGTTGACCCCAGCACCTAGACTCCTGGAGCCCCCCAGGAACCCTAGGAGACACAGTGAAGCCCGTTGGTACAGGCAACTCAAAACAAGAATGTGCCAACTTCCCAAAAAAAGGCAACGGTTGGGCATGTGCTCTCTGCTCCACAATGGCATTCTTCAAATGCTTTATAAGCCACTTAAAAAGAAAACTGCCTACCCATAATTCCCTGAAGACGTCTGGCTGGTTTATGCAATTTCCCAGTTATGCATCTTTCCTGTAAAGGGAATCTGTTGGAAAGCTGGCTCTGCACAATTGGGAAACTTGGGACCATCATGATTAATCATTAATAAATTCACAGAGAACCTCGCCTCATGGTTTAACTCTGCGGTAGTCTCCAGAAAATTTGAATAAATGATTCTAAATATTTTTTAAAAGCATAGATAGTAGAAGTCTTCCATGTACTTTCTGACAACTCTTATACAGATTACAAATTTCTGTACTTTCCAAACTCTCCCAGGAATCCATTGTCTCTAACACCTACCAGACTGCATCCTTTGCCCATTTGCCCACACTCACTATTTCATCCCACCTACCTACTCTTTATTTAAAAAAAAAAAAAACAATTTATATGTTCCTTTCTATGTTCATTTAATTTAGTTTTCTGGATCCATGTGTATGCAGTATTTGCACATGCTAGATGCTAGTGCTAAAAAAAAAACCATTAAATATTTAGGAAGTACCACCCATGGGTTCAACTTTTTATTAGGAATAATGAGAGATAATACCAAAAAAGCCATATTTGTGTGATCGTGTGCATTGCACAAGGATGTGAATGTGTGGGTGGTGACTGTGCATACGTGCACTTCTGGGGGCTCCCTTAAATTACTGCCTCTGTAGCCTAATGCTGTGGCTGACTGAACAGAAGAAAATGTTCTCAACACAATGTATGATAAGATAAATTAATACATACCTGGATAGGTGTCTGAGGAGCCCGAGGGGGATGAGCTATCACATAACCATACACTAAGCTCCATGCACGGGCCCAGCTAAAAAGAATATACTAAAAACCAATCATGGCCAGGCGCAATGGCTAGTCCTGGAATCCCAGGTTTTTGGCAGACTGAGGTGGGAGGATCCCCTGAGGCCAGGAGTTCAAGACTGGCCTGAGCAACTTAGTGAGGCCCCAACTCTACAAAAATAAAAATACTTAGCTGGGCATGGTGGTGCATACCTGTAGTCCCAGCTACTTGGAAGGCTCATGGAGGAGGATCACTTGAGCCCAGGAGTTTGTGGTTACAGTGAGCTATGATTGGCCCATTGCACTCTAGCCTGGGTGACAGAATTAGACTCTTTCTCTTAAAACAAACAAACAAACAAAAACCCAATCATTTTCTGGGTTTCTTTCAGGATGTAAAACCCTTCCAGATTATTACCTTTTACCTAACTAAATTCTGGCAATTTTTTTTTTTTTTCCGGCGGGGATGGAGTTTTGCTCTGTCGCCCAGGCTGGAGTATAGTGGTGCAATCTCGACTCACAACCTCTGCCTCCTGATTCAAACAATTCTCCTGCCTTAGCCTCCTGAGTCGCTGGGATTACAGGTGCTTGCCACCACGCCCTGCTAATTTTTGTATTTTTAGTAGAGATGGGGTTTTGCCATGTTGGCCAGGCTGGTCTCGAACTCCTGACCTCAGCTGATCCACCCACCCTGGCCTCCCAAAGTGCTGGCATTGCAGGTGTGAGCCACTGCATCTGACCAATTCTGGCGATTTTAGAAACATCCATATTGGTCTACTCACAGTGCCCTAAAAATGCCAGGCACCCTCTTGCATTCATGCCTAGTTCACATGTCCCTTCTGTCTGGAATGACCATTCTCTCCTTTACCTCCTGGAAAACTTGTATTCTTTCTTCAATGTCTTATTCAGATGTCACCCTTTCTTTGAGTCCTTCTTGGACTCCATAGCAGACAGAGCTCACAGCTCTTTCCACTGGGCTGCTATGGTTCTACGTGCACACCTCTATTACAAAATTCATCATGCTGTCCAAGTTAGTTACTTCTGTGCCTGACTCTGCCAGTAGACTCTACTCTTCTTGAGTGTCGGACATCTTCAATCTTATTCCATAACCTCCCATCCTGACTTAAAAAGTGTCAGTAGACTGTCTGACATGTCATAGGCACTCAAATAAATGTTGGTTGAATGAATGAATAATGACATATTACACTAGTTCTTCAGAAACAAACAGAAACTCCTGAAATTGAAATAAGTGAATTCCCTCAGAATGCAGGAATTTGAGATAAAATGTTTTATCCTTTAGCCATTTAAGTGAAAAGAGAACTTGTTGATGATGTTAAAGTTCCAAAAAATGCTTTTCATACCAGTAAAATTTCCAGACATGCACTAAAGCAGAATCAAGGCCGCCAGACAGCTTAAACCACTGGCGATAACTTCAGACAGAGAAAGAAAGGGCAAAGGCATTAATGAGAATGAACAAAAATTTCCTACTCTGCCAACTTAAAATCTCTTTTCAATTTAGAAAACCTCCCACAATTTCTATGTAAAAATTCAAAGTGTAAATCATGCAATAATTAACAATAATGCAGGCAAAAGCTGCATTAGATAAGTAAGATTAACAAGTGTAGTAGAAGTCTCAAGCTATATTACATAGCCTTATTATAATGCTGAAAGAAGGAATTTGACTTCCAAACAATGAAAGAGACAAACAGCAGAATGGTCCAAGAAATGGAGAATACAAATTCAAGCATGGATATTGCCAATCCTAACAGATGAACATTCCAAGGAGCTCATACTGGTACTGAGATTTAGCATGGTGGCAGATAGTCCCACTCTGAAACCACTTTTGCTGCTGGTAGTTTTAGGGCCGCCATGAGGCATAAACTGAGGAGCTACCTTATTACTACAACAGTGTGTATTTCAGTACTTTTTAACTTTCTTGTGTTGATGTAGTTATTCAAGTGGTCATTTTTGTTTTCCCTTTGGATCTGTCTTTTCTCCCTATGTGGGCCTCTTCATTTAGAGTTTATTGGTATAGTTTTACTATCTTGCTGATTTAAACCTGATATAAATATTTTGTTGTTTTTATTTTTGAATTTTTTTATTATTAGGTGAGGGTGAACATTGTTCTATGTTCATTAGTTGTTTCATTTCTTCTTCTGTAAACTGAACAACATTGCTCTTTTACCTATCGAGATTTTAAGTGTTCTGATCAATTTAAATAGAAATGCTGTTAACTTTTTATTATATTTGTGATCAATATCATTCCAGTTTTTTAAATAGTTTTCATGTTATTTCTGACACATAGAAGAAAAGCTCAGCTTGCCTGCTTGGATAACTACTCATGATTATATCATTAGTAGGTGGGATATCAGAGATTAGAACCCAGGCCTGCCTGACCCCACAGATCAGGTCCTTAAATAATTTGTTGGCTGGGCACGGTAGCTCATGCCTGTAATCCCAGGACTTTGGGAGGCTGAGGCTGGCGGATCACGAGGTCAGGAGGTTGAGACCATCCTGGCCAACATGGTGAAACCCCTCTCTACTAAAAATATAAAAATTAGCTGGGTATGGTGGCGCATGCCTGTAATCCCAGCTACTCAGGAGGCTGAGGCAAAAGAATAGCTTGAACCAAGGAGTTGGAGGTTGCAGTGAGCCGAGATCGCGCCATTGCACTCCACTCCAGCCTGGTGACAGAGAGAGACTCCATCTCAAAAAAGTAATAATAATTTGCTGAACAGGATTAATACATTTGGGTCCAAACTTGATTGATGATATGTAGCCATCATTGAGGATTATCAGTTAATGTATTTTGTATTTGACTTTGTTGTAGCTGTCTATTTTTGCTGCTATCAAAGCTTGTTTATCCATAGCAGCCTGTCTACCTTGAATCTGTTGTCTCATATATGCTAGGAGTGTAAAAATAAGCTAACTAAGTTTGCCAAGGCAGTATAAAACAAAATGGCTGACTGCATTTTAAAAATGGGGT